>NC_052155.1:65745308-66378772 GCF_902713615.1 Scyliorhinus canicula | reverse complement strand
CTTAGCACAACGGAAAAATTGTGTCTGGCGATCGGGCAGAGAATAGATTTTTATGCCGAAATCAGAGCTGGCGCCGGTTTGATGCCAGTCCCCCATGCAAACTGGCACCATTGTGATGCGCGCTACGCGCCGTTTCAACGGCATTGGCGCGCCATTGGCCGGCCCACACATGATGATCCGTCCACGAAGGACCAAGTTCCCGAAGGCACGGGACACATGTGGTCCCAGCGGCCGGGAACCAGCATGCCGGCTGTGGACTGTGACCAGCGGCGCCACACTCGACCAAGATCCCTGCCGTTGGCTGGGGTGGCATCTGCTAGGACTGAGGGGATTGGGTCTTGCCCGCTCAGGCTGACAACCTAACCAGGCCAGGTGCAGCGGGCTTGGAGACCTGCAACGGGTTTGACACCCGGTAAGAATTCCATTTTGGCACTCACGCCCGATTCAACGGGCCATCGTGAATCACATCTGGAGCTAGCGTCTGCGGAAAGTCTTGGCCAGAATTAATGTTCTGAGACCAACATGACTGGTGTTTGAAACTGTCAGAAACGTGCTCAGAGGTGCTTTCCCCTGTAGCCATCTAAGGTGGCCACCTACAAAAGACCATGGGAATTATGGCCAACCCAGGACTCAGACAGATACACAGCCTATGTGTATCTAAAACACAGGTAACCAGACCTGACCGAAACTCCCGCTCGTTTGCATTTTAATGGCCCATTTTCCCAGGACAATAGAACTCCAATCTAGCAAGCGGTACAGCCACAGACTGATCAGTGCCACTCCCCTTACTCAGAAAGCACAACTGCCAAGGTCAATGACCGCTAAGGACCCGCCCAGCTACCAAGGCACCCGTCCCTTTATTGGCCGAAATCAAAGAGAGTGATCAGAGCCCTGTCGAACTATTGGGTCCAAGGCTAAGGACCGCCCCAAAGAGCGCAAAATCCCAGAGGGATTAAAGAGGACACAGCTATGTGTTCTGTCTCTCTTGGATCTGGCCTGTGCCATCCAATTTCAGCAGGAACAGCCAGTTAAGTTCAAGACCGACGATCGCTACCTGACGGATGAGTCCAGCAGAGACAGAGCCACTTTCTTCGAACCAGCTAAGTGAAATCCAGATAAAGGCTTTTATTAATTTGCACATTGCCGGTCGCTCTGAAGTTAAGTATAGGTTATTATAGCTGATCGGTGTAGTTTAACTCGTAGTAGACATTGTGTTTCCATGTTGAGATAATTCTTGTATATGTAAATAAACCATCTTTTGATCTAACTAACTGGTTGTGTGCTCATTTGATCGATATAAGGGAAAGGCTTGTGGTTTACCGACATAAATAAATATGCGGTTGCCGTCTTCCCCTCCACTGCCCCGCAAGACATGGCCGCTTGATCTTGCGGGGCAGCAGAGGGAAAAGAGTGCGTCTTTTAGAGACGCCGGCCCGACGATCGGTGGGCACCAATCGCAGGCCAGACATTTGCTGAGCACGCCCATGGTGCTCGATCCTCCCTCCGCCCCCCCACAGGCTGCACACTCACCAGTCGCGCACTGTTTACGCCGGCAGCGACCAAGTGTGGTTGGTGCCGGCGTGAACTGGTCGGGTTCAGCAGGCCACTCGGCCCATCCGGGCCGGAGAATCGCCGGTCGCCGTGAGAAACGGCGAGCGGCGTTTCTCCGAGCGGCCTGTCGCAAAAAGCGACACACCATTTTGGGGGGATGGGAGAATCACGGGGGGTGCCAGGGCGGCGTGGCGTGATTCGCCCTGCCCTCCCGAGATTCTCCCCCCCCCCGGTGTGGGGTGCGGAGAATTGCGCCCATACTTCCTCAGAACACGCTGGCATCATTAGGAGATAATAGGTAGTGTTTGAACTTCGACCTTTGTACAAATAAACAGCCTTCTTCGGAAAAACTTTCAGCCTTCAAAGTATGATTTCTGATGCAGCTGGCACTGGCCTGTGCGAGGGACGCCTTTAAATGGGTGGTCATGACCGACTTCCAGTTCACGGCTGCCCCTTTTGCCCCTGAGCGTACTACCTTTCCATCCCTGATTGAATAGACTACCCAACCTTCCCACCTGTGGGCTGCCTTCCCACCAAATGGTCACAAAGTGGATTGAAGCCGTATTATTGGGCTTCTTCCAAAGGCAGGACAGGCATCAACCATCATCCAGTTCTGGGTTGGACTCCCACACATTGCTGAGCAGTGCACAATTCCCCCTATCAGAAAGAAATGGGGAGAATTAGGAGTAATTTTCACCCTCCTTCCAATTTCCTCTTCCTTTTCTCCTCTCTTAACCATACTGATGCTATTATAAAATGAAATTGCCTTGCACTAAAGCTCTAAAATATATATCCAATCAAATAAAATTGACATGATGAAATTAAACTACCCCAATTGCTCTCTGTCCCAATTCCCTAAACAAGTTGATGCTCAATATATTAAAATGAAATTGCCTGGCTGAAAAGTAAGTAGTATACATCCAATAAAATCAAATTGACCATCTGCAATTAGCCAATTTCCGGAGTCTGCCAAAGCTGGGGCTGCTACATGTTGTTTAAGGGAAGGTGCCTACATTTGTTCAGCTGAGGAAGCTGTGTGATGAGTACACACATTGCTTTGTGTGATCATTTCCAGGAGTTGTTAACTGCTGTACGTGCAGCAAGTAAGGTTGGCCTGTTTGGTGCTGAATTCTGTAAAAACACCTACCTGGATGGAGGGGTATTAATCCAATTCATGCATTTTTCCCAGGCCTGCTATTCTTGTAAGCAAATGAGAAAACAGTTCACTGGCATCAGAGGTGCCAAGAAACCCCTTATACACATGTGTGTAGCATAAATATGTATTTGCTGCACTCTGGAACATGTCAGCTTTAAACTTTGTACAGAACACTGATTCCTTTTCGCAGTGTTCTTTCATTCAATAGATGTTCCATATGTTGCAACATCCTGGGCTAGTGCACAGTCAATTCCAGCCCCACAGAGCCTGGAGTTCCAACACAAATGAATTAACCGATAGTTTGTATAAGGTTTTTGAGATCTTTGGCCCTAGACTGCACCAGATTTACATAAGAACATAAGAACTAGGAGCAGGAGTAGGCTATCTGGCCCCTCGAGCCTGCTCCACCATTCAATGAGATCATGGCTGATCTTTTGTGGACTCAGCTCCACTTTACAGTCCGAACACCATAACTCTCAATCCCTTTATTCTTCAAAAAACTATCTATCTCTATCTTAAAAACATTTAATGAAGGAGCCTCAACTGCTTCACTGGGCAAGGAATTCCATAGATTCACAACCCTTTGGGTGAAGAGGTGCCTCCTAAACTCAGTCCTAAATCTACTTTGCCTTATTTTGAGGCTATGCCCCCTAGTTCTGCTTTCACCCGCCGGTGGAAACAACCTGCCCGCATCTATCCTATCTATGCCCTTCATAATTTTATATGTTTCTATAAGATTCTCCCTCATCCTTCTAAATTCCAATGAGTACAGTCCCAGTCTCCTCAACCTCTCCTCATAATCCAATTCCTTCAGCTCTGGGATTAATTTAGTGAATCTCCTCTGCACACCCTCCAGTGCCAGTGCGTCCTTTCTCAGGTGAAAAGACCAAAACTGAACACCACACTCCAAGTGTGGCCTCACTAACACCTTATAAAATTGCAGCATAACCTCCCTAGTCTTAAACTCCATCCCTCTAGCAATGAAGATCAAAATTCCATTTGCCTTCTTAATCACCTGTTGCACCTGTAAAACAACTTTTTGCAATTCATACACCAGCACACCCAGGTCTCTCTGCACAGCAGCATGTTTTAATATTTTATCAATTAAATAATAATCCTGTTTGCTGTTATTCCTACCAAAATGGATAACCTCACATTTGTCAACATTGTCTGCCAGACCCTAGCCCATTCACTTAACCTATCCAAATCCCTCTGCAGACTTCCAGTATCCTCTTCACTTTTTGCTGTACCACTCATCTTAGTGTCGTCTGCAAACTTGGACACATTGCACTTGGTCCCCAACTCCAAATCATCTATGTAAATTGTGAACAATTGTGGGCCCAACACTGATCCCTGAGGGACAGCACTAGCTACTTATTGCCAACCAAAGAAACACCCATTAATCCCCACTCTTTGCTTTCTATTAAGTAACCAATCATCTATCCATTCTACTAATTTACCCTTAATGCCATGCATCTTTATCTCATGCAGCAACCTTTTGTGTGGCACCTTGTTAAAGGCTTTCTGGAAATACAGATATACCACATCCATTGGCTCCACATAGTCTACCGCACTGGTAATGTGTAATTTGTAAGTGAAACACAAAAACTGTTTATTTATAGACAAATAGAGATAAGACATGCAATAATTATAATAGAATAACTGCCAGATAATCTGCTACCCCTCCCCCCACTTTTCCCACCCTCTACCCAAACACACACAAGACGGACACACACAGAGGGAGGCAGAAATAATAAGAGGATTAATATAGAATGGAAGATCAATGTTGACATTGTTGCAGTAGCAGGCTGTCCTCCCAGGATGCAGAGTGATTGGAACCACTATTAGAATGCTAACGAGGATCTTCTGGCTGGAGCATTCAGTCAGGAACTCCAGGCTGTAGGATTTCCTCTGGGGGAGGCACTTTACCTTTCATTACCCTGGGCCTTCACTCAAATGAACAGCCTCACACCTGTGTAATTCTTATTTGCTTTCAACTCCATCAGAATGACCAACAGCCATTCTGAGACAAGAACAGTTTTCCACTCGAGAGTGTAAAATGGATTTTAAACAACTGATCTGGCCTGCATCTGGTGGGTTAAAATCCATAGAAGCCCTACAGTGCAGATGGGACCATTCAGCCCTTTGAACCTGCGTTGACCCACTGAAAGAGCACCCTAACCTGGGCCCAATCCCACACAGTATCCCTGTAACTGCACCGAGTGACAATTTAGCATATCCAATCCATCTAACTTCCACACTTCTGTGAGAGGAAACTGGAGCACCCAGAGGAAACCGGCAGACACAGCAAGAATGTGCAAACTCAACGTAGACAGCCGCCTTAGGTCGGAATCAAAACTAGGCCCTGGCACTGTGAGGCAGCAGTGATAACCACTGTGCCGCCCATCTCTGGATTGTCTGGATCGCCTTAAAATTTTATTTGTCTCCTCTCAAACTCAGTTCTCAGTCTAGACTGTACTCTTACTTGGAATCCAGACTCACAAGAATATCCTCCAGCTTTTCTGAGGAGAAAACAGTCTCCAGATGGGTGACTGAGAGAGATTTACCCCTCAGAGAGAGAGGGACTCGAAAGAGGCTCCTTCAGCTCTGAGTTCAAAACATAACTAAAAACCAGATGAAGCCTTCCTAACCTTGCAGAACATTCCAGAATAGTCAGCACCAATCAGTATAGACTATTAGCTAAGAGCCTGTCAAAGCAAACAGCTCATTGGCCAACAGCCAAGTCCATCAAGATGCGCCATCATCGATGTCAGACTAAATAGCACATCTTCCTGGATTCTTGTTTTTTAAATTAAAAGTGATTTAAATAAAATTAATTGTCCAGGTACAAAAATTCTAAAAGTCAACACAAAAGAAAGAAACGGGAATACATAGGGAAAACAGGGTTTTAACTTGGAGCTTTACTGCTGAAAGTGGGAAAAATAAGGTTAATCCTATTTGGGCTGAACTCTGTAAAAACAAGCTACATGGATCGAGGTCTTAACTGAATGAATGCATTTGTGGAACAGCTTGTGGAGACCTGCGTATTGGTAAGGGTGGATGACTATATTGCAAATGGGTGGCAAACACAGAGACTGGATTTTAAAATCAGGCCATTTTTTATGCATAAGAATGGGCTGTCAGTTGATAAAAGGTAGGACATGTAGGCGGCAAGAGGGGTGATTCCTGAAAAGCACAGATCACAGTTGCTATGTGATCTCCACAATCAACACTTATGAACGTGTTTGACAAGAGTTGAGGAAGGAGTTTTCTTTCTTTGTTGATCAGAGTTAGATAAGCACAGAGAAGACACAGTCAAACAGGTAGAGTATGTCAAGCAGTAGAGGAGAAGCCGACACTGCCTGGAAACGGTTGGCGCGAGTGTGGCAGAGGCTGCACAGCTATGTATTATGATGGTCAGCCAATCGAAGTGGTTTGAAGGGTTTCCGATGAATCAAACTATCAAAACTCTAGGTATTCTACAAGGTTTATTTGCTGTCTATCCATTCCCAGAGGAAATTTCGTCGAACAATTGACCTCAGTTTTGTTCAGAAGCGATTGCACAGTTCATCAGAATGAAAAGAAAAAACACACAAGAGTTCCACCATATAATCCTGCTTGCAATGGAGCTGCAAGGTGCACAATACAAATTGTGAAGTGTACTTTTTTTAAGCAAATGCTTGTTAACAATCTGAAGAAACTTCATTTGTGATTGGATCAGTTTAGTAGCCGAAGGAAGAGACTTAATGGAATGCACGGTAGACTGGACAAGGACTACGTAAATTTACACTGGACACAATAACCACAAGTTCTACAACTCCTGACCCCAAAGGGACACTTTCCCTGATCTACAACCAAGCCGGGGTTTACATACTGTGAAGCTCCTCCCAGTCAGGATGGAAGCTCCGCCCCCTCAATTAGCAGGGGAGTTCATATTCCATGGTGTAGGAGGGGATTCGGATACAACAAAGTGTTTGGCCCCTGAAGGGGTGGTAAACCCCTCACTCTTGAGAAATGTCCATTGCCTCAGATGGAAGTATAGGTTCCCTTGTCCGCTTGGGGAGCGGACATTGGTCTGGCTGTGGTAAGGCCAGCCGGGGAGGCATGTAGCGTAGTGGCCACCGCCGGTTCCGTGCTCCGATTGTGCGTTGCAGCCGATAAAGATGCTTACGGCAAATGTGCCTGGATGCTGTCGTCAAGAGTACAGGTGTCCATTCCGAAGTCATTTTTGTTGTCATCATTGACTGGCGGTGGTGACGACGAGCGGTGCGTTGATCTCAGTGGTGCATCAAAACTCGGCCGGTCGGGAGTGGAGGATCACTGGTGGGGACTCTGGCAATGGGCCCCCAGCCGCATAGAGACTCCGCAATCACGCCGATTCTCGGGTCCTGGAGAATCGCCGGAGAGGCGCTGGGCCCTGTGGAGAATCCAGCCCCCTATATGTTTCAATGAGATCACTTCACATTCTTCTAAATTCCAATGAGTAGAGTCTCAACCTGTTTCATCTTTGCTCGTAAGCCAATCCCTCCAGATCGGGGATCATCCTAGCTTACCTTCCCTGAATAGCCTCCAATGAAATAATGGCCATGATTTTATGGCTGCATCATGCTTGAGCATGAAAGCGCGCGGTCGTTTGATGCGGGAGAGGCCAACATTGAGAACCGCACCGGGCGCCGATCGGTTTGCCACCTCACCAGTCCACTCCTCTTGGGGAAATCAGGATCCTGCCATGATGTGGTGAGAAACCAATAATCACCACTTAAAGACAATCTCCACACAATTAATGTGAGCAACCCCCTATCTGACGTCCTCCAGTGATCTATCCGTCTCTCCAGCAAGTGGTCACGCAGGCGCCGATTATTACACCTTTTTAAAAACGTGAAGCTGGTGGAATGGCTCCTGTGGGGATCGGGGGAGGTGAGCAGCTATCTCCACTCCCAGGCAATGAACCCGGGGGAAGGGGGTGCGGTGGGCCGCCATCGCACCCCTGGGCTGGGTGGGGGATGGGTGCGTCAGCGCATGCGGGCCTGCCATGCTACCCCCTGGATCATGAGCACCTGGTACGGAGGCAACACCAGCCCCTGCCCATCTGTCCCACCAACCACTCATAACTCACACTGATTATGATGGTCTCTGGCAAGAGGCTGAAGGCCTCTATTCTGAGTCATCGTAGCCAATTGTAGTTAAGTGAACACTTCACAACTCACAAGTGGATACCTGGGTGTGGGTACCATGTAGCATGTGAGAGTTATTGCCTCACCTCTCAATAAGACTATGATGCCTGGACACTTTGCCTGAACACTGCAGGAAGCAACACCATGGACGCAGAAGCCAACATCTGAGCAACCAGAGGCTGGGCTCCAGCACCGGGGTCATATCCATGACCAGAGAGTGGGTGTGTGCACCGGGGAGGAGACTAGTGTCCGGCCCAAGTACAGGGTCTGGGGTCCGGTGACCAGGGCCCCCCTCTGCGGCGGGGGGTGTAAGGGTTGGGGCATGTCGTAGGCAGGGGTTGTGGGGGAAGGGAGGGAGTAATGGGGGATTGGAGGGTGCCGGGGTGGAAGACACCGCTGGTTGTCCGTCTCTCACTCTCTCTAATTCCATACAGACATTGCACGGGATGCATGACATCGTGGACCTGGCAGAGGTTGCCCTCGTGGTGCTGCTGGCCAGGTACCCAGATGTCGGAGAATGCGGTGGCAGCAGCGTCAAGAGAGCCTCAAGGCGGCAGCCTTGTGCAGAGCCTGCCCACACTCTAAGGACCCGGCCGCCCATCAGGTCAGAAAGTGACCCACAGGGGAACGCTGGCACCGGCAAAGATGTACAGGTGTTGCTGGTAGATGATGGGCAGTGTGTGCCACAGGAGGTTCTGCCTCAATAAGGAAATGTTTTGGCACCTCCAAACAGGAGGACGTCAAAGCGCCAGACTAGGAGGGGCTTGAGGACAAACCGGGAGAGTCGCAGACCAGCCAGAGGATGGAGCACAGGTGGGAGCAGCGAGGGTCCGGAAAGCCAGGAGGGCCAGGGAAGCCCTCACCTTTGCCGCTTCACATCGTATGTGGCTTCATCCAGCATCTCATCCCCTCACACCCTCCAGCGCCCTCTCAGTGATCCTCGACCTGCTTAGCCTTCCGGGGTCTACCGCTGAGTCTAGGTGTGTTCCCAGGATACACATCAAAGGTGGAGGCAACCTGCTGCTTACCGTGTCCCATGGCCTTCGAATCATTCGCAGGCATCCTCTGGGGGCCCTTGGTACGAAAGATCCCGACCCATTTGCCGGCGGCACATGCTTCACCGTGCCACCCTGTTCCGTGTGCTGATTCTGAGGTGCACCATTGTCAGGGAGGTAGAATGTGGGGGAGCTGGTGGCCACCATCCCCGCTCCATGGCGTGGCTCTGGGTTTGCACGCAGTGCCCCTCTCCTGGTCGGCACCCTTAGTGCCGTGGGATCACCTCGGGATGGAGGGGCAGCTGGATTGAGCCACGGTTGCCTTTTGCGTCATCTGGTTCTACTAGACCTGGCAGCTCCCCAATGTGTGCAGCATGGTGTCGATGACTTCGATGACGCTCCTCAGTGACAGGGACATGCTCTGGAGTGACCTGGCATTGCACACCTGCGACTGGGACATACTCTGCAGCACTTCATTAACATCGACCTGGGACAGCGAGCTGGGCATACTGTTGAGATGTTCAGCCATGGCTGTCACTGACTGAGCCATGCCTTGGACACCTCCACTCAGGCTTCTGATGTCGTGCAGCAGGCCCTCCACTGCGGTTGCCACCCTAGCAGTGTTGGCATCTCGTGGCATGCATTGCCGGCACTATCTCCTGTACCCGTAGCCTCTGTGACTCCTACATTTGGCTGTGGATCTGCTGGAGTGTCTCTGACATCCCCCACCCTATCGACTGCATCAGCTTCAGGGCAGCACGGTAGCATGGTGGTTAGCATAAATGCTTCACAGCGCCAGGGTCCCAGGTTCGATTCCCGGCTGGGTCACTGTCTGTGCGGAGTCTGCACGTCCTCCCCGTGTGTGCGTGGGTTTCCTCCGGGTGCTCTGGTTTCTTCCCACAGTCCAAAGATGTGCGGGTTAGGTGGATTGGCCAGGCTAAATTGCCCTTAGTGTCCTAAAAAAAATAAAAATAAGGTTAATAGGGGTTGTTGGGTTACTGGTATAGGTTGGATACGTGGGCTTGAGTAGGGTGATCATTGCTCGGCACAACATCGAGGGCCGAAGGGCCTGTTCTGTGCTGTACTGTTCTATGTTCTATGTTCTGTGTTCTAAACCTGGTCCAGAGGCTCTGCAGCTGACTGGGACCCTGCTGGATCCTAGAATCCAGCAGACCTCTGACTGCTGTCCCATCTGGGGGTCGTTGCCACCACCTGTTGTGCATCAGCAACTGTGCGGTGCTGTCCAGAATGTTCCCAGAAACCTGACCACTCCTGTCGCCCACCGAGGCGTGTGTCTCTGCGCTGGTGGAGGGTGGGGTGACAGCTGTGCTGCGAATATGGTTGACTCTTCGGAGCTCCCCACCGAGGTGTTCTCATGTTCTCATGGAAGGCATGGGAGTGGGACACCCCCGGAATGGCAGGCACCGTCGGATGGTAATCCTGTGGAATAATGGACGTGGTCAGTGGGAGGGATGGGTTATTCTGTATGGAATTAACAACTCACATGTCATCTGGTTGGCGGCTGGATCCTCACTTCTGCACAGTACGCCAACCTCAATGTCAGTGAGCGATCTGTCTTCAGCCACCTCCGCCTTCTCCAGGGTACTTTCCTCGGCCAGCTTCTCCTGAGGGGGCACAGAAGAGGCATCATGAGCCACGCGCTTCGTTCATTGTAGAGGGAGGGGATCGGGGGGAGGGATGCGGGGGTGGGTGATGGGTGTGGTGGGGGGTATGGGGAGTTTGAGGGGTGGATGGGGAGTATGGGGGGTGATGGTAGGACAGGGAGATGGAGTGGCGGTACTGCTGGACATGGGTGGGGCACGGTTTGGTGCTAATGGGGGTGGTGCCAGGCGCATGGACGTTCGGGGGGGGGGGGGGGGGGGGGTCGGGATGGCAGGTGCGGCTGGCACTGCTGGAAATGGGTGGGCCGGGGCACTGTATGGTGCTAGCTGTATGGCCGTCAGGGGGGAGGCGGGGGAGCCATTGCCAAGTGGCCAATGCCAAGCCGCACATGCGGCCAAGTGCCATTAAATTGCGACTAAAACTGCTCACAGTACTCCAGATGTAGTCTCCCCAGTAACTTGTATAGTTGCAGCCATAATTCCCTACTCTTATACTCCAAGCTCCTTGAAATAAGGGCCAACATTCCAGTAGCCTTGATTACCTGCTGCACCTGTGTGCTAGCTTTCTGTGTTTCGTGCACAGGTATCTCCAAGTCCCTTTGTGTTGCAGCTTTCTGCAGTTTTTCTCCATTTAAATAATACTCTGTTCTTTTGTTCTCCATTCCAAAATGAACAACTTCACTATTTCCAACATTATACTTCATTTGCCAACCTTCTGCTCACTTACTTAACCTATCAATATCTCTTTGAAAATTGTTTGTATCTCTCTCGCAACTTGCCTTTCAACCTATTTTTGTGTCATCTGCAAATCTGGCTACAGTACATTCACTTCCTTCCTCCAAGTCATTCATTGTAAACATTTGCGGTCCAAGCACTGATACCTGTGGGACCCCACTGGTCACAGGTCACCAATCTGAAAAATAATCCCACTTGCTGTTTCCTGCCCATTAACCAATTCTCTATCCATGTCAATATAGTACCTCCAACACCATGGGCTCTGACCTTATAACTTAATCTTTTGTGAGGTATCTTGTTGAATGCCTTCTGGAAGCCTAAATATCACACAACTACTGGTTCCCCTCTATCCATTCTGATTGAGATTTTGTCGAAGCACTCTAATACATTAGGCAGACACGATTTCCCTTTCATGAATCCATGCTGACTCTGCTTGATCAAATTATGATTTTCCAAATGTTGTTACTATTACTTCCTTCACAATTGATTCCAACATTTTACCAACAATAGATGTTAGGCTAGGTGGCTTACTGTTACCCACTTTTTGTCTTCCTCCCTTCTTGAACAGTGGTGCCAAATTGGCAGTTTTCCAAGCCTCCAGTACTTCTCCAGAATCTAAGGAAAATTACAACTAAGGCGTTCACTATCTCTACAGCTATTTATTTTAGGATCCTGGGATGCAAGCCATCTAGGCCAGGGGACCTATCAGCCTTTAGCCCCATTAGTTTGTCTAATACTACATCTCTCGTGATGATATTTAATTCCTCCCTCATATACTTTGAAGAATGAGTATTTGCACTGAACTAAGGTTAATCCCCTCATTTGATCAAATATTAGAGTGAGGGTTCTTCTAGGTTATGAGTTTGCAGTTTTTGGTTGGATACAATACTGCTGCTGCTCATGGTCCACGGCATTTCATGGATGCCCAGGTTTGAGCTTCTAGATCTGTTCTGAATCTATCCTATTATTCAAACGTATTTAGCCTCTTACCATTCTGACTTGAAATATATCACCATTCCTTCACTGTTGCTGGGTCAAAGTCCCGGCACTTCTTCCCTAACAGCACTGTGGGTGTACCCACACCACGTGGACTGCAGCGGTTCAAAAAGCAGCTCAAGGGCAATTAGGGATGGGTAATGAATGCTGTCCTTGCTACTAATGCCTAAATCCCATGAATTAAATTTTATACATTACACTCAACATGATGGAAAGTATCCTCAATGTGAAGTGGGGACTTGGCCTCCACAAGGACTGTGAGGTGGTTGTTCCTACCAATAGTTTCATGGATAAATGCATCTGCAACATTAACTTTCCAGCCAATTAAGTATTTTTGAAATGTAATTATGTTGTAATGTCAGAATAAGCAACTTCCAACTTGCACACAGTAATGACTCGTTAACAGTGATGAAATAAAGAATTTGTTAAATTGGGTATGATTTAACCAATGCATTGTACCTGGCATGGATCTGGGTATGGCAGTTAAATGATAGGAAAGGCAAAAACCGAGATTCACGCCAGGCACATATCAATTTGCTATCTAACCGGCCCACTACCGAAGGCGAGTTCCTGATCTCACCCAAATATGACGGCATATCATTAACCCTCATTTGAATTCATTCCCACCTCATTAGTACGATGGAAGTTGAAAGCAACTGCCACCCAGGAATTAACTGGCTCCCCAGTGAGAAATCACACAGGCGTCGTTTACTACTTTTTAAAAATGTGAAGCTGTCATAATGGCTCCTGAGACGAACTGAGGTGGTGAAGAGCCATTGAATAAAATATTTATTCAACAAGAAAAGAAATGTTACACCAGATATAAAGGTTGGAAAGATTTCAATACAAACAAAAGAATAGGATTCAAATCACACTATTCCTTTTAACCCAGAAATATAATTACCAATAGAAACATATTCACAAAATAAATCAATTTACAATACCTAGCTTATGCTCTGATATTCAGGGGAAGTATGACATACATATGAATTAACAGGCGAAGTGTGGTCAGACAACACTTCAAAGTAAATGATAGATGTGACCCATGCAGATTCCATGGATTTCTCAAAACCCACCCAGACGTTTGTCACATTATGAGCCAACCAGTATCACTGAAACTTTGTTTTTCCGAAGTGAATTTCCAATCTCCACATTTGAAGATCCCACCTTGGAATGTTCTCCCACTCAGACAGTTTCAACAAGCATCCACCTCCAGGATTTCAATGTCAGCTTCCAAGACTAATTTCTTTAGATTTCCAAGTACAGTCAAGCATTCAAAGCATAATTTCAAATCTTCAGTTGTGTCAAACAGAACACTGCTGCAAAAGATCTTCAGTAAGGAGTCATAAAATTTTGGCTGCCTCCTTGGATCATCCAGACTTCTCCCAAGCCCACTTTGCTTCGCGTTTGATCATGGAAGATCATGCTTCAACTCTGTGCCTATTTCTCTGTTCCTTTCTCTCAACTTGACTTAACAAGATCTGTTTCTGATCTCTAACCTTAACTCCTACATGAGACTGTCTCTGCAACCTCTTTCTGACCCCTGTCCATTTTCTTGCCTCAGACTTTGTTCTGGAATCTTTCTATGTCCCACCCTCTGCCTTGGGACCTCCTTCTTGGTTTGACACCTTCACCCTTTCACCCTGCCCATCTCTTGCTGTTTTGGGTGTGGGATGCACTCTCTGCAACTGTTTTGGTTCAGTTCAGCTGACCCGCTTTTTCACACTATTTCACTTCTTTGCTTCCTTTTCTTCTGCATGGGTATGCAGGGCCAGTTCCTTGCCTGAAGATGGTGATAGACACTGAATGTGCATATGTGGCCATTTTCCAGTCAGCGCATGCACAGCGGTTCTGAGGTCAATTGGGAACTGTAGTTCTCAGAAAATAGAAATAGATTCATAGAATCCCTACAGTGCAGTAGTAGGCCATTCAGCCCATCAAGTCAGCACTGACACTCTGAAAGAGTATCCTACATCGAGCCCACTCTCCCGCCATTTGCCCATAACCCCTTAACCCCACTTTACCTGCACATCTTTTGAACACTAACGGTCAATTTTAGCATGGCCAATCCACCTAACCTGCACAACTTTGAGCGGTGGAAGGAAACTGGAGCACAGTTCTTCATCTGTAGATTTAAAACCATTGGAATTTGTTGCACTATTAAAATGAAATAATTATATTGTGTAGGCTAAATGCTGCCATTCGGGTTTGACTGGACAAATGAATAATCTTCAGAAGGTCATTCTTACTTTTTATTACCAGTTGACTTGCGGAGACGGCTTTGGTACCTTGTCAACAAATTCACACCAAAAATCAAATAACAACATTCTATCAGTAACCACAGAAGAAAGATGTGAAATCATCAAAATTTCCAGGGGGCAGTATGAACATGTGAAAATGGTGAGTACTTTGCTTAAATGTACTGATTACTGTTGTATTCTGCATTCCTTTTTAATCACCATTTTACCTGCCTAATAAAAGCAGCTAACAAAGATTCACAAAAATGCTGTTCTTTTGCATTCAAGGATCTAATGTTACGTGATCAATCAGTGAAGGAGGAGCTGATCCAAGCCTGTCCGTTTTATCAACAATGGCCAAAATTGTCTGTCAATAAACTGGTTGAGTTAATTAAGTGGAAGAATTTTCCGGAAAACCATGGTTAGTGTCTTTATTGAATTCTGTTTCACTGCAGATATACTTGAGAGAAACGCTAACCAAGTAACCCAATCATTGATTATTATTTGGAGGGATAGTATAATTTAATTGCCTGGCACAAAACATGTTCCAATAGAATACTGAAAGCAATCTCTCGTAATAAGAGCTGGATAAGTATAATCCTTTTGGGCAGTGATTCAAACATTGAGGCAACAAGATCCAATTTGTTTGCAAACAATTTAATACTCTCCAAAAGAGGCTAACTTCAGCATTTGTGGGCATATTTTGGGCCAGCCCCTTGGAGGGCAGTAAATTTTATAAAATGTATTTCCAGATAAAGTATGTACAACATAGTGTATTTACTGTTCTCCTATCTCTAAAGTTATCTTTATGGATAAGGCAGGAAAGTGTAGTTGAGGATTATCATATTAGATCATTCATGATCTGATATAAGTGCAGATCGGGGCGCCATTTTGTCCAGAAGCTCACATCTTTCCCTCCCCTGCCCTTTCAGGACGGTAGTGTAGTGGTCGGCAGCATGGTAGCATAGTGATTAGCACGGTTGCTTCACAGCTCCAGGGTCCCAGGTTCAATTCTTGGCTGGGTCACTACCTGTGTGGAGTTTTCACGTTCCCCCCCGTGTAGGTGTGGGTTTCCTCCGGGTGCTCCGGTTTCTTCCCACAGTCCAAAGACATGCAGCGTAGGTGGATTGGCCATGCTAAATTTCCCTTAGTGTCCAAAAAAGGTTAAGTGGGGGTTACTGGGTTACGGGGATGAGGTGGATATGTGGACTTGAGTAGGGTGCTCTTTGGAAGAGCCGGTGCAGACATGATGGGCCGAATGGCCTCCTTCTGCTCTGTAAATTCTATGATTCTATGATCTCATTGAATGGCAGAGGGACAGTGGTAGACCAGTCGACTGGGAGGTTTTTAGGACCCAGCAGCAAAAGACTAAAAAGCTTACAAGAAGGGAGAAATTGAATTTTGAGAGACAATTTACTTGAAGTATAAATACAAACAGTAAGAGTTGCTATGGATATATAAAGCAGAAGCAGATGGCTAAGGTAAATGTGGGACCTCTACTGAATGAGGCTGGTGCATTAATAACAGCAAACAAAGAAATTACGGATTTGCTGAATAAAGTTTTTGCATCCGTCTTCACCATGGAAGACATTGCAAATATCCCCAAGATATCAGATGGGCTGATTTCAAGTAACAAGTAACATGGTAGAACTTACAAAAATGGCAATCACAAGGGATAGAGTATTAGAGAAACCCAAGGGGCTAAAGGTGGATTAGTCACCAGGACCCGATGAACTGCATGCTAGGGCTTTAATGAAAGTGGCTGCAGAGATAGTGGACCCATTGGTAAAAAATTTTCATAATTCGCTAAATTCAGGGAGGGCATCAGAAGATTGGAAAACAGCCAATGTTCAAAAAGGGAGAAAGGCAGAAGGCAGGAAACTATAGGACAGATGTTTAACATCTATTATTGGCAAGGTGCTGGAATCAGTAATCTAAGAGGAAATTGCAAATCATTTAAGGAAGCTGAATTTAATCAAACCTAGTCAACATGGTTTTATGAAAGGTAAATCAGGTTTGACAAACTTGCTCGAATTCTTTGAGGGCGTAATAGGGAGAGTAGATGGAGGGGAACCTGTAGATGTTGTGTATTTAGATTTCCAAAAGACATTTGACGAGGTGCCACATAAGAGGCATAAAGTAAAAGCCCATGGAATTGGAGGAAGTGTTTAGCATAGATTTAAATCTGGCTGTCACACAGAAAACAGAGAGTTGGAATAAATGGGTCTTTTTCAGAGTGGAAAAATGTAACTAGTGGAGTACCACAGGGATCAGCACATGGCCGGCAATTGTTCACTATTAACGTTAATGACCTGAAGGAAGAAACAAAAAGCAAGGTTTCCAAATTTGCCGATGATGTGAAAATAGGTGGAAGAGCATGTTATGATGAGGATACTGTGATTCTGCAACGGGATATAGATAGATTGGATGACCGGGTGAAAACCTGGCAAAATGGGATTTAATGTGGGGAAATGTGAGGTCATGCACTTTGGCAGGAGGAATCAAAAGGCAGATTATTATCTAAATGGAGAGAGACTTCAGGTGAGTGAAGTTCAGAGGGATCGAGGTGTTCTGATGTATGAATCACAAAAAGCTAGCAGGCAGGTGCAACAAGTAGCTAAGAAGACAAGCGACATTTTGGCCTGAATTGCAAAGGGGTTGGGGTTTAACAATTGGGAGATTTTGTTATAGTTGTACAGGGTTTTGGTGAGGCCGTATCTGGAATACTGCAGACAGTTTTGGTCTCCGAACATTGGAGGCAGTCCAAAGGAGATTCACCAGGCTAATTCCTGGGATGAGTGGGTTGTCCTATAAAGAGAGATTAAGTAATCTGGGACTGTATTCCTTGGAATTTGGAAGAGTGAGGGGTGACCTTTTCAAACATATGGGCAAGATTCTCCGCCCCCCACGATGGGTCGGGGAATAAGGGGAGGGCCTTCCCGACATTTTTCCCGACCTCCCGCTATTCTCTCCCCCCCCCCACGGCTGCCCCACGACACGAATCGCTGCTCGCCGATTTTCTACGGCGAACAGCGATTCTCCCCTGGCCAATGGGCCGAGTTCCCAGGCCTTTACAGCCGCTTTCACTAAAACAAACTCACCTGCTCTCACCGTTCGTGAAAACGGCCGCAAAGTTCCGTTCCCGGCAACCATGGCACTGATTGGCACGGCCGCACCACGGCCGTGCCAAGGGTGGCATGGGCCCGCGATCGGTGAGCACCGATTGCGGGCAGCGGGTCCGAAACCCGTGCACTCTTTGTTCCTCCGCCGCCCCATAGGATCAGTCCGCGGGGCGGCTGAGGGGCATGACGACCCGCGCATGCGCGGGTTTGGCACTTATGCGCGATGACGTCATCTGCGCATGCGCGGGTTGGAGCCGTCCAATCCGCGCATGCGCGGCTGATGTCATCATGCGCGTCAGCTGCCGTGACGCTTGGCGCGGGGGCTTAGCGACGGTCGCTAAGCCTGCGATGCCGTGGTTCATGGGGCCGTGCTCCTAGCCCCGACCGGGGAGGAGAATCGGGTCCCGGGAGGGGGCGCGGAGGCTGCCGTGAAACACGGCCAGTTTCACGGCAGCCTTTACGACTCTCTGCATTTGCGGAGTATCGCGCCCATAAGATCCTGAGGGGAATTGACAGGGTAGGTGGTGAGATGTTGCCTGGTATGGAGGGAAAATCTTATGAGGAAAGGCTGATGGACTTGAGGTTGTTTTCGTTAGAGAGAAGAAGGTTAAGGGGTGACTTAATAGAGGCATACAAAATGATCAGAGGGTTAGATAGGGTGGACAGTGAGAGCCTTCGCCTGCGGATGGAGGTGGCTAGCACGAGGGGACATAGCCTTAAATTGAGGGGTAATAGATATAGGACAGAGGTCAGAGGTAGGTTTTTTACGCAAAGAGTGGTGAGGCCGTGGAATGCCCTACCTGCAACAGTAATGAACTTGCCTACATTGAGGGCATTTAAAAGTTTATTGGATAAGCATATGGATGATACTGGCATAGTGTAGGTTAGATGGCCTTTAGTTTTTGACTTCCCATGTCGGTGCAACATCGTGGGCCGAAGGGCCTGTACTGCGCTGTATCGTTCTATGTTCTATGTTCTATGTTTTCACTAGTTGGAGAGTCTCGAACAAGGGGACAAAGCTACAAGATAAAGGACCGGTCATTTAAAACTGAGTTGAGTAGAACTTTCTTCTTGCTGAGGGTGGTGAACCTCTGGAATTCTCTGCTCCAGAGGATGGCGAAGGCTGGATCATTAAAAGTATTTAAAGGAGAGGTGGATAAATATTTGACAGATCGATGTATAGAGGGCTATTGGTAATGGTATAGAAATGGAGTTGAGGCCAGCATAGATCAGCCATGATCGTATTAGATGGTGGGGCAGGTTTGAAGGGCCTGGTGGCCTACCCCTACTTCTAATTCTTGTGATACTTATGAGCAGCCAAATGGTGTACTTCTGCTCTTACATCTCACTGTCTAATGGAAAATAACCGGAAGTCTGCTGGGTAAATGATGGATAAGGTTTCCAGCTGGGACTGAACTTCTCTTGTCTATATGGCAGGTTCATCAGTTCGCAGTTTTCATTGTGTAAGTGCTGATTGGCCTTCTTCCAAACACTGAAGGAGAGATATCCACAACTATTAACATGTATATGAATTGTTCCTATGCCATATAAGTAAGACTAATGAAACAAACAAAGGGAGAAAAAGAGAATTTGAAGAAAAAGGGAAAAACATAGGGCGCGATTCTCCGCAAATGCGGAGAGTCGTGAAGGCTGCCGTGAAACCGGCCGTGTTTCACGGCAGCCTCCGCGCCCCCTCCCGGGACCCGATTCTGCTCCCCGGTCGGGGCTAGAAGCGGGGCCCCGTGAACCACGCCATCGCAGGCTTAGCAAACTTCGCTAAGCCCGTGCGCCAAGGGTAATGGTGGCTGATGCGCATGATGACGTCAGCCGCGCATGCGCGGATTGGACGGCTCCAACCCGCGCATGCGCGGATGACATCATCACGCAAATGCATGAAACCCGCGCATGCGCGGGCCGTTATGCCCCTCAGCCGCCCCACGGACTGATCCAGCGGGGCGGCGGAGGAACAAAGAGTGCGCGGGGTTCGGACCCGCTGCCCGCAATCGGTGCCCACCGATCGCGGGCCCATGCCACCCTTGGCACGGCTGTGGTGCGGCCGTGCCAATCGGTGCCATGGTTACCCAGAACGGCACTTTGCGGCCGTTTTCACGAACGGTGAGAGCAGGTGTGTTGGTGTTCGTGAAAACGGCCATAATGGCCTGGGAAATCGGCCCATCGGATAGGGGAGAATCGCTGCTCGCCGTAAAAAAACGGTGAGCAGCGATTCGTGTCGTAGGGTGGCCGTGGGGGTGGAGAATAGCGGGAGGTCGGGAAAAATGTCGGGAAGGCTCTCCCGCTATTCTCCGACCCGTTGTGGGGAAAAATACTTGGAACAACCTAACTTAGGTCCTGGTCAGGTGTTTGCTCGAGCTGTTGGGGAGGGTTTAAACTAATGTGGCAGGGGGATGGAAACCAATGCAGGAAGTCGGAAAGTAGTAAAACAGGGACAGAAACAAAAGGCAGTAAGGGGGAAAGTGTAAGGCAGAGAACCCATAGTCAAAAATCAAAAAGGGCAACAGTACAAGGTACAGTGACTCAAGGGAGCTCAGTGAATAGGCCCAGTAATACTAAAAGGAATAAAACGGGAAGTAAAAACATAAATGGTAAGCGACGCGGCAGGTTGTTACATGAAGATATGGGTTCAATGACAAGGAAAATTAGGAGAAAAGATAAGAGGAAATATAACTTAGGCGAGGTTACTGATCAAGGTGTTAAGATTCAAAACAGAGGTACAAAAGCCAACATAAGTGTACTTTACCTGAATGCTCGTAGTATTCGTAATAAGGCAAATTAGTTGATGGCGCAAATCATCGTGAATGACTATGATTTAGTGGCCATTACTGAAACATGGTTAAAGGATGGTCACGACTGGGAGTTAAATATCCGAGGATATCAAACTATTCGGAAGGACAGAGTGGATGGTAAGGGAGGTGGTGTAGCTCTGTTATTTAAGGATGACATCTGGGCAATAGTAAGGGATGACATTGGTGCTATGGAGGATAAGGTTGAATCCATTTGGGTGGAAATCAGGAATAGTAAGGCAAAAAAGTCACTGATAGGAGTAGTCTATAGGCCACCAAATAGTAACATTATGGTGGGGCAGGCAATAACAAAGAAATAACTGATGCATGTAGAAATGGTACAGCAGTTATCATGGGGGATTTTAATCTACATGTCGATTAGTTTAACCAGATCAGTCAAAGCAGCCTTGAGGAGGAGTTTATAGAATGTATCCGCGATAGTTTCCTGAACAGTATGTAATGGAACCTACGAGGGAACAAGCGGTCTTCGATCTGGTCCTGTATAATGAGACAGGATTGATTAATGATCCTCTCGGAATGAGCGATCACAATATGGTGGAAATTAAAATACAGATGGAGGGTGAGAAGGTAAAATCAAACACTAGTGTTTTGTACTTGAACAAAGGAGATTACAATGGGATGAGAGAAGAACTAGCTAAGGTAGACTGAGAGCAAAGACTTTATGGTGCACCAGTTAAGGAACAGTGGAGAGCCTTTCAAGCGATTTTTCACAACGCTCAGCAAAGGATTATACCAACAAAAAGGAAGGAAGGTAGAAGGAGGGAAAATCGACCGTGGATATCGAAGGAAATAAGGGAGAGTATCAAATTGAAGGAAAAAACATACAAAGTGGCAAAGATTAGTGGGTGACGAGGGGACTGGGAAATCTTTAGGGAGCAACAGAAAGCTACTAAAAAAGCTATAAAGAAGAGTAAGATGGATTATGAGAGTAAACTTGCTCAGAATATAAAAACAGATAGTTAAAGTTTCTACAAATATATAAAACAAAAAAGAGTGGCTAAGGTAAATATTGGTCCTTTAGAGGATGAGAAGGAAGATTTAATAATGGGAGATGAGGAAATAGCTGAGGAACTGAACAGAATTTTTGGCTCGGTCTTCACAGTGTAAGACACAAATAACATGCCAGTGACTGATAGAGATGAGGCTATGACAGGTGAGTACCTTGAGACGACTGTAATCACTAAGGAGGTAGTGATGGGCAAGCTAATGGGGCTAAAGGTAGATATGTCTCCTGGCCCTGATGGAATGCATCACAGAGTGCTAAAAGAGGTGGCTAGGGAAATTGCAAATGCACGAGTGATAATTTACCAAAATTCACTCTGGGGTGGTCCCGGCGGATTGGAAATTAGCAAACGTGACACTACTGTTTAAAAAAGGAGATAGGGAGAAAGCAGGTAATTATAGGCCAGTGAGCTTAACTTCGGTAGTAGGGAAGATGCTGGAATCTATCATCAAGGAAGAAATAGCGAGGCATCTGGATGGAAATTGTCCCATGGGCAGATGCAGCATGGGTTCATAAAGGGCAGGTCATGCCTAACTAATTTAGTGGAATTTTTTGAGGACATTACCAGTGCGGTAGATAATTGAGAGCCATTGGATGTGGTATATCTGGATTTCCAGAAAGCCTTTGACAAGGTACCACACAAAAGGTTGCTGCATCAGATAAAGATGTATGGCATTAAGGGTAAAGTAGTAGCATGGATAGAGGATTGGTTAATTAATAGAAAGCAAAGAGTGGGGATTAATGGGTGTTTCTCTGGTAGGCAATCAGTAGCTAGTGGTGTCCCTCAGGAATCAGTGTTGTGCCCACAATTGTTCACAATTTACATAGATAATTTAGAGTTGGGGACCAAGTGCAATGTGTCCAAGTTTGCAGACAACACTAAGATGAGTGGAACAGCAAAAAGTGCAGAGGATACTGGAAGTCTACCTCAAGGACTGCAGCGGTTCAAGAAGGCAACTCACCACCACCTTCTGAAGGGCAACTAGGGATGGGCAATAAATGCTGGCCTAACCAGCGATGCCCACATCCCGTGAATACAAGTCAGGAGTGTAGTGGAATACTCTTCACTTGCCTGGATGAGTGCAGCTCCAACAACACTGAAGAAGCTCGACTACCATCCAGGACGATGCAGCCCACCCGATTGCTCGCCCTTCAACAAACATTCAAATCCTCCAAACAGTGGCAGCCATGTGTACTGTCTACAAGATGCGTTGCAATAACTCATCAAGGTTCCTTAGACTGCACCTTCCAAACCCACAATCACTATCATCTAGAAGGACAAGAGCAGCAAATACCTGGGATCCCCACCACAAAAAGGTTGCCCTCCAAGTCACTCACAATCCTGCCTTGGACAAATATCGCCGTTCCTTCACTGTCGCTGGGGCAACACCCTGCAACTCCCTTCCTAACAGCACAGTGGGTGTACCTAGACCTCAAGGACTGCAGCGGTTCAAGAAGGCAACTCATCACCACCTTCTGAAGGGCAACTAGGGATGGGCAATAAATGCTGGCCTAACCAGCGATGCCCACATCCCGTGAATACATTTTTTAAAAAGTTAAAGTTTCAGAGAAGGTTCAAAAGATTGATTCAGGGACGAAGGGCTTGTCTTATGAAGAGAGATTGAGCAGTTTCGGACGATATTCACTGGACTTTAGAAGATTAAAGGAGATCCAATTGAGGTACCAGAGATGCTAAAGGGGATTGACAGGGTAGATGTAGGGTTGATGTTTCCCCTTGTTGGACATTTGAGAACAAGAGATCATGGCTGGAAATCTCCGCCCGTTTGCTGATGGCAGAATTCCCTGGTCCCGTGGGTTTCTTGGTGGTGTGGGGTGGTTTCAAAGGGAATCCAGATTGACAGTGGCGGGAGCAGAGACTCCCATTGCCAACAAACAGCGAGCCACCTCCCACTGCCGTGAAACACACTGCTGGGAAATCGGAGAATCCGGCCCATAGTTTTCAGCTAAGGGGTGGTAGATTTAAAACAGAAATGAGGAGAATTACTTCACTCAAAGGATTGTGAATCTGTTTTCTATGCTATATTTCGGACCCCAGAGTGCAATGTACGCCGGAGCATAAAACAAATTTAAGGAGGGGCCACTTAAGTTTTTAATAAGTAGACGAATGAAAGGTCCTGGAGAGCAGGCAGGAAGGTGGAGTTGAGGCTGAGATTAGATCAGCCATGATTGTATTGAATGACGGAGCAGGCTCAAGGGGCTGAATTACCTGCTCCTGCTGCTAGTTCTTATGGTCTTATTGATGCTGGCACATCGGCAGCTGACATCCTCAAAGGGGTCTTCAGCTGAGTGGCTAGAAACCTGCCTGTTTCATCCTCAGGTATTTCTAATATGGAATTTAGTTTTCAGTGGTGTATTTAGGACCCAATTGCAATCCTGATGAATAATTGGGCAAATGGCCAGTTGAATACACCATACAGTTAACAGGCAGTGCAACAGAAAATCCATCAAAAAGATACATATCAAAATAAATGCCCTGCATAAATTAGGGTAATTCCAATGAAGTGAAAGGAGTACCAAAATTATTGGAGGTATTTAGATAAGAATTTGGTTGGGAGAGAGGAGACAGAGAAATGAAGGTATTTATTTTGTAGGTAGTGGAATGTGATAAATGGTGTTCTTCAAGGATTTGTATTGAGGCCTCAAATTTCCACCACATGTATTGATGATATGGATAAAGGAATTTTTTTAAAAATCCATTCATGGTATGTGGGCATTGCTAGCTAGGCCAGCATTTATTGTCCTTCCCAAATTCCTCTTGGAAAGGCGGTGGTGAACTGCCTTCTTGAACTAGTGCAGTCCCTATGGTATACGCACACCCACAGTTCTGTTAAAGAGGGAGTTCCATGATTTTGACCTAGCGACAATGAAGGAACGGCGATGTATTTCCAAGTCAGGATTATGGTGGCTTGGAGCGGAACTTCCAGGTGTCAGGTTCCCATGTGTCTGATGCCCTTGTCCTTTTAAATGGCAATAATTGTGGGTTGGAAGGCTAAGTGAGTTTCTGCAGTGCACCTTGTAGATGGTACACAATGCTGACACTGTGTGTTGATGGTGGTTGGGGGAATGTTTGTGGTTGGGGTGACAGTCAAGTGGGCTGCTTTGTCCTGGATGGTATCGAGCTTCTTGAGTGTTGTTGGAGCTGCATTTATCCAGACAGCTGGCGAGTTTCTATCAAATTCTTGACTTCTTCCTTGTTGATGGTGGACAGGCTTTGGGAAGTCAGGAAATGAGTTACTTGCAACAGAATTGCGAGCCTCTGACCTGCTTTTGTGTGTCACAGTATTTATGTGACAAGTTCAGTTCAGTCTCTGGTCAAAGGTAACCCCCAGAACGTTTATAATGGAGATTCGGCGATGGTAATGCCATTGAATATTAAGGAGTGATGGCTAGACTCTCTGTTGTTGGAGATGGTCTTTGCCTGACAGCTGCGTGGCAAGGGGTGGCATAGTAGCAGAGTGGTTAGCACAGTTGTTTCACAGCTCCAGTGTCCCAGGTTCGATTTCCACTTGGGACACTGTCTGTGCGGAGTCTGCACGTTCTCCCTCTGTCAGTGTAGTTTCCTCCCACAGTCCATAGGTGTGAAGGTTAGGTGGATTGGCCATGCTAAATGGTCCAACAAAGGTGGGGTTACTGTGTTATGGTGATGGGGTGGAGGTGTGGGCTTAGGTGGGGTGCTCTTTCCAAGAGCCGGTGCAGACTTGATGGACTGAATGGCCTCATTCTGCACTCTAAATTCTATGATTCTATGACGAATGTTACTTATCACTTATCAGCCGAAGCATGAATATTGTCCGGGTTTTGCTGCATTTGGACAGGGACTGCTTCATTATCTGAGGAATTGTGAATGTGATTAACCATTAAAGGGAGGCAGTGGTGTCATGGTATTGTCACTGGACTAGTAATCCAGAGACCCAGGGTAATCCTCTGGGGACACAGGTGTGAATTCAATAGATATTCCAGAGGATAGTGGATAGTTGCAGAGGAGAAAGCTGATGTTGATCTTGAAGATGAAGCAATTCTGTCTTATTTTTGTCTCATTGCCGTTCTTTTAATTCAGAGCATATTATTCAGAGTTAAGAAAGATACTTACATTGTCCCAGACCAGGGCACAATTTTCTCTAATCAATGTAGCATTCAAAATCGTCCAAGGGTTATGAATCAGTCTTCCCATGAAATTGCAATACATAAAATAGAAGGGACAGGACCCATGAACTACCTCAGTGGATCCAGAAACTGAACCCACCCCATTAGCTTTATAAGAACATGTTCTAATCAAGTAAGCTAACTGGCCTTCCTGGCAAGATTTTAGCTCCTTTAAAGCCCACCCACTTAAACATTGTTAAAATCAGGCCCAATGTTGAAAAGTTTATAGGTTTTTTTTCATAGTAACAGATTTGAGAAGCAGAGCAAGATACACAGACTTTGGGCCAATCATGGATATAAAGACAAAGTTAACAAAACATTCTGCAACAAAATAGTTCAAACAAAATTGGAATGATGCATTTACGCCCATTAATCCAAATCATCCAAAACAATCGCTTGGAAACCTTGAGTAGATCATAAATTTCCATAGATGGTTCAAAAGTAACCATAATTATTTTAGTTAATGTTTCATTAAGGAAATAAAAATAAAGCTGCAAATTGGATCGCATAGCATGCATACTTTCAGTGATACAGTTATAAATTCTATATAATCGTGTTTAATTGTATGCAGTTGGCAATGTATCCATAGGTGATGTGATACATTTAAAGTGTGGGTGGAGTAAGTTAGCATGCTTTCCACTTTTATGCACTACAGGTTTCTTCCTATTTTTAGCCCACATTGTTGGCTAGCAGCAATGCAAAAAAGAGAGCAAAATGTACAAGTCTCTCCCTGTTAGTGCACAGCCCTTCCATCGGCAAGTCTTCAGCTGTGCCTGCTCGTGGTGACACACTCAAACTGGGTCCCTCACAGCCCCAGACTAAAGCTTCAGAGGAACTTGGAGGAGATTCGGATCCCAGAGAAGCTGTGTGTAGGCTCACTGGCAATGTGGATACACCCTGGCACACACGAACCTATCTCCCAGATTTGGTTGAACAGCTCCAAAAGCTTGTGGATACATTGGGAGCGTTGATATCTGGGAGAGTAAGCCCTGGATTGGAACCCAAAGATGGATTGATGTTGAATGTGTTATGTTTCCTGCAACCAAGTCAGTGCCAAATGTAGTAACTTCCATTCCTTTGGACTCAACCAGAAAGGTCGCAACGGGGTCCCTGATGTTTGGGCAGCCCAGGGTCTCCATGAATTTTACCCAGGAAAGCACATTCCAGTTTCACTGCAGAGTGTTAACACAACATAGGAGACGGCGGTTACAAATTATAAGTCTAACTTGATTAACACAGAGAATAGGTGCTGCAGGCTGCTGTTATTAATTTTGAGCGAGAAGATGCTGAAAATACTAAGAGCTGCTCAAAGTAAACTTCAAAAGACTGCTAAGGGTCTAGCAGTCATGACTAGTTACAACTTCTCCGGAATATCCAGATGTCTTTTGTCACAGGAAGTACTGGGTAATGTATGAAGGGACCATAAAGGGAATAGTTCTATCAGCAAAGAAGTTGGTTCCATTAAACACAAAGGCCGGGGAGGTCAACGTTGACTTCAATAACCAGTTGAGAGATGGATGGAATAGTATCTTAAATTGTACTCCATGTAGAACACTGTCACTGAAGAATCTCTCGACTCAATAGAAAGCCTTCCTGTCATGGCAGATTTGGATATTGAACTCACAGAGGAGGAGCTTAGCAAAGCTATTGACTCACTTGCCATGTGCAAACATGCACTGCTGCAACATCTACACAATCTTCTCTATCTCTGCTGGAGGTTGGGTGGTGTCCCAGATGTGTGTGATGTTTTTTACAAGAACAAGGATGGCTGCAGTGATTGCAACAACTATCGAGTTACAGCCCTGTTGAGAATTGTAGAAAAAGTCTTTGCCTGTGTTGCTCTTGTCAGAATACAGATCCTGGCTGCAAACCAACTGCAAATCCCACTGTAGTTTCAGAACTGAAAGGTCCATAATTGACTTAACGTTCTCACTCTAATTACTCCATGGATAAAGGAGACCATTTATATTGTGCCTTCCTTGATCTCACCAATGTCTTCAGCCATGTGAGCAGAGTTGGTCCATTTAAGCTGCTGGAGAAAATTGGCCACCCGCTGAAACTACTCAATGTGATTTTCTCTTTCTATGATGGGGCAACATCGGAACATTTGAGATGTACAATTAGATCAAACAAGGCCGTGTTCTGGTACTGATACTTTTTGGGATATTCTTCACTTTGTTGCTGTCATATGCCTTTGGTTCATCTACAAAGGGTATCTACTCACATACCAGAACTGACAGAAAGCTGTTCAATGTTGTTTGCTTGAGATCTTAGACAAAAGTGCGCCAATTCCTCATCAGAGAGTTATTCTGCGCAACGATTCTGCAATAGCACTCTATTCCAAACAATGCTTTCAGTGGCACTTGGGCAGATTTTCAAACCTTAAAGAGTTTTGTTTGACCATCAGCATCTGGATGACAAATTACATGGTACAGGATGTTTCTATCAATCAGCATTGACAATGTGACACCAGAAGTGGTTGACATCTCCACAATCTGTCACTTGATGCTGAAGTCAACACACGCATCACAAAAGCGACAGCTGTTATGTCCAAGTTGAATAAGATAGTGTGGAACAACAGCAACCTGACAGGTCACCCAACTGTGAGTCTACCAAGTTTTCATCCTCAGCACACTCCTCCATCAGTACTGTATACATACATGGCTAAGCCAACGACATCTGCACTGGCTCCGCCATGTTCATTGAATGGCTGACAACCAGATGCCCAAATACTCTCTGTGCAGTGAATTGACTACTGAGTCACAACCTCCTTCGTGTCTATACCTCTACCATACATGTAATGATCCGTATAATCTAAGGAGAGTAAAGGGTTAATAAGATGATGTTTATGTATCTCAACACTAGATGACATCACTGAGTAGTCTTATAAAAGACTGTGGGCGGAATTCTCTGCTCCCCACGCAGCCTGGGAGAATCGCGGGAGGGCCCCCCGACATTTTGTACGCCCCCCTGGCGACCCGCTCACCGAATCGGCGCTCGCCAATTTTCACGGCGAGCGGCGATTCTCCAAGCCCGATGGGCCGAGTGGCCGGCCATTCACGACCGTTTCATGACGGCGGCAAACACACCTTGTCGCTGCCGTCGTGAAACGGATGCCAGAAGCCTGTTTGGGGCTTCTAGGCGTCCGATTGGGGCAAGAGCACCACGACTGTGCTCGGGAGGGGACAGGCCCGCGATCGGTGCCCACCGATCAGCGTCCAAATCGGACGCACTATTTCCCCTCCGCCACCCCGCAAGATCAAGCCGCCACGTCTTGCGGGGCGGCTGAGGGGAAAGACAGCACCGCGCATGCGCGGTTACGTGCCGTCTGCGCGATGACATTATCCGCGCATGCGCGGGTTGGAGCCGGCCAACCTGCGCATGCGCGGCTGACGTCATATAGGCACCGACCGCGCGTCATTCTCGGCGCGCCGAGAAATCCGGAGCCCCGCTCCTAGCCCCACCGGTGGGGGTGAATCGGGTGCCGGGAGCGGGCTCCGAGGCTGTCGTGAAAGACGGCCCCTTTCACGACGGCTTCTGCTCCCACGGCGAATCACGCATGCTGTGTCTCGAAGCATTTTGCGAGAAGCTTATGGAAAAGGATAGTGAGAGGATGAGATAGAGTGTTAGTAATATTAGAAAGACATTTTAGATTACTAGAGCATAGATTTAATACTGTTGTTTTGTTAGCTATTACTTAGAGTGTGCAAACCATTTAAAGTAGTGTAAAATAAACTAGCTATGTTTTAAATATATAGCTTAATGTTCTATGTAAACACTATGACTTTTAGCTATCTTGGAGAACTATACAAGGAGCATCACAATACAGACGCCAGCAAGTAAAATATGAAGATGGCAGACATTGGGCAGGATTCTCCGACCCTCCGCGCCGGAATCGCACCCGGTGTGGGGACTGAGAATAGGCGTTCACGCCGGAAATCGGGCGCTACGGCGCTTCTGCGACTCTCCGCAGACCCACCAGTCGCGCTTGCAGTCGACGCAACGCAGGTTGGAGGCCGTTGGAAGAGGTGTGCTTCACATCTGGTTACACCCGGCAGGACCTCGGCTGCGTTGGCAATCCTGGTGCGGGGCGGGGGGAATCTGACTCCGGGTGGGGGGGGCCTCAGCAGTGGCGAGGCCCGTGATTGGGGGCGGGCCATCGCGATATGGGGGGGACCTACCAAGACAAGATACATGCTTAGACCATAGGGCGGGTTGAGTGGGGGTGGTGAGGGTGTGTGGAGGGAGGGGGTGTAGTGGTGGTGGTGGTGAAGCGAGGCTGTGGGGGTGATGTGGGGTTAAGGGGGTTGTGTAGTCATGAGGGTGGTGTTGAGTGGGTTTGGCACACGTGTTGTGGGGAACCGCAACTCAGTTGAATCTCACTTCCTTGCCTGACAATGACCCCCACCCCGACAATTGCCCTTTCCTTGGGCCCACCGACCATGTCCATGCTGGACCATGATGCTACAGCGGTGAGGTGCCTTGCGGTCCCCCTCCAGTCTTTTCCTGCTCCCGGCGGTTATGGCCGGCCTTCTCCAGGTTGCGGGGGAGGCGACAAAAAAACGCAGTGTTAGACAGTCCGCCCTTACAGCCCAGGGGTGGCTAGTTGGTGGCTTCAGTGGCCAGAGCATCCAACTATGGTGGTCGGTATGGGTGTTGGCACATGATGCAGGGTGGGAGTTCGGACACCATCCAGGTTAGGGGGGGGCAGGGTTACCGGTGTATAGGACTGGAGTTGGTGCCAAGGGTACAGTGCTGCCTACTCACCCTGGCCACCTTGAGGAGGTGCAGTTTCTTCCGGCACTGCTGGATGGTGTTGCTGATTACGCTGACAGCCTCTGCCACTTATGCCCAGGCCTGGCGAACGGCAGTGGCTGGCAGCCTCCTTCCCGAGCCAGGGTACAGTGTTGCCCGCCTCTTCTCCACAGTGTCCAACATGATCTCAAGCTTGGTGCTGCTCTCCTTGCTGCCATCTTGTTAGCTGGGATGGTGTGTGTGGGGACTGAAGTGTGTATATGCGGCTGCAGCTTGTCGGCCCCTTGAGTGCCAATCGTGAATCCTGCACCATTTCCCATTGGAATCGATTGTGTTCCATGTAGCGCTGATGCTAGCCCCTTAATGGTCGTTGGATACCCGGTCCAGGTGCTGTGCCAGTTTTACTGTCATAGAAGTCCACGAATCCTGCCCCGGTGTCAACACTTTGTCTCAGGAACGGAGAATCCAGCCGTTGATGTCTCGATGATTTCTCGGTATTAAAGTGGTCCAGATATTGGACGCAATTATCAGTACAATGGAAAAACTTAATGGCAGGCAGAATGAGGAGGAAGGCACCTTTAACAGATCTGGCTGTTACTGCTGAAGACGGAATTGAGCAAATGAATCCCAGGAAAACACGAGGAAGAGTTAATAGGTACATCAGTTATGGGTCAAATTTTAATTATATGACGCAGTGAACATCCCAAGGCTGAGGGACAGCGTCCTCGGAATGGCATGGCAGATAGAAAGAGAAAGAGGATAAAGATTGTGATGAATCTGAACAAACTATACTGGTCAAAAAGACTTTTTTGAGGAATGTGATAGTAACAAATGTCTTTTACTGTGCCCTGCTCCTGTATCTGGCAGTATATGAAACAGATTATTAAAGTGTTAAAGCAAAATACTGCGGATGCTGGAAATCTGAAATATGAACATCTGTGAAGAGAGAGAAATGATTTGATGTTTCAGGTTGTTAATTTTTATCAGAACAGATCAGTTTTTCATCCTACAGATTCTGGTCTGCCTGCTGAGTATTTTTAGCACTTTTAATTATGGTTAAAATGTTACCTTGATTCACTGAGGAGCGAGGTTAAGGAATATAAAAGTAGCACTTCCTTGAAATCTGGTGATAACAACACATTAAAGTCATTAAGGATAATTATAATTCCATGAAAAGTAGTTGGACTAAATCATTTTGTAGGTACTGATGAGATACTGATGCTGTTCAGTAAACCGCCTATGAAAAAGGCACAAATTAAACTTGACATGGAGCACACTAAGGCAATGATTTTTAGAAAATCTGTAGAACTGCAGTTTAGTCAGTCAGGACATTATTGTTTCCCCTTAACAATACCTCTGATGTTTCTCATCAAATCGCAAGACAAGTATTAATGGCATTAGACGATAAAAATCAGAGAGAAAAATAGTAAGTTGTCTTAAATTACAGCAGATCCAGCAGAGGGCAGCAGAGCAGAGCTACTGATCAGCTGTTCTGGGGAAATTTGCATACGTGCAGTGCGGTCAGCCTAAGTTGAAGGTGAATCTGCGAAGAAGACCCGAGGAGTTTGAGTGAAGGCAATCATCCAGCAGAGGGCAGCAGAGCAGAGCTACTGATCAGCTGTTCTGGGGAAATTTGCATACGTGCAGTGCGGTCAGCCTAAGTTGAAGGTGAATCTGCGAAGAAGACCCGAGGAGTTTGAGTGAAGGCAATCATCCAGCAGAGCAGAGCTACTGATCAGCTGTTCTGGGGAAATTTGCATACGTGCAGTGCGGTCAGCCTAAGTTGAAGGTGAATCTGCGAAGAAGACCCGAGGAGTTTGAGTGAAGGCAATCATCCAGCAGAGGGCAGCAGAGCAGAGCTACTGATTAGCTGTTCTGGGGAAATTTGCATACGTGCAGTGCGGTCAGCCTAAGTTGAAGGTGGTTTGTGGAGAGGCTGTTGGCAAGTGACAGTTAAACCCGAGACACTTTGTGAGTGTTTCCCACCCTACCTCCTCCTCTAACCAACCCCCCCACCCCACAGTGGTTGGGGAGCAGGGGCCTGTCGTGAAGGTGAGTGAGTGCCTTTAAATTTGCTTTCCTTTCAGCGGGAGCAGGGTTTGAAGTAATATCAGGTAAGCTCTTCCTTTCTTTTTCTTTTTCTTGTTTTTTTTTTAAATCTAGAGGTGATGTCAGGGAAGGCAGTACAATGCTCCTCCTGCAGAATGTTTGAGGTGAGGGACGCCGTCAGCGTCCCTGCTGATTTCATCTGTGGGAAGTGCACCCAACTCCAGCTCCTCAAAAACCGTGTTAGGGACCTGGAGCTTGAGCTGGATGAACTTCGGATCATTCGGGAGGCAGAGGGGGTCATAGATAGGAGCTTCAGGGAAGTAGTTACACCAAAGACTGGAGATAGATGGGTAACTGTAAGAGGGACTGGGAAGAAGCAGTCAGTGCAGGGACCCCCTGCGGTCGTTCCCCTGAGTAACAAGTATACCGTTTTGGATACTTGTGGGGGGGACGACTTACCAGGGGTAAGCCATGGGGTACGGGCCTCTGGCACGGAGTCTGTCCCTGTTGCTCAGAAGGGAAGGGGGGAAAGGAGTAGAACATTAGTAATTGGGGACTCAATAGTCAGGGGCACAGATAGGAGATTTTGTGGGAGCGAGAGAGACTCACGTTTGGTATGTTGCCTCCCAGGTGCAAGGGTACGTGATGTCTCGGATCGTGTTTTCCGGGTCCTTAAGGGGGAGGGGGAGCAGCCCCAAGTCGTAGTCCACATTGGCACTAACGACATAGGTAGGAAAGGGGACAAGGATGTCAGGCAGGCCTTTAGGGAGCTAGGATGGAAGCTCAGAGCGAGAACAAACAGAGTTGTTATCTCTGGGTTGTTGCCCGTGCCACGTGATAGTGAGATGAGGAATAGGGAGAGAGAGCAATTAAACACGTGGCTACAGGGATGGTGCAGGCGGGAGGGATTCAGATTTCTGGATAACTGGGGCTCGTTCTGGGGAAGGTGGGACCTCTATAGACAGGATGGTCTACATCTGAACCTGAGGGGCACCAATATCCTGGGGGGGAGATTTGTTAGTGCTCTTTGGGGGGGTTTAAACTAATTCAGCAGGGGCATGGGAACCTGGATTGTAGTTTTGGGGTACGGGAGATTGAGAGTATAGAGGTCAGGAGCACAGATTTGACTTCGCAGGAGGGTGCCAGTGTTCAGGTAGGTGGTTTGAAGTGTGTCTACTTCAATGCCAGGAGTATACGAAATAAGGTAGGGGAACTGGCAGCATGGGTTGGTACCTGGGACTTCGATGTTGTGGCCATTTCAGAGACATGGATAGAGCAGGGACAGGAATGGTTGTTGCAGGTTCCGGGGTTTAGGTGTTTTAGTAAGCTCAGAGAAGGGGGCAAAAGAGGGGGAGGTGTGGCGCTGCTAGTCAAGGACAGTATTACGGTGGTGGAAAGGATGCTAGATGGGGACTCTTCTTCTGAGGTAGTATGGGCTGAGGTTAGAAACAGGAAAGGAGAGGTCACCCTGTTGGGAGTTTTCTATAGGCCACCTAATAGTTCTAGGGATGTAGAGGAAAGGATGGCGAAGATGATTCTGGAAAAGAGCGAAAGTAACAGGGTAGTTGTTATGGGAGACTTTAACTTTCCAAATATTGACTGGAAAAGATATAGTTCGAGTACATTAGATGGGTCATTCTTTGTACAATGTGTGCAGGAGGGTTTCCTGACACAATATGTTGACAGGCCAACAAGAGGCGAGGCCACATTGGATTTGGTTTTGGGTAATGAACCAGGCCAGGTGTTAGATCTGGAGGTAGGTGAGCACTTTGGAAACAGTGACCACAATTCGGTGACCTTTACATTAATGATGGAAAGGGATAAGTATACCCCGCAGGGCAAGAGTTATAGCTGGGGGAAGGGCAATTATGATGCCATTAGACATGACTTAGGATGTGTTGGTTGGAGAAGTAGGCTGCAAGGGTTGGGCACACTGGATATGTGGAGCTTGTTCAAGGAACAGCTATTGCATGTTCTTGATAAGTACGTACCAGTCAGGCAGGGAGGAAGGGGTCGAGCGAGGGAACCGTGGTTTACCAAAGAAGTGGAATCACTTGTTAAGAGGAAGAAGGAGGCCTATGTGAAGATGAGGCATGAAGTTTCAGTTGGGGCGCTTGATAGTTACAAGGAAGCGAGGAAGGATCTAAAGAGAGAGCTGAGACGAGCAAGGAGGGGACATGAGAAGTCTTTGGCAGGTAGGATCAAGGAAAACCCAAAAGCTTTCTATAGGTATGTCAGGAATAAAAGAATGACTAGGGTAAGAGTAGGGCCAGTCAAGGACAGTGGTGGGAAGTTGTGTGTGGAGGCTGAGGAGATAAGCGAGATACTAAATGAATACTTTTCGTCAGTATTCACTCAAGAAAAAGATAATATTGTGGAGGAGAATGCTGAGACCCAGGCTATTAGAATAGATGGCATTGAGGTGCGTAGGGAAGAAGTGTTGGCAATTCTGGACAAGGTGAAAATAGATAAGTCCCCGGGGCCAGATGGGATTTATCCTAGGATTCTCTGGGAAGCCAGGGAAGAGATTGCTGAGCCTTTGGCTTTGATTTTTAGGTCATCATTGGCTACAGGAATAGTGCCAGAGGACTGGAGGATAGCAAATGTGGTCCCTTTGTTCAAGAAGGGGAGTAGAGATAACCCCGGTAACTATAGGCCGGTGAGCCTAACGTCTGTGGTGGGTAAAGTCTTGGAGAGGATTATAAAAGATACAATTTATAATCATCTAGATAGGAATAATATGATTAGGGACAGTCAGCATGGTTTTGTGAAGGGTAGGTCATGCCTCACAAACCTTATCGAGTTCTTTGAGAAGGTGACTGAACAGGTTGACGAGGGTAGAGCAGTTGATGTGGTGTATATGGATTTCAGTAAAGCATTTGATAAGGTTCCCCACGGTCGTCTATTGCAGAAAATACGGAGGCTGGGGATTGAGGGTGATTTAGAGATGTGGATCAGAAATTGGCTAGTTGAAAGAAGACAGAGAGTGGTAGTTGATGGGAAATGTTCAGAATGGAGTTCAGTTACGAGTGGCGTACCACAAGGATCTGTTCTGGGGCCGTTGCTGTTTGTCATTTTTATAAATGACCTAGAGGAGGGCGCAGAAGGATGGGTGAGTAAATTTGCAGACGACACTAAAGTCGGTGGAGTTGTAGACAGTGCGGAAGGATGTTGCAGGTTACAGAGGGACATAGATAAGCTGCAGAGCTGGGCTGAGAGGTGGCAAATGGAGTTTAATGTGGAGAAGTGTGAGGTGATTCACTTTGGAAAGAATAACAGAAATGCGGAATATTTGGCTAATGGTAAAATTCTTGGTAGTGTGGATGAGCAGAGGGATCTCGGTGTCCATGTACATAGATCCCTGAAAGTTGCCACCCAGGTTGATAGGGTTGTGAAGAAGGCCTATGGTGTGTTGGCCTTTATTGGTAGAGGGATTGAGTTCCGGAGCCATGAGGTCATGTTGCAGTTGTACAAAACTCTAGTACGGCCGCATTTGGAGTATTGCGTACAGTTCTGGTCGCCTCATTATAGGAAGGACGTGGAAGCTTTGGAACGGGTGCAGAGGAGATTTACCAGGATGTTGCCTGGTATGGAGGGAAAATCTTATGAGGAAAGGCTGATGGACTTGAGGTTGTTTTCGTTAGAGAGAAGAAGGTTAAGAGGTGACTTAATAGAGGCATACAAAATGATCAGAGGGTTAGATAGGGTGGACAGCGAGAGCCTTCTCCCGCGGATGGAGGTGGCTAGCACGAGGGGACATAGCCTTAAATTGAGGGGTAATAGATATAGGACAGAGGTCAGAGGTGGGTTTTTTACGCAAAGAGTGGTGAGGCCGTGGAATGCCCTACCTGCAACAGTAGTGAACTCGCCAACATTGAGGGCATTTAAAAATTTATTGGATAAGCATATGGATGATAAGGGCATAGTGTAGGTTAGATGGCCTTTAGATTTTTTCCATGTCGGTGCAACATCGAGGGCCGAAGGGCCTGTACTGCGCTGTATCGTTCTATGTTCTATGTTCTATGTACACAGAAAATGGTAAAATAAATCTCCAAAGTTTAAAACCTGGTCAAATATTAAAAACGCCTGCTAAAATTGTATGTGTGATTGATGAAGAGTATGCAAGTCTAATAGAAGCGTGAAACCTATAAGAAGTACTGGAGGATGCCGTCACGTCCGATGTAAACACCTATCTGTATGTGACTTTAACAAGGTAGCTGCCATGGATCTAAAGATATGGGGCAAAGACAGAATATTGTTCACTCTATACTTTGCAGTTCTGGAGACCAGATATAATCTTTCTACAAGATAATTATCAAAGAACAAAAGAGCTATTCCAGACAAAGTGCAATATTTTCCTGCCTCATCTGCAGTCGGGATCGTCTGGTCCCACCGAAAGTCAATGGATATTTGGCTGGCCCACTGCGGGGCAGGAAATCCTAAGCAAATTCAGGCAGAAATGGATAAGGACCGGACTTGGGGCTGTGGCAAAGTTTCTAACAGATAATGGGGAGAGCGTTTCCAATTCTGTATATGTTCTCGTGGAGTTGGCCAGCACATCCACACAGGGATGGATGGGCTCCAGATTCTGTGCAAAACCCTGTGCCAGGTTAGAGCTGGATTCCTCAATACTGTTGTCAGTGAAAGTAGGTTCTCTGGCAGGCCTGCCAATATAGCAAGCATTTTTACATGCATGCCCTTCTCTATACACCACTGTAACAAAGTCCTCAGCTGTTCTCTGTACCAGACTGAGGTTCAACCTCATCCTCTGGTGGAACTGCTGCCTGTGCTGTCCTGTCTTCCCACCCTGACTGCAGCCTATTTATGCGAGGTGACTCCTGAATGGAATGGAACGTGGCCCTTGAAAATGGGCTTCGGTGGGCTGGGTGCTTGGGTGGGGGGGGGGGGGGGGGGGGGGGGGGGGGGGGAGATGGGGAAGCAGTGATGAGTTGGCTGTAGAGCAGGAGTTGGACATGCAGGAGGTTGAACCTAAGGCTGCTGCAGAGGACTCAGCTGAGGACTTTGATACAGTGATGTACAGAGAAGACTGATGAGCATGCATGCAGAGATGCGTGGTACATTGGCAGGCCTGCCATAGAGCCTACTTTCACTGTGAAGCAGTATGGGAGAATCCAGATCCTGGCACAGGATCTTGCACAGACATGCAAGAGAGGAACCCCAATAGCGTGACGTTGGATCTGCATCCTGCAAACAACAGTAAATCTCCAAGGCAGTGTTCTTGATATGACAAGGAGAGAAGGCTATTGTGTTAATTGACAAGGTAATTAATTCTCATTTAATGGTGCCAAATGTGATTTAGTGCAGAATTTTGAATTAAATGAGCAGCACACAGGTATCACAGGCCGTCAGATCCTAGACTGCTTAAACCTAGCGCCATCAAGGGGATTACATTTCTCATGTAGAAGTCACACTTCTGTCTGCCTGTACTGATGTAGAAAACTCTCCTGAACAAACTTTGAAACTCCTCCCCCACCGCCCTTTCCATTATTACTATCCATGTCTATATCAGAATTATTAAAGTCGCCCATTATCACTATATATTTCGCGCTGGACAAAATATGCACCACCTCAAATAGCCTTGAAACGCAAAATCCCGAGGCCTTATTCATCATGGCCGACGACTTCAATCAGGCTAAGCTCAAGAACGTACTACCAAGTCATCACCAACATGTCACCTGTTCCACTAGAGGCCCAAACATCCTGGACCACTGCTACACACATATCAAACATGCCTACCGCTCTATCGCCCGCCCACACTTTGGCAAATCTGACCACAAGGCTGTGCTCCTGCTCCCGGCTTATAAGCAAAAACTGAAGCGGATAATCCGTCAAAGAAAGTCGTGCAATGTTGGTCTGAGAAATCAGATGACTGCTTAGAGTCAGTGGACTGATCAGTATTTAACAACTCTGCGACCAGCCTGAACGAGTACGCCACTACAGTAATTGACTTCATTAGTAAATGTGTAGAAGACTGTGTGCCAAAGAAGCAAATCCGCGTGTTTCCCAACCGGAAACCCTGGATGAACAGGGATATCCACTGCTTGCTGAAGTCTAGGTCTGAGGCGTTCAAGTCAGGTGACCCTGTCTATACAAGAAAGCCAGATATGATCTAAGGAAATCCATCAAAGATGCCAAAAGACAGTACTCGAGTCACAGGCTAGCCGCACAGACCCCAGCCGACTATGGCGAGCTCTGGAAGACATAACGGGCTACAAGATGAAGACATGTAAAATCGCTGTCTCCAACACACCCCTCTCTGATGAGGCTCAATGCATTCTATGCCCGCTTTGAGCAAGAGGTCAGCGAGAGCTCGCCCTCCACCCTCAGATGAACTTGTATCTGAGGTCATCATTGCAGATGTCAGAGCAGCCTTCTTGAAAGTCAACCCACGGAAAGCCACTGGCCCGGATGGGGTATCCGGATGAGAACTCAGGTCTTGCGCGGATCAGCTGGTGGGGGTATTCGCAGACATCTTCAGCCTCTCTTCACGACAATCTGTGGTCCTTATCCGCTTCAAGAAGACGACCATCATCCCTGTACCAAAGAAAAGCCAAGCAGCGTGCCTTAATGACTATCGTCCAATGGCTCTGACATCCATCATTATGAAGTGTTAGTCATGGCACGAATCAACTCCAGCCTCCCGGATTGCCTTGAGCCACTACAGTTCGCCTACCACTGCAACAGGCCCACAGCAGATGCCATCTCCCTGATCCTGCACTCAATGCTGGAACATCTAGATATCAAAGACACCTATGTCAGACTCCTATTTATTGACTGCAGCTCAGCCTTCAACACTATTATTCCTACAAAACTCATCTCAACGCCGTGGCCTGGGCCTCGGCTCCTCCCTCTGCGACTGGATCCTGAACTTCCTTAACCACAGACCAGAATCAGTAAGGATAAGTAACAACACCTCCTCCATCATCACCCTCAACATCGGTGCCCCATAAGGCTGTGTCCTCAGCCCCCTACTATACTCCTTATACACCTTTGACTGTGCGGCTAAATTCCCCTCCAACTCGATTTTCAAATTTGCTGATGACAGCACCGTAGTGGGTCGGATTTCAAAAAATGGTGAGACAGAGTACAGGAATGAGATAGAGAATCTGGTGAGCTGGTGCGACGACAATAATCTCACCCTCAATGTCAACAAAACGAAGGGGATTGTCATCGACTAGAGGAAGCATAGGAGAACATACCCCTGTCTACATGAATGGGAATGAAGTAGAAAGGGTCAAGAGCTTCACGTTTTCAAGTGTCCAGATTACTACCAACCTATTCTGGTCCCCCCATGCCCACACTATAGTTAAGAAAGTCCACCAATGCCTCTACTTTCTCTGTAGACTAAGGAAATTTGCCATGTCAGCTATGACTCTCACCAACATTTACAGATGCACCGTTGAAAGCATTCTTTCTGGTTGTATCACAGCTTGGTATGGATCGTGATCTGCCCAAGACCGCAGAAAATTACAAAAGATCGTGAATGTAGCCCATCATGCAAACCAGTCTCCCATCCATTGACTCTGTATATAATTCCCGCTGCCTCGGAAAGGCAACCAGCATTATTAAGGACCCCACGCACCCCGGACATACTCTCTTCCACCTTCTTCCATAAGGAAAAAGATACAAAAGTATGAGGTCACGCACCAACTGTCTAAAGAACAACTTCTTTCCTGCTGCTTTCAGACTTTTGAATGGACCTGCCTCGTACTAAGTTGATCTTTTCTGTACACCCTAGCTATGACTGTAACATTACATTCTGTAGTCTCTCCTTCCTTCCCTATGTACGGTATGCATTGTCTGCATAGCATGCAAGAAACAATAATTTTCACTATATACTAATACATGTGACAAAAATACATCAAATCAAATATATTTTTGCACTTCTCTGTAATTTCCTTACAAATATATTCCTCCATCTCTTTTTCATTAATATGTGACATTTAGAATACACACAGCAGAGTGGTGGTATCTCTACTGTCTTTGCTTCAACAAAATAGATTCTGTCCTTGATGCCAGAACCAGAGCTTCAGCTGTTTCAGCTCACACCTTCTGCATATATGTTTGCTGAGGACGCGAGAAGTAAACTGGAGTTCCCATGTGGCTGTACACTCCACTGTTCTGAGATGCCCCACCAAAAAAATAGTAGAGCATGGTAGATACCCTATTTATCTGACTAACCTGAAATAAACTTGAGAATTTCTGAAAAAGGAGACATGTTGTTGAAGCTTTTCATCTTCCACTCATCAGGACAGAGTTTGCAAGAATACCAATTATAAAGGGAGCAGTAATTTGCACTGCATGAGAAGAAAGTGCTGATTGGTTGGCAAGTGTTTGCAACACTGAAGACCATACCCAATCAGCGCATGCTTGCTAAACTCAAACCAATGTTCAATACGAGACATCGAGCTGGATTTTCTGATTTGAAGACTAAGTGCTGATGCACTTAGCAACAATGGCATTTTACACACCAAAATACGGCACGAAAGCTGCACCGATCCTCCGTCTGGTGGAGGGTTAGCAGGCACGCAACGTAAAGCCCCCGGCTTTACCTGCGGATATGGCTGGAGAATTGCCAGGTTCGTGGCCACGCATGTAGACGACGGCGGCCTGCAGAGGCCGTGCCATGCAACATGGCGCCGGCCACACGCGGACCCGCCTGCCAAAAACTGCCCCTGTATTCAGCCTCAGCACCCCACGGAACACCGTCCTCCAATTCCCCCAGCCTCTGACAAAGCCCCCCTGCCCGAGGAACGGCTCCCTCGACTGTAGCAGCGCTGGACTCAGTCTTCAGCCGCCATGCCGAGTTCACAAAACTAAAGGACAATTGTTCCACGCTGTCGGGAACTCAGCCCAGCAGGGGGCGGAGCATCAGGGAGGGCCTCAGGTGACATCCTGAGGCCGCCTCGACGGCATGCGCCGTACTCTTCAAGTATGCAGGTTTCAAGGGGCAGAGCATTGCAAAAGTGGCGCCGCCCCCTATTTCAGCACAAATGGGGATTCTTCAGCCAATCCCCGAACGCGGTTTCGCTGACTGGAGCATCCCGCCCATGATTCCTCAACTGTACAATATTTTATATCTATCGTTAAGATAGTTTTTATATTAATTAATTGATCTAATCTTACTTCATGGATGATTAATTTAAATTAAATTAAGACAACCAACAAACTCAACCCACATGATGTCACTTCATGACTTTTTCCCTCATGTTCAATTCCAACACACAGCCAGAGAGAACGTAACTTGCATGGTTGTAACCCATTTCCAGAAACAAGGGAGTCCATTGGGAGAACATCTGCTCAACTAAGGCTGTGAGGTTCTAAAGCTAAGTGTAGAACATAGAACATAGAACGATACAGCGCAGTACAGGCCCTTCGGCCCACAATGTTGCACCGACATGGGAAGTCAAAAACTAAAGGCCATCTAACCTACACTATGCCATTATCATCCATATGCTTATCCAATAAACTTTTAAATGCCCTCAATGTTGGCGAGTTCACTACTGTTGCAGGTAGGGCATTCCACGGCCTCACCACTCTTTGCGTAAAAAACCTACCTCTGATGTCTGACCTATATCTATTACCCCTCAATTTAAGGCTATGTCCCCTCGTGCTAGCCACCTCCATCCGGGGGGGGAAGGCTCTCACTGTCCACCCTATCTAACCCTCTGATCATTTTGTATGCCTCTATTAAGTCACCTCTTAACCTTCTTCTCTCTAACGAAAACAACCTCAAGTCCATCAGCCTTTCCTCATAAGATTTTCCCTCCATACCAGGCAACATCCTGGTAAATCTCCTCTGCACCCGTTCCAAAGCTTCCACGTCCTTCCTATAATGAGGCGACCAGAACTGTACGCAATACTCCAAATGCGGCCGTACCAGAGTTTTGTACAGCTGCAACATGACCTCATGGCTCCGGAACTCAATCCCTCTACCAATAAAGGCCAACACACCATAGGCCTTCTTCACAACCTTATCAACCTGGGTGGCAACTTTCAGGGATCTATGTACATGGACACCGAGATCCCTCTGCTCATCCACACTGTCAAGAATTTTACCATTAGCCAAATATTCCGCATTCCTGTTATTCTTTCCAAAGTGAATCACCTCACACTTATCTACATTAAACTCCATTTGCCACCTCTCAGCCCAGCTCTGCAGCTTATCTATGTCCCTCTGTAACCTGCAACATCCTTCCACACTGTCTACAACTCCACCGACTTTAGTGTCGTCTGCAAATTTGCTCACCCAACCTTCTGTGCCCTCCTCTAGGTCATTTATAAAAATGACAAACAGCAACGGCCCCAGAACAGATCCTTGTGGTACGCCACTCATAACTGAACTCCATTCTGAACATTTGCCATCAACCACCACCCTCTGTCTTCTTTCAACTAGCCAATTTCTGATCCACATCTCTAAATCACCCTCAATCCCCAGCCTCCGTATTTTCTGCAATAGCCGACCGTGGGGAACCTTATCAAACGCTTTACTGAAATCCATATACACCACATCAACTGCTCTACCCTCGTCTACCTGTTCAGTCACCTTCTCAAAAAACTCGATAAGGTTTGTGAGTCATGACCTACCCTTCACAAAACCATGCTGACTATCCCTAATCATATTATTCCTATCTAGATGATTATAAAACGTATCTCTTATAATCCTCTCCAAGACTTTACCCACAACAGACGTGAGGCTCACCGGCCTATAGTTACCGGGGTTATCTCTACTCCCCTTCTTGAACAAAGGGACCACATTTGCTATCCTCCAGTCCTCTGGCACTATTCCTGTAGCCAATGATGACATAAAAATCAAAGCCAAAGGCTCTGCAATCTCTTCCCTGGCTTCCCAGAGAATCCTAGGATAAATCCCATCAGGCCCCGGGGACTTATTTTTTAGAACAGTACAGCACAGAACAGGCCCTTCAGCTCTCGATGTTGTGCCGAGCAATGATCACCCTACTCAAGCCCACGTATCCACCCTATACCAGTAACCCAACAACCCCCATTAACCTTATTTTTTTAGGACACTAAGGCCAATTTTAGCCTGGCCAATCCACCTAACCCGCACATCTTTGGACTGTGGGAGGAAACCGGAGCACCCGGCAGAAACCCACGCACACACGGGGAGGACGTGCAGACTCCACACAGACAGTGACCCAGCCGGGAATCGAACCTGGGACCCTGGAGCTGTGAAGCATTGATCCTAACCACCATGCTACCGTGCTGCCCTATTTTCACCTTGTCCAGAATTGCCAACACTTCTTCCCTACGCACCTCAATGCATCTATTCTAATAGCCTGGGTCTCAGTATTCTCCTCCACAACATTATCTTTTTCCTGAGTGCATACTGACGAAAAGTATTCATTTAGTATCTCGCTTATCTCCTCAGCCTCCACACACAACTTCCCACCACTGTCCTTGACTGGCCCTACTCTTACCCTAGTCATTCTTTTATTCCTGACATACCTATAGAAAGCTTTTGGGTTTTCCTTGATCCTACCTGCCAAAGACTTCTCATGTCCCCTCCATGCACTTCTTAGCTCTCTCTTTAGATCCTTCCTCGCTTCCTTGTAACTATCAAGCGCCCCAACTGAAACTTCACGCCTCATCTTCACATAGGCCTCCTTCTTCTTCTTAACAAGAGATTCCACTTCTTTGGTAAACCACGGTTCCCTCGCTCTACCCCTTCCTCCCTACCTGACTGGTACGTACTTATCAAGAACACGCAATAGCTGTTCCTTGAACAAGCTCCACATATCCAGTGTGCCCAACCCTTGCAGCCTACTTCTCGAACCTACACGTCCTAAGTCATGTCTAATGGCATCATAATTGCCCTTCCCCCAGCTATAACTCTTGCCCTGCGGGGTATACTTATCCCTTTCCATCACTAACGTAAAGGTCACCGAATTGTGGTCACTGTCTCCAAAGTGCTCACCTACCTCCAGATCTAACACCTGACCTGGTTCATTACCCAAAACCAAATCCTATGTGGCCTCGCCTCTTGTTAGCCTGTCAACATATTGTGTCAGGAAACCCTCCTGCACACATTGTACAAAGAACGACCCATCTAATGTACTCGAACTATATCTTTTCCAGTCAATATTTGGAAAGTTAAAGTCTCCCATAACAACTACCCTGTTACTTTCACTCTTTTCCAGAATCATCTTCGCCATCCTTTCCTCTACATCCCTAGAACTATTAGGTGGCCTATAGAAAACTCCCAACAGGGTGACCTCCTTTCCTGTTTCTAACCTCAGCCCATATTACCTCGGAAGAAGAGTCCCCATCTAGCATCCTTTCCGCCACTGTAATACTGTCCTTGACAAGCAGCGCCACACCTCCCCCTCTTTTGCCCCCTTCTCTGAGCTTACTAAAACACCTAAACCCCGGAACCTGCAACAACCATTCCTGTCCCTGCTCTATCCATGTCTCTGAAATGGCCACAACATCGAAGTCCCAGGTACCAACCCATGCTGCCAGTTCCCCTACCTTATTTCGTATACTCCTGGCATTGAAGTAGACACACTTCAAACTCCTACCTGAACACTGGCACCCTCCTGCGAAGTCAAATCTGTGCTCCTGACCTCTATACTTTCAATCTCCCGTACCCCAAAACTACAATCCAGGTTCCCATGCCCCTGCTGAATTATTTTAAACCCCCCCCCCCCAAAGAGCACTAACAAATCTCCCCCCCAGGATATTGGTGCCCCTCAGGTTCAGATGTAGACCATCTGTCTATAGAGGTCCCACCTTCCCCAGAAAGAGCCCCAGTTATCCAGAAATCTGAATCCCTCCCGCCTGCACCATCCCTGTAGCAACATGTTTAATTGCTCTCTCTCCCTATTCCTCGTCTCACTATCACGTGGCACGGGCAACAACCCAGAGATAACAACTCTGTTTGTTCTCGCTCTGAGCTTCCATCCTAGCTCCCTAAAGGCCTGCCTGACATCCTTGTCCCCTTTCCTACCTATGTCGTTAGTGCCAATGTGGACTACGACTTGGGGCTGCTCCCCCTCCCCCTTAAGGACCCGGAAAACACGATCCGAGACATCACGTACCCTTGCACCTGGGAGGCAACATACCAAACGTGAGTCTCTCTCGCTCCCACAAAATCTCCTATCTGTGCCCCTGACTATTGAGTCCCCAATTACTAATGTTTTACTCCTTTCCCCCCTTCCCTTCTGAGCAACAGGGACAGACTCCGTGCCAGAGGCCCGTACCCCATGGCTTACCCCTGGTAAGTCATCCCCCCCACAAGTATCCAAAACGGTATACTTGTTACTCAGGGGATCGACCGCAGTGGGTCCCTGCACTGACTGCTTCTTCCCAGTCCCTCTTACAGTTACCCATCTATCTCCAGTCTTTGGTGTAACTACTTCCCTGAAGCTCCTATCTATGACCCCCTCTGCCTCCCGAATGATCCGAAGTTCATCCAGCTCAAGCTCCAGGTCCCTAACACGGTTTTTGAGGAGCTGAAGTTGGGTGCACTTCCCACAGATGAAATCAGCAGGGACACTGACGGCGTCCCTCACCTCAAACATTCTGCAGGAGGAGCATTGTACTGCCTTCCCTGACATCACCTCTAGTTTAAAAAAAAAACAAGAAAAAGAAAAAGAAAGGAAGAGCTTACCTGATATCCCCTCAAACCCTGCTCCCGCTGAAAGGTAAGCAAATTTAAAGGCACTCACTCACCTTCACGACAAGCCCCTGCTCCCGCTTCCCAACAACCGTGGTTTTTTTTGGTTAGAGGAGGAGGTAGGGTGGGAAACACTGATGAAGTGTTTCGGGTTTAACTGTCACTTGACAACAGCCCCTCCACAAACCACCTTCAAATTAGGCTGACCGCACTGCACGTATGCAAATTTCCCCAGAACAGCTGATCAGTAGCTCTGCTATGCTGCCCTCTGCTGGATGCTTTCCTTCACTCAAACTCCTCGGGTCTCCTTCGCAGGTACACCTTCAAATTAGGCTGACCACACTGCACGTATGTAAATTTCCCCAGAACAGCTGATCAGTAGCTCTGTTCTGCTGCCCTCTGCTGGAATGCAACCATTGATATATTTGATTGTTAAGCTATTTGACGTGTACTATTTTCCTTGTGGTTCATGGTCTGTATCTGTAAGGGTTTCATACTGACTACTCAACAGTGCTATTATTGAATCATATCATAAAATTCCAACAGTGCAGAACGAGGGCATTCGGCCCAACAAATCTTCACTGGCCCTCCAAAAGTGAACCCTACCCAGGCTCACTCACCAACCTTATCCCCGCAACCCCACACCACCTGTGCATCTTTGGACACGAAGGGGCAATTTAGCATGGCCAATCCACCTAACCTGCACATCTTTGAACTGTGGGAGGAAACCGGAGCAGCCAAAGGAAACCCAAGTGGATGCCGGGAGAACGCAGAGACTCCACGCAGACAATCACCTGAGGCTGGAATTGAATCCGGGTCCCTGCCGCTATAAAGTAGCAGTGCTATCCACTGTGCTACTCTGTCACCACAACTTATTGGGATAAGATCTTTGGATAATGAGCATGTGAAGAAAAATGTGCATATGTTAAGAAATTGATTTATTATGATCCCAGACCAACCCCAACAGTGACAAGGATACCGGAATGTAACCTTTTTAGTTTATTTTAAGATAGTGCAGAAAGAATAATTCGCTCCAGGAGTGATTTCATGAAGAAATAAGACTTTGTTATTTCTAAAACAAAACTTTATTATGTATACCATATTAAACATTTAACTTCACACCCAAAAAGAACAGCTTACAATTACCCCATACCAATATTATACAATTTCCTATTAAACAGCAAGAAAAGAAAGATACAGCTCTCAATCCATCTTAAAAATCAGCTGCGCATAGATTAAAACTGCATTTGTAAAACAAATGTAGCTCCGATTGGAGCCCCTTCAGACTCTGGCTGAATATATTCAAATAGCTGCTTCAACTAGTTTGTTGCAGCTTCTTCCTTATCTCCAGACAAGATGGCTCTACTTTAAAATATTCTTACATTTTTTAAAACTGAACAAAGACTCCCTGTGCTTTCGGACTCTGTGGTAGCCAGATCAGACCTCTCTCTTCCAAAGCTTCTCCAAAAACTCTGTCTCTCTACACAGGTTTCTCCAAAACTGCCTCTCTCCACAGCTTTTCAAAATTTCTTTCTACCCAACAATGACATCAGCACCTCAAGCTAACAAACAAATTTACTTTCCAGGGATTTGAAACCACATTAACTCCCCAGGGACATTCCAGGCAAATCACTAAGCTATAGTCCAGACTGAGAAACACATTTCTTCATCAATTTCACCTGCTGGCTGCTAAAAACACCCAGGTCCTGCAAAAACAGAGTTTTTTTAAAAAAACATGACCATTGCAGCCAAACACACTCTAACCCCAGGCTTTTAACCCAATGCTTAGAATCCAATATTCCTGAAGTCTTCCAATTTTCATAGATTGAAAATTGCATTTGAAAACTAAGGACGTCTAGATCAGATAAGGTGATCCAAATGAGGACAATTGGATTGGATTTGTTTATTGTCACGTGTACCGAGGTACAGTGAAAAGTATTTTTCTGCAAGCAGCTCAACAGATCATTAGAAAAGGGAATTAAACAAAATTCAAGAAAATACAAGAAAATACATGAGAATACATAATAGGCCAAACATAATAATAAGCACGACATTGAGCATTCAGTTTTGAGAATTTTTACTAGGGTGGTCACCATTAGTCACTGAATCTTTAAATATGTTCTTGCTTTGCACCTCATTGTGAGCATTGTGTCCTTAGAGATGCAATTTAACGGACTCAAGTAAAATTCCGCTGAATGGTGCATTTAGTGAGGTGTTTCTCGGTGCCTGTTGTGTTGAGAAAGACCCGCTATTCAACGGCACTTTGCCGTTTTCTTTGACGTCGGTGAGAAAATTCCCAATGAAGCCATTCTTTAAGTCATTTCCTGCACCAGTGAGCTCACCGCGGACTCAGGATGTTAATCCTGATTCTTTCATTGCCAGTCTGGGTTCAATAAAATTTGAGACGGATTTACAGGTGTCAATTATCGTTTATTTCAAACAGCTTGCAAGCTTGATTCACTCTGATAAAAAGGCAGGAGACCAATGTCTCTTGAAACTTCCAGAGCGAATGACACAAAAGGAGCACAGCATCTGGTTTCACACATGGATTCAGCATTGTTTCACAGACACACGACCAAATAAGGCAACAGTACAAATGCAAAGCTCCCATAGGCTTTCCCCACATTCCTCAACCTGGCCTGAGGCCCCTTTTCCTAGTATCCCTGGCAACAAAGAAATGGTCTTAGTGACTGCCCATCCCCCTCTTCCTCACCATGCTTTCTGAATCCCTTTGTCCTTTGTTTGTGAACTCACTACTGTCAGACCGGCACTATCATCTACCTTATTCTAACTAATAATCCTACTGTCTATCACATTCGTTTGTTCAATTCCTCAAGGACACCCCACTTCTTGCAAATTAACTCGTCTGCGATCTTCGAGCAACCCCCCCTTAACACCACCTCTTCAGGGCAAGGCTTCCCCCAGGCCCTATCCCTGGCAAAGGCAACCTGGCATCTCAGCATTGCAAGCCTGGCACTCTGGCCCGTTCCAACCAGGGAGTGCCACCTGGAACCTTGGCAGTGCCAAGGTGCCCCAGTGCCAGGGGGAGTTCCTGACCGGTGCCCGCCCCCCAGGGGCCTCAACTCCCCAGCAGCCCCCCCCCCCCTCCCCCCCCCCCCCCCTCCCCCCCCCCCCCCCCCCCCCCCAGGTGCTGTCATGACAGGTTCACGATTTTGTGAACCAGTACCAAACGGTGCCCATTTGAGGTCTTGCTGGCAAGGCCAGTGAATCCTGTGCCCTGGATGAATTGGATAAGCACATATTTAAATGAGCCTAATGAAAAGTCTGCAAATTGGCCTGATAATGCTTTCTCTGAGGCACACAGAAGTGGCTTGAAGTGACCTCCATACCATTTTCCATCTCTCCATTTGGGGAAAGGCTTCTACTTGGAACTTTCTGATGACAAGAGTTTTGACGCTTACAGCCACCAGCAGAAATATTTTCATTAATATTTTTGTTTTGAAAACATTGTGTCACAAAATAATTTCAAAGGAACCACAAGCAGTAATGAACCACTGAATAAATATTTTGTCCTTTTACAAATGGGAAAAAATAATAAATTATAGTTGCCAGGGGAGACAGAAAATGATTTTCTTGTCACTTCATAAGAAATAATAATTTAATGTTAAATATTTATTTTCAGAGCTTTGCGGCCTTACGAGCAGTAGGATTTAAAAAACTGCTGTCATAGTGATTTACTATGGCCTAACTGGAGTTAAGCATAGCATAAATCAATGGCTACATGACTCCCTTTACTTGATCCTTAATTCTACCAAGTTGCAAAAAAATATAATTTTCTTCTTAGAAAGTTTTGGAACCTGTTTTATGCTACACTGGTATCGGTGTGTATGATGGTCTATGTTAAAATATATTAACCAGACAACATCCTTTATCCAACTGTCCACCAGATGTGAATTTCAAGATGTAAATTTAAGTCATACTTTCAATGGCCATATGTGATGAGTGGGCTTCTTATGACCTGAACAATGGCTTCTGAGAAAATCAATAGATCAATAGTCAAAGCATATCGTCATTTGGTAGTACAGAACTTGAGTATTGTTGAAAAAAGAGACTGTCAAAGTTTTTCATCTTCCACTCATCAGGAAACATTCAACAGGGGAAACAACAAGGAATAGTATATGAGAAGAGAATGCTGATTGGTTGGCAAGTGGACTCTGATTGGTAGAGGCATTGCCATGGAGAATGCACCAGTTAATGGTGACCTACAAATAACCGCCAAGCGGTGTTAGAAATTTGAGCCAGGCAGCCTAATCAAGGCGTTGCCATGCGGAATGAATCAGTGAATGTCTGTCACTTATTTTGTTTAGCTGAGACAGGCATAATACGTGCATATCTTATTTCTGTCTACAAAGAACAGGGCATTAATATATGTAGTTCTAGTACACACAAATGTAACCACTGTGATCCCGACTGACACTCTTAAATTGGTTGTCAGCCTAATTCTTAGCTCACTGAGGGTTATTTAGCAAATATCCAATCATGTAATCACATCTAATATTGGACAGGGTACAGTCTGCATCTTGCACATTGTGAACAGTGGTGGGGACATGCTGTTTGATATGATCTGCCATACAGAACATATGACCTACAAACCCAGCATCACACTAGCACTGAAATTTATCTATCACTTTACTAATTTGTGTGGTAGGCAGAATGCCTGGCAGCAGCACCTGTTACAGATTGATACCAATTGTGTTGCTATTACATAGTAGCAGAGTGAACCAACTAACTTCGCCTGTTGCTCAAATTGGTATTCAACACTAACAGGATGCTGTCATCCAGCCTATTAATGCACAAGGCCTTCTTCTTTGCAGACAGACAGAACATGTAAACCATAGCGCCTGTTTCAGCTAACACGATAAGTGAAATCCATTTGCTGATTAATTCCCCAGAGCAATACCTTGATCAAGCTGCCTGGTTTAAATTTCAAACATTGCTTGGCAGTTAACTGGCTCCATCTCCATATGCTTTGACCAATCAGAATCCATTTGCCAACCAATCAGCATTAGAACATAGAACATAGAACGATACAGCGCAGTACAGGCCCTTCGGCCCTCAATGTTGCACCGACATGGAAAAAAAAACTAAAGGCCATCTAACCTACACTATGCCCTTATCATCCATATGCTTATCCAATAAACTTTTAAATGCCCTCAATGTTGGCGAGTTCACTACTGTTGCAGGTAGGGCATTCCACGGCCTCACCACTCTTTGCGTAAAAAACCCACCTCTGACCTCTGTCCTATATCTATTACCCTTCAATTTAAGGCTATGTCCCCTCGTGATAGCCACCTCCATCCGCGGGAGAAGGCTCTCGCTGTCCACCCTATCTAACCCTCTGATCATTTTGTATGCCTCTATTAGGTCACCTCTTAACCTTCTTCTCTCTAACGAAAACAACCTCAAGTCCATCAGCCTTTCCTCATAAGATTTTCCCTCCATACCAGGCAACATCCTGGTAAATCTCCTCTGCACCCGTTCCAAAGCTTCTACGTCCTTCCTATAATGGGGCGACCAGAACTGTACGCAATACTCCAAATGCGGCCGTACTAGAGTTTTGTACAACTGCAACATGACCTCATGGCTCCGGAACTCAATCCCTCTACCAATAAAGGCCATCACACCATAGGCCTTCTTCACAACCCTATCAACCTGGGTGGCAACTTTCAGGGATCTATGTACATGGACACCGAGATCCCTCTGCTCATCCACACTACCAAGAATTTTACCATTAGCCAAATATTCCGCATTCCTGTTATTCTTTCCAAAGTGAATCACCTCACACTTCTCCACATTAAACTCCATTTGCCACCTCTCAGCCCAGCTCTGCAGCTTATCTATGTCCCTCTGTAACCTGCAACATCCTTCCGCACTGTCTACAACTCCACCGACTTTAGTGTCGTCTGCAAATTTACTTACCCATCCTTCTGCTCCCTCCTCTAGGTCATTTATAAAAATGACAAACAGCAACGGCCCCAGAACAGATCCTTGTGGTACGCCACTCGTAACTGAACTCCATTCTGAACATTTCCCATCAACCACCACTCTCTGTCTTCTTTCAACTAGCCAATTTCTGATCCACATCTCTAAATCACCCTCAATCCCCAGCCTCCGTATTTTCTGCAATAGCCGACCGTGGGGAACCTTATCAAACGCTTTACTGAAATCCATATACACCACATCAACTGCTTTACCCTCGTCCACCTGTTCAGTCACCTTCTCAAAGAACTCGATAAGATTTGTGAGGCATGACCTACCCTTCACAAAACCATGCTGACTATCCCTAATCATATTATTCCTATCTAGATGATTATAAATCGTATCTTTTATAATCCTCTCCAAGACTTTACCCACCACAGATGTTAGGCTCACCGGCCTATAGTTACCGGGGTTATCTCTACTCCCCTTCTTGAACAAAGGGACCACATTTGCTATCCTCCAGTCCTCTGGCACTATTCCTGTAGCCAATGATGACCTAAAAATCAAAGCCAAAGGCTCAGCAATCTCTTCCCTGGCTTCCCAGAGAATCCTAGGATAAATCCCATCAGGCCCCGGGGACTTATCTATTTTCACCTTGTCCAGAATTGCCAACACTTCTTCCCTACTCACCTCAATGCCATCTATTCTAATAGCCTGGGTCTCAGCATTCTCCTCCACAATATTATCTTTTTCCTGAGTGAATACTGACAAAAAGTATTCATTTAGTATCTCGCTTATCTCCTCAGCCTCCACACACAACTTCCCACCACTGTCCTTGACTGGCCCTACTCTTACCCTAGTCATTCTTTTATTCCTGACATACCTATAGAAAGCTTTTGGGTTTTCCTTGATCCTACCTGCCAAAGACTTCTCATGTCCCCTCCTTGCTCGTCTTAGCTCTCTCTTTAGATCCTTCCTCGCTTCCCTGTAACTATCAAGCGCCCCAACTGAAACTTCACGCCTCATATTCACATAGGCCTCCTTTTTCCTCTTAACAAGAGATTCCACTTCTTTGGTAAACCACGGTTCCCTCGCTCTACCCTTTCCTCCCTGTCTGACTGGTACGTACTGATCAAGAACACGCAATAGCTGTCCCTTGAACAAGCTCCACATATCCAGTGTGCCCAACCCTTGCAGCCTACTTCTCCAACCTACACATCCTAAGTCATGTCTAATGGCATCATAATTGCCCTTCCCCCAGCTATAACTCTTGCCCTGCGGGGTATACTTATCCCTTTCCATCACTAATGTAAAGGTCACCGAATTGTGGTCACTGTCTCCAAAGTGTTCACTTACCTCCAGATCTAACACCTGGCCTGGTTCATTACCCAAAACCAAATCCAAAGTGGCCTCACCTCTTGTTGGCCTGTCAACATATTGTGTCAGAAAACCCTCCTGCACACATTGTACAAAGAACGACCCATCCAATGTACTCGAACTATATCTTTTCCAGTCAATATTAGGAAAGTTAAAGTCTCCCATAACAACTACCCTGTTACTTTCGCTCTTTTCCAGAATCATCTTCGCCATCCTTTCCTCTACATCTCTAGAACTATTAGGTGGCCTATAGAAAACCCCCAGCAGGGTGACCTCTCCTTTCCTGTTTCTAACCTCAGCCCATACTACCTCGGAAGAAGAGTCCCCATCTTGCACCCTTTCTGCCACCGTAATACTGTCCTTGACTAGCAGCGCCACACCTCCCCCTCTTTTGCCCCCTTCTCTGACTTTACTAAAGCACCTAAACCCCGGAACCTGCAACAACCATTCCTGTCCCTGCTCTATCCATGTCTCTGAAATGGCCACAACATCGAAGTCCCAGGTACCAACCCATGCTGCCAGTTCCCCTACCTTATTTCGTATACTCCTGGCATTGAAATAGACACACTTCAAACCACCTACCTGAACACTGCCGCTTTCCTGCGAAGTCAAATCTGTGCTCCTGACCTCTCTACTCTCAATCTCTCGCACCCCAAAACTACAATCCAGGTTCCCATGCCCCTGCTGAATTAGTTTAAACCCCCCCAAAGAGTACTAACAAATCTCCCCCCCAGGATATTGGTGCCCCTTGGGTTCAGATGTAGACCATCCTGTCTATAGAGGTCCCACCTTCCCCAGAAAGAGCCCCAGTTATCCAGAAATCTGAATCCCTCCCGCCTGCACCATCCCTGTAGCCACGTGTTTAATTGCTCTCTCTCCCTATTCCTCGTCTCACTATCACGTGGCACGGGCAACAACCCAGAGATAACAACTCTGTTTGTTCTCGCTCTGAGCTTCCATCCTAGCTCCCTAAAGGCCTGCCTGACATCCTTGTCCCCTTTCCTACCTATGTCGTTAGTGCCAATGTGGACTACGACTTGGGGCTGCTCCCCCTCCCCCTTAAGGACCCGAAAAACACGATCCGAGACATCACTTACCCTTGCACCTGGGAGGCAACATACCAAACGTGAGTCTCTCTCGCTCCCACAAAATCTCCTATCTGTGCCCCTGACTATTGAGTCCCCAATTACTAATGCTCTGCTCCTCTCCCCCCTTCCCTTCTGAGCAACAGGGACAGACTCCGTGCTAGAGTTCCGCACCCCATGGCTTACCCCTGGTAAGTCGTCCCCCCCACAAGTATCCAAAACGGTATACTTGTTACTCAGGGGAACGACCGCAGGGGGTCCCTGCACTGTCTGCTTCTTCCCAGTCCCTCTTACAGTTACCCATCTATCTCCAGTCTTTGGTGTAACTACTTCCCTGAAGCTCCTATCTATGACCACCTCTGCCTCCCGAATGATCCGAAGTTCATCCAACTCCAGCTCCAGTACCATAACTCGGTCTTGTAGGAGCTGGAGCTGGCTGCACTTCCTGCAGGTAAAATCAGCAGGGACACTAACAGCATCCCTCACCTCAAACATCCTGCAGGAGGAACATTGCACTACCTTCCCTGCCATCCCACTTAATTTCAACCAAGTTCTGGTAAACAAATATAAAACAAATAAAAAAATAATAATATAATATAGCACTTACCTGCTCACCCCAATGGGTCTTATTATTAGGTTAGAGGAGGAGGGCGGGTGGGAGACACTACACGTGTAGTGTCTCGGGTATCCTCTCCACCACAATTTATTGGCTAGGAGAAAATCCTTCCCAGAAGTCCGCGGGTCATACTTCCGGTTCCCGCCTTATATTATCTTTGCTCCCACTGGCACCCCGCCGCTCTCAATGTGTCCCCTCCCGCTCTTTTCAATGTCCCGGCTGTCTTACCTCTCGCGCTCTTTTCAATGTCCTGGCTGTCTCTCCTCCCGCGCTGTTTTCAATGTCCCGGCTGTCTTACCTCTCGCGCTCTTTTCAATGTCCCGGCTGTCTCTCCTCTCGCGCTGTTTTCAATGTCCTGGCTGTCTCTCCTCTCGCGCTCCTTTCAATGTCCCGACTGTCTCTCCTCTCGCGCTGTTTTCAATGTCCCGGCTGTCTTACCTCTTGCGCTCTTTTCAATGTCTCTTTTCATAAGTTGTTGTTTTCCCCTTATACTGATAACTGCAAGACAAAAAGCCTTAACATCTCTGTTTTTAAAAAATATTTAGAGTAACCAATTATTTATTTTCCAATTAAGGGGCAATTTAGCATGGCCCTATCAACCTAGCCTGCAGATGTTTGGGGTTGTGAGGGTGAGACCCATGCAAACACGGGGAGAATGTGCAAACTTCACATGGACATTGACCCGGAGGCGGGATCGAACCTGGGTACTCAGCACCGTGAGGCAGTAGTTCTAACCACTGTGCCACCATGCCGCCTGCAACATCTCTGGTTTGATGGTTCCAAGTCTCTTTTTCAGCACTAATCAAAGCATGGATCAGAATTCAACTACAGTGGTATTTTTCCAAAATGATTGTATCTTGAAACATTGTGCTGTGAAATAATTTCAAAAAGGAATGCTAATGGATATCTTCAGTTAAATTTGAAGGAGGGCAAGATTCATGGTGCAGAACAGCACCAAGAATGAGAAGGGAAACGTGTAAGATGAGCTAAATTGCTATTTAGAGTTAAATTGATGTCAAATCTGTGAAAAAGAGGGCACTGAAGTAAGCTAAAAAGTTCTGGGAAATTTGAAATCCTAATTACAGAAAGAAGCAGAAATGATCATTTTTGCAGCCCGAGCTACATTTTCATTATATATTGGCTAGCACCACTGCATTTGAGAGAATTGCTTGTTCAAGAGCCAAACTTGTAACTTAGAATTCATGGCCTTGTTCAGTATTTCATCGGCGTGATATCCTTATTCAGCCATTGTCCTTCAAATCTGGTTATTGTCCACCTTCTCCTGTGGGAAGTTACTTCATTCCTAAGCACTGATATAAATTTTGATTTCTCTCTTACATCCTCCCTTTTTCTCTCTCAAAGCCTTTAAGCTTTTTGTTTAAGGTCTTAGATACGTTACTGTTGTTGATATGAACTTTAAAATTACAAATAGAATTCAACGACAGAGTGATCTCTGGAGCTCACCTCAAGGTCACTAATTCATTTTGAAAAACGTAAGTTTGTCCTACTGTCTGGGGCCTGAGGTTGCCTTGAATAAAGGAATAATATACAAGTCAATTTGAATTCTAACCCCTTCTCTTTGGCAATCTTGGCTCCCTCAAATTAGGATGCCTTGTCACCTCGGAGACCTTGGTGGAATGCTCTGGACCTTGTCCTTGCTGGAATAGGCAGGCAATATTGGGTTTTCAACCCAATTTCCTAAAGGGTGCACTTGCTGAGGCTCTTTCCTAGTGCAGTGGCCGCACCCCTAGCCAAGCTGTTCCAGTACAGCTACAACACTTATTTCGAACCGGCAATGTGAAAAATTGCCCAGGTGTGTCCTGTACACAAGAAACAGGACAAACGCAACCCAGCCAATTACCGGCCTATCAGTCTACTCTCCATCATCAGCAAAGTGATGGAAGGAGTCATCAAAAGTGTTATCAAGCAGCACTTACTCAGCAATAACCTGCTCACGGATGCTCAGTTTGGGTTCCGCCAGGATCACTCAGCTCCTGACCCCATTAGAGCCTTGGTTCAAATGTGGAAAAAAGAGCTGAATACCAGAGGTGAGCTGAGTGTGACTGCCCTTGACTTCAAGGCAGCATTTGACTGAGTATGGCATCAAGGAGCCCTAGCTAAACTGGAGTCAAAGGAACTCAGAGGGAAAACTCTCCGCTGGTTGGAGTCATACCTGGCACAAAGGAAAATGGTTGTTGTGGTTGGAGGTCAATCATCTCAACTCCAGGACATCATTGCAGGAGTTCCTCAAGGTAGTGTCCTAGGCCCAACCATCTTCAGCTACTTCATCAATGACCTTCCTTCAATCAGAAGGTCAGAAGTGGGGATGTTTGCAGATGACTGCACAATGTTTAGCACCATTTGCGACTCCTCATATAATGAAGCAGTCCATGTCCAAATGCAGCAAAACCTGGACAATATCTAGGATTGGGCTAACAGTGGCAAGTTACATTTCTGCCACACAAGTGCCAGGCAATGACCATCTCCTGCAAGAGAGGATCCAACCATTGTCCATTGTCCCTTGACATTCAATGGCATTACCATCACTGAATCTCCCACAATCAACATCCTGGAATCAGAAACTGAAGTGGACGAGCCATATTAATACTGGGGCAGGTCAAAGGCTAGGAATCCTATGGCGAGTCACTCACTCCTGAGGCCCCCCCCCCCCACCCGCAAAGCCTGTCCACCATCTGCAAGGCACAAGTCAGGAGTGTAATGGAATACTCTCCAATTGCCTGGATAAGTGCAGCTGTAAAATGCTCAGGACGCTCCGCACCAACAAATACATGGATCGGATGGGCACAGAGGGATATGGCACGAAGAAATGCTGAGGGTTTTGACAAAGGATAGTAGCATGACCGGTACAGGCTTGGAGGGCCGAGGGGCCTGTTCCTGTGCTGTATTGTTCTTTGTATTCCAGGCTGTTGAGTGTGGCAAGGAAGACAATAGCACAGGTTCTGGAAATAATTTTCAATTTCTCTCTAGCCACAGAAGAGGTGTCAGAAGAAACAACATGACAGTCAATCTAACTTCAGTGGTGGAGAAATTATTGAACAATTCTGAGAGACACGATTAATCCGCATTTGAGGATGTAGGAATTGATCAAAAACAGTCAGCATGGTTTTGTCAAGGGGAGGCCAAGTGTTGATGCCGGCGACAAAACTGGCGCGAGCGACGCCGGCGTCAACGGGCTTCCAGGCTCAATCATTCACCCCTTCTTCGGGGGCTAGAACATCGCCGGAGTGCTGTGCGCTGCTCCAGCACCAAAAGCCGGCTGCTACAGGGCCGGCGCGGGTCTGCGCATGCGCGCCACGGCCATCTCCATGCTGGCCCCCGGGCAATATGCAGAGCCCTACAGGGGCCCGATGCGGAGGAACATAGCCCCTCCCCGGAATTAGCGTGCCCGCCGATCCGTTGCCCCCGATCGCGGGCCTGGCCACGGTTGAGGCCCCCCACCCCCCAGAGTTGGCTCCCCTCGCCCCCCCCCCCCACACCAGGACGGCCCCCACAGCCAGAATGCCGAGGGCCCGCCGGGTAGGACCATACGCAAATGATGCTGGCGGGCACTCGGCCCATCGAGCGTGCGGAATAGGTCTCCGCTGAGTCTGTGGTATGGACATTCTTCTATGATGTGGTGCATAGTTTGCTCTCTCCGACAGACACATAGGGAGATGACACTATCGCCCCATCTGTGGAGGTAGGCCAAGCAGGGCTGTGGTCGGGCCTGAACCTGTTAAGGTTAGACCACCCTTTCATTGGAAGGCAGTTGTTGGGTTGGGTTTGAGATGAGGTACTTGTTTGCTATGTCCAATGATAACCGTTAATTTGCCCAGGTGGAATTTGCATTTAAGTTCAACGCAGGAGGGTTTTTCCAGATCGGGTATTTTGATGGAAGTTATACTTTAGGTGGGCTGAATAGCTTAGCATGGCGTGGCAGGTGGGGGGCATTGTGAACTTTTCCTATCATTTTGTGGGTTTTTGCAAGTTGTGTGTGTGCAGTATACTGCTAATGAGTATGAGAGTGCCTGTGCTGAGGTTCTATGGATGGTCAATGTCCTATTTAAGGTCAGTCCAAGGTAGGTTGGAGTTGGGGGTACTTCAACCTGTAGCCATACTTTGGATATTAAGCTCTTTATTGGCTTTTGCGCTGTAGGCTGGATACTGTTTATACAGGGCTTGGCTTGAGTCACCATGTGTATCTGTATTGTCAAATTTTGACATGTACTTAAGGTCCGGTCCAAGGTATCGAAGTTAAGGGCTTACGTTTTGAGGTAGATGTCATCCGAATACATTTCCACGCATCGAATCGGGACCGGCGCTGGTTCCTCGATTCCCCAGTCCCCGAAAAGCCAAGTACAACACGCCGCCTATCCCCTACCTGCGACCATTGCCAGAGGCCTGCACCGCTATTCTCCGCCCCCAACCGGCCGAAGTCCCGATGGTGTGGATCTAACATGGTCCTGCCATTCGGGATACTTGCGTGGCGACTGCAGACTCAGCCCGCAGCCGCCATGTTCGGGGGTGCGCCGATCGGAGGGCAGGGGGGGATCATACGGGACCGGGCTATATTTGGACGGGCGGTCCGGGTCGGGCACACAGCCGATTGGGAGCACTATTTACGAGGTCCAGCTCGGCGGTCTAGTCCGCCATGGAGCACAGCGCGACCGCTGGGAGCCGCCGCCGTGTGCATGTGCAGCCTCTGACCCGAATGTGTGGGGACCCGTATCTGCAGCTAACGCTGCGAGCTTCATGGTGGACCCCTGTTGACCCCCTGTAGGGCTGTGAATATGTGGCCTTTTGATGCCAGTTTTTCTGGTATGAAATGCCACAGGTTTACAACGGTGTGGGGATATAGTCCCTGAAACGGATAATCCAGCCTCATTTGTGTACAAGTTTAACAAGGATTAGAGTCAATATTGAATCTTGGGGAAGTTTATTGGTTTGTCTGTTCCATGTACTTTATGCCCATCAAAAGTGAACCTTCGGTTTTTCAACAAAGTTCCAATACATTTAGTCGCCTGTGGGGTGGGGGGACGGCTCATGACAGCTTCAGGAGGAGGCCAGTGTGCCATATGGTGTTGTAGGCAGCTGGGAGGTCAAAGAACATAGCCTGTCTTCATGTTTTTCTGAAATCTATTTTCAATGTAGGTGGTAAGGGCCAGTACCTGTTGCCCGATGCTGCAGTCATTGCCGGAAACAGTTTGGTCGAGTGGACAAGGTGAAACAGTGGATGTTGTGTATCTGGACTTTCAAAAGGCTTTGACAAGGTTCCACACAAGAGATTAGTGAGCAAAAGTAAAGCTCATAATATTGGGGTAATGTATTGACGTGGATAGAAAACTGAGAATGGGAATAAATAGGTCCATTTCATAGTGGCAGGCAGTGACTTGTGGGGTTCCACTGGGTTCAGTGCTGGCACCTCAGCTTTTTACAATATGCAGTAATTTTGAGCTACCTACAATATGCATTAATGAAATGGACAAAGGAATTGCATTCAATATCTCCAAATTCGCAGATGACACTATGCTGGGTGGCAGTGTGTGCTGTGAGGAAGATGCAAACAGGCTGCAGGGTGACTTGGACAGGCTGGCTGAGTGGGCAAATACTTGGCAAATGCAATATAATGAGGGTAAATGTGAGGTTATCCACTTTGGTGGCAAAAACAGAAAAGCAGATTATCTGAATGGTGGCAGTTTAGGAAAAGGGGAAGTGCAACGGGACCTGGGTGTCATGATGGAACAGTCGCTGAAAGTTGGCATGCAAGTACAGCAGGTGGTGAGGAAAGCACTGTTGCTTCACAGCATCAGGGACCCGGGTTCGATTCCCGGCTTGGGTCACTGTCTGTGCGGAGTGTGCACGTTCTTTCTGTGTCTGCGTGGGTTTCCTCCGTGTATTCCGGTTTCCTCCCACAAGTCCTGAAAGACCTGCTTGTTAGATGAATTGGGCATTCTGAATTCTCCCTCAGTGTACCTGAACAGGCGCCACAGTGTGGCGACTAGGCGGTTTTCACAATAACTTCATTGCAATGTTAATGTAAGCCTACCTATGACACGAATAAAGATTATTATTTTTATTATTAATGGCATGCTGGTCTTCATAAGCGAGAGGAATTCAGTACAGGAGTAGGGATGTCTTGCTGCAGGGCCTTGGTGAGGCCAAACCTTGAGTTTTGTTTGCAGTTCTGGTCTCCTAGTTTGAAGAAGGACATTGTTGCTATTGAGGGTGTCCAGCGAAGGTTCACCAGACTAATTCCCGGGATGGCAGGTGACATATGAAGAAAGACTGGATCGACTGGGCTTGTACTCATTGGAGTTTAGAAGAATGAGAGGGGATCTCATAGAAACATAAAATCCTAATGGGACTGGACAGGCTAGATGCAGGAAGAATGTTCCTGATGTTGGGGATGTCCAGAACTAAGGATCACAGCCTAAGAATAAGGTGTAATCCATTCAGGACTAAAATGAGGAAGAACATCTCGTCTCAGAGAGTTGTGAACTTGTGGAATTCTCTACCACAGAGAGCTGTTGGGGTCAGTTCATTGGATATGCTCAAGAGAGAGCTGGATGTGGCCCTTGCGCTAAAGGGATCAAGGGGTATGGAGAGAAAACGGGAGTGGAATACTGAATTTGCATGATCAGCCATGATCAAATTGAATGGTGGTGCAGACTCGAAGGGCTGTATGGCCTAATCCTGCACCTATTTTCTACGTTTCTTTTATGTGGAAACGACAGGAGAGAGATTTGATGGTGGCTAGTTGAAAGTATGTGGGGCAGGCCCTCTGGTGCCGAGGAGTGGCGTGAACCACTCCGGTGTCGGGCCACTCCAAAAGGTGCGGAATTCTCCAGGGGCTAGGCTGGCACCGGAGTGGTCTTTTTCAGGTTTTGACACATATCTTTGGAATGCTGTTGGAATTTATGACTATCATGTAAAACCAGATAAGCCAGGCAAGTGTTCGTGGCCCAGGTGTTTCATAAATTCTGACACGATATGGTCATATCCTGCTGCCTTACCACACTTCAAGCCTTCCAGTGACAGCCACTTTGTCAGCCACTGGCAATGTATGTTCTGCTGGGAGGTGGTCTTTTTCCAGGAGGCTATGGATGTCAGCATTGACCTCCCGCAAGAGCCTGATCCCCCCCCCCCCCCGCCCCTCCCAGATTTTGAGAAGTATATTGTTTTTAAAAGATGAAATGTTATATTATGTTATTCCACCATTTTAAATTTAAAGCTGAAAAAAGTTGGAGAGGGTGTCTCCATTTTAAAGCACTCTCTCGCTCTCTCTTACTCACCTGCCATGGAATTCCACTGCTGCTTTCAAGCTGAAAGGCTTCCAATTGGTCCTCCAGTCGCGAAAGCCGACCGCCTGGCCATTTATTTCCGGCTTTGGAGAAAATGTTATTGAGTGACTGTTTTCCACACAATCTCCTCAAGAGAGTTTCAAAAATAGGGGGGAAAATGCTTACCCAAGCCACCGTTTCTGTGGTCAATCTAATTTGGATAATAATAATAATCTTTATTGTCACAAGAAGGCTTACATTAACACGGCAATGAAGTTACTGTGAAAATCCCCTAGTCGGCACATTCCGGCGCCTGTTCGGGTACACAGAGGGAGATTTCAGAATGCCCAAGCACTACCTAATAGCACGTCTTTCGGGACTTGTGGAAGTAAACCGGAGCACCCGGAGGAAACCCACGCAGATGCCCAATGCCCAGTGACAACAATGCTTTCTATAAGAGCTGAATTATTAGTGACTTGGGAAATCACACGTAATGTGAAGGGTCACAGGTGGGATCGTGGCAATGCTTCTACAAACTGCCCACAACCTTGATGAGGGAGAAATGCGTTGAAATTATACACACACATTCAAATTGTATGATTGAATACTAAAAATGTATTTCAACCAATAACCTTGCCTTGGAGATTTTTAAGTATAAAACGCCTGATATTTATCTTATTATTTTTACTTTCAGTTATAGTGAAAGAAGGCGAAATCAGTTCTTTTGCAGGATACATTAAGTCTGGCTACTGCTACATATTCAAAGACATAGAAATCCTGAAGAAACTTTCTCTGGGAAAAATGGTAAAAGTTTTTGTAAACTCTGTCCTTTATCTTCAATGAACTGTAGCTCATCCTAATTGTCAAGCTGCTGTTATTCACACTACATGTCTCAATTGGTATTTTCTCTGCACTTGACTTGAGCACGAGGGGCGCAATTCTCCGCTCCCCACACCGGGTGGGAGAATCGCTGGAGGGCCCCCCGACTAATTTCACGGCCCCCTGGCGCCCCCCGCGATTCTCCCACCCCCCGCTCGGAAGAATCGCCGCTCGCCGTTTTTCACAGTCGATTCTCCAACCCGTATGGGCCGAGCGGCCTGCCGTTCGCAACCATTCCACGACAGCGGCAACCACACCTGGTCGCTGCCATCGTGAAATCGCCGTGAGATGCCCGTTTTGGGGCTTGTAAGGGGCCTGGTGGGGACTGAGCACCATGACTGTGCTCGGGAGGGGACAGGCCCGCGATCGGTGTCCACCGATCGTCGGGCCGGCGTCTCAATCGGACGCACTGTTTCCCTTCCGCCGCCCCGCAAGATCAAGCCGCCACGTCTTGCGGGGCGGCTGAGGGGAAAGACGGCCACCGCGCATGGGCGGGTTCGAGCTGTCAGCCTTCGTGACGTCAGCCACGCATGCACGGGTTGAAGCCGGCCAACCTGCGCATGCGTGGCTGGCGTCACATAGGCGCCGCCGTCGTGTCACACTCGGCGCGCCACCGGCTGCCGAGAGTTACGGAGCGCCGCTCCTAGCCCCGCCGGGAGGGGAGAATAGGGGGCGAGGAGCGGCTTCCGAAGCCGTCGTGAAACTCGGCCGAGTTCACGACGGCCCTCCCGATTTTTCCAGGGAGTGGAGAATTCCGCCCTAAGTTTCTCATCACTAGTTTTGTGACTTTAAGAATTTACCAGCTAGCAAGCAGCAGATTGTGGTTTTAACCCTTTCAATTCCGTCTGAGCTATTCTTGTCAAAATAGCAGTCTGAGAGTCAGTATCTGACCGACCTTTGATCTGTCGGGGGTGCTTGCTGCTTGCTAGCTGGTCCTTACTAGGCCTGGTATTCACTTGGCTGCTGGGATACCAATTAAAGGAGAGGATATTTATTGACCTTGAATCTGGGGTCAGGTGTGGGACTTGAGCCCCTGAGGGTTAGAGTGCATTTTTAATCTTTTCAGCCTCCTCTATAAGGGCCAGATAAAGGTTAATTTCTGTATATTCATATCTGATAGTGATGGTTGGCCCTACATATCAGGTACCATCCCATTTCCCATCCATTTTACTGATACATCTTTAAATGTCTGTTATGCTGTGTTATTTACTTCTGTTACCATGGATGCCATATTTTATTTCCTAGCAAAGTGTGGTGAAGCATATCATCATGGGAAAGCTCCAAGAGAAGGAATCATTCGGAGAGATCAGTATTATTCTTAAAAAACCCTTCACCTGTTCGATTATATCAGCAACAAAAGTTGAACTTGGAGTAATTTCTGCCGCTGATTTACAAGGTACTGTTCAATTAACCAGCCTCATTGGTGCTCACTGTAATGTTTGATGTGTAACAGGCACCTTTTAGTGTTATGGGCCAGGGTTTAGAAAACTCCAAAGTACATCATGGAGTTCAACTGACCTACAACTGTTTATTGGTTTTGGCCACAATGAGCACAAGAGCCTGCCTTTCAGGTGTTATTCAACACAGGTCTTAGGCACTTTTCATCAAACTTTATTCTACGAATTTAGTTAACATTTGTAGAAACACACACATGCAATAAATGTTATCAACTACCAACATAAATACCCCAGACAGCTACAGTAATGTTTTTATAACCCTGAATGAATCCCCTCTTTACTGTTCCAATTTAAGAACAAGATCCAAGTAAAAAGCAGAGCCCCCTTTTCAAAGGTGTGGCACACGGCACTCTTACTGCTATAAGACTTGGTACTGAAACTCTTGTTTCCTTTCCAAACAGCAGGTCTAATTTCCTTCTAGAAATCAATTGTCTCTTTTATCAAGGAGTCTGGAAACAGCTTTTAAAATGAAGATAGAGAAACCTTTCTTTCAACCTGTGCAGTACAAACCCAAAGGGAAAGTAAAACTCAGAGCCACAGAAATCTCCCAACTCAAAAACAAAAGAAAAAACTCACAGAGCCACAGCTCAGCTCCATCCACACAATGACATCACAGAAGCCATGTGATAAGACAAAAATATGACAATAGTTACTAACACACTTCTTTAAGGGACCTAAAATAATGTTGCATAGAATCCCTACAGTGCAGAAGGAGGCCATTGAGCGCATCGAGTCTGCACTGACCCTTCGAATGACACCCTACCCAGGCCCAATGCCCTGCCCTATCCCTGAAACCCAATTAACCTTTGAATAATTCGGGCCAATTTAGAATGGCCAATCCACCTAACCTGCACATCTTCGGACTGTGGGAGGAAACCGGAGCACCCAAAGGAAACATCACGGGGAGAAGGTGCAAACTCCACACAGACAATCACCCAAGGCTGGAATCGAACCAGGGTCCTTGGCGTTGTGAGGCAGCAGTGCTAACTATTGTGCTACCGTGCCACCCAAAATTTCATAATATATTCACAGTACATTATTGGAGTATTTGTTCTTTGAGATTCATTATTCACTAAGGTACGATTGAAACCTTTTTCTATTTGTTAACAGGACTTGACTCAGTAAATAAAATCCTTCTGCAACAAACAGCACAACCAATCTTGGGTAACCTCACACAGGTGAGTAGAGTTATACATTAATCATAAGGAACAATATATTATAGTGTTTTATTAAATTCTGTTAAGTAAACACAAACCTTAGTCCAGCACTGAAATCAGATTGACTAAGGTGCAGCTCTTTAGATGATATCTTATTCAAAAAATGATTTGCAGCACTAAAGTAGGAGAGAGCTATAAATAACTCAATATTTAGAAACATTGCAAAAAGTGGATACATTAGTAGGACTTAAATTTGATCAATCCTTTGGACCAGCTGGACTGCATTAAATAATCTCCCAGAATTCTCTAGATTCTAGAACAATCTCTATGGATTAGAATGACGTGTACATTACCCCACTATTTTAAAAAAGTGGAACAGAGAAAACGGTAGTAAAGGCCAGTGAAACTGGCATCAGTGGTCGGAAAAATGCTAGAACCAGTTATTACGGACATGGTAACAGACACTTCGAGAATCATAACGCGATTAGGCAGAGTCAATGCAGGTTTATGAAAGGGAAATCATATTTGGCAAATCAGTTCTAGTTTTTTTGGGGTTGTATCTAGCAAGGTAGGTAACTGCACCTGTGGGTGCAGTTGGGTTTTCAAAAAGCAGCTATAAGGTTATTATACAAAATTAGAGCCCTTGGCCCCTGGATTGGGACCAGTCTATGATCATTGATTGAGGATTAGTTAGTGGATAGAAAATAGAAAGCAATAATTAATCAGTCATTTTTGAATTGATAGGTTCTAAAAAATGGTGAACTAGTGGTGAATCACAAGGATCAGTACTTGATCTATTTACAATCTATGTCAATGAATTATCCAAGCTCTAAAAACTAGCACTTGGCTCCTCCCTCTGCAACTGGATCATCGACTTCCAGACCCATAGACCACAATCAGTAGAGATAAACAGCAACACATCCTCCACGATATTCCTCAATAGCCCCTTACTATACTCCTTATACACACACACAGGACTGTGTGGCAAAGTTTGGATCCAACTCCATCTACAAGCTTGCTGATGACACGACCATAATGGGTCGGATCTGAAACAAAGCTGAGTCAGAGTGCAGGAGGGAGATGAAGAACCTAGTGGCATTGTGCAATGACAACAATCTCTCCCGCAATGTCAGCAAAACTAGGTCATTTACTTCAGGAAGCAAAGTGTCATATACATCCCTGTCTGCATCAATGGTGCCGAGGTGGAGATGGTTGACAGCTTCAAATTCCAAGGTTTACACATCACCAACAATCTGCCCTAGTCCACCCACATCGACGCTACCACCAAGAAAGCAAAGCAGCTCATAGGCTTCCTCAGGAAACTAAGGAAATTTGGCATGTCCACATTGTCTCTTACCAACTTTTACAGATGCACCATAGAAAGCATCCTATCTGGCTGCATCACAGCCTGGTAAGGGAACTGTTCAGCCTAGGACCATAAGAAACCACAAGGAGTCGTGAATACAGCCTAGTCCATCACGCAAACCCGCCTCTCATCCATTGATTCTGTCTACACTTCCCGCTGCCTTGGGAAAGCAGACAGCATTCTCAAAGACCCCTCCCACCCGGGTTATTCTCTCTTCCAACCTCTTCCATCGGGCAGAAGATACAAAGGTCTGAGAACATGCACTAACAGATTCAAAAACAGCTTCTTCAACTTCTTCCCCGCTGCTACCAGACACCTGAATGACCCTACTATGGACTGAACTGATCACTCTACGCATCTTCTCTATTGTTGTTAGTACTATACTCCGTATGCTTCACCCGATGTGTATGACTATGTATTTACATTTTGTCTTTGTGGTAGGTTCTATGTTTTTCCATACATGGAACAATCTGCCTGGAACAATACTCTTCACTGGTACCTTATGTAATAATATGTATATTGTAAGGAATACAACAGGTTAACAATTTGATGTTAATACATCTCACCAGCAGTTGGCGATAAGGAGCATTCATATAAATATCATGGGCGCGATTCTCCCGAGTTACGAAAACTCGGGAAGCTGGCGTCAAAAACGGGCGCGTTTGGCGCCAGCCTCCTCCCCCCCCCGACCGGGAACCGATTCAGCTCCCCGGTCGGGGCTAGTATCGCGCGGCCGTGAACTCCGGCATCGCGGGCTTAACGAATTTCGTTAAGCCCGCTAGCCAGAGTTAGCGACGGCTGACGCATCAGATGACGTCAGCCGCGCATGCGCGGATTGGACGACTCCAACCCGCGTATGCGCGGATGACGTCATCACGCATATGCGTGAAACCCGCGCATGCGCGGGCCGGTATGCCCCTCAGCCGCCCCGCGAATGGATCCAGCGGGGCGGCGGAGGGAGAAAGAGTGCGCGGGTTAAGTACCCACTGCCCGCGATCAGTGCCCACCGATCACGGGCCCATGGCACCCTTGGCACGGCTGTGGTACTGCCGTGCCAATCGGTGCCATGGTTCCCCAGATCGGGACTTTACGGCCGTTTTTACAAACGGTCAGACCAGGTGTGTTTTACGTTCATAAAAACGGCCGTAAAGGCCTTTGAAATCGGCCCATCGGCCAGGGGTGAATAGCTGCTCGCCGTAAAAAAATGGCGGGCAGCGATTCGTGTCGGGGGGCGGCCGTGGGGGGGGGGGGAGAATAGCGGGAGGGCGTCGGACCAGCGTGTCCGTAAAAATTTACGCCGCCCGCTATTCTCCGAATTTTCGTGAGAGCGGAGAATTGCGCCCCATGTGACTCCTAGGATTCAGGTGCTGAGGCATGAAAGAGATTATTTGCATAGTTGAGAGATCTGCAGTTAGAGATATCGTATAGTTAAATTTAATAACTTTTACGTTGGGATTTGTTTGAATCTTATTTAAGTGGTGTAAATAAATCAGCTTTGTTCATTTATTTAGCTTGATGTTAATTGTTCCACACTATCTACTCAAGATATCCTGATTTACAAAACAGAGAGCATCACATGCTACCAGGAGTGGTCACTAAGGTAGTGCAGTTAGATTTAGAAGGAGAACTTTTTTTGAAGAAGAAGCAAAAATTTGCAATGATTGGAAAAGAAAATCTCATCCAGAGTCCGATCGCAACGACGTCATGGAAGCCAGTCACATCGAAGCCCAGTCAAACTTTCATGGAGGGTTTGCAGACTCCAAAGCAGTTCAGGACATCGGGTAAAGTAGATGTGAACTTGAGGAACTTCAAACAACAGTTTGAATTGTACCTCTCAGCCTTCGACCTTGAAGCAGCCAGTGCTCACTGAAAGATTGCACTGATCTTAAACATGGCTGGACCGCAAACGTTAGACTAGTATAACTCATTCCACTTCGAGAATGAAGTAGATAAAAAGAAATATTATACGGTCGTAGAAAAGTTTGACAGACACTGTGAATTGCAGATTAATGAAACGTTTGAGCATTACATTTTCTGAAAACGAGTCCAAAAGGCAGGTGAAACAGTTGACCATTTCGTAACAGATCTCAGGCTCAAAGCGCAGACCTGTAATTTTTCGCGATTATCAGACTCCCTTCTGCATGATCAGATTGAATTCAGTATAAAAAATGAAAAGCTGCATGACAGATTGCTCAGGCAACAGAAATTAATGCTGGAAGAAGCTATCAGTGTATGTCACACGAGTGAACTTGCTAATAATCAGTACTCCACAATATTGATTCGTGAAAGTGGCACGAAAACGACCAACGTGGCTGACACCACGTTGTGATGCTGTGGTGTACTTGAAAAAACAGCGCTACAGATGGTGGCCATTTTGCACATGACGCAACCAGCGTCATGACATGCAAATGTGACCACGCCCACCCAGTGAAAAATTGCCCAGCCTTTGGGAAAGTATGCGTGAAGTGTCACAGGCAGAATCATTTTGCCACGCAGTGCTGAACGGGAACCAGATCGCCTCAGTCTAAGAAAAGAAATTCAATTAGCAAAGATAAAACTGTACAAACCGTTAATGCAAAAAATGTGCAATGAAAGCGATCAAACCCGACACTGTCCCAGAAATGTACAACTTGGAAGAAACTTTCTTTGTCGGTATTGCAGAAAAAATTAATGCTACTCCAAAGGTTACTTCTACAAATGAAAACTTAAAGCCGGTATCAACTGCCAATACCAAAGGTGGCTGGACACTTCCATTGAAGATTAATGGAACGGACATTCTGTTTAAATTGGATACAGGTGCTCATGCTAATTTAATTAATAAAGTGGACTTAGCCAAATTATATCAACAGCCTCAAAAAACATGTCAATGATTGTCAATTGTGAGACTAGAGTGGCAATGTCATCAATACGTTGGGGACATATTATCTCACAGTACAAGTTAAAGACATGGAGATGCCTTTAAAATTTGAAATAGTGGGACTGAAGCGTTCATCACTACTAGGAGTTCAGGAATGCGAGTTACTGCAGCTGGTGAAGAGAATTCACAGCACAGACAAAATATCAGTCCATGCACAAGATCAAAAAGATGCCATTATCGAAAAATTTCCAAACGTGTGTCAAGGAACGGATACGTTACCATTCAAGTACAAGATACAGCTGATGGAGAATGCTAAACCGGTTATTCACCCACCGAGGAGAGTTCCTGCTCCCTTGAGGGAATGCCTGAAACAGAAACTCAACTGCATCCAGCAGTAGGGAATCATCATGAAAATGATAGAGCCCACTGACTGGGTTAGTTCAATGGTATGCATCAAAAAACCAAATTGAGATCTCAGAATCTGTATTGATCCGAAAGACCTCAATCAGAACATTAAAAGGGAACATTATCCAATCCCAAAACATGAAGAAATCCCTAATGAAATGGTACACGCCAAGATTTTTTCCAAACTAGATGTCTCTAAAGGATTTTGGCAACTGAAATTGAAACCCGCTTTGAGTCGATGGAACTGCGAAGAGTGGACACTTGTTCAAAGAAAGTCATTTGCGGCAAGCTAGACATTCACAAAGTGAAGCACCACGAGCCGCTTGTGGTCTGTTAGGTTAAGTAATCAGCCTGGCACAGGCTCCTTGAACACCAAGAACTCCGGCTGAAAATGCAGGGTCAACCGAATAACCACCCCGCCTGAAATGGAGGCCAGGTGACTTATGTAGACCCCTCGTCGCCGCTCCAGGACCTGTGTGGCTTTGTCTCCCGGGATGGTGTGCGTGTCCTCCAGGAAGTGCACCGCATACTTCCCATCCTGGAGGACCAAGAAGCTATGGAACCTGCTTAGTGCCTCTCTGCTGCCGTTAATGTTGAGGCTGGCTATAGTCCTTCATGACAGAAATATAATGCTGCCTTCACCATCACCACTTAGAGTGTTTAGAGGGGAGGGAGGGAGAGGAGATTTCTACTCTGTCCAGGACACCATGCCACCTGGTGAATATGGAAGAAGCTCTCGACCCAAGACAGAGGTGCCCAGGCTAAAAGTTGGGACAGAGAGCGGGGGCCCTCCTCACCACCACAACCCAAAACGGGTAAATCAGTGAGCCCCTCAGGATCATGAGATGGAGTTTCAGGGTGTGTGGCCTGACTGGCAGTGCCAAGGTGCCCAGGTGGCAGCGGGAGTGCCAGGGTTCCACCCTGCCCACTGTCTGACCACCCTGAAACCTCTGGCCTTGGATGACCCCTCCAAGTACTGTTATGTTTGATCCACATTTGTGTGAACCAGTGCTAAATGGTGCCATGGTGAGTTCTCCCAGGCAAGGCCTTTAGTTCCCGGGCCTCGGTATAATCGGGCACAGACATATTTAAATGAGCCTAATGGACCATTGAAATATGTTAATCTGGATCTCGCCCAACGAGGGTGAAATCCAGATCGCAACGTCTCACAAGAGCTCGTTAGATATCGTGAGGTGTTCCAAGCGTCGCAAATCTCACGAGAGGTCTCTTGCGGGAGTTAACAACCTCTTTGAGTCAACAAATTTAAAAATGAAATGAAATGAAAATCGCTTATTGTCACGAGTAGGCTTCAATGAAGTTACTGTGAAAAGCCCCTAGTCGCCACATTCCGGCGCCTGTCCAGGGAGGCTGGTATGGGAAGTGGGATGAGGCCGTTTGAATGTCCCATAGTCTCAGTTGACTTTTCAAATGATCAGCGAAAAAATCACAATAACAAGTATTGTTATTCTCATGTGTTAGTATCATCAAAATATAAAACCTTGAGCACAAAAGAAGCTGTTTGGACCATTGTGCCTGTTCTGTAAAAGAGCAGTTCAATGTTGTTCTACATCCCAGATTCTTCCCCATAAACCTGTATTAATTCTCTGAAAAAACATGGCCAATTTAACTTTAAAGAAAGACTTTAACTTTCCAAATATTGACTGGAAAAGATATAGTTCGAGTACATTAGATGGGTCGTTCTTTGTACAATGTGTGCAGGAGGGTTTCCTGACACAATATGTTGACAGGCCAACAAGAGGCGAGGCCACATTGGATTTGGTTTTGGGTAATGAACCAGGCCAGGTGTTAGATCTGGAGGTAGGCGAGCACTTTGGAAACAGTGACCACAATTCGGTGACCTTTACGTTAGTGATGGAAAGGGATAAGTATACCCCGCAGGGCAAGAGTTATAGCTGGGGGAAGGGCAATTATGATGCCATTAGACATGACTTAGGATGTGTAGGTTGGAGAAGTAGGCTGCAAGGGTTGGGCACACTGGATATGTGGAGCTTGTTCAAGGAACAGCTATTGCATGTTCTTGATAAGTACGTACCAGTCAGGCAGGGAGGAAGGGGTAGAGCGAGGGAACCGTGGTTTACCAAAGAAGTGGAATCTCTTGTTAAGAGGAAGAAGGAGGCCTATGTGAAGATGAGGCGTGAAGTTTCAGTTGGGGCGCTTGATAGTTACAAGGAAGCGAGGAAGGATCTAAAGAGAGAGCTAAGAAGTGCAAGGAGGGGACATGAGAAGTCTTTGGCAGGTAGGATCAAGAAAAACCCAAAAGCTTTCTATAGGTATGTCAGGAATAAAAGAATGACTAGGGTAAGAGTAGGGCCAGTCAAGGACAGTGGTGGGAAGTTGTGTGTGGAGGCTGAGGAGATAAGCGAGATACTAAATGAATACTTTTCGTCAGTATTCACTCAGGAAAAATATAATGTTGTGGAGGAGAATGCTGAGACCCAGGCTATTAGAATAGATAGGGAAGAAGTGTTGGCAATTCTGGACAAGGTGAAAATAGATAAGTCCCCGGGGCCTGATGGGATTTATCCTAGGATTATCTGGGAAGCCAGGGAAGAGATGGCTGAGCCTTTGGCTTCGATTTTTATGTCATCATTGGCTACAGGAATAGTGCCAGAGGACTGGAGGATAGCAAATGTGGTCCCTTTGTTCAAGAAGGGGAGTAGAGATAACCCCAGTAACTATAGGCCGGTGAGCCTCACGTCTGTTGTGGGTAAAGTCTTGGAGAGGATTATAAGAGATACGATTTATAATCATCTAGATAGGAATAATATGATTAGGGATAGTCAGCATGGTTTTGTGAAGGGTAGGTCATGCCTCACAAACCTTATCGAGTTCTTTGAGAAGGTGACTGAACAGGTAGACGAGGGTAGAGCAGTTGATGTGGTGTATATGGATTTCAGTAAAGCGTTTGATAAGGTTCCCCACGTTCGTCTATTGCAGAAAATACGGAGGCTGGGGATTGAGGGTGATTTAGAGATGTGGATCAGAAATTGGCTAGTTGAAAGAAGACAGAGGGTGGTGGTTGATGGCAAATGTTCAGAATGGAGTTCAGTTACGAGTGGCGTACCACAAGGATCTGTTCTGGGGCCGTTGCTGTTTGTCATTTTTATAAATGACCTAGAGGAGGGCACAGAAGGTTGGGTGAGTAAATTTGCAGACGACACTAAAGTCGGTGGAGTTGTAGACAGTGTGGAAGGATGTTGCAGGTTACAGAGGGACATAGATAAGCTGCAGAGCTGGGCTGAGAGGTGGCAAATGGAGTTTAATGTAGAGAAGTGTGAGGTGATTCACTTTGGAAAGAATAACAGGAATGCGGAATATTTGGCTAATGGTAAAATTCTTAGCAGTGTGGGTGAGAGGGATCTCGGTGTCCATGTACATAGATCCCTGAAAGTTGCCACCCAGGTTGATAGGGTTGTGAAGAAGGCCTATGGTGTGTTGGCCTTTATTGGTAGAGGGATTGAGTTCCGGAGCCATGAGGTCATGTTGCAGCTGTACAAAACTCTGGTACGGCCACATTTGGAGTATTGCGTACAGTTCTGGTCGCCTCATTATAGGAAGGACGTGGAAGCTTTGGAACGGGTGCAGAGGAGATTTACCAGGATGTTGCCTGGTATGGAGGGAAAATCTTATGAGGAAAGGCTGATGGACTTGAGGTTGTTTTCGTTAGAGAGAAGAAGGTTAAGAGGTGACTTAATAGAGGCATACAAAATGATCAGAGGGTTAGATAGGGTGGACAGTGAGAGCCTTCTCCCACGGATGGAGGTGGCTAGCACGAGGGGACATAGCCTTAAATTGAGGGGTAATAGATATAGGACAGACGTCAGAGATAGGTTTTTTACGCAAAGAGTGGTGAGGCCGTGGAATGCCCTACCTGCAACAGTAGTGAACTCGCCAACATTGAGGGCATTTAAAAGTTTATTGGATAAGCATATGGATGATAATGGCATAGTGTAGGTTAGATGGCCTTTAGTTTTTGACTTCCCATGTCGGTGCAACATCGTGGGCCGAAGGGCCTGTACTGCGCTGTATCATTCTATGTTCTATGTTCTAATTTCCCTTTCAAAGTTCCTATGAACCCTTTCCCAGTACTCTATCAGGTTGTGAGTCCTGAAGACTCTAGTTCAAAAATAAATTCTTTCTATTTCCCCTCTAGTTCTTGTGCCAATTATTTTAATGCTATGTCCTTTGGTTGCTGAACCACTTGCCAGAGCAGTTTCTACCCTTGGTTTCTGTGGTTATTAGCACTCACTTCCCTTGGTTTCTGTAGCTATGACTCATCTTAAATTCCCTCACCCTGCAGTATTAATATCTCCCACTTTCAATGACTTTTAGCTTTGACAAAGGGTCATCTGGATTCAAAATGAGATTTTCCAGCATTTTCTCTTTTGGAGAGCAGTTTCTTTCTCTCTCTACTAGCTCTGTGAAAAACTCAGAAGTTGGAATATCTCTACGATAAATCCCAGATTAACATTCTTTTTACCAGTCCCACTTTACATTGTCTTTTCCAGTAAAAGTGACTTCTGCATTGAGATGGGCATACAGAGGTGAAATAATCTTGTGGGCAACTGTACAGAAGTTCCAATAGAAATGGCATATTTATAATAATATAATAATCGCTTATTGTAACAAGTAGGCTTCAATGAAGTTACTGTGAAAAGCCCCTAGTCGCCACATTCCGGTTCCTGTACGAGGAGGCTGGTTCGGGAATTGAACCCACACTGCTGCCTGGCCAAACATTCAAACCTAGACAGAGCCCCTTTTCTAAGTTGCTTATTGGTTAATGAAATGAAAAATGAAATGAAAATCACTTATTGTCACGAGTAGGCTTCAAATGAAGTTACTGTGAAAAGCCCCTAGTCGCCACATTCCGGCGCCTGTTCGGGGAGGCTGTTACGGGAATCGAACCGTGCTGCTGGCTTGCCTTGGTCTGCTTTCAAAGCCAGCGATTTAGCCCAGTGAGCTAAACAGCCCCTGTTTATGGAAGATGGCAGACAGAGATTTGCATCTCCACAAGGCAATATTACACGTTCCAGCAGTCTGGAGGGTAGTGAGGCGGGGGATCAAGACAACGGATGTATATATCATAATCTGAATTCTTGTGATTGTTAATGTTTTGCGGTGATATGATCTGCATACCTGTCTGCCATTGGACCAGAACGTCGGCTCACCATTGGCCCTGGTCAGTCATGTGCCTCTCGACCAATTGGCTGAGAGGCTGAGTTAACCACGCCTCTATTAACGAGGTATAAATGGTCAGACGCCTGACGATGGTCCATTCCATTGTAGACGATCGCAGAGCTGTGTTCTAGTCTATTAAAGCCGGACTTTGGTAAATCACTCGCCTCGCGTACAATTGATGGTACATCAATTTAATAGACTACGACTTTGAAGATGGAGTTCCGCATCAAGCCCGAATGCCTCCGCATCAGCCCGCAAACTCCGAACTCTGCAGAACTTTTCCAACTCTGGCTGACTTGCCTCGAAGGGTTCCTAGCATCTAAAACCACCCCCCCCCCACCGGGGCACAGAAGCTGCACGTCCACCACTCCAGCGTGGGTATCGACGCCTACGCAATAATCAAAGAGGAAAAGGATTATGATGACGCTATACAAAAGCTAAAAGGACAATTCATCAAACCGGTCAACAGGGTACTCGCTCGACATCTGCTGGCCACCAGAAAGCAGGTCCCCGGTGAGTCTCTAAGCCAATACGCCCGGGCCCTCTATGCCCTGGGGAGAAGTTGCTCCTGTGTAGCGGTCTCGGCTACAGAGCACATGGAGCTACTGATCAGAGACGCTTACGTGGCTGGGATGCTGTCCCCCGTGATCCGCCAGCGCATGCTGGAAAGAGATGAACTCAGTTTAACTGAGACGCTGACTCTCTCCTCCTCTCTGGAGGTCGCAGATCAAAGCGCTCGCACCTATGACCCTGGCCAGGCCTCCTGGCACGCTTCCCACCCGCCACCCGCCGCTCCCGACCTCCCTCAGGCTTGTGCCGCGGGACGCCCCGATACATCCGCGGGGCCCCGCTGCTACTTTTGCGGCTACGCAAAACACCCTCGCTCACGCTGCCCAGCCCGCTCCGCCCTCTGTAAGAGCTGCGGGAAGAAGGGCCACTACCTCACGGTCTGCCAGGCCAAAACGCTGGCTGCGGCTCTTCTGGAAGCTGCACAGCACTCCCCGCCCCCAGGCCTCTGCGACCAGCCTGTGTGCCTCTCTCTCCCCCAGGGCCGTCCCAGCTCCTCTCGACTCGCGCCCCGGCGCCCGTCCTGCGCGCCTCCCCGGCCCCTCCAGGTCTCTGCCGGCCCGCCGTGCACATTTCTCCCCCCCGCCCCCGGGACCCGGCGCCCGACCGGCTCGCCTCTCCGGGCCCTCCCGGTCCCTACCTGCCCGCCGTGCGAATCTGCTCCCCCCGCCCCCGGCCTCCTGCACCCGGCCTGCACGCCTCACCTCCTCCCGCAGCTGCTCCACCCGGCTCGCCGGCAATGCTAGCTCCACCCCCAGCGGCCACGAGGGCTTCCTGGGCGCCGCCATCTTGGGGCGCCGACCCCACGTGCGGGTCCTGGGCGCCGCCACCTTGGGGCGCCGACCCCACGTGCGGGTCCTGGGCCCCGCCATCTTGGGGCGCCGACCCCACTTGCGGGTCCTGGGCGCCGCCATCGTGGGGCGCAGACTTCACATATGGATCCTGGCCACCGACTTCCGGGACTGCCACGCAAGGTCCCTCCAGCATCGACTCGGACGGCGACGACGGATTTTCTCCACGGCTCCCGGCCGTTGAACTCGACCAGTCACGTCCACGCACGCTCGCCAAAACGACAACGCTGATCCACCTCAACGGCCACGAGACGGACTGCCTGCTGGACTCCGGGAGCACGGAAAGCTTCGTTCACCCTGACACGGTAAGACGCTGCGCGCTCCCTGTCCATCCCGAAACACACAAAATCGGGTTAGCCTCAGGTTCGCACTCCGTCCACATCACCGGGTGCTGCATCGCGGACCTCACGGTCCAAGGGAAGGTTTTTAAAAATTATAAATTCCTTGTCCTCCCTGACCTTTGCGCACTGACACTCCTAGGACTGGACTTCCAGTGCAACCTGCAGAGCTTGACCTTTCAATTCAGCGGCCCTATATCCCCCTCACTGTCTGCAGCCTCGCGTCCTTCAAAGTGGACCCCCCCTCCCTGTTTGCTAATCTCACCCCTGATTGCAAACCCGTCGCGACACGGAGCAGGACAGCGCCCAGGACCGGTCCTTCATCAGGTCCGAGGTCCAGAGGTTGCTGACGGAAGGGGTCATTGAGGCCAGCAACAGTCCCTGGCGAGCCCAAGTGCTGGTGGTCCGGACTGGGGAGAAAAACCGGATGGTCATCGATTATAGCCAAACCATCAATCGTTTTACGCAATTGGACGCGTATCCTCTCCCCCGTATTTCCACCATGGTAAACGAAATCGCGACATACAAGGTCTTCTCCACTGTGGACCTTAAGTCCGCTTACCACCAGCTCCCCATCCGCGCGAGTGACCGCCTGTACACCGCGTTCGAGGCTGATGGGCGCCTCTACCACTTCCTTAGGGTTCCGTTTGGTGTCACAAATGGGGTCTCGGTCTTCCAACGGGAGATGGACCGAATGGTCGACAAGTACGGATTACGGGCGACCTTCCCGTATCTTGATAATGTCACCATCTGCGGCCACGACCAGCAGGACCATGACGCCAACGTCCAGAAATTCCTCCAAACCGCAAAACTCCTTAACCTCACATACAATAAGGATAAATGCGTGTTTAGCACCGACCGTCTAGCCATCCTCGGCTACGTAGTACGTAACGGAGTGATAGGCCCTGGCCCCGAACGCATGCGCCCCCTGATGGAACTCCCTCTCCCCAATACCCCCAAATCCCTCAAACGCTGCCTGGGATTCTTCGCATACTACGCCCAATGGGTTCCCAATTACGCTGACAGGGCCCGTCCCCTCATGCAAACCACGACCTTCCCGCCGTCGACGGAGGCCTGCCAGGCCTTTAGCCGCATCAAAGCGGACATCGCAAAGGCCACGATGCGCACCATCGACGAGGCCCTCCCCTTCCAGGTCGAGAGCGACGCATCAGAAGTAGCTCTGGCGGCCACCCTGAACCAAGCGGGCAGACCCGTGGCCTTCTTCTCCAGAACTCTCCAGGCTTCCGAACTCCGCCACCCCTCTGTGGAAAAGGAAGCCCAGGCCATAGTCGAAGCCGTGCGATATTGGAGGCACTATTTGGCCGGCAGGAGGTTTACCCTCCTCACAGACCAACGGTCAGTAGCCTTCATGTTTGATAATGCACAAAGGGGCAAGATCAAAAATGACAAGATTTTACGGTGGCGGATCGAGTTGTCCACGTACAACTATGATATCTTGTATCGTCCTGGGAAGCTCAATGAGCCTCCTGATGCACTGTCTCGCGGTACCTGCGCCAGCGCGCAGACAGACCGCCTCCGCTCCCTCCACGCAGAGCTCTGACATCCAGGGGTGACCGGCCTACACCATTTCATTAAGGCCCGCAACCTGCCCTACTCCATCGAGGAAGTCAGGCCAGTAACCCGTGACTGCCAAATCTGCGCTGAGTGCAAACCGCACTTCTTCCGCCCCGAGCGCACACACCTGATCAAAGCATCCCGCCCCTTCGAACGTCTTAGCATTGACTTCAAGGGGCCCCTTCCCTCTAACAACTGCAACATTTACTTCCTGGCGGTTATCGACGAATACTCCCGCTTCCCCTTCGCCATTCCTTGTCCCAACATGACCACATCGACCGTCATTAAGGCCCTACTCTCCATCTTCTCCCTGTTCGGCTACCCCGCGTACATACACAGAGATCGGGGGTCCTCATTTATGAGCGACGAGCTGCGTCAATTCCTGCTTGACAGGGGCATCGCCTCTAGCAGGACGACCAGCTATAACCCTCGGGGTAACGGACAGGTCGAGCGGGAGAATGGTACCATCTGGAAGACCATACTACTGGGCCTCCAGTCCAGAAATCTCCCTATTTCCCGATGGCAAGAGGTGATCCCCGATGCCCTACACTCTATCCGCTCACTCCTCTGTACCGCAACTAATCAGACACCTCATGAACGTCTTCTCGTTTTCCCCAGGAAGTCATCCTCCGGATCCCCTCTCCCGACGTGGCTGGTCACCCCCGGGCCCATGTTGCTCCGGAAGCATGTGCGGGTGCACAAGTCCGACCCGTTGGTGGAGCATGTCCAGTTACTCCACGCTAACCCGCAGTACGCGTTTGTGGAGTACCCCGACGGTCAGCAGGACACGGTCTCCCTCTGGGACCTGGCACCCGCCGCCGTGCGGTCCCCCCCCCCAACACAGACCCCCCCCTCCCCTTTTTCACCCCAGCACCCCACTCAGCTTCCCCATCCCTCATCCATGGCGTCTCCGCGGCCAGCTCAGGTGACGGAGACTACTCGAAGTCCATCGCTCCCGGACTCCAGGACATCAGCAGGACCATCGGCCGATCCGACGTCAACTCCTCCACTGCGGCGCTCTGTCAGGACGTCAAGGACCACCAAAAGACTGATCGAATCCTTCTAGAGTTCTACAGCCCCATGGACCTTTTTTTGTAAATATCGTTATGTCTGGGCCAGTGGGAAGCCCCCAAATTCGATAAGGGTAAAGAGAGAAAATTTATTCTCCCGACGTCTACTCATATCACCAGTTCTCCCCCCACCCTGGGTCTCATTCACACCCCCCCCCCCCCGCCTTCCTTCTCCGCAAGGGGTGAATGTGGTGATATGATCTGCATACCTGTCTGCCATTGGGCCAGAACGTCGGCTTACCATTGGCCCTGGTCGGTCATGTGACCGATTGGCCGAGAGGCTGAGTTAACCATGCCTCTATTAACGAGGTATAAATGGTCAGACGCCTGACGATGGTCCTTTCCATTGTAGACGATCTCAGAGCAGTGTTCTAGTCTATTAAAGCCGGACTTTGGTAAATCACTCGCCTCGCGTACAATTGATGGTACATCATGTTTCAACCATTACGAATTTCAAAAGAGGTTTCCGGTTTCTTTGTCCCAGCAGACTGACAGTCTCCATTTGCTCGTCCTGGTTTAAGAAATGTAAATAGGTTTTGTGTAAGTCCATTGGAAGTTGGTCTTCTGCAGCTCACTGTGTTATTATCATATCTTCAGAGATAACAAGATTTCAGCTTCTCTGAATTTGAGAAATTCCCTTTTGTTTAGGTCATAGCCAGCCACTGCTCCAGTCACTTTAAAGTCTTTGTCTAGATTTAAAAATTTTAGCCATGACTAAATATATTGGATGGGGTTCTCTGTTTCTGAGGCAAAGTGTTGACGCCAACGCAAAATTCGTGGACTTTCACAACAGAAAAACTAGCGCCACACCTGGATCGATTCTGCTACTATTGAGGGGCTAGCACTGGTGCCGCATGGAACACAATCGATTCCAATGATAAATGATGCGGGATTCACTGAGTCCGTGATTGAAACTCGGGAGGCTGACAAGCTGCAGCCACACATATATATTACACTCCCCACACACACTTATCCCAGCCAAAGAGATAGCACTGGTTGTGCTGGAGTGCGTCCATACAGCTAATGGGTTGGCTGGGGCCAGAGGGCACCCAGGGGGGTGCCGTGGGGGGACACCTATACGACCTGTGGCACTAAGTTCAAAGTGGGTTGTTAGCAGTGTGCGCAGCTGCATGGCTGCCTTGCCAGCAGCGGTAATGGTGTTCCGTGCCTGTCCACTCTGACCCCACAACCCACCTCCTGGCCACCCCCTGTCATTCCCCTAGCCCTAGCAGAAGCCCTCTGGCCATTGGCACAACTGTCAGCAAACTATGGCGATGTTGGACACATTCCCTACGCTCTCTCTCCCCCAGCAGCTGCTATGCCGGATTCACGATTTTTAAAAGCACAAATGAACTGCACCGTCGGTAACTCGGCCCATCGGAGCCGGAGAATCGTGGAGGCCCCAGAGAATACTGGGTCGGGCCCACTAACGATATGTAAACAGTGTCTACTGTACGTGTGTTCCGGAACGCATTGACGCCACTGTCGAGGTGCTAGAGCATTGCGATTTGGCATCAAATTGGCGCCTACCGCGATTTTGGCGTCAGAACCGATTGTCCGCCCAATCGCCTTTCCCGATTTTGCTGTCGGCCAAAGGAGAATCCCGCCCATTATAAGTATATATCATAAAAATATTGTGAGGTCATATTCCTCTGACAATCAGTAACTTAATTCTCATTTTTTGTGAAGACAGATGCAAAATATTCATTAAGTACATTAGTCTTGCCATCTGCATTCACCAGAGAATTTTCTTTATTATTCCTAATCAGCCATACCAAATCCTTTAACTATCCTTTTATTTTTTTATATGTTATTAAATGATTTGAGGGTTGCTTTATGTTACCCACTAATCTTTTCTCAGACTGTCTGCCTTTCCTAAATAGTCACATTAAGTTACGGAACTTGAGTATTGCTGAAAAAAGAGACATGCTGTCGAAGCTTTACAAGGACTCATCAGGATAAACATGAGAATGCCAAATTTAAAAGGGAGCAACAATTGATACACCATGAGAAAAATGGTGCTTATTGGTTGGCAAGTTGATATTGATTGGTCAAAACATTGCCCTAGAGAATACAGCAGAGAACTACTGTTCCCCACACCTTTGTTTAATTCAAAAAAGGTGCAATGCCTGGGTATGTTCCTTTTGCCTGCAGAAGATAGGTCCCTGCTTATGAATATAAAAATAGGAGGGCAGCATGTTGGTGCAGTGGTTAGCATTGCTGCCTCACTGCGCCGAGGTCCCGGGTTTGACCCCGGCTCTGAGTCACTGCCTGTGTGGAGTTTGCACATTCTCTCCGTGTTTGTGTGGGTTTCGCCCCCACAACCCAAAGATGTGCTGGGTAGGTGGATTGGTCACGCTAAATTGCCCCTTAATTGGAAAAAATGAATTGGCTACTCTAAGTTTATTTTAAAAAATTAAAAATGAATATAAAAATAGCTTCCAGCAAGTGTAATTGAGCCACATTGCAAGCTCGATTCATAATTTAAATTGGTTGTCAGTGCAATTCTTAGCACACAAATGCTGTCCAATTGTTGGATCATATCTGAAGTTAGACATTATGTTCTGAATTTTGCAGGCATGGGCTGGCTGAGTATGATCAGTGCTCTTCTTATTGCAAACAGCCGAAGGGATGTGCTGTTTGATATGATCCGCCGCTGCCAGTCATTGGCATGTGCAATCTACACCGCATTGGCACTGAAATTCATATACCAGTACTCATTTGGCAATAAGCAACATGTCTTTTTGGCCTGACAGCAGCATCCTGTTAGTGGAAAATACCACTCATGTTGCTGCTGCATTATAGGAGTGTGAAACAGTTAGCTTCATCTGGGCAGCAGGGTAGCATGGTGGTTAGCATAAATGCTTCACAGCTCTAGGGTCCCAGGTTCGATTCCCGGCTGGGTCACTGTCTGTGCGGAGTCTGCACGTCCTCCCCCTGTGTGCGTGGGTTTCCTCCGGTTTCCTCCCACAGTCCAAAGATGTGCGGGTTAGGTGGATTGGCCATGATAAATTGCCCGTAGTGTCCTAATAAATGTAAGGTTAAGGGGGGGGTTGTTGGGTTACGGGTATAGGGTGGATATGTGGGTTTGAGTAGGGTGATCATGGCTCGGCACAACATTGAGGGCCGAAGGGCCTGTACTGTTCTATGTTCTATCTGTTGCTGAGATTTTTGAGAGATCTTGGGCTGGATTCTCCATCGGTGGGATCCTACATGTTGCCGGCAGTGCACTCACGCCCACGGATTTCGCCAAGGCATGGGGGTTGCCCACAATGGGAAACCCCATTGGCCGGCTGCCAGGATGGAGAATCCCGCTGCCGGAGGGGGCGCGCTGCGTCACAAAACGGATGCAGCGGAATGGACGATCCCGCCCCTTTTCTTTACAGAGTAATCTGAGGTGGACTGGGCACTGTTCAGGTCTGAAAGTTACAGCCTTCAGCCCAGCTGCGAGTATGTGCAGGACACAGTGATCAATGATCTAATCAGGTTAGCTATAATACTGCAGGATAGTTTTGGTGCATGCTGTTTCGGTGTGAGTAAGTAGCTGAGGCCTTATTTGCAAGATTGCCAGGAAATCAAATCTTACAGTGTGTGGAACTGTAAGAATCCCAACATGTATATTCACCAGTGAAGATGGTTTGTGGTGGATAGTAGTAAAGCTATTTCTCAACTAGCATATTGAGGAAAGGCAGTTCATTAGGCTGAGGAAAGTCACTTCATTATTCTGCCAGGTTTATGACTGGATTTGAATCTCTATTTTTTTTTAATCATCCAGAGAACTTGAGCTTTGGATGCTTTATATTTCCCCCTGACGGAAATACGTTTGGTTTGTACCCAAAGAATCTTGGTCTTGAAGTCCTGCATTGCTCATTTACTGTCTTCCTGGCCAGTCTTTGTTCCCAGTCCACCGATGCTGAATTCCTTATCAAATCACTGGAATTGGCATCCTTCCAGTTCAGTATTTTCATCTTTGATTTTTCTTCATCCCTTTCCATAACGTAACATAAGAACATGAGAAATGAGAGCCGGAGAAGACCATATGGCCTGTCGAAAATACTCCGCCATTCGATATGGCCATGGCTGATCCTTGGCTCCAACTGCATATTCTTGCCCACTCTCCATATCCTTTGATTCCCTGAGAGCAAAAATCTTTTGACCCTAGTTTTACAATATTAAGTACTGAAGCATCCACAACAAGCTGGAGCAGAGAATGCCAAAGATTCTCAACACTTTGAGAGAAGATATTCCTCTTCATCTCAGTCCTAAATGATTGGCGTCTTATCCTAAACTGTTTCCCCTTGTTCTAGATTCCATAGCCAGGGAAACAATATCTTAATGCCCCCCCCCTTCCAACCCTTTCATAATCTTGATTGGTTCAATGAGATCTTCTCTCATTCTGCTAAATTCCATGCAAACATGCAAATTAGAAACAGAAGCAGGCCATCCTGCCCCTCGAGCTCGCTTCACCTTTCAATTAAATCAAGGCTGATTTGTTTGTGTTTCGAATTCTACATTCCCCTCTACCCCAATAACCTTTGATTTCCTTGCCTAACAAGATCTTTCTACATCTGTCTCAAAAATAATCAGTGGATCCGCCTTCTGAGACAGGGTGTTCCAGAGCGGCATGACCCTCTGATAGAAAAAGTTCTCCCTGGGCGCGATTCAGCTGGCTTTAAACTAACTTCCGTTTTCTTTGGCCTTGAGGACATTCTCTTCACTGAAGCTGCGCTAGGAAAGGCCCCTCACAGATCTGGGAGCCATTTTGGAAGGCTGCTCGATCTTCCCCACACCCCACACCTTTCAATCTGGCAGTGCCAAGGTTCCAGGCTGCTAGAGGGAGAGCAAAGTGCCGCCCTGCCCTGTCCTCAACCACCTGGGGTATTCCAATGGCCTGGGAGATCCCCCCCTCTAGAAGCCGATTCGCCTGGTCCTCGTTTGTTTGGACCAGTACTAAATGGCGCCCTGGCGAGGTCCAACAGGTCCGACTTATTTAAGTATGTTAATCTGGATCATGCCCAGTGAGATATCAATGGAATCTCTCAAGACGTTTTGAGTGTCTGAGAGGCCAATCGTGAGATTCAACAACCTCGTCCCAACACCAAGTTGGGCACATCGAGGCCGCTGAATCGCGCCTCCTATCTCTGTCCTAAAAGGGAAACCCCTCATTTTAAAACAGTGCCCCCTAGTTCTAGACTCACCCACAAGAGGAAACATCCTTTCCATGTTTACCTTGTCATTCCCGTTCAGGATCTTATATATTTTAATCAAGTCACCCTCATTCTTGTAAGCTCCAGAGGCAACAAGCCCAGTCTGTCCAACCTTTCGTAATAAGACAACCTGTCCATTTCAGGTATCAATCTAGTAAACCTCCTCTGAACCACACCCAACGCATTTACATCCTTCCTTAAGTAATGAGACCAAACCTACATATTTTATTCAAGACAAGTACTTACCAACGCCCTGTACAACTGAAGCACAATATCCTTACCTCTGTTGAATTCCTCTTGTAATAAAAGATAGCATTCCATCAATCTTCTTAATTACTTGCTGTACCTGCGTACTAACATTTGTGGCTCATGCACTAGAAAACTAATATCCTTCTGTGCCTCAGAATTCTGTACTCGTTCTCTAATTAACTAATACTCTACTTATTTATTTTTGACATTTTCCCACATTGTACTCCATCTGCCAGATTTTTGTCCACTCATTCAACTTATATATATCCATCTGCAATCTCCTTATGTTCTCTTCACAACATACTCTCCAACCTATCTTTGTGTCATCCACAAATTTAGCTACCATGCCTCCATTCTCCTCATCTAGGTCATTGATATAAATTGTAAACATTTTTGCCCTAACACAGACACCTGTGGAGCTCCACTTGTTACATTCTGCCAATCAAAAAGACACATTTTTACATACTCTCTTTTTCTGCCCGCCAGCCAATCTTCTATCTTTGCCAATATGTTACCCCAGGCCAACACCAAGAGCTTTTATTTTGCACAGTAACTTTTGATGTGGCACCTTACTAAATGCCTTCTGAAAATCCAAGTACAGTGGGGTGGATTCTCCGTTTGAGAGACACAGTGCTGTCACCGAGACTGAATGGCAAATGTTCCACAGCCCTGGTGCAACTGCCAGAGCCATTCAGAACATGCTAATGGGCCAGCACTCATGCCCGTGGATCTAGTGCAATTCCAACGCATGCAGGCGTGTGATTCGCTGGGGTCGGAAACAGCACTCAATAGCCTGACAAGCTGCAGTTGCATATAAGCACCCCACTCCCCACACATTGCCAAACCAGCCGAGAAGATGGCACCACAGAGAGCAGCCCCGAGATTCGCAGATGCAGACCTTGAGATATTGCTGAATGCCGTGGAGGAGAGGCGGGATACCCTGTTCCCCAGAGTGGGAACACCTACCAACATCAACTGGGCCTGGGCACACGTGGCAGAGGCCGTGAGCACTCCACCCTGCACCACATGTCAACTCCCATACCATCCGTTATGGCCAGGCGCCCTGCACACCCAGGCCATTAGCTGCAGACCGCTGTGCTGCCTGTGTCAAGTGTCTCACACTGTGAATTATCTGTTCACCCAGGAGAAGGTAGCCCACAACTGCAGGAAGCGGGAGAAGACCAGAGGGGCCTACCAGACATGTGGTCACTCACCGTGGTGGAACAGAGAGCGATGGACTTGGTAGGCGAGGTAGGAGAGCAGGCAGTCGGCATGGGACAACCAAGTAGCCCCCAATGAGTTGCAATGATCCTATGGCACATGAGTCACCCCTCACCCCACAACATGCCTACCTGCGATCTCACCATGCGTCTTGTCTTGTGTCTTGCAGGATCACCTCCTGACGAGATGGGAGGCTGGTGTCCCTTGCACCCCACTGCAGCCCCGCGAGTCACCTGGTGAAAAGTCGAGACTGTCCGGGGTCCCTCGCCATCCTGTCGCAGCCCCACAACACCACGGAGCACATGTCCGGGGACGATCCCAACTTTTCATCACTGCTGTCACTAACACTCTCCACCATCCCAGAGACACTCACCTCGGTTTGACACTTTAGTGAAGAGAGTCCTGAGGCCGTATCTGGTGCAGACAACACAAATGCAGCGGTGCACCAAATGGATGTAGGAACCCCTGAGGGGGTGTATGGTTGGAGGGCGGTCTGACCCCAGGACCTCAGGTCTAGTTCTGGAAAGGGCAGTCCATTTAATGTTGGAGAGGCAGGCGCAGAGCTGGGGACCACATGAGGGGGTGTCAGCAACCATCCAGCGCCTGCCAGTGCAGTTGGAAGAGTCCAACTGCCTGCAAGAGTATGAGGCAGTGCCAACAATGTATATCACCCATGCCAACACCGCATGGGCGGTGTCCGCGGTGGGGGCCTTGGGTGTGAGGGTTACATCCACTGGTCAGGATGTCCAAGGCCTGGGCAGTCTATGTGAATGGTGGCTGATGCGCAGGTCATTGCAGCCAGGCCACATGGGCATTGTGGTGGCGCTCCAGAACATGGCCCAATCACAACGAGCCATGGCTGCAAGCATCGAGAGCATTGGTCGGGCGCTGGCTGACCTGAATCAGACACAGAGGGAGCTAGCACAGTCATTGAGTGATGTGGCAGTCGCAGATGGGCATGGTACAGTCTCATAGGGATGTGGCACAGTCCCAGACGAATGTGGCACAGTCCCAGTGCTCCATGGTTGAGAGCATTAAGACTCCTAGTTGAGATGAGAGCGGGCCTCCAGGACTGGTTGCGCTAGGTGATGGCAGAGCCCCCGGAGCTCGATCCAATCACACCCCGGTCTTAAGGAGTAGCCTAGGGGCATCAGCCAACCCAAAGGAAGAGGAGGTAATGGGGCTTGTGCCAGTGACGCCTGAAGGTGGGGGGGTTGGGGAGGGGGGGGGGGCAGCGACTCTGAATCCTTCCCACTGTCCCAGGCACTCCTATAGGCAGTGGGTAGAACAGAGTGGCACCACGCCACCTGTGACACCCAGAAGACACCATGCAGGCCCGCTCGCTCCAGAGAACAGCTGCTAAATGGGATCCAGGTCACAGTGTGGGAGACTCAGCAGGCTGCCTCCACTTGTGATGCAATGCCTGGAGACCCACCTAGACGAAGCATTAGGACACGTAAGGTTAGAAAGGTCGGCACCAGTTAAGTTGGCACAGGTGCAGCACATAGGATAGTGTTAGGGACCAGCGCACAGTTATTGTACATAGCACTGTCACAAATAAATACCTGTTCACCGATGCTCCGAACTGCCTCGAAGGGTGTAAGGGATGGACTGGGATGGGTGCAGAGGTTGTGCCAGGTGTTGGTGGGGTGGGCCGGTGATGTGGATGTTGGAGGATGGCATGTGCCAGGGCTCCCAGGGCAGTTATTGTAACAGATCAATCTTCTCGGATTCCGATTAGATTTCCACTTAGTAGTGTGGCCAGTAATATTTACAGGTAAGCCCTGGCATTTTAACCTTCATATTAATCTAACCATTTTCCAATGGACCATACAGCCTATAGCTGGGTTTAATTCTAAAATAATCAAATATAGATAGATTTTTAAGGATTTTAACTGCATGATGTAATCGCTTGATTCATTTATTCACTTTCAGAGATCACATATTTACAGTTTAATACCATGTCCTTATAAATGTGGCCAATAGAAATGGAGCGGATAGCATTTTCTCTGCCCCATTGCCTGTTGTCTGACAAATGGAATGTCATGCTATATTTTAATTATTCCTTTTAGCAAATCTGCTCACCAAGCTATATTCCTTCGATTACTTGACCCAGGTTTTATGAGAACAACAGAGCTTCATTGTGTTGGAAGTACCCTTCTGTTTGAAAAAGGTTTATGCTCCATTTAACTAGCTGGTTAATGCATTGCTGGAATAATTGCACCATTATAGTGGTATGATGCAAACTATTCCAAAAATTGTGAAGTCAACAAGAAATAAATTAAGCTATCTTTGCAAAAAAAATGTATTTGTTTAATGCTACATTGAGGTATTTTTTTAACCACGCAGGAAGAGGTCAACAACAGATATATTTCTCTTGAAAAAAAGAAAGAATGGCAGCAGTTTAAGGTAAATATGCGTAAAATAGGATGGGCTGGATTCACCGTTCTTGAGGCTAAGCATCAATGCTGGCATGGGAACTGTGCAAAATCGGCACTGAACCCTCACCGGTTCTGGGACCTGGGTCCGGTGAGGTGCCAGCAGCTGCGCCGGGTAAAACTCAGGGCTCCCACGACAAAAACGGATGGAGAATGGCTGGGTCCATGGCCGTGCATGTGCACGGCGATGACCTGCAGCTATTACGCCGTAAAACATAGCGCCGGCCATGTGCGTCACCAACCTGCCAAATACTTCCCCCTTGACCACACCGTAGCCACTCCCTACAGTTGCCTGGCCCTTGCGAAAGCCTCCCCTCAACCAGCAGCACGGCCCCCGACCGACTGTGGCCGCCACTCCGGGTTCCCGACAGCTGAGACCCCCACGTCCCCGCGCGGTTGGGAACTCGGCCCAGCGGAGCATCGAGGATAAGGCCTTCAGGTGACGCGCCAATGCCGTTCCAACAGTGTGCGATGCACAACACCAATGACGCCATTTCAGAGGGGGCAGAGAATAGATAACCAGCGTCAAACCACCCTTGAATTGGATGTCGGGAGGGATTCTCCGCCTGATAGCCGATTACAATATTGGCGACGGTGAATCCCGCCCAATGATCACGTCACCTATTGAGCAAGGACAGATCCTCACAGCTTCAGTTTATGAGATGCCTACTTAGTGTGACTGTGTCCCCTTGTTCTCAAGAAAAAAAATTGCAGGATACGGGGTCGACTATTTTGGACTGATATGAGGAAAATTATCTTCACTCTAGCAAGGCTGTGGAGGCTAAGTCACTGACTATATTCAAGAAAGAAATAGATAATTGTTTTAGATTTTAATGTCATCAAGGAGTATGCGGCGAAAGTGAGGATATGGCATTTAGATAGAGGATCAACCATAATCATACTGAATGGTGGAGCACGCTCAAAGGGCCAATGACCTACTCCTGCTCCTAGTTTCTATGTTTGAGCTGCTCAGTTTCATAACTCTCCTGATTCCTTTATTCAACATTGATATGAAAATTCTAGATAAAATGGCAATGCTCACAATGTAAGATGCAGCCGATGGTAAAAATCCAGCAAGGATGACAATCCATTTTTCGGAAATAAGATTAAGCAATACTAAAGCTGGGTTTTATGAGCTTGCTGACCAGATACAGAGCAAACTTTCTCTACTCTGTTCCAACAAGGCCTGGATTTTCTTTGATTTGCTTTAATTTATTATTGTCACATGTATTAGTATACAGTGAAAAGTATTGTTTCTTGCATGCTGTACAATCAATGCATACCGTGCATAGGGAAGGAAGGAGAGACTGCAGAATATAATGTTACAGATATAGCAAGGTGTAGAGAAAAGATCAACTTAATACGGGGTAGGTCCATTCAAAAGTCTGATGGCAGCGGGGAAGAAGCTGTTCTTGAGTCGGTTGGTACGTGACCTCAAACTTTGGTATCTTTTTCCTGACGGAAGAAGGTGGAAGAGAGTATGTCCGGGGTGCGTGGGGTCCTTAATTATGCTGGCTGCCTTTCCGAGGCAGCGGGAATTGTAGACAGAGTCAATGGATGGGAGGGTGATTTGTGTGATGGATTGGGCTACATTCATGACCTTTTGTAATTTCCTGCAGTCTTGGGCAGAGCACAATCCATACCAAGCTGTGATACAGCCAGAAAGAATGCTTTCAATGGTGCATCTGTAGAAGTTGGTGAGAGTCGTAGATGACATGCCAAATTTCCTTAGTCTTCTGAGAAAGTAAAGTCGTTGGTGGGCTTTCTTAACTATAGTGTCGGCATGGGGAGACCAGGACAGGTTGTTGGTGATCGAGACACCTAAAAACTTGAAGCTCTCGACCATTTCTACTTCTTCCCATTGATGTAAACAGGGGCATGTTCTCCACTACGCTTCCTGAAGTCGATGACAATCTCCTCCGTTTTGTTGACATTGAGGGAGAGATTATTGTCATCACACCAGTTCACCAGATTCTCTATCTCATTCCTGTACTCTGTCTCGTCGTTGTTTGAAGTCCGACCCACTACTGTGGTGTCATCAGCAAATTTGAAAATCGAGTTGATGGGGAATTTGGCCACACAGTCATAGGTGTATAGGAGTATTGTAGGGGGTTGAGGACACAGCCTTGTGGGGCACCAGTGTTGAGGATGATTGTGGAGGAGGTGGTGTTGCCTATCTTTACTGATTGTGGACTGTGGGTTAGAAAGTTCAGGATCCAGTCGCAGAGGGAGGAGCCGAGGCCAAGGCCACAGAGTTTGGAGATGAGTTTTGTAAGAATGATAGTGTTGAAGGCTGAGCTGTAGTCGATAAATAGGAATCCATAACATGATTGCCATAACTTTGGTTATCTACATTATTTTTTTTAAATATTTTTTATTCTCCTTTTTCACATTTTCTCCCAAATTTACACTCACAATAAACAATAATCAATAACAAATGTAATGTTAATCCCCATATTAATAACAACGATCCCATCCTCCCACCAAACCCCAGAAATTAGCCCGCATGTCACCATAAAAAATGACAAAAAGGACTCATAGTCACCATTGACACAGACAGTCCCCCCTCCCCCCAACTCTCCCATCTCCCCACACTCCCCCAATGTTCGATGTAATCCAATTCTCGTAAGTGCATAATGAATAACACCCATGAATTGTAGAATCCCTCCATCCTTCCCCTCAGTTCAAATTTGACCTTTTCAAGAGTCATGAATTCCAGCAGGTCCCCCCGCCACGCCAGGGCACAGGGTGGAGAGGTTGATCTCCATGCTAACAGGATCCGCCTTCGGGCGATTAACGAGGCGAAGGCTACAACATCTGCCTCCGCACTCGTTTCCAACCCCGGTTGATCTGTCACCTCGAATATGGTCTCCCGAGGGCCCGGGTCCAGTTTCACGTGCACCACTTCAGTGATTATCCTAAACACCTCCTTCCAGTAATCCTCCAGCTCTGGACAGGATCCAAAACATATGAATGTGGTTTGCAGGCCCCACCCCCGTAATGTTCACACACAAACATCTTCTACCCCCTCAAAGAGCTGGCTCAGCGTCGCCCTTGTAATGTGCGCCCTGTACATCACCTTCAGCTGTATCAGCCCCAACCTCGCACACGAGGTGGAGGCGTTCACCCTCCAGAGCATCTCACACCAGAAACCATCCTCTATACCCTCTCTCAACTCTTCCTCCCACTTTACCTTGATCCCTTCTAGCGGCACCTTCTCCTCCTCCAAAATAGCCCCGTAAACCGCCGATACTCCAGCCCATACTTCGCTCCCAGCTCCTTCAATCCCGCAAAACGAGCCCTAAGAAATAAATCTTTTAGTGTCCTAATTCCTTTCTCCTCCCAACTCCAAAAATGTCCATCCCATTTCCCTGGCTCAAATCTATGGTTCCCCCGAATCGGCGTTTCCCTTGACCGTGCCCCCAACCCGAAATGCTGTTGAAACTGCCTCCAAATTCTCAACAAAGCTATTACTACCAGACTCCCTGACTATCTCTCTGGGGTCATCAGGAGCGGCGCTATCACGAGAGCTTTCAAACCTGACCCCCTACCAAACTCTCCTCCATTCTGACCCATTGAGAGTCAACTCCTCTGACCCAGCTCTGTACCTTCTCCACATTCGCTACATCACGTTCGGAAGACCCAAACCCCCTGCCTGCCTTCCTCTCTGTAGTAACACCTTTTTAATTCTGGCCACCTTCCCTCCCCTTATGAACGAGGTAATCATTCCTTCAATCTCTCTAAAAATGCTTTTGGCAGGAAAATTGGCAAGTATTGAAAAATAAACAGGAATCATGGCAGCACATTCATTTTAACTGCCTGTATCTGACCCGCCAGTAACAGACGGAGACTATTCCACCTTGCCAGATTAGCTTTCACCCTCCCCACCAAACTAGACATGTTGTACCTACGTAGGCCCCTCCCCCAATCTTGAGCAACCTGCACCCCCAGGCACCTAAAGTGAGTCCCTGCCTTACGGAATGGCAAAAGCCCCCATGCCCGCCCCCACCCCTGGCCGAGACACCACAAACTGTTCACTCTTGTCTAGATTTAATATGTACCCTGAGAAAGACCCAAACACCTGACATAGCTCCAGTATTCACCCTATTGACACACTTGGTTCCGACACGTATAATAACAAGTCATCGGCATAGAAGGACACCCTATGCTCTATTCCCCCAGCACTATCCCTTTCCATACCCCCGAACTTCTTACTGCGATGGCCAACGGCTCAATCGCGTTGGATTGGGGTGAGCACAGTAAGAAGTCTTACAACACCAGGTTAAAGTCCAACAGGTTTGTTTCAAACACAAGCTTTTGGAGTGCAGCTCCTTCCTCAGGTGAATGGAGAGGTATGTTCCAGAAACATTTATATAGACAAAGTCAGAGATGCCAGACAATGCTTGGAATGCGAGCATTTGCGGGTAATCAAATCATTACAGATCCAGAGATAGGGGTAACCACACGTTAAAGAGGTGTGAATTGTCTCAGGCCAGGACAGTTGGTAGGATTTTGCAAGTCCAGGCCAGATGGTGGGGAGGGGGGTGAATGTAAGCTTGGCCAATTCCACAAATCTGGGTCCAATTCCAAACCTACCCGGTCAAACTCTTTCTCGGCGTCCAATGCCACAACCACCTCTGTTTCCTTCCCTCCGCCGGTACCATAACCACGTTCAATACCCTCCTAATGTTCGAAAAGAGCTGCCTTCCTCTCACAAACCCCATCTGATCTTCACCTATCACCTTCGGGAGGCACTCCTCTAGCCTACCTGCCAGTACCTTCGCCAATATCTTTGCGTCCACGTTTAAAAGTGATACGACCCACACCCCGTTGGATCCTTATCTTTCTCAAGTAACAGGGAAATCGATGCCTGCCCCAAAGTTTGTGGTACCACTCCCTTCCCTATCGCCTCCACAAACATCCCCACCATCGGCGGTACCAGCTTATTTTTGAATTTTTTATAATATTCCACCGGAAACCCATCCTGCCCTGCCACCTTCCCCAACTGTGTCCCCCCAATCGCATCTTATATCTCCTGCTCCACTATCGCCCCCTCTAATTTAGCCCTGTCTCCCTCCCCTAACCTTGGGTACTCCAGCCGATCTAGAGATTCCTGCATCTCCCGGCCTCCCCCAGTTGACTTTGACCAGTACAACCTCTCATAGAATCCTTAAAGACCTTGTTAATCCAATTTGGAGCTACCACCAACTTCCCTGCCCTGTCCCCCAGCTGGACAATTTCCCTTGCCGCAGCCTCCCTACGGAGCTGACCCACCAACATACGGCCCATCTTCTCTCCATGCATGTCAACTGCCTCCCTTGCTCGCCTCAATTGGCGTACCGCCTTCCTGGCAGATAGTCGGTCAAAGCTCGCCTGGAGTTTCTCTTTTCCAACTGCGCTGCGTCCCCATCTTCTGCACACCACCTGTCTACCTCCAGCATCTCATCTATTACCCTCTGACGTTCCACCTCTCCTCTTTGTCTAGCCTAGCCTTGAACGACATCACCTCACCCCTCACCACCGCCTTTAAGCCTCCCAGACAACCGCCTTCGACACCTCACCTGTGCAGTTAAAACCTACATATTCCTGGATTACTTTTTCAATTTTGTCACAGAACCCTCGGTCCCCCAACAGTCCCACATCTAACTTCCTCCCTGGTCTCTGTACCATTCCCTTCTCCAGTACCATATCTGCCCAATGCGGAGCATGATCTGATATTGCAATTGCCGAGTACTCCGACCCTTTAACACCAGCCAGCAGCGCCTTCCCCACCATGAGAAAGTCAATTCTGGTGCACACCTTATGGACCGCTGAGAAAAATGAGTACTCCCGCTCCCTGGGGTGCAGAAAAATCCAAGGGTCCACCCTCCCATTTCCACCATTAGCCCAGCCAGCACCTTTGCCGCCCCTGACGGGACCATCGAGCGCGGCCGTGACCTATCCAATTTTGGCTACTGCACCAAGTCCCAGTCCCCCCACTATCAGATCGTGTGTCCAAGTCGGGGATGGCCCCACACATCTTCTTTGCAAATCCCACGTCGTCCCAATTGGGACCACATACACTTGCCAGCGCGACTAGCCTCCCCTCCAGCGCCCATGTCATAATCACATACTTACCCCCCTGATCTGCAACCACCTTCTCTATCTGGAACCGTACCCTTTTGCTGACCATTACTGCTACCCCTCGAGCTCTTCCGTCAAATCCAGAATGAAACACCTGGCTATCCCAGCCCTTTTTAAGTCTTGATCCTTCACCCTCAGCATTGCTACATTGGCCTTCAAACTTTTAAGATGCACAAGCACCCTTGACCTCTTGACTCGGCCTCCCAGCCCTCTCACGTCCAACGTCACTATTCTAACTGGGGGTCTCTCACCCCCCCCTCTTCTTATCACCATCATCATACCACTGGGCCCTGCCCCATGAACCTGACCCGTCCCTTTTCATTATTAACATTGAACCCCTCCCCCCCCAGAATCCCCCCCGCACTTTCCCTCAAAGAAATCTCACCCAGTATCAAACATCCCACCCCCCCACCCCCACTTGCTCGCCTCATAGGCCCATTGAAACCTGCTAACCAGGCTCCAATGTCCGCCGCCCTCTCACCTCACCTCCGTTCACTGGCCGACTGTAGTTGGCCCACGCGGGTAGTCCCCCACCCCCCCAAAAAGGCATACTATTCCCCCCCTCACCCAGTCCCAGAAGAAAAATAAAAACTATTTAACCCATGCAATTCAATGAAATAACATATAATCGTTGCAACAAAAAAAAAGGAGCAAAAATGCCAATCAAACCCAAAAAAAAACTTGAACTCTATAACAATAGTGGGCAGCACGGTAGCATTGTGGATAGCACAATCGCTTCACAGCTCCAGGGTCCCAGGTTCGATTCCGGCTTGGGTCACTGTCTGTGCGGAGTCTGCAAATCCTCCCCGTGTGTGCGTGGGTTTCCTCCGGGTGCTCCGGTTTCCTCCCACAGTCCAAAGATGTGCAGGTTAGGTGGATTGGCTATGATAAATTGCCCTTAGTGTCCAAAATTGCCCTTAGTGTTGGGTGGGGTTACTGGGTTATGGGGTTACTGGGTTATGGGGATAGGGTGGAGGTGTTAACCTTGGGTAGGGTGCTCAATCCAGGAGCCGGTGCAGACTCGATGGGCCGAATGGCCTCCTTCTGCACTGTAAATTCTATGTAATCACTAACAATGTGAATTCAAGTAAGTTACAATACAGATCAATGAAAAGAAAGTTACAACATTTATACATTTTCCAGCTTCCCAATCACAGTCCATGATCTCTCTTCCAGCTCCACTCCTCACTTCTCTCCCAAGCCTTCTGCCTTCATGAACGCCTCAGGCGACTCCACCGTTTCAAAATAAAAATCTTTGGTGTTGTACGTCACCCTCAGTTTTGCCGGGTATACCATACCAAATCACAGTCCCTTGTTGTACAGTACCGACTTCACTCGGCTGAACGCCCCTCATCTGTTTGTCAAGTCCTGGTAAATCCGAACTCCAGCACCATCCCACTGCACCGCCCGCTTCTGCTTCACCCAGTTTCACACCTTCTCCTCCACTTGGTATTTATGGAAGCAGATAATTACTGCTTTCGGCGGCTCAATTACTTTGGGTTTCGGCCTTAACGACCGATGAGCTCGGTCCAGTTCAATTCCCCCAGCCTCTTAGCAAAGTATTCAGTTGGCCTTGAGCCCTCTGCCCCTTCAGGCAAGCCCACAATTCTCAGATTTTGCAGCCTCGAGTGGTTCTCCAAGTCCTCGAACTTTGCTCGGAGTCCTCTGTTGACCTCCACCACCCTCTGTAGTTTGTCTCCCATCGAGGTGAGCTGGTCGCTGTGCTGCGACATGGCCTCCTCAAGTTCCTTTATCTTTTCACCCTGTTCTCTTACCTTGGCCGATGTCTTTGCCACATCCACCCTCACCGGGGCGATTGCCTCCTCCACCAATGATCTCAGTGTGACCGCCATCTCCCTCCTCAATGTCTCGATATGCCGCGCAAGCTGCTTCTCCAACTCCTCAGCCATCACCTCGGTCATCCCTTCCATTGTAAGTAGTGCTGCTCCACCACGCAGTCCAGCATCCGCCATCTTGTCAGCACGTTTACTCGTCCTCTCTTTTCGCGGTGAACCCGCGTTTCCTCCCTTCTTCACAGCCGTTTTTGGCATCTCTTAACCACTTAGTATTTTTTCTCCTCCTTTCTTCAATCTCGAGATAAATAAAGACAAAAGTAAATAAATAACATTAAAAAATTAAATTTAAAAAAATTATAATAAAAATAATTTTTTAAAGTTCAAAAATCAAAGTTCAAAAAATCTCTTCTCCTGGGACTGGACTTCAAACATCCCGAACATTCAATTTCAGCGGGGAGCCACCCAGTGTGCGCTGCTCCCTCTCTACATTCGTGCTGGATTCACGCCTCACCTCCTAACCCTAACCCTCACCACGCTCCTCTCCTGCCGCTTGCTTCGGGCTCGATGCCCCTCCTCCACCGGTCACGGGGTTCCCCACCGGCTCCAAACTGGCCTGACCCGGTGCCCGTCCCTCAGACCCCAACAGCCGAAGAAATCGCAACTGGCGAAACCACGGGGAAACCCCCGGAAAATGCTGAAATGCCGCCGACCGGCGGGAGCCTCTCTCCAGCGCGACCGCTCTGCTCATGTGCGCCACCGGAAGCCATCTACATTATTTTAATATTGATCACCCAGTCCCTCATGCTACCTTAAATGTCCCTGTACACAGCAACACCTAGGACAGGATTTTGTGTTTCATGCCTGGTCCCCAATGTCAACGCCAAGTGTTGGTTCCAAATCTGTGGAAGAGCGGGGAGACCCGTCTCCGGGACTCCTGTAATAGGGAGGAACCCCCCCCCCCCCCCCACCCCCACCACCACCACAGAGACCCCAGGGGGACATTCCCAGGGATCCCCTGCCAAAAGGACCCCACTCCACAGATTCCCCTTCACGCCCACAGGGAACCCCAACTAGAGGGATTCCCCCCAGGGACCCCTACCAAAAGGAAAACACCACAGTGACCTCCTAACTAGAGGGACACTCACATGGACCCCCTCCCCACAAAAGCGACCTTCTCTGGATGCTAGAGAGCAGTCCAGACAGGAGCAGTGAGAAGCATTATAGCTCTAAAATTTACCTTCCAGTTCCATGTATCCATTCCTCGAAGGAGAGCAGCTGTGCCTGCATCTGATTCCCACATATCCACGAGCTGCAAGCCATTCATAGCTTTCGAGTAGTCGTCTGTGATTGACAAAAAACAAATTCAGTTTTGATTTATTCATATCCCATCCTACTTCAATGGCCTAACTGGTAAAACCCCAATCTTTGTAAACATTGACCACATCAAAGAGAGGTAAGTGCATTGAAATGACATGCTTGAGTGATTGGAATGCAATTAGTGCTTGGAATGCACTCTTTGGGACTCAGGTCTCCTTCATCCACCCCTCCCAGAAGCCCCCGTGCCCCACAGACATGGGGAACCCCGCCACACCCGTGGCTCCCATCCCCCAGGGAAATCCCCCCCCCCATTGGGCCTCCACATTGGGAGCCCCCTGTTCCTGGCAGGGAGAGGTGCCAGGAGCAGTGCCTGGGCACTGCCAAGGTACTGCCTAGGCTTGACCCTTGCCCCCTGAGGGCTGTACCTGTCTTTGAATTCCTCGCCAGGTCCCTGTTTGATAAAAGCTGTTATGAAACCCTTGACGTTCTGTCGTGACGACAGAGAGAAAAACCCAAATGCAATGCGATAATGCAATGGGGAAGCCCATTAGTGTGATTAAAATGTCTGGCATTAGGGTTCCCGACATTTCATGGTGAGAGCCCATGAAGTCATTGATGGGTGGGTGGAGGGGGTTTGGGGACAATCAAAAGAGGAAATTCCAATGGCGTGAAAGCCGTTTTGGTATTCCAATTGGATTGTCCACCCTTGCTGTTATTCCCACCTGCCAATAATAGGGGCAGAAAATCCCCGCCTCCCCATGATTTCAAGTCTCTGGAGTGTGACTTGAAGGCACAACTTCTTACTCAGCAGGGAGACTGCTACTAGTGATTCAAGGCTCTTCTATTCGGGAGTGAACATTTTATTGAGTTTTTATTTAGTGAATTTGAACTTCATAAATATTCCTTTCAATTTGAAGAGAGCAATTGGGATTGGAAATTCAGATTCAAGTGTGTTGAGTCCTCGATCCCGTCTGAATTAGCTGACCGTAAACAGGGTGAAGGGAGGGTGGTTGTAATTGACACTACCATTCCTGAGTAATGATGGAGCAATAAAAAGAAAGAAGAAATGACAGAATTAATTGAAATCAGGATGTAACTATTTGGACATGAAATGTGTGACAAAAGATCTTCACATTTGGTAACAGTACCCTGACAGGTTAGATCATTTTAGCCCTGAAATGTGGCACTTGGCAAAGGGAAGGACACAATTGGGGACAGACATAACTCTGGATAGCTGTAATTAGGCAATAGCTCCACCCCTTTTCTGCTAAAATAAAGAATTACACTCAGGAGAAAAGGTACCTCTACTTGGCAGATGCCTAAAACAAGCCTCCGGTATCTAGGATATGCTAGTGACTGCCCTCCTCTGAATTCTTGAGCAGCTGAAGTGACCGCCAATGATAGGTAAATTGTGTAAAGTTTTTTTTCCAAAAGAAAACTCCTCCCTGTGAAGTCAGGACAAGTATGAGTGCTCCCTGGCTCTGCAGAAATTGTAATTGACCATCCCATCCCCATTGTGGCTTGATTCAGTCCCTCTCCCAGGACGTATAAAAGGGTGGTTGACATCACAGCAGTCCAATATTGATGTGCACTTTGTCAGTGAACTTTTTGGGGTAGTTGGTGACAGCAGGTGACCATATTTCTTCCTCCTCCTTCTGGTACCAGGATGCTGGTGACCCTGGACATCTATTGGTCCATGATTATAGTACTGCAGTGGTGTTTACATTGACATCTGCAGCATGACTGTCCAGAAAGCCCTCCCGCTCTTATCACCTGCCATCCTTCGTACTGGAAGGTTGACAAGCTTATAATCAACTTGTTTGGTCACATTATGAACTCATCTTTGATGACCCTCAAGTCCTGAAGTGGGAATTGAACCCAGAGCTCCAGCCCAGAAGTAGCTACCACTGTGCTACAAGACTTCCCTCAACCACACTTCACAATGCAATTGAAGTAGGTCCAAGATCTAGGCTGCGATCCAGCCAAATTGCAACAGAGCTTATTTAGCTGGATGTTTCCCAGCACTCGCTATCTAACGGGACTTTGTTACAATCCAGGGCCTCAGCGGGGAACGTCCTGCCGATGTCGCACTTAGTCCAGTTCCTGCACTGAGGAGCTCTGCTTGCAGAACTACTCGGTGCAGGATGAGATCGGAAATGGCAACACAATCTCTCAAAACCCCCCGTCACAACCACCTGACACTCCCCCAAAGTCCCGATTTACATATAAGGGGGTCCTCCGTCACCCCACCCACAGTGCACCTTATGTGGGCAAGGCACCCCCGGGCCCAATACCTGGCACGGGAAAAATGCCAGCCACTGCCAGATAAAAGTGCTGCCTGGGCAGCTTGGCAGTGCCAGGTTGGCACTGAGGTGGCAGTCTGTCCAGAGGGCAACCAGCTGGGGGCCTCCAATCCCCTGGGAGATCCCACCAAGTACTGTTCCATCTGGTCCCCGTTAGTGCGCTGCATTTTAGAGTGAGACTAGGGATGGAATTCTCCATTTCCCGACGTTGATATTGTAATCAGTGATTGGACGGAGAATCGATTCCGACGCCGGAATCGGGGCCTGTACCGGTTTGATGCTGTTTTGCGAGTCTCCTCCTCTTCGAAAATGACATCATGGTGACGTGCACCTTTTTGGGCGCAATGCAGCCAGTAGATCACGCCACTACTTTCAATTGGGCTTCCACCTTACCTGTTTTGCTGCCCCAAATTCAAAACACAGCTGATTACCTAGAATATCTAATGTTTGATAATGAAGGGTGTTGATTAATTTTTCTGTCAATTTTTCCAACAGCAAACAGTGATAAACCAAACAATATCTTACAAAGGAATAAGGCCTGGCTTTGGAAAATGGAAACATGACTGGAATAAAAAAGATCGGCCAAAAGGAAAAGCCACTCAGTCGTTTTGAGAATAATATTGGAGTGTAAAGGTTGGAACAGGGTGGACCTTAATCATCTAATTACCACTAAGCATCTGGAGGTCATTTCCTATCCACTTCAGCAAAAAAAACTCTTCTTCCTGTAGAACCAAAAGCAGAGGCCTTGAAAACTGCACTTTACTCCAATCATTTCCTGTGGTATGAACTGCTGTGACGGTGGATGATTCATAAAAACAATGCATGTGATTTTTCATAATTATCTTCCCTAATCCCACTCTTATTTTCATATTCTGAGCATAAAATAACGATGATGGATATTCAATTAACACTTTCTCCCCTGGAGTAAAATAAACCTTGAGTGAAAGGCAGATGCTCAAGGAAATGGCAAAACTAGACTTCTTCACTTTACCATTTAACAAAGATACAAATTTCAAAAGATATTCAGTACTGAAAAGGGTTGCTGAGTTATCTTCTATTTAGAATGTTTACTTTCACAATTGGAACAGCATGACCTCTGGTGAAGTCATTGGCAATAAATTAATCTCCCAACATAGTGTTACAACAACTGCAAGCACACAAACCAAATTGTCACTCTACTAAAAACAGGGCAGCACGGTACCACAGTGGTTAGCACAGTTGCTTCGCAGCTCCAGGGTCCCAGGTTCGATTCCCGGTTTGGGTCACTATCTGTGCGAAGTCTGCACGCTCTCCCCATGTCTGCGTGGGTTTCCTCCGGGTGCTCCGGTTTCCTCCCACAGTCCAGAAATGTGCAGGGCAGGTGGATTGGCCATGCTAAATTGCCCTTAGTGTCCAAAAATATTAGTAGGGTTATTGGGTTACGCGGATAGGGTGGAAGCATGGGCTAAAGTAGAGTGCTCTTTCCAAGGGCCAGTGCCCTTTATTGCCGCTGTGAAGCAACAGTGCTACCGTGCTGCCCAGATCTCCAGGTCTGGGTGGATTGTGTCCCAGGGTGCTGTGAAGCAACAGTGCTACCGTGCTGCCCAGATCTCCAGGTCTGGGTGTATTGTGTCCCAGGGTGCTGTGAAGCAACAGTGCTACCGTGCTGCCCAGATCTCCAGGTCTGGGTATATTGTGTCCCAGGATGCTGTGAAGCAACAGTGCTACCGTGCTGCCCAGATCTCCAGGTCTGGGTGTATTGTGTCCCAGGGTGCTGTGAAGCAACAGTGCTACCGTGCTGCCCAGATCTCCAGGTCTGGGTGGATTGTGTCCCAGGGTGCTGTGAAGCAACAGTGCTACCATGCTGCCCAGATCTCCTGGTCTGGGTGGATTGTGTCCCAGGGTGCTGTGAAGCAACAGTGCTACCGTGCTGCCCAGATCTCCAGGTCTGGGTGTATTGTGTCCCAGGGTGCTGTGAAGCAACAGTGCTACCGTGCTGCCCAGATCTCCAGGTCTGGGTGGATTGTGTCCCAGGGTGCTGTGAAGCAACAGTGCTACCGTGCTGCCCAGATCTCCAGGTCTGGGTGTATTGTGTCCCAGGGTGCTGTGAAGCAACAGTGCTACCGTGCTGCCCAGATCTCCAGGTCTGGGTGTATTGTGTCCCAGGGTGCTGTGAAGCAACAGTGCTACCGTGCTGCCCAGATCTCCAGGTCAGGGTGTATTGTTTCCCAGGGTGCTGTGAAGCAACAGTGCTACCGTGCTGCCCAGATCTCCAGGTCTGGGTATATTGTGTCCCAGGGTGCTGTGAAGCAACAATGCTACCGTGCTGCCCAGATCTCCAGGTCTGGGTGTATTGTGTCCCAGGGTGCTGTGAAGCAACAGTGCTACCGTGCTGCCCAGATCTCCAGGTCTGGGTGTATTGTGTCCCAGGGTGCTGTGAAGCAACAGTGCTACCGTGCTGCCCAGATCTCCAGGTCTGGGTGTATTGTGTCCAGGGTGCTGTGGGATGTGAGGGAGCAGATTGCAGGGACCCTGATCCAAATGTTTAATACCGCTTGGGCATCGGATGCCAGAAGACTGGAGAACAGCTCATGTGGTCCCATTATTTAAGAAGGATTGTAGAGATAAGAAAGATCAGTGAGTCTTACATCAGTGGTAGGTAAACTGTTGGTGAAAATTTTGAAAAAGAGAATCTATCTCCACTTGGAGAGACACGGTTTGATCAGAAATGGTCAGCATGTTTTTGTCAGAGGGAGGTCATGCCTAACAAATTTGTTTGAATTTTCTGAGCATGTGACCAAGCGTGTAGATGAGGATAGTGTAGTTGATACAATTTACATGAATTTCAGCAAAGTCTTTGGCAAGGTCCCATGTGGGAGACTTATAAAGAAGACAAACGCGCATGGGATACAGGATACCTTGATCAGGTGGATTCAAAATTGGCTTTGTTGTGGGAAACAGAGGGTGATGGCAGAAGACTGGTTTGGTGTCCAGCGGCGTACCACAGGGATCTGTACTGCGTCCCTTGTTTGTCATTCATATAAACGACATTGATGACCACATGGGGGGTAGGATCATTAAGTTTGCAGGTGACAGAAACATTGGCCGGGTGGTTAACAGCAAGGTTGAGTGTCTTGAGTTATATTGTAGGAAGATATAGATGAGATAGTCAAACGGTCAGCAAAGTGGCAGATAAAATTTAACCCTGAAAAGTGTGGGGTGATACAATTTGGAAGGAGTAATTTGACAAGGAAGTATTCAGTGAATGGCCAGACACTGGGAAGTTCTGACGAACAAAGGGACCTTGGTGTGTTTGTCCATAGATCTCTGAAGGCATAAGGGCAGGTTAATAGGTGGCAAAAAAGGCATATGGGACACTTGCCTTTATCAATCGAGCCATGGATTACAAAGCAGGGAGATCGTGTTGGAGTTGTATGGAACTTTGGTGAGGGCACAGCTGGAGTACTGTGTTCAATTCTAGTCAGCATATTATAGGAAGGATTTGATTACACTGGAAAGGGTGCAGAGGCGACTCACCAGGACGTTATCTGAGATGCAACATTTAACTTATGAAGATAGGTTGGATAAGTTTGGGTTGTTTTCACTGGAGCAGAGTAGACTGAGGGGTGACCTGTTCATGTGTACACGATTATGAGGGGCATGGACAGCGTGGATAGGGAGCAGCTGTTCCCCTTTGTTGAAGGATCAGTTGCGAGGGGACACAGGTTCAAGGTGAAGGGCAGGAGGTTTAGGGGGGATTTGAGGAAAAGCTTTTTTATCCAGAAGGTGGTGATGGTTTGGAATGCACTACTCGGGAGGGCGATAGAGGCAGGTTGCCTCACATCCTTTAAAAAGTGCCTGAATGAGCACTTGCTATGTCATAACATTCAAGACTATGGGCCAGGTGCTGGCAAATGGGATTAGGTAGGCAGGTCAGGTGTCTTTTATGTGTCAGTGCAGACTTCTGCACTGTATTTTCTGTAATTTCATGATTCTGCGACACACTACCTTACACGATGGCTGTTGAATGTAACACTGACCGAAGCCGACAACATCACGAGATTTACGGGCATGAACCTCATTTTAATATATTTCTATCAAACTAAATATTACCAGCGGGCCTCCCACCACATGATACCCCTCACATCTGTGAGGTTTACAACAGGTTTGGCCAGGCGTGAAGCAGTCAAGAGCATGGATTGGTCCAAGTATTTGTCAACTTGGCCCTTACACAATGGATCTGGCAGTGGGTGAAGGGGCTAAATATTTAAATGAGTGCCCCCAGAGTCCATCAGAGGGCCCCATTCCTCCCACAATGCATATCTTGCCAACCCCCCCCCCCCAGCTCCCCACCAGCGAGCACCACCCTTGACCCCATCTGATCGTCCATTAGAGGCCCCCATCAAAGATCGCTATCAGAAACCCCACCAGAGAACCCCATCCGACCCCACCATTGGACCCTCCAGGATAAAAGGATAACTATGGAAAGAGTAGGGCCCATGAAGGACCACAGTGGTAATTTGTGTGTGGAGCCGGATGATATACGTAGGGCTCCAAATGAATACTTTATGTCGGTGTTCACTGGTGGAAGGACTGGTGAGGGTATAGAAATCAGGGAGAAGGACTGTGACAAAAGTAAAGAAATTAACATAGGCAGAGAGGAGGTTCTGAGTGTTCATTTATGCTTAAAAGTAGACAAACCTCCAGGGCTGGAATGAGGAACTGAATAATAATAATCTTTATTGTCACAAGTAGGCTTACATTAACACTACAATGAAGTTACTGTGAAAAGTCCCTAGTCGCCACATTCCGGCGCCTGTCTGGGAGAATTCAGAATGTCAAAATTACCGAACAGCATGTCTTTTGGGACTTGTTAGAGGAAACCAGAGCACCTGGAGGAAACCCACGCAGACACGGGGAGAACGTGCAGACTCTGCACAGACAGTGACCCAAGCTGGGAATCAAACCTGGGACCCTGGAGCTGTGAAGCAACAGTGCTACCCACTGTGCTACCGTAATGCCATAAGGCATTGCTAAGTTTGCAGATGATACAAAGATCTGAAGAGAGATTGGATAGACTGAGGTTGTTTTCCTTGGAGCAGAGGAGACTGAGGGGGGACATGATTGAGATATATAAAATTATGAGGGGCTTAGATGGAGGAGACAGGAAGAAACCTTTCCCCTTGGTAGAGTGATCATTGATGAGGGGGCATAGATTTAAAGTAAGGGGCAGGAGGTTTAGAGGAGGTGAGGAAAAATGTTTTCAGCCAGAGGGTAGTTGGAGTCTGGAACTCACTTTGTGAAAGTGTGGTGAGGGCACAGACCCTCATAACATTTAAGAAGTATTTAGATGTGCCAAGGCATACAAGGCTCTAAGCCAACTGCTGGAAAATGAGATTAGACTGCTTAGGTGATTGTTTTAGATGGTTGTTTTGGACCAGCATAGACGTAATGGGCCGAAGGGCCTTTTCTGTGCTGTAGACCTCTATGACTCGCTGACTCTAACCAGAGACCCCAGTCAGACTCTCCATCAGTTCCCCATATCAGTCGGCTCCCATCAAAGAACCCCTCCCCCCACCCCCACCCCACCCCACCCCCGTATTAGATACTCTCCCCATCAAAGACTTCCCCATATCAGAGACCGCCCCCATCCTCCAAAAGTCACCCCTGCCTGGAAGTGAAAGAGAAGTTCAGACAGAAATAGTGAAAAATGACTGCTTTTTCATTTATCTGTCCCTCAGATAGAGGTGTAGAAAGCAGCAGCTGTTACTTCATAGAGAGCCAAAACCATATCACATGGCTTTAAACCCCCTCAAATCCTTTGAATTATAGAGCAGTTGCACTGAATAAGCTATTTTTGTGCGATACTGCTGTGTACATCACAGAGCAGCTGCATATTAGCATAGGTCACTTCATTATAGGAAAAATAAAGGAGCTGACCACTGTGGGTTTCTGGAACTTTATCAATGATTGAAGAGGTTAACAGGGCAATAATTGGTTGCTTTAGCTCTATTCCTGATATTCTACCACATTGTCAGATAGATCCCAGCCTCATAGCTGCACTGGTACAGCTTGGCAAGGGGAGTGGCCAGCTCTGGTCTTCAGCATTACAACCGGGATTTACCAGTCTGATTTGCTAGACTGCTATTTCTGTATTGTCTGATCCTTTGGTGACCTATGTTTAGAATTAGTCTCCTGGGATTTAGATTGTTATAAAAAGAGAATGTTGAACGGCAGTCTGTTTAATGTGATTTTACTTCCATAATCAAAACAACCAGGGATGAAATCTCAAGTCAGGAACAGATGGTCAACCTGTGTGATTGTAAATGCAAACATGTCCCACCGACCATAGTCAACAGGGTCAGCAAGGAAGAATTGTTTGAATAATGTATGCAGCATAATTTTAAAAATTCAAACTGTTGGTTTCATGACGCTATCACCAGCAATAGTGTAAATTTAAATTTCAACTATTCTGGGACACATAGGGCTGGATTCCCGCTGCCCAACGCCGATATCGTAATCAGCGATCGGGCAGAGAATCCCTTCCTACGCCCAAATCGGGGGCGCCGACGATTTGACACTGGATTTCTATCTCCGCCCCCTCCGAAATGGCATCATCGCATGCCATTGGAACGGAGTTGGTGAGTCACCTGAGGGCCCTCCTATGATGCTCTGCCCTTGATGGGCCGAATTCCCGACCGTGTGGGGGACGTGTGGTCTCAGCGATCGGGAACCTGACATGGCGGCTGAGGACTGTGTCCAGCGCTGCCACCGTGGCCAGGAGCCGTGCCGCTGGCCGGGCGGGCTTCCTCGAGGGCTGGGGGACTGGCGGGAGGTGGCCAGGGGTGCAGTATTTGGCCGGTCGGGTCCGCGCACGGCTGGTGCCATATTGTACGGCGTGACCGCTGCAGGTCGTCGCTGTACGCATGCGTGGCCATGGACCCGGCCATTCTCCAGCCGTTTATATCATGGGAACCGGGAGCTTACCCAGCACAGCTGCTAGTCCCTCATCAGTCACAGGACCAGTGAGGGCTCGATATTGGCGTCGTAAAACGCCACAGTTCCCACAGCGTCATTGGCACTTAGCCTCAAAAACGGTGAATCCAGCACCTGAGCTTTATAAGAGCAGTGTATTGGTAATTTTTAGCATACTGTGACTATTTCAATTTAGCACTGAAGGAAGTGACAATTCTACATTAATCACTTTACTTTGGAGAAATGTTCTGTATCTGCCTGTTCTAAAGTTTTGTTTTGATTAGTATGATAATGCTTTATTGAAGCATGTGCATATATTTCTGATAGGATCTAACACACCACACAAAACAAGAGACTCCAATCACTCCATATGCCTGTTCTGCCAATAATAAAACTAGCACTTTTTATTTCTTTGTCAATTCAAACAGCTCCATTGTATGTTGTAGAAGAGGACCAAAAAATTACATAACTTAGTCAACTCCTACACAAAGTGTGTACAAGTGCCTCAACCGGAGTACTGCGTTCAGTTCTGGGTTCCATACTTGAGGAAGGATGTGAAGACGATGGGGGAAGTACACAAGAATGATTCCAGGGATAAACAACTGTGGCTATGAGGATAGATTGGAGAGGTTGGGTTAGATATCCTTGGAGAAATCTTGGGCGGCAGGGTGGCGCAGTGGTTAGTACTGCAGCCTCACAGCGCCAGGGATCTGGGTTCGATTCCAGCTTTGGGTGACTGTGTGACGTCTGCATGTTCTCCCCGCGTCTGTGTGGGTTTCCTCCATGTGCCCCGGTTTCCTCCTACAGTTCAAAGATGTGCAGGTTAGGTAGATTGGCTATTCTAAAAAATTGCCCTTAGTGTCCAAAAGGTAAGTGGGGTTATTGGGTTATGTGGATAGGGTGGCGGCATGGGCCTAGGTGGGGTGTTCTTTTGGAGGGTCAGTGCAGACTCAATGGGCTGAATGGCCTCCTGCACTGTAGTGATTCTATGATTCTAAAAGCTGTGGAATTCTCCATTGGCGGAATCCTCCACTCCGCCGACAGCACATTCATGCCTGCGGGTTTTGCTTTGGCGTGGGGTGACCACAATGAAAATTCCTTTGGCCGGCTGCGGAACACAGGCCACACAGGAAAACATGACTGGCGGACCGGATAATCCCACCGAAGAAGTCTTAGAGGAGACTTGAAAGAGGTATTCAAGATGCTGAGGGGTATGGACAGGGTCAGTCATGGGAAACTGTTCACTCTCAAGAGTACATCACTCGAGGGCACAGATTCAAAATAATGGCCAAAATGAGAAGAAGTGATGTGAGCAAAAACTAGGTAAAGATAGGGGAGTGGGTGGGCAGCACGGTGGCGCAGTGGGTTAGCACTGTGGCCTCACGGCACCAAGGTCCCAGGTTCGATCCCGGCTCTGGGTCACTGTCCGTGTGGAGTTTGCACATTCTCCCCATGTTTGCGTGGGTTCGCCCCTACAACCCAAAAATGTGCAGGGTCGGTGGATTGGCCACGCTAAATTGCCCCTTAATTGGAAAAAATGAATTGGGTACTCTAAATTTTTTAAAAAAGATAGGGGACTGGGACAAACTAGAAGGATGTTTCAGGAAGCCTGTACAGATTAGCTGGGCCAAATGGTCTCCAACTGCACTGTAAAGGTTCAGTGATTCTGTAACATCAAGCAATTGGATCTCTCAGTCAACCATAAAATCAGTGGTGCTTCAGTATGCAGTTGCATCTTACCAGGGGCTGCTTTAGTACACTGGGCTAAATCGCTGGCTTTTAAAGCAGACCAAGGCAGGCCAGCAGCACGGTTCAATTCCCATACCAGCCTCCCTGAACAGGCACTGTAATGTGGCGACTAGGGGCTTTTCACAGTAACTTCATTGAAGCCTACATGTGACAATAAGCGATTTTCATTTTCAGGGTGTTATAAAAAGAGGTCTTATTTCTGCTTCAACTATATATATATATCAATGATGTGGAGATGCCGGCGTTGGACTGGGATGGGCATAGTAAGAAGTCTTACAACACAAGGTTAAAGTCCAAAAGGTTTGTTTGGAATCACGAGCTTTCAGAGTGTAGCTCCTTCATCAGGTGAGTGATTCAAAACAAACCTGTTGGGCTTTAACCTGGTGTTGCAAAACTTCTTCCTATATATATTAATATATACAGATCAGCACACAGTTGAGGATGATAAAAGACTTTCTCAACACAATGGACTAGATCTTACTGGAAAAATTAGTTTGTTGGCAACATGCAATAATCAATGTGCAAATTGGTCAGCAAGTTCAAGGATAAAGAGACATGGAAGTAGTTTGAATGGCCAGAATTTGACTCTGCCATTTGCTGCACACAAATGCCATCTCACCCTTAGTCTTCCCGTTATTTTTAAGAACTTGCCAAATTCACACATTAATTGTCCATTAAACTTGTCACAGAATGTGAAGCCTAATAATTAACAGTGTTTGTACCTTTTTGATGGCATGATAGTTTACATAGATTACATAGAATTTACAGTGCAGAAGGAGGCCATTCGGCCCATCGAGTCTGCACCAGCTCCTGGAAAGAGCACCCTACCCAAGGTTAACACCTCCACCCTATACCCATAACCCCACCCAACACTAAGGGCAATTTTGGACACTAAGGGCAATTTATCTTGGCCAATCCACCTAACCTGCACATCTTTGGACTGTGGGAGGAAACCGGAGCACCCGGAGGAAACCCACGCACACACGGGGAGGATGTGCAGACTCCGCACAGACAGTGACCCAAGCCGGAATCGAACCTGGGACCCTGGAGCTGCGAAGCGATTGTGCTATCCACAATGCTACCGTGCTGCCCCTCAAATTCCCTAGACTAGAAACTGAGCAATTTAAAGACCATAAGACCATAGACATAGGAGAGAATTAGGCCACTTGGCCCATCGAGTATGCTCCGCAATGCAATCATGGCTGATATTTTCTCATCCCCATTCTCCTGCCTTCTCCCCATAACCCCTGATCGCCTTATTAATCAAGAAAACCAAGGGCTGGTTTAGCATAGGGCTAAAGAGCTGGCTTTTAAAGCAGACAAAGGCAGGCTAGCAGCACAGTTCAATTCCCGTACCAGTCCCCAAACAGGCACTGGAATGTGGCGACTAGGGGCTTTTCACAGTAACTTCATTTGAAGCCTACTTGTGACAGTAAGCGATTTTCATTTCATTTCATTTCAATCTATCTAACTCTGTCTTGAAGACACTCAGTGAATTGGCCTCCACAGCCCTCTGCGGCAAAGAGTTCCACAGATTCACCACCCTCTGGCTGAAGAAATTCCGCCTCATCTCTGTTCTCAAGGATCATCCTTTTAGTCTGAGGTGGTGTCCTCTCATTCTAGTTTTTCCTACAAGTGGAAATATCCTCTCCACGTCCACTCTATCCAGACCACGCAGTATCCTGTAAGTTTCAATAAGATCCCCTCTCATCCTTCTAAACTCCAACGAGTACAGACCCAAAGTCCTCAAACCTTCCTCATATGACAAGTTCTTCATTCCAGGGATCATTCTTGTGAACCTCCTCTGGAGCCTCTCCAAGGCCACCACATCTTCCTGAGATACGGGGCCCAAAACTGCTCACAATACTCCAAATGAGGTCCGAGCAGAGCCTTACACAGCCTCAGAAGTACATCCCTGGTCTTGTATTCTAGCCCTCTTGACATGAATGCTAACGTTGCATTTGCCTTCTGAACTGCTGACTGAACCTGCACATTATCCTTAAGAGAATCGTGAACAAGGACTCCCAAGTCCCTTTGCGCTTCTGCTTTCCGAAGCATTTCCCTATTTAGAAAATAGTTTATGCCTAAATTCCTCCTTCCAAAGTGCAAACCTCACACTTTTACACGTTGTATTTCATTTGCCACTTCATAGCCCACTCTCCTAGCTGAAGTGGCAAATGAAATACAATGTGGAAAACAGTGAAGCCCCATTGCTTTAGGTGGTAAATTGTTCTTGCTCCTTTCAAAAAAATGACAAACTTTTAATTTTAAGATCTTTTTTCTTATTTTCCTTCCCTATTTTATCTTTCTTAATCCCTTTATTTCTTGTATCTCATTTGGCTCATTCATACTCCTTCTCAGTCATTTCTGTTTCTTTCTCACTAGGTAAACCTCATTGGTTAAGGACCTCATTGGTCCCACCATTCACTGAAGTCCCAGATGCCCCATTGCTCTTGCCACACTGCCAGCAGCTTGCACTTTGTAATGAACTCCAATTGGCTTTATTGGTTGGCCAATTGGAGTATGAGCTCCCTCAATGATAGCTCATTGAGGGGGCCCATATAATCACCTGTGTAGGCTTTGTGAGCCAGTCTTAAGTTGACTGGACTGCTAGCAGCACTGTTTGTAGCTGCCCCTGTAATATCGTTATTGTAAATAAATATTGGTGTAGTGACGGAATTCCTGCCTCCCGTGGATTACTACACACTTCAAGACATTATGGCACAATATCCTTTTCTATTCAACCTCTGCAGGATTATGGACAAGGAACCCAGAAGGACTAATAGATTTGAGAATTTCTTCTGCAGGAATAATTGCATTTAGAAATAACTTCATTAATTTTCAGTCTGTTGCTAAATTGAAACTGTAAAATCAATGGGCGGCATTTACCTGCCGGTCCCACTGGAGTGTGAATTGGCGTGGATCCCGAGAGAGGCTTCCCTTTCCCAATGGCCATTACACTTCAGGAGATCAAACCAAATCTCGCGAGACGTTGCATTCTGGATCCTGCCCACAATTGCCGGGACCCAGACGCGCATGGTAAAGTGAGTTTAAAAACCTACTTACCCGTGCTGATGGTAGATCGAATAGTCAACCGGCATCTACTGGCCATGCCAAGGAGACCCCAACTGAGTGTTGATTAGCATTGGTCCCCATAAATGGGAACCAGGAATACCGGCACTTTAGGGAGGGGGAGGAGGGGTCTTCTAGGTGATCGGAGGCCTCCAGGTGGTCTGACTTTGGCTAGGCTGGCACCCCGACACTGCCGCACATTGGAGCTCCTCAGTGCAGGATATATGGCTAAGTGCGGCCAAGGACACTGGGGGCCGAAACCTCCAGAGTGCTGTTTGATTGTGGGGTAATTCCTGGCACTTAACAATCCCTCGATTCCCTCCGAGAACGGACAGTATGGGCGGGTTTCTCCGTCCCGCCACGCCGGATTTCTGGTTCAGCACTCCATTGGGAGTCTTCGTTTCGCCGGCTGGTCAATGGGGTTTCCCATTGTGGGCAGCTCCACACCTTCGGGAACCCCCTGGGCTGCTGGCAAAATGAGCATCCCGACGGTGGAGGATCCAGCTCTATGTTTTTAGTTAAATCATGTCCAATGTTCCTAATTACCAATATCAACTCAAGGAAAATATATTCAATGTCATTCTTCCTCGAATCTATGATGGTTGGTACAACTAATAAAGGATGAAACTACTCTGTTTACCAAGTCGGGAATCGAACCTAGGACCATGGAGCTGTGAAGCAATTGTGCTAACCACAATGCTACCGTGCTGCCCTGGTCAATGAGGAGTCCTGAAAAGGCGAGTCAAAAGTAATTTACTTCCTCCTCACAGCTTGGAAATACAGCAACTAAGCTGCAGTCCAAGTCCCAGCCGGGACCATCCTGAGATGTCAGCTCCTTCCAGGGCCGGCTTTTATCTGGGAAAATTAACCAGCCCGCTAGTTGGGCCTCAGTGTGGGAGCCCCATGGGAGATCAATTGGATTGGCCCCATGGATCTTGTGGGGGTTAGGACAGTACCTTTAATCTAGAAAAACATGCTGAGGCACTTTACAAAGGTGAAAATAAGAAAGAATAAGGGCCAAATCATTTGCAGAGTCAGCAGCTGTGACCAACACCTTGGTTGAAAAGATGGACTTATGTAAAAGAAAATTTAGAGGTGGAGAGAGAAGGGGGGCGGTGAGGGATTTGGGAAGGAGCTTTGTAATGTGAGGCCAAGGAAGCTTTGTCACCAACACTGGGGAGAAAGAGTGGAATTAATTTCATGTTCCCAATGTGGGTCCCATGTGCTGGTTGGAGAACCAGTGGAAACCTGCAACACTTCAATGGGGGAGGCTCGACCGAATTAAGTGCCACTCAGGCACTGAACAGGCCAGCATCGTGTCTTCCCCAGGATTTAGGATCTGGGTGGTGGAAATGCCCCCTGCGAGGGCTGCCAGTCAATCAGAGGCTGGCAGGCCTCCATTGCCAGCACTGTCACCAGGAACGGTCTCTCTACTCAGCCCAAATTCCGTTAAGTTCTCAGTCACTCCGTCCTTAATTATAACTTTCCATAATGTTCCGCTAACAAGTCCATCATTTCTTGATTTCTTTACCACTCTTAACGTTTTAAAGGATCAGTCCCAATATTGAGAAAGCTTTGGAAAATTACGGCTAAAGCATTTGCAATTCCCTCATCTACTTTCTTTAAAATCCTGGCAGAGAAACTATCAGGTCCTGGGAATTTCTCAGTCTTTCGTGCCATTATCAGGTCCCTGGCACTGTGAAGCAACAGTGCTAACCACTGTGCTGTTTATTGTTCAACCCTTCTTATTCATGTCTAAATCAGTGATATAATCCCCGTGTCTGTGTGGGTCTCACCCCCACAATCCAAAAAGACATGCAGGATAGGTGAATTGGCCATGCTAAATTTGCCCCTTAATTGGAAAAAAAGAATTGGATACTCTAAATTTATATGAAAAAAAATCATTTATATAAACCACAAATTGCAAGGGCCCCAAACGCTGATTGATCTCTGCGGGACCCCACTGGACACGAGCTTCCAGTCAGAAAAACACCCCTCAACCATCATCCTCTGCTTCCTGTCACTCAGCCAATTCTGGATCCAATTTGCCAAATTTCCTTGGATCCCTTGGGCTCTTTCCTTCGCTATCAGTCTCCCATGTGGGACAATGTCTGAAGCCTTGCTGAAGTCTAAGTAGACTACGTAAAATGCATTGCCCTCATGTACACAGTTGGTCACCTTTTCGAAAAATTCAATCAAGTTGGTCAACATGACTTCCCCTTAACAAAACCATGCTGACTGTTCTTGATTAATACCTGCCTCTCCAAATGTAGATCAATTCTGTTCACAGAATTTGTTCCAATATTTTACTGATTGGCTTATTAGACTGACTGGCCAGTAGTTTCCTGATTTATCTCTTCCTCCCTTGAATAACGGCACCACATTAGCTATCATCCAATCCTCCGGCACCTGTCCTGTGGCCAAAGAGGAATTCTCAAAAGACTACATTGATGAGATTCAGCACCAGAAAACCATGTGACAACAAAAACCTCTGCAAGTAAAGTAATTCTCCCACTTTGAGACTAAGTGGTGGTGGTGTCATTCCGGCTGGACAGAGTGGCGGGGTCTTATGCAAGATTCTGCGCTTGGAATCTCATTAATTAATCACAGATAAGTTTCCCTCCAGGTCACATAGATTTGTCTGTGTGCCGTCAGCTGGCAGGTTCTAAGGTCCCGGCGCCATATTCAAATGCCAGTCCAGCACAGTCATATCACTCCCTCCAGCCCACCTGTCTTCACCAGATGGTGCAAGATGTCAGCAAACCAGAGGGAAAAGGCTAGCAGCCTCAAGAAGAAGTCTGTTCAACCACCCTCCCCTTGAGTCCATTATCTGCAAAGTGCCCATGCCCATTTGGATATTTACCCACCACATCTGGAATATTTATGCATCCCCTTCCTCTAAACAATGTATTTGACTCCCATGTGAACTTTGCCTGCAGCGTTGTCAGGGTCCAGCTTCCCTCCCCTCGGGCTTCCAGCTGCCTTCCATTGTTCATCTTCTACATCTACCTCTTTGTCCTCTGTCTGCCATCGTGAGCCTTCGTCCTTCACCCACCCCTCCTAGCAAAGTCCTCCTTCCACATTGTCCACCTTGTCTTCATCAGGCCACCCTCCACCCTGGCCTCACCTCGCACTCCACTCCCAGTTTAATTTCAGACCTTTGTTGCAGTAGGTGAATGAGTCCCACAGAGCAGTGCTGTCCAAATAGACATTGGTGTGTGGCACCAGGGGCAAGGAAAGGTCTTTACTCCTTAACCCCAGGCTCAATATTAATCTGACTCGGTGACACAGGAGGGTCAATGGGTCTAGCAGCACGATGCTGTCCATAAAGACCAGCTCGGCATGGAGATGGATGGCAGGAATCAGTCTGCCCCAGCAGAGTGGTGAACAGCATCTCAGGAGCAGCGCAGCACTATTGCAGAAAGGCTATGATGCACTGATCTCTAAGTCACTTGTGAACTGGGCACCGCCTTGTGCACACCACTCAGTAGCAATCGTACCTTAGACCAACATAATTTCATAGTGGCATGATGTACAATTGAATGGCCGAGCTGTTTTAATGAGCATTCATGAGATGCAAAAGAAGGCAAGTGGCATTCACATCATTAGCCAGTGTGAAGACCGACCCGCTATTAGCCATTGGGAGAATTGCTAACTGATTTTTACACCAGCGGATTTCTGACTTTTTGGCTCCTGCTAGATTCTCCACTCCTGCCTATCACCAAACACCTTCAAGCAGTTGTCATCACCATAATCCTGTACTGCAGTGAAATCAAGACTATGTATCAACAACACATAAGAATACTCGAAAAATTCCATCAGTCCTGCTTCCACCAGATTCAATGGAGGTCCATTGAATAGAAAGCTAGTGTCCTTCTTGAAACCAGCTCCGCAAGCATTTAGGCAAAACTGCTGCAAAATGAACCTTGATGATCTGGATACCGTGTCTGGATGGCGGAAAAATATTCTCCCTTCCTGGTCTAGTTTTCTGAACCTTCAAATGGCTAACATTCCAGGGTAGGACCAAAAAAACATTTCATAGCACTCTGAAGGTCTCCTTGAAAAATGGCAGCATTGACATTAATGGCTGGGGGAGGATTGCTAACAGTCGTTCAAAATGCAGAAAAGGAAGCAAACCCTGCATTCCAGACTCCAGTACCTCGTGGGTCATTGTGACCCATACTCTATTCCCTGTACACACACGACTGTGTGTCAAAATTTGGTTCCAACTCCATCTACAAGTTTGCTGACAATATGACCATAGTGGGCCGGATCTTGAATAACGACGAGTCAGAATACAGGAGGGAGATGGAGAACCTAGTGGAGTGGTGCAGTGACAACAATCTCTCCCTCAATGCCAGCAAAACTAAATTGACTTCAGGAAGCAAAGTACTGTACACACCCCTATCAGCATCAACTGGGCTGAGGTGGAGATGGTTAGCAGTTTCAAATTCCTAGGGGTGCACATCTCTAAAAATCTGTCCTGGTCCATCCACGTCGACGCTACCACCAAGAAAGCACATCAGCGCCTATACTTCCTCAGGAAACTAAGGAAATTTGGCATGTCCACGTTAACCCTTACCAACTTTTACAGATGCACCATAGAAAGCATCCTATCGGGCTGCATCACAGCCTGGTATGGCAACTGCTCAGCCCAGGACCGCAAGAAACTTCAGAGAGTCGTGAACACTGCCCAGTCCATCACACAAACCCTCCTCCCATCCATTGACACCTCCCGCTGCCTGGGGAAAGCGGGCAGCATAATCAAAGACCCATCCCATCCGGCTTACTCACTCTTCCAACTTCTTCCATCGAGCAGGATATACAGAAGTCTGAGAACACGCACGAACAGACTCAAAAACAGCTTCTTCCCCACTTTCACCAGACTCCTAAATGACCCTCTTATGGACTGACCTCATTAACACTACACCCTGTATGCTTCATCCGATGCCGGTGCTTATGTAGTTACATTGTACACCTTGTGTTGCCTATTATGTATTTTCTTTTATTCCCTTTTCTTCCAAGCCTTAATGATCTGTTGAGCTGCTCGCAGAAAAATACCTTTCACTGTAGCTCGGTATACGGGACAATAAACAAATCATCCAATCCAATCCATGTGCTCTGATGGAACCATCATTCTACGGACACGTGCTTGTAGGATTAGAATAGCGGTTTTAATATACTTACAACAGAGCCAGCCTGTTACCCGTTGAACATTCGATGAGCTGGCCGGCTGGCTCTGTGGCACGGATCTTTATACAGCAGCTCCAGGGGGAGTTCTGGGCGGAGCCAAGGGGGGAGCCCAGTACAAACTCTCGAGTACTCCCAGAGCTACTCCCCCTGGTGGTCAGGTAGTGCAACTGCACTTACAATATCGGTACATATATACAATGGGAACAGAGTGACATTGGTAACTTATAATACCATGTGAATCTCATTCACCCCCTGTGAAAAAAATCAAGTCCGGCGGGGTGGTGGCTCACAGAGTTAGTCTGTCCGGTGGACGAATTGTTCATTGCGATCTGTGGAGCACCGGGGTTGCAGCCTCTTGCGGTGGCTGGGTGGGTGTTGAGAGCTGGGGTACGATGGCAGACTCCGGGGCGGGTCTCATCCAAACTTCATACACCTCTGGCTCGACCCGGAGACTGGGGGCGGCTGGTGCTGGCGCGTGGAACAGGTGGGCGAGCTTGCGAGATCGGGGCCGAGGGGGCAGCAGCATAGGGAACGGGGTAAGGGTTCCTCCTTGGGGTAGGGGGGCTGGATCCAGTGGGTGCCAGGTCCCGAAGGGGATACTGTGTCCTGGCGACCGTCCGGGGAACTCCACGAATGCGTACTGTGGGTTGGAAGGGAGGAGGCGCACCTTTTCAACAAGGGGGGCGGTTTGTGCGCCCTGACGTGCTTCCTCAGGAGAACCGGTGTCTGGTGTCCTCAGCCACGCCGGAGTGAGACCCCCGTGGTAGTGGCCCCTAGAAAAATGAAGAGCCGCTTGTGATGGGTTGATTGGTCGCTGTGCAGAAGAGGGATCTAATTGCGTGGAGCGCGTCTGGAGGATTTCTTGCCATTGGGAGACTTGGAGTTTTCTAGACCGGAGGGTCAGTAGGACGGTCTTCCAGACCGTCGCGTTGTCCCTCTTCACCTGCCCGTTCCCCCTGGGTTGTAACTGGTAGTCCTGCTCGAGGCGATGCCCTTGTCGAGCAGGTACTGACGCAGCTCGTCACTCATGAAGGACGAACCCCGGTCGCTGTGCACGTAGCTGGGGAAACTGAACAGGGTGAAGACACTATGCAGGGCCCTAATGACTGTGTGGGTGGTCATGTCGGGGCACGGGATGGCAAAAGGGAATCGGGAGAACCCGTCTATGATGTTGAGGTAATAAATGTTCTTGTTAGTGGAGGGGATAGGCCCTTTGAAATTGATCGCAAGGTGTTCAAAGGGCCAAGAAGCCTTGACCAGGTGGGCTATAGTCTGGTCAATAGAAGTGCGGTTTGCACTTTGCACAGATCAGGCAGTCCCTGGTGACCGCTATTACCTCCTCGTTGGAGAAAGGCAGGTTTCAGGCTCTGATGTAGTGGGTGAGCCGGGTGACCCCTGGATGGCAGAGGTCATCGTGGATGGCTTTCAGACGGCTGATCGGCACGCTGGCGCATGTCCCGCGGGTTAGGGCATCCCGTGGAGAGTTCGATCCTCCACCGAAGGATTTTATCATTTTTTATTTTGCCCCTTTGCGAATTGTCAAACATAAAGGCAACCGATCGTTGGTCGGTGATGAGGGTGAACCTCCTACCTGCGAGGTAGTGCCTCCAGTGACGAACAGCCTCCACGGTGGCTTGTGCTTCCTTCTCGACTGACGAGTGTCGGAGTTCTGAAGCGGATAGGGTACGGGAGAAAAATGCAACGGGCCTCCCTGCCTGATTTAAAGTGGCTGCTAGAGCTACCTCTGAGGCGTTGCTCTCAACCTGAAAGGGATTGGATTCATCCACCGCCCGCATGGCTGCTTTGGCGATGTCCTCCTTGATGCAGTCGAAGGCCTGGCGCGCCTCAGCTGACAGGGGAAATCGTGTGGCCTTAAAGAGTGGGCGGGCTTTGTCCGCATATTGAGGGACCCACTGGGCGTAGTATGAAAAGAACCCCAAGCACCGTTTGAGGGCCTTGGGGCAATGAGGGAGGGGGAGTTCTAAGAGGGGGTCCGGGTCTGGGCCCAGGACTCCGTTCTCCACGACGTAGCCGGGGATGGCCAGTCTGTTTGTGCGGAAAACGCATTTCTCCTTGTTATAAGTGAGGTTTAATTTCTGTGCCGTTTGGAGAAAACGGTGGAGGTTGGCGTCGTGGTCCTGCTGGTCATAGCCGCAGATGGTAACATTGTCCAGATACGGAAATGTGGCCCACAGCCCGTACTGGTCTACCATTCGGTCCATTGCTCGTTGGAACACCGAAATCCCGTTAGTGACAGCCGAAGGAACCCGGAGGAAATGGAAGAGGCGGCCATCGGCCTCGAACTCCGTGTAGTGACGGTCCTCCGGGCGGATTGGGAGCTGGTGGTATGCAGACTTCAGATCCACCGTGGAAAATAGCCGATATTGGGCGATCCGGTTAACCATGTCTGCAATTCTGGGGAGGGGATACGCGTCTAGGAGCGTAAAGCGATTTATGGTCTGACTATAGTCGACGACCAGGCAAAATGTTTCCCCGGTCTTGATGACCACCACCTGAGCTCTCCAGGGACTATTACTGGCCTCTATGATCCCCTCACTGAGCAGCCGTTGGACCTCCGATTGGATAAAGACCCTATCCTGTAGGCTGTATCGCCTGCTGCGAGTAGCTACTGGTTTGCAATCTGGAGTGAGATTGGCGAAGAGAGGAGGGGGGGGGAGATGCGCAGCGTGGCTAGGCTGCAGATAGTGAGTGGGGGCAGGGGCCCGCCGAAGCTGAGGGTGAGGCTCTTGAGGTTGCACTGGAAATCCAGACCTAATAAGAGTGGCGCGCAGAGGTCGGGCAGGACATAAAGTTTAAATTTAGAATAACTAGCGCCTCGAATTGTGAGCGTAGCGACGGTGCGTCCTTGGATTTGGACTGAGTGGGAGCCCGAAGCGAGGGCGATAGTTTGGCTCACAGGAAAAATAGGAAGCGAACAGCGTCTTACCAGCTCCGGGTGTATGAAGCTCTTGGTGCTCCCGGAATCAAAGAGGCATGGCGTACTGTACTCGTTGATCTGGACCTCCGCCATCGAACTTCGTAGGTGCTTGGGGCGGGATTGATCTAGGGTGACCGTGTTGAATTGTGGGCCGCGTGATGGGTGCCCGGGGAAGTCGTAGTCTTCCGAGTGGGCGCCCGGTTGAGTAGATGCCGGTACGTTCTGGCGAGCTTGATGCAGGATCGCTGCGCTGAATTGTGGGCCGCGTGATGAGTGCCCGGGGAAGTCGTAGTCTTCTGATGAGCTATCTGAGCATGGAGATGCAGATGGGGCCTGTGGATCGCACGGGGTGAGCGCGAGGAAGATTGCATCCAAGATGGCGGCCCCCATGAGTCGCACGTGGCTGGCCGCATGTTGGGGGTTTGCCAAGATGGCGGCCCCCATGGATCGCATATGGCGGGAGGAGGCGGAGTCGGGGCCGCAGCGTTTGGGCCCCGTGGGCCCGCTGGTGCTGGGAGCGATTTGTTCTCTCTACTGGGGAGTTACAAACTGGGGCCCTGTTTGCGAGGCACACTCTGGCATAGTGGCCTTTCTTCCCGCAGCTGCTGCAGGTCGCGGTTCGGGTTGGGCAGTGCTGCCGCGGGTGCTGGCTTTGTCCACAGAAATGGCAGGCTGGGGCAGCTGAGTAGGTGGCTGGGGCAGCAGAGTGACTGGCTGGGGCCGCAGAGTAACTGGCTTTGGCAGCGCAGTAGCTGGGGGGCCGTGCGGCACAGGCCTGGGGGAGTTGTTGGTCGGGGGCCCACAATGAGGTCACGGGGTCCGTGGGAAACAAGGTGAGGCTGCAGAAGGAGACTTTCATTGTGGTAGCAGCCTCCACAGTAGTGTCTAAGTCTTGGGCCCCCTTTTCCAGCAGCCTTTGGCGCACATAGTTTGATCTGAGGCCCGCTACAAAAACATCCCGCACAGCAAGCTCCCTATGTTCGGCCGCGGTAACGGCCTGGTAGTTACAGTCATTGGAAAGATTGTTAAGTTCCCGTACAAATTCAGCTAGTGTTTCTGTCGGCCGCTGACGGCGAGTCGTAAACACGTGGCGTGCATAAACCTCGTTGATGGGCCTAACGTACATTTTGTCCAATATCGCCAGCGCTGCGGTGTAAGAACCGGCCGGGTTTAGCTGCGTGGAAATTCTGTGGCTTACCCTCGCATGCAGTAGGCTGAGTTTCTGTCCCTCCGTTGTTCCAGCGGTGCTGGCTTCTGCCAGGTAGGCCTTAAAACATCTCAGCCAGTGGGAGAAAATTTCTTTAGCCTCTGCATCCTGCGGGTCGAGTTCTAGGTGTCCGGGCTTGAGGGCTGCTTCCATGATTTACTTCGACTGTTTCGTAAGTATATTAAATTGATGGAATCATCAATTCTACGGACACGTGCTTGTAGGATTAGAATAGCGGTTTTAATATACTTACAACAGAGCCAGCCTGTTCGCCGTTGAACTTTCGATGAACTGGCCGGCTGGCTCTGTGGCACGGATCTTTATGCAGCAGCTCCAGGGGGAGGAGTTTTGGGCGGAGCCAAGGGGGGAGCCCAGTACAAACTCTCGAGTACTCCCAGAGCTAATCCCCCTGGTGGTCAGGTAGTGCAACTGCACTTACAATGTTGGTACGTATATACAATGGGAACAGAGTGACATTGGTAACTTATAATACCGTGTGAATCTCATTGACCACATGCTCAAAGAACTGTGGGTCAAACATCGGCCTGTTCAGTCACATGAAGACCACTGGCAGAAACTTTCGACCCTAAGTAGACGTCAACCTGAAATTGAGGGACAGGAAACTATAAATTCTAATTCTCACCAAATTACATGCTGGTCGGGATTCTCTTTTCCACAGGCAGGTTTCCCGGTGGTGTGGAGTGGTTTCAAGGGAAAATACCATTGACAAGAGGTGGCAGAGACGATTCCCCACTGCCAGCAAATGGCACACTGCAGCGAAATACTCGGCTGGAGGACGAGAGAATCCCATCCACTATCTTAAAAAATACCATTTTATGTTCCACATTGTTTTGAGAGTTTCAGATTGTTAGTATGCTGAGGAAAATGTCAGAATGAATATAGAATTTCAAATAGTAACTCTTTATCAAGTAAAAGTAAATCCAATTATTATGCAAGGAACATTAAAGATGTTTGTGTCCTATAATTAATGAACAGATGAAAACATACTCCTTTTGGAATGGGTCCATCTTTCTTCTAATCTCCTTACCTGCATAGAATTACTGTTTCTGTGTAATGTTTTCAACTCTGCTCTGTTCTAGATCCAATGCAAGGTTATCAGACCTCTCAAAGTTAATATTCCAGGTGGAGTCACTATAATATGCATAGTACATTATTTTATAGCTGCAGATTGGATCTGAAACGTGTTCATTCTTTTCATAATTTAATTACATTTTCACAGCTCATGGACATAGCAATCAACTCTTGTTAACTATCTATTAAGAGCCTGCACTTTACAGTCTTCTTAGGAAGTGTTTTTTGGACAGTTTTGGCTGATAGGGGCAGTGGCAGCCCAGATACAAAATTGGCTAAGAGACAAATACTTATGGTGAACAGTTGGTTTTCAGCATGGAGGAAAGTGCACAGCCGTTCCCATGGGTTTTAATTAGAACCTCTGCTCTTCTTGATATATGTTAATTAACTTGACTCGGGTATAGTGGGCATCATTTCAAATTTTCCACATAACTTGTAAACGTAGTAAATGATGAGGAATTCATCATGAGAACGATGAATTCAGGAGGACATAGACACTGGTGAATTATGCAGACTTGTGCCAGATAAAATTTAGTGCACTGTGAAGTGATTCACATTTGAAAGAAGAATGAGGCAAGGCACTATAAATTACAACGGTGAATAAAGAGATCTGGGGGTTCACATTATTATGAAAGCTGACTTACCCTCTCAGAGAGAGCAGAGGTTGGGAACGCCACGTTCTGACAGATCTCAGAGTGTCTAAACAGGCGTGGGACCAGGAGGAATGCTGTTTTAAGTTCTATGGGCTGAGGACGGGCCTATTGTGCCTGCACAGAAAGGAAAATCAGCATGAAAACCCAGGCCGTGAGACCGGGAGTTGAGCACCATTGCAGAAAACTGTCCCAGGAAGTGAATAGGGACAGCAAGCGGTCCCGAAAGAGAGGAGTCCCAAACATGGAGAAAGTACAGGAGACACGGCAAGGTCCCAGTTAAGTCAAGAAGAAAGAGGAACAAAGAAAGAGTGCTCCAAGAGAAAACAGGACTTGCAGTTGGCAGACAATATGTGGTGCAGGGTCAGGAGCCCTGAGAATTGAAGAGGGATCATGAGAATCCTTGCGATCAATGAGAGCTCAGGAGAAGCCTGAAGAGCTAAGAAGGCAGCAGAAGGTTCATGACTTGGCTCTGAAGGCCACTGGGGCAATGGTACCCACTTTGGAGCAGTAGCATCCTGCTCAGTGTGACCGGTGAGTTGGAGCTGTGCTTGTACGTTAGTCCATGAGTGCATACTCGGAAATTCAGGGGACATTACCTCAGTAGAGGAGGTGGAAAGCCTAAAGGATGGACCATCTTTGATGCTGTCGGAGTTGATGTGACTTTTGGAGAGAATTCTGGCTAGATCTATGAAGGTGAAGATTGGAATCCCTAATGAGAAGAGGCAGAGTTTCAACACGATGGTAGATTTACAGTGTTAACTAATGTCCGGGGTGTGTGCCGGAAAAATCCATGGAATCTGTCTGGTCAATCTGCCATCTACTGTGTAGTGTGGTGTGTTTGACCAGAGTTTGCCTGTTAATTCGAGGGCTGCATGGTAGTATTGTGGATAGCACAATTGCTTCACAGCTCCAGGGTCCCAGGTTCGATTCCAGCTTGGGTCACTGCCTGTGCGGAGTCTGCACATCCTCCCCGTGTGTGCGTGGGTTTCCTCCGGGTGCTCCGGTTTCCTCCCACAGTCCAAAGATGTGCGGGTTAGGTGGATTGGCCATGATAAATTGCCCTTAGTGTCCAAAATTGCCCTTAGTGTTGGGTGGGGGTTACTGAGTTATGGGGATAGGGTGGAGGTGTTGACCTTGGATAGGGGGTAGGGTGCTCTTTCCAAGAGCCGGTGCAGACTCGATGGGCCGATGGCCTCCTTCTGCACTGTAAATTCTATATCTATGTAATTTACATATACCTCATATTAACTCTGAATGTTCACATATAAGATAGAAATTGGAAATTATTTTATCTTTCTGAACCTGTGTAGTAAAATACATTTTTGTTTGTTAAAAACCAATGGAATCTTTTGGCTATATTCTCTTAGTAAACGTCTTGCATCTCAAATTTTGTCAACTTTAAACAAAAGGTTAAAGGTCCCCAACTGGATTGTACCAAAAACGCGGGGATCTGATCCAGGATTGTCAAAACATGAACAAATCTTTGAAGGTTGACTATGCTGTTTAGAAAAGGCATATGGGGTCCTGAGCTTTATAATTCGGGACAGAGTACAAAATCAGGGAATTAAGTCTCTAGTTGGGCCTCAGTTGGAGTGTGGTGTCCATTTCTGGGTACCACACTTTAACAAGGCTTTAGAAATGGTGCAGAGGAGATTTCCTGAAATGGCACCAGTTATGAAAGACTTAGACACTGGGATTAAACTACATAGAGTAGAGAAGTTTAGAGGGAAATGTAACAGAAGTGTTTGAAATTGTGAAGGGTTTCGAGAGACTAAATAAGCAGGAACTGTTTCCATTGGCAAGATAGCTGATAACTAGAGGATACTTATGTAAATTGACTAACAAAAGAATTGGGGGAATTATAAGGGGCATAGACAGAGTGGATAGTCAGAGGCTTTTTCCCCGGGTAGAGGGATCAATTACTAGGGGGCATAGGTTTAAGGTGCGAGGGGCAAGGTTTAGAGGAGATGTACGAGGCAAGTTTTTTACACAGAGGGTAGTGGGTGCCTGGAACTCGCTGCCGGAGGAGGTGGTGGAAGCAGAGACGATAGTGACATTTAACGGGCATCTTGACAAATACATGAATAGGATGGGAATAGAGGGATACGGACCCAGGAAGTGTAGAAGATTTTAGTTTAGACGGGCACCATGGTCGGCACGGGCTTAGAGGGCTGAAGGGCCTGTTCCTATGCCGCACTTTTCTTTGTTCATTGTTTGTTCTTTGAGGTAGTGATGGGCAAGCTAATGAGGTTAAAGGTAGACAAGTCTCCTGGCCTTGATGGAATGCATCCCAGAGTACTAAAATAGATGGCTAGGGAAATTGCAAATTCACTCGTGATAATTTATCAAAATTCACTAGACTCTGGGATGGTCCCGGCGGATTGGAAAATAGCAAACGTGACACCACTGTTTAAAAAAGGAGGTAGGTAGAAAGCGAGTAATTATAGGTCAGTGAGCTTAACTTCGGTAATAGGGTCGATGCTGGAATCCATCATCAAGGAAGAAGTAGCGAGGCATCTGGATAGAAATTATCCCATGGGCAGACGCAGCATGGGTTCATAAAGGGCAGGTCATGCTTAACTAATTTAGTGGAATTTTTTGAGGACGTTACCAGTGTGGTAGACAACGGGGAGCCAATGGACGTGGTATATCTATATTTCCAGAAAGCTTTTGACAAGGTGCCACACAAAAGGTTGCTGCAGAAGATAAAGATGTATGGCGTTAAGGGTAAAGTAGTAGCATGGATAGAGGGTTGGTTAATTAATAGAAAGCAAAGAGTGGGGATTAATGGGTGTTTCTCTGGTTGGCAATCAGTAGCTAGAGGTGTCCCTCAGGGATCAGTGTTGGGCCCACAATTGTTCACAATTTACATAGATTATTTGGAGTTGGGGACCAAGTGCAATGTGTCCAAGTTTACAGACGACTAAGATGAGTGGTAAAGTAAAAAGTGCAGAGAATACTAGAAGTCTGCAGAGGGATCTGGATAGTTTAAGTGAATGGGCTAGAGTCTGGCAGATGGAATACAATGTTGACAAATGTGAGGTTATCCATTTTGGTAGGAATAACAGCAAAAGGGATTATTATTTAAATGATTAAATATTAAATTATGCTGTTGTGCAGAGGGACCTCGGTGTCCTAGTGCATGAGTCGCAAAAAATTGGTTTACAGGTGCAACAGATGATTAAGAAGGCGAATGGAGTTTTGTCCTTCATTGCTAGAGGGATGGAGTTTAAGACTAGGGAGGTTATGCTGCAACTGTACGAGGTCAAACTGCAACTGCGACAACAGATGAACGGACATCAACGCCAATCGCCAGGCAGGGATGTTCCCTTCCAGTGGGGGAACACTTCAGCAGTCAACGGCATTCAGCCTCTGATCTCTGGGTAAGAGTTCTCCATGGCGGCCTTCAGGACACGTGACAACGCAGAATTGCCGAGCAGAAACTAATAGCCAAGTTCCGCACATATGAGTACAGCTTCAACCGAGACCTTGGATTCATGTCGCATTACATTCAACCCCCACAATCTGACCTGGTCTTGCGAAATTCTACCAACTGTCCTAGTTTGAGACAATTCACACCTCTTTAACCTGTGATTATCCCTCTCTTCAGTTGATCCATCTGGATCTGTAAAGACTTAATTACCTGCAAAGACTCGCATTCAAAGTATTGTCTTGCATCATTGACTTTGTCTATATATATGTTTCTGAAATCCACCTCTTCATTCACCTGAGGAAGCAGCTAGTGATTCAAGACAAACCTGCTGGACTTTAACCTGGTGTTGTAAGACTTCTTACTGTATAAGGTGTTAGTGAGGCCACACCTGGAGCATTGTGTTCAGTTTTGGTCTCCTTACCTGAGAAAGGACATACTGGCACTGGAGGGTGTGCAGAGGAGATTCACTGGTTAATCCCAGAGTTGAGGGGATTACGAGGAGAGGTTGAGTAGTCTGGGACTGTACCCATTGGAATTTCAGAGGATGCGGGAGATCTTTTGGAACGTATAAAATTATGAAGGGAATAGATAGGATAGATGCGGGGAGGTTTTTTCCACTGGCGGGCGAAAGCAGAACCAGGGGACATTGCCTCAAAATAAGGGGAAGTAGATTTAGGACTGAGTTTAGGAGGAACTTCTTCATCCAAAGGGTTGTGAATCTATGGAAATCCGTGCCCAGTGAAGCAGTTGGGGTCCTTCATCAAATGTTTTCAAGATAAAGATAGTTTTTTGAAGAATAAAGGCATGTGGGGCGGGATTCTCCCCTACCCGGCAGGCGGGCCATATCAGCACCGAAGAGTGGTGTGAACCACTCCAGCGTTGGGCCGCCCGGATGGTGCGGAATCCTCCACACCTTCAGGGGCTAGACTGGCGCCGGTGGGGTTGTTGCCACGCCAACCGGTGCTGAAGTGCCTCTGCCGGCCAACGCGGGTTGGCGCACGCACGGGAGCGCCAGCGTGTTCTGACGTGATCCCAGCACATGCGCAGGGGGGTTCTCTGTGCCGGCCATGCCGGAGGTTGACAGCAGCCGGCGCGGAGTGGAAGAGTGCCCCACGGCATAGGCCCGCCCGCGGGTCGGTGGGCCCCGATCGTGGGCTGGGCCACCGTGGGGGCCCCACCGGGGCCAGATCCCCCCGTATACCCTGAGGACTCTGCAGGCCGCCCGTAGAGCCAGGTCCCGCCGGTACGGACCCATTTATGTCAGCGGGACCGGCCAAAAACAGGCGGCCGCTCAGCCCTTCGCGGGCCGGAGAATCGTCAGGGGGGCCAATGCCAGCAGCCCGCCGTCCGGCGCGGCGTGATTCCCGCCCCTGCCAAAACTCCAGCGCGGGAGAATTCGGCAGCTGGCGTCGGGATGGCGGGCCGGGATTCACGCTGCCCCCACCCCGGCAATTCTCCGACCCGGCGGGGGGTCGGAGAATCACGCCCGTGGTGTTCCGGCGGGAAAGTGGAGCTGAGTCCACAAAAGATCAGCCATGATCTCATTGAATGGCGGAGCAGGCTCAAAGGGCCAGATGGCCTACTTCTGCTCCTAGTTCTTAAGAAATGAAAAAAAAAAAGAAATGAAAATCGTTTATTGTCACAAGTAGGCTTCAAATGAAGTTACTGTGAAAATCCCCTAGTCGCCACATTCCGGCGCCTTTTCGGGGAGGCTGGTACGGGATACATATGTTCTTATGGGAGAGTGTAATGGGAACAATTGAATATCTCTTTCAAAAGGCTGGCACAGGCATGACACGCTGAATGGCCTACTTCAGTGCTGTGATTCAGTGATCCAATAGAAATTATCATAGATCATAGAATTTCAGTGCAGAAGGAGGCCATTTGGCCCATCGAGTCTACATTGGCCCTTACAAAGACCACCCGACTCAAGCCCACGTATCTACCCTATCCCTGTAATCCCCACTTAACCTTTTTGGACACTAAGGGCAATTTAGCATGGCCAATCCATCTATCCCGCACATCTTTGGACTGGAGGAAACCCACGCAGACACGGGGAGAACACAGACAGTGACCCAGCCGGGAATCGAACCTGGACCCTGGACCTGTGAAGCAACTGTACTAATCACTATGCGATCGTGCTGCCGAAATTGTTGACAATCACAGCCTTGGCTGCGTAAACTTTAGTCACAAGAACTATTTTTAGTAGAAAACACCATCAACACAACACAGGTAAATGGACATGTGGTCAACTCTTCAAATCACCGTCAGATTATTTACTCTGAACTGGAGTTGCAGATGTCTTGGCTGAATTTCCGAGCTGGGACTGGTGAGAATTGTTTAGTGTAGCTGCTCCTGGAGTCCTGTTTGTTCATGCAGGAACATCTGGGGAAGCCAGCACCAGCTCCATTATTTAAAGATTCCAGGTAGGGCAAGGGGCTGTGTGGTTGGAGTGGTGGCCTTGCAATCGGGATGAAGAGTCGGGGGAATAGTCAGGGGTTGGGTGGAAGTGTTTGCGGGTGCAACGGAAGTTGAAACTTTCCAGGCAATTCCCGTGCAGTCCTTTTGTGGGAACGTTCAAGGAGACTTCCAGCACATTTGCCAAGGTACAATACCCCTGGAGAACAGAAAATCGAGGATAATGTGCACATATTTACTAAACAAATATCTACATCACTCAATGCAAAACTTCTCTTTTGTTAAATATTGGAATTCTTGTCTGAATTTATCAGCACAGCGCATTTTGTGCAGTATTTGGGATCATGTCCATAATGATTTGTACAGTGAAACAGGCTAGACCTGCTAGACTGACCTTTCTTTTAACGGAGAAGATGGTTGGATTTGGCTCTCCCTTAGCCATTCTGTGCCCTCATAGAGATGCTTGCTGATGGTTGGGCTTGATTTTACCCGCTGGCCTGAAGCTGGTATTCCAATTGGCTGAACCTACCACAATAGCAGTTCCTCTCTCCATACAGTGCTGCTGGCATTTTCATGATGCTGAACTCCTGTGTTCTGGCCCAGTTGCACACCATTTTAGTAGATAGTAAGTAAGCAGTGACTAAGGAAGTAAAGCACACAAACTGATTAAAAAACATTTGCGCACTCTGCTTTTCAACTTATCATTTTACTAACATAAAGTACACATGCATATGTCATGTGAATATGATTACTAAGATCGAGGTAGTAGCAGGACAGTAATGGTACTGGACAAGTAAGGTATTAGCATGGATTAATGCTCTGGGTACAAGCTTAAATCTCATCACAGGCGCTGGGAGAATTAAAATTAATTAATAAATCTCAAATAAACCAGTAGTTTCATTAATGATGTTTCATAAAGCTACCAGATGGTCATAAAAGCTCATCTGGTAACATGGTAGGTAGCGCTTGGCGGTCTCATTGAGATGTAGGGGTGGCACGGTGGCGCAGTGATTAGCACTGCTGCCTCAAGGCGTCAAGGACCTGGATTTGATTCCTGCCCCGATTCTCTGTCCGTGTGGAGTTTGCACATTTCCTCCGTGTCTGTGTGGGTCTCACCCCCACAACCCATAGATGTGCAGGATAGGTGGATTGGCCATGCCAAATTGCCCCTAAAAAAAGGGGGCACGCGGTGGGTTCTCGGTACATCACTGCACAATGGGCCTCAAGATGGAGAGGGGTTCAGGGGGAGAACAGGGATATCAGCAAGAATGACAATGGGATCCAGGATTAGAAGGGATGGAAGGAGAGTGATCAGATGCAGAGAAAATGGCACATTACGCTCTTTCAGCACAATGGGAGGGACTTTGGCAGTTATTGGGGGTGAGAGAAGCTGGCCTCATAATAATACCTGATCACCACCATTTTGTTAGCTAATCCAATGACGTTGAGCATTCTGAAGAATAAACCAGAGTGCAGCACCTAAACTTATGAGGCCGCATGATATGAATGTCTTAGGCAACCACCGTATTCTTTGAGGCAGAGGGTATACTCATGTCGCTGCTGTGCCAGGTACTTTAAACAAATTGCGCAGGCGGTGTTGACCTTAAGCACAGGATGGCAGATAATAGAGGAGAGGGGTGCATCTGTTAGACCTGTATGACCTGGGAGAATTTCATCACATTGGAGAGACATAACTAGATGAGAAGCTGACAGTATTCTGGGTGCAATTTAAGCCCCCCCCCCCCCCCCCCCCCCCCACACCACCCCCCCCCCCCCCTCTCCCCGTCTACTCTGTTGCACCCTCTGAGGGTCTGTGTAACATTAAACCAGGATGATGGGCCTCTGTTGGTGCTCTCAGCAGCTCAATATGCAAGGCAGGAGAGTGATGGGTACCCACTGAGGTCCTGCCTGATGATGGCAGTGCAGAGGACGGAGACAGAGGCAGAGACGCAGGTCAGCAGTTTTGACAGGTGAGTGAAAAGTTGTCGAGGAGTCTCACTGGCTTATTCAGAAATGCTGATCTCAGCCGCTGTGCTGACAAGGCCCCAGGCCTCACCAGGCAGATTGGTAATCTACTCTTCATGGCCTGAGTTCCGGAATGCCTCTTCAGTCTGGGATCTGTTCTTGTTGATAATCATTTTTTTGCAGAAGGACAAATGAACAGACTGTGAGCAGGATGGATGGCAAAGTAGATGATAAGCAGGCAGTCTTCTGTGTGTGCTGAGCAGACCTATACCTGGTTTAGATGTTACGAGCTGATGCCATATTAAAATCAACGGCTAGGATTAACCACGCAATCTGCCATGTGTTTCACGGCAGCGCGAGGTGGCCCGCCTTTGGCCGGCGATGGGATCTTCTAGTCCCATCGTTGTCAACAGGGTTTGCCGTGAATGCACCTTTCGCTGCTGTGAAACCCGCGGTCGGCTGCGCCATCAGCGCAATCAGAAGATCCCGCCTGTGATAACAGCCAAAATGCTCCGGCTGATATATCTTTTATGCGCACTGTATGGAATGGGAGTGTCATAACAAATAAAAAGCAATTAACAATTCTTATTGAAGAATTGGCATTTGTGTGTATATGTGAATTGTTTTAGCTGGGGAGATAATGGTTGAACCACAAAAAGATTTCCTAGCATTTCCCACTAATTCATCTGCACTCAAGAGATTCATTTGAGCCTAATCAAATAAAGCAATTGAAGCAGGAATCTGGCTTGTTTCTCTTCATAATTGTTACTGATAATGACAGGTACAGAAAATAATGACGAATAATTATGGGTGAAAAATACATTTGTTGTAGATTTACAACCCCAAAACTTTGTAATTTAAACTGTTTGTTGCTCCTGATAATTAAGGATACTCTACTAATATTCTGTATTGTGCAAAATAAACAGAGAAAAAGAACCTCACTTCATGTCCTATCTCTGCCATACCTATTACAGATACAATTTGCTTTAAATGGTAGGGACATAATGGGGAACGTTTGCAATTCCCATTGCTTTGTGCTCGATCCATGTTGCATTGCTAAAGCAAACTCTTTGCCATATTTCAAACCACAGTAAATATTGCCTTTAGGTTTCTTCTAAGTTTGCTTACTCACTCATGGTGGGACATAAAATCCCACATCACCTGACTTGTATTTGTGTTGCAATACCCTTCCATCCTGTAGATTTATACTCTCGAGAGTAAGCCTTTACCCACCAACACTTCTGCTATCATTTTTTTGTACAGAGTGCTTGTTAAAATATTCGGGAATGAAATGGTGATCATTTATGTTTGCCTTGTGGGTACTATGAATACCATTACAGTTCCAAAATAGCATCGGCGGCTCACCGGCACTTTTGGGGCAACTCATATTGGACATCAACAGCGGGATTCCTGCTCCTGAGACTAAGTGGTGACGCTGGGGCAGGATTCGTAGACTTCTACGAGAGCAAACCTGGTGCCTCACATGGACCGATTCAGTGATTGTTGAGGGGGTAGCACCAGAGCCATGTGGAATACAATCGATTCCAATGAGAAACAGTGTGGGATTCGCCGGGTCCGTGATTGACACTCAGATGGCTGACAAGCTGTAGAAGCAAATACACATTTCTCTCCCCACGCACATCATCCCAGCCAACAAGATGGCGGCCAGACGCGGCCCCAAGGTTCACCGACGCGGAATTGGAGACCCTGTTAGACGCCGTGGAGAAGTGGGCAATCCTGTACCCTGGGGTGGGAAGGAGGCTGTCAGCCACTGTCGTTCGCTGGGCCTGGACGCAGTTGGCAGAGATGGTCAGCGCCGTGGGCAATACCGTCCGGACCAGCTTGAAATGCTGGACTCTCCCTCCCCCCAGGAGAAGGCCGCCCATAACGCTGGGGGTGGGAGAAGACTGGAATAGGACCATCATACCTGCGGTCCCTAACCACAGCAGAGCAGTGAACCCTGGACGTGGTCGGCAGAACCAAAGAAAGGGCAGTAGCTAGGGTGAGGTCAGCATCGGGGAAGGAAGTGAGACCCCATTGAGTTGCGGTTCCCCATGGCACGTGTGTCACCCCCCTCACCAATATCCTGACCACTATACCACCCTCACACATCCCCTCCACACCACACCCCTGTTCCACCACCACCACCACCACCCCTAAACCCCTTCTCCCCACCCTACAGACTCCCACCACCCCTACTCCCCCGCCTGTGATGCAATCATGGGTCTTGTCTTGTGTCTTGCAGGAGCTGCTGGTGATGGAGCAGGTCCTTCTGGTGTCCCCGCTCCCGAATCTATCCACAGCCACAGCCAGAATCGCAGGTGATGAGGACGATACCGACACGGAGCCAGTGACCTGAATCCCAGGACACCCTGGAGCTTGAGTCCGGAGATGACACAGATTTCCTGTGACAGCTGTCTCTAACACCCTCCACCATCCCAGAGCCACTCACCACGGTTGGGCATGTTAGTGAAGAGGCTCCTCAGACACTATAGTTGTGCACCACACACATGCTCCAGCACAACAGGTAGAGGAAGGAACTACCATGGAGGCGAACAGTCAGAGGATGGCCTGACCCCAGGGATGAGCTGCCGCCCAGATGGGTTTATGTTCTGAATAGACGATCCCATTGCCTGTGGAGATGCAGTCATTTAGCCAGGCACAATTGGAGGAGTCCAACCATGTGCAGAGGAAGAAGGTGGTGGGGACCATGTGTACCACCCAGACACGGGTGGCGTCTATGGTGAAGGCCTTGGGGCTGAGGTATTTGGCCATCGATCAACATGTCGAAGGCCTGGGGCACTCTGTGCAGGCAGTGGCCCAGGACAGGGCTGCCCTCTCACAGGAGCCATGTACCAGGGCCAACTGGACAAGCAATGGCGCTCCTAAGCATGGCCCAGTCACAGGGAACCATGGCTGAGAGTGCCGGCAGCATTGCCGAGGCTCTGGCCGCTGTGACATAGACACAGAGGGAGATGGCCCAGTCCCAGAGGGAGATGGCACAGCCACTGGCTCATGTGGCACATACCCGGAAGGTGGTGGCACAGTCACAGCGTGATGTGGCGCAGCCCTAGATGGAAATGGTCCACTCCCTGTATTCCATGACGGTGAGCATGCGGACCCTGGTCGAGATAAGAATGGGCCTCCAGGGCTGGCAGTGCCGGTGATGGGGGAGCCTCAGGGGATAGTTCCCCCCCCGCACACCCATCCCATGGAGTAGCCAGGGTCCATCGGGCACCCCGAGGGAGGCGGAGGTGATAGGACCCATGCCGGTGACTCCTGCAGGGGAGGTGTTGGAACACCACAGCCCTCAAAGCGACGGTTGCCCTTAACCTTTAGATGACAGGATCCTTCCAGGTGCTGAGTGGGGACCTGTCTGGAATCTCACAGACCTCGGTGCACAGGTGCATCCATTCCTTTTGATCTTGGACCACTGTGCCCGGAGTTGTGGGGGGGGGGGGGGGGGAGCGGAGGTCAACAGGGGGTAGGAGTGCAGCCAGGCCTGCTGTGAAGATGATGTGACAGAGGCTTCACGTGTTTCAGGTGTGACATGTTTTATTTGCAAACATTTGACATTTCTATTTCCTCTAGATACAGATACTGCCCCCCCCCCCCCCCCACCACTGCAGTGGCCCTAGAATCCCATCAGTGACCCTCAGAAGTCTTGGTCTTACATGGTCTACTGCTACTTCTAGGTGCGTCCCCAGCATGCATATCAAATGGTGGAGGCAGCCCGTTGCTTTTAGATACAAACAAACAAAAGACATTACGACCTCCTTCAAAAGCAAGTGCATGTCAGAGGCAGAGAGAAAAGGCAAGAAGCAGACATTCTGAGCCTGCGGTGAATGAGATTCACACGGTATTATAATCTGTATATATATGTATCAATATTGTAAGTGCAGTTGCACTACCTGACCACCAGGGGCAGTAGCTCTGGGAGTACTCGAGAGTTTGTACTGGGCTCCTCCCTTGGCTCCGCTGCTGTATAAAGATCCGTGACACTTGGTCAGCCAGCCAGTTCACCGGAAGTTCAACGGCTAACAGGCTGGCTCTGTTGTAAGTATATTAAAACCGCTATTCTAATCCTACAAGCACGTGTCCGTAGAATTGTTGGTTCCAACAATTTAATATACTTACGAAACAGTCGAAGTAAATCATGGAAGCAGCCCTCAAGCCCGGACGCCTAGAACTCGACCCGCAGGATGCAGAGGCTCAGGAAATTTTTTCCCACTGGCTGAGATGTTTTAAGGCCTACCTGGCAGAAGCCAGCACCGCCGGAACAACGGAGGAACAAAAACTCAGCCTACTGCACGCGAGGGTAAGCCACAGAATCTCCACGCAGCTAAATCCGGCCGGTTCTTACACCTCAGCGCTGGCGATATTGGACAAAATGTACGTTAGGCCCATTAACGAGGTTTATGCACGCCACGTGTTTACGACTCGCTGTCAGCGGCCTACAGAAACACTAGCCGAGTTTGTACGGGAACTGAGCAATCTTTCCAATGACTGTAATTATCAAGCCGTTACCGCGGCTGAACATAGGGAGCTTGCTGTGCAGGTCGTTTTCGTAGCGGGCCTTAGATCTAACTATGTGTGCCAAAGACTGCTAGAAAAGGGGGCCCAGGACTTAGATACTACTGTGGAGGCTGCGACCACTATGGAAGTCTCCTTCCGCAGCCTCAGGTCGTTTCCCGCGGACCCCGCGACCTCATCGTGGACCCCCGACCAACGATCCCCCCAGGCCTGTGCCGCACGGCCCCCCCAGCTACCGCGCTGCCAAAGACAGTTACTCTGCTGCCCCAGCCAGCTACTCAGCTGCTCCAGCCAGCTACTCGGCTGCCCCAGCCTGCCATTTCTGTGGCCAAAGCCAGCACCCGCGGCAGCGCTGCCCAGCCCGATCCGCGACCTGCAGCAGCTGCGGGAAGAAAGGCCACTATGCCAGAGTGTGCCTCGCGAAAAGGGCCCCAGTTTCTAACTCCCCAGCAGAGAGAAAAAATCGCTCCCAACACCAGCGGGCCCGCGGGGCCTGAAACGCAGCGGCCTATGCCCCGACTCCGCCCCCTTCCGCCACGTGCGATCCATGGGGGATGCCATCTTGGCAAACCCCCACCATGCAGCCAGCCACGTACGACTCATGGGGACCGCCATCTTCCTCACCGCTCACCACGTGTGATCCACGGGCCCCATCTGCATCGGCATGCTCAGAAAGCTCATCTGAAGACTACGACCTTCCCGGGCACTCATCACGCAGCCCGCAACTCAATGCGTCACCCTAGATCAATCCCGCCCCAAGCACCTACGAAGTTTGATGGCGGAGGTCCAGATCAACGGGTACAGCACGCCATGCCTCTTTGACTCCGGGAGCACCGAGAGCTTTATACACCCAGAGCTGGTAAGACGCTGTTCGCTCCCTATTTTTCCTGTGAGCCAAACTATCGCCCTCGCTTTGGGCTCCCACTCAGTCCAAATCCAAGGACGCACCGTCGCTACGCTCACAATTCGAGGCGCTAGTGATTCAAAATTTAAACTTCATGTCCTGCCTGACCTCTGCGCGCCACTCTTATTAGGCCAGGATTTCCAGTGCAACCTCAAGAGCCTCATCCTCAGCTTCGGCGGGCCCCTGCCCCCACTCACTATCTGCAGCCTAGCCACGCTACGCATCTCCCCCCCTCCTCTCTTCGCCAATCTCACTCCAGAATGCAAACCAGTAGCTACTCGCAGCAGGCGATACAGCCTACAAGATAGGGTCTTTATCCGATCGGAGGTCCGACGGCTGCTCAGTGAGGGGATCATAGAGGCCAGTAATAGTCCCTGGAGAGCTCAGGTGGTGGTCGTCAAGACCGGGGAAACATTTCGCCTGGTCGTCGACTATAGCCAGACCATAAATCGCTTTACACTCCTAGACGCGTATCCCCTCCCCAGAATTGCAGACATGGTTAATCAGATCGCCCAATATCGGCTATTTTCCACGGTGGATCTGAAGTCTGCATACCACCAGCTCACAATCCGCCCGGAGGACCGCCACTACACGGCGTTCGAGGCCCATGGCCGCCTCTTCCATTTCCTCCGGGTTCCTTTCGGCGTCACTAACGGGGTTTCGGTGTTCCAACGAGCAATGGACCGAATGGTAGACCAGTACGGGCTGTGGGCCACATTTCCGTATCTGGACAATGTTACCATCTGCGGCTATGACCAGCAGGACCACGAAGCCAACCTCCACCGTTTTCTCCAGACGGCACAAAAATTAAACCTCACTTATAACAAGGAGAAATGCGTTTTCCGCACAAACAGACTGGCCATCCTCGGCTACGTCGTGGAGAACGGAGTCCTGGGCTCAGACCCGGACCGCATGCACCCCCTCTTAGAACTCCCCCTCCCTCATTGCCCCAATGCCCTCAAACGGTGCTTGGGGTTCTTTTCATACTACGCCCAGTGGGTCCCTCAATATGCGGACAAAGCCCGCCCACTCTTTAAGGCCACACGATTTCCCCTGTCAGCCGAGGCACGCCAGGCCTTCAGCTGTATCAAGGAGGACATCGCCAAGGCAGCCATGCGGGTGGTGGATGAATTCACTTCCTTTCAGGTTGAGAGCGACGCCTCAGAGGTAGCTCCAGCAGCCACTTTAAATCAGGCAGGGAGGCCCGTTGCATTTTTCTCACGTACCCTATCCGCTTCAGAACATCGACACTCCTCTGCCGAGAAGGAAGCGCAAGCCATCATGGAGGCTGATCGTCACTGGAGGCACTACCTCGCAGGTAGGAGGTTCACCCTCATCACCGATCAACGATCGGTTGCCTTTATGTTTGACAACTCACAAAGGGGCAAAATAAAAAATGATAAAATCCTTCGGTGGAGGATCGAACTCTCCACCTATAGTTATGATATTAAATATCGACCGGGGAAGTTCAACGAGCCCTCGGATGCCCTATCCCGCGGGACATGCGCCAGCGCGCAGATTAGCCGTCTGAAAGCCATCCACGTGGACCTCTGCCATCCAGGGGTCACCCGGCTCGCCCACTACATCAGAGCCCGAAACCTGCCTTTCTCCAACGAGGAGGTAAAAGCGGTCACCAGGGACTGCCCGATCTGTGCAGAGTGCAAACCGCACTTCTATAGACCAGACAGGGCCCACCTGGTCAAGGGTTCTAGGCCCTTTGAACGCCTTGCGATCGATTTCAAAGGGCCACTCCCCTCCACTAACAAGGACATTTATTTTCTCAACATCATCGATGAGTTCCCCGATTCCCTTTTGCCATTCCATGCCCCGATATGACCTCCCACACAGTCATTAGGGCCCTGCATAGTGTCTTCACCCTGTTCGGTTTCCCCAGCTACGTGCACAGCGACCGGGGTTTGTCCTTCATGAGCGACGAGCTGCGTCAGTATCTGCTCGACAAGGGCATCGCCTCGAGCAAGACTACCAGCTACAACTGCAGGGGGAACGGGCAGGTAGAGAGGGATAACTCGATGGTCTGGAAGACCGTCCTACTGACCCTCCGGTCTAGAAAACTCCAAGTCTCCCAATGGCAAGAAGCCCGCCCAGACGCGCTCCACGCAATCAGATCCCTCCTTTGTACAGCTACAAATCAAACCCCTCACGAGCGGCTCTTCATTTTTTCTAGGGGCACTACCACGGGGGTCTCACTTCCGGTGTGGCTGAGGACACCAGGCCCGGTTCTCCTGAGGAAGCACGTCAGGGGGCACAAAACTGACCCCCTTGTTGAAAAGGTGCGCCTCCTCCATTCCAACCCCCAGTACGCATTCGTGGAGTTCCCGGACGGTCGCCAGGACACAGTATCCCTTCGGGACCTGGGATCCAGCCCCCCCCCCACACCCACTGAGGAACCCCTTACCCCGTTCCCTATGCTGCCGCCCCCTCGCGCCCCCGATTCCACATGCTCGCCCCACCGGTTCCACGCGCCAGCACCAGCCCGCCCCCAGCGCCCCCAGTCTCCGGTCGAGCCAGAGGTGTATGAAGTTTGGACGAGACCCGCCCCGGAGTCTGCCATAGTACCCCAGCTCTCAACACCCACCCAGCCACCGCAAGAGGCTGCAACCCTGGTGCTCCGCAGATCGAAACGAACAATTCGTCCACCGGACAGACTAACTCTGTGAGCCACCACCCCCGCCGGACTCGATTTTTTTCACAGGGGGTGAATGTGGTGAATGAGATTCACACAGTATTATAATCTGTATATATATGTATCAATATTGTAAGTGCAGTTGCACTACCTGACCACCAGGGGAGTAGCTCTGGGAGTACTCGAGAGTTTGTACTGGGCTCCTCCCTTTGCTCCGCCCAGGACTCCTCACCCTGGAGCTGCTGTATAAAGATCCGTGACACAGGATCAGCCAGCCAGTTCACCGAAAGTTCAACGGCTAACAGGCTGGCTCTGTTGTAAGTATATTAAAACTGCTATTCTAATCCTACAAGCATGTGTCCATAGAATTGTTGGTTCCAACAGAGCCAGAAACATGTTCATACCTTAGTTCAGACAGGCAGCATGGTTAGTGCAGATATGGAGGGTGAAGGGCCTGTTCCTGTGCTGCAATTTTCTTTGTGTTTTGTTCAATTGTCTGCTGTATTCCGTCCTATTGCAGCTGAACCTGCTGGATGCAGATCAGCATTAGCAGTTACCAACTTACCTGCCGGAACCCGACCAAGCACAACATCTGGTGAACATGGTCATCTTCACCTCGAAGGCCGAACAAGAGGAAAGGTACATTGCCTATATGCAAGTGCCCAGCACATGTTGAAAACAGTAGGTTTATATTGCATCCAATAGACAGCAAATTGAAGGTGGTAATTTGCTGCCTAATTTTAACTGCCTGTCCACCTAATTATGAGAATCTCTAACGTGGTATTTTCCAGAGATGTTATGCTTTAATAGTCACCATTTATTGAGACTATTTCACAGCAATTTTATGAGTCAGTGTATTTTTTTAAACAAATGATTTATTTACTTACAACCTGAGTTTAAGTGGTATGGTCATCAGGTTAATGATCAAATAAAATAGTAGTTGAACGGACTTTTTAAAAAATGAAGCCCTTTTTGTTTTTTTATTGGCACTTTTCACAGGTTGTAAATTCTCGATTGGTTGTTTTGGGCCCTCCTTGATACATTGGTATATTGCTTCACTTATGATTTATTGGCATTTTTAAAAAAAGAATACTTGCATCAACAGGTCCTGTTTTGATGTATACTTCAAAGTGTGCCTCTGAGCTGGGACTGTGTGACACTGAGATGTGAAGGATGAACATCAGATGATAAATGTTTCATACGTAGTCAATTTCTCATGGTATTTTTCACTGTAAATGACAGGATATGCTATTTCACAATGAAAGGACTTTAATACCCTGAATGCCAAACCATATTACCGTAGCTAAAGCAACTGAAATGCTATGATGCAAAATCCTCACAACTCCTGTGATCCTTACTCTGGACTTTATTTTTTCTTTCAAGTTGCTCGAATCACTTTATTTCTAATGCTACAATTTTAGAAGGTACCAGTGTTCGGCTTCTCTCAAACAATGACCAACCCTAATTATCTTTTTTATTTTGCAGATTCTGTGGTACCATTAAATATTTTGCCCTGTTGTGTATGTGTGGCATCTTAAAAGTGAAAACTTGTGACCTGGCCTGTGTGGCACTTTCTGGCCATGTGTGTATAACTTACAATGAGCATTGCACCCAATCTTCCGAAAGTTGAGAGAAACTTCCAGTGGGAGACTGGAATAGTTGTCCGTAATCACCATCCATTTAATTCACTGCTAATTTAATCCAAACTGTAATTTTCCGCATCATCAGGAAGCTCACCATATACCAATGACCAATACAGTAATCAGCCAATGTTGTAATCAACTGAAAAATTATGTTTAATGCGTTGAGAGAGGCAGAATACTGCGGTTTTAAACCATTTTTTCGTGTTATATTTCATCTTTTTCTAAATCGTATTTTTTTTCTTTATCATGTTATAAACAGTATTTCCAATATCTTGTGTTTTGTTCAAGTAGCACTATGATATTCCTTTCTGCTGCTAATATTAGTACGGATAGGAATGCCTCCCATGATTCCCCACGTATAATTGTGGAGCAAATGTAACATTATAAATGTAGCTATTATTCTCACTCGGTGGAACATAGTAAGTCTGTGTTAATAGGTGTGATTAGAAATCAGACTTTATTGAAAAAAGATGCAAATAGGACATGGGCACTGTGTTTCTTTATAATCACAATACATCTTTTCTGTAGCATTTAATGCGTAACATGGGCGAAATTCTCCGCCCCCCACGACGGGTGGGAGAATAGCGGGAGGGCCTTCCCGACATTTTTGCCGCCCTCCCGCTCCCCCGCCGAAGTCCCGACCCGAATCGCTGCCGCCGTTTTTTTACGGCCGGCAGCGATTCTCAGCTGTTAGATGGGCCGAAGTCCCAGCCCTTTCCGCCGTTTTTACGAACGGCAAACACACCTGGTCTTGCCGTTCGTAAAAACGGCGTCACAAACTCGCTATTAATAACCATGGCACCGATTGGCACGGCCGTGCCAAGGGTGCCATGGGCCCGCGATCAGTGGGCACCGATCGCGGGCAGCGGGCCCGATGCCCGCGCACTACTTGTCCTTCCGCCGCCCCGCAGTATCCATTCGCGGGGCGGCTGAGGGGCAACCCGGCCCGCGCATGCGCGGGTTTCGCGCAAAAACGCGATGACGTCACCCGCGCATGCGCGGGTTGGAGTCTTCCAAACTGCGCATGCGCGGCTGACGTCATATGACGCGTCAGCCGGCGCTAACTCCGGCAAGCGGGCTTAACGATTTTCGTTAAGCCCGTCTTGCCGGAGCCTACGGCGTCGGGCTGCTAGCCCCGACCGGGGACCAGAATCGGTCCCCGGTCGGGAAGGGGCGCGCTGCCGTAAAACCCGCCCGGGTTTTACGGCAGCTTTACGATTTCTCCCGTTTTGGGAGAATCTCGCCCATGTTTGATCTTAAATTACATATTGTTATGCTTCCAGGGTGGTCCTGCATATTAAAACATTGGGGCTCAGATTTCTCACTAAGCAGATTTTAATGCAGACATTAACTCATTTATTTCACCATGGCATTAAAGGAATGTCAGTCAGAAAATGTCCATCAACTTGTTTTATAGAATAGGGCACTTGTGGATTAAAGACCATTTCCGTTCCAGTTTCAATTCAATTCATATTAAAGCTGTTGAGGAAAAGCTGTCCCTGAAGCACAGAGAAAACTGACAAAGAATTTAATGCCGAGTCAAAAATGGGACTCACCAAATAACAAGTGTTGGGTGTGATCATGGGGAAAGGCAGCTGTGTTGTTCTCTGTTTTACTTTACCCTCATGGTTTGATCCATAGTGTTGATCCAAGGAACGAGTCTTGTTGACAGACAAAACTATTTCATTAACACTACTTAACTGAACTCGGTTTGATACTTATCCCTAAGAAACAAACAGTTGATTAATAACACAAACAATTCTCTGCAACTAACTCACTACCAGATTAAACTATTATCTACCTCTCTATCTTCAGTCTCTCTAGCTAACTCCTCACTCCTGCTGCTACTACCTCATCCAACCTTCAGTCCCACAAGGCTCAGCATCATCCCTTATATGCTTATAGGACTAGCTACTTCTAGTCGCTGTCTCTTTGCGTTTCATTAACCCTTGCATTACCTTCATGTATGATAATACCACTGGTACCAAGAGGTATAGAAAGTTTCAGAAGGTGGTAGCAGCAGGAGTGAGGAATTAGCTAGAGAGGGCAGCACGGTGGCGTAGTGGTTAGCACTGCTGCCTCACGGCACCGAGGTCCCAGGTTCGATCCCGGCTCTGGGTCACTGTCCGTGTGGAGTTTGCACATTCTCCCCGTGTTTGCGTGGGTTTTACCCCCACAACCCAAAGATGTGCAGGGTAGGTGGATTGGCCATGCTAAATTGCTCCTTAATTTGAAAAAAATGAATTGGGTAGAGACTGAAGATAGAAAGATAGATAATAGTTTAATCTGGCAGGCAGGTAGTTGTGGAGAAGAATAGTTTATGTGTTATTAATCAACTGTTTATTTCTTAGGGAGAAGTGTCGAACCCAGTTCAGTTAAGTAGTGTTAATAAAATAGTTTTGTTTGTCAACACTACTCGTTGTTCTTTTGATCAACACTACGGAACAAACCTTGAGGGTAAAGTCAAACAGAGAACAACACGCCTCCCTCCCTGTGAAATAACGGAAATGGTGGCAGCACATTTGTAAAGGCCAAGTAAACTTGACAATTAATAAAGGAAAACCATGCCAGGAAGGTTGACAGCGAGGTTGGCCAGCGCCACAGAGATGAGGATTCACTGCCCCTTCACGCAGATGGCTTGGCTCAAGTGGCTTGACATGCCAGACGAAATGAACTTTCCCTCTCACTGACCACATGTCTATTCTCTTGCACAATCTCTATTTGATTGGGCCAGACCACCCAGTCATCCATCCCCAGCACCCAAGAAACAACCTCAGTGGAGAGCTCCGAGGAGTCCACCATCAAGGCATCACACCTATCAATTCCACCTTCCACCAGTGCAGAGACACACACCTCGTTGGGTAACATTAGTGGAAAGGCTTTTGGGGAACAATCTAGTGGGATCCACACAGTTGCTAATGCACTTTGGGTGGAGGCAGGAACATCCAAGGGCGTCAGCAGACAGATGCTGGGCCTCTGGACAAGGTTATCCCGAAGCTGATGTAGATGCTAGGATATGGACGTGAGATTCATGAGGGAAAGCTAGGGACATTCCAGCGAGTGCAAAGCTAATTGGAGGAATCGCAAAGGCACTGGTGCAGGTGATGATGCTGACAATGCGTGGCACTGAGGCCAACATCAGTAAGGTGGCAACCACAGTGGAAAGCCAGGAGCACAAGGTCAGCATCTTGAGTGGTCGTGACCAAGGTATGGCTCAGTACATGATGACCATGGCTTTGGGACTCAATATCATACCCCAGTCACTGAGGGACATGTCCCAGATACACGTGGGCATTGCTGTGGCCTTCTGGAACATGTCCCAGTCACTGAGCAGCATTGCCGAGGACACCAACACCATGGTGCAGACAATGGGGAGCCACTAGGACTGGCAGAGCCATATGATGCAGAGGCTTCTACAACTCAGTCAGCTGCCACTCCATCCCATGGAGACCCTCAGGGCCCTGCAGGCACTGCCAGAACGGAGGAAGCACTGCAGACCAACCCGGGGCCTGCCCACCAAGGAGACGCCAGTGGGCTCCGGTTTTTCCGAATCCCCATCCCCACTCCTGACACCGGCGCATCTCAAGCGCAGTGGACAGACAGGGAGGCACGTTGATGCCTGTGATACCAGTAAGTCAGCTGGGCCTCTCCAACTTCAGGCCCTCCAAAGGATGTCCGCCAAAGCCATCAAAGGCCACAGGGCACAACAGGCTGTCTCCACCTCTGATATGCATCCTGGGGACACACCTAGATGAGATATAGCAGTAGACCACATAACACCAAGAAGAAGGGGGGTGGAGGAGGGGGGTGTAGTATGGGGCTTGGGGGAGGGGAGTTCACTCTCTGTAGCTAAGGGGAATGGAAATGCCAAATGGTCACAATTAAAGCATGTTATACATGATGATGTGAAGCCTCTGTCACATTAATTTTCACAGCGGCCTGCCTGCACCCCCAACTCCAGTGCCCTCCGGTCCCCCACCCAGACGCCGTGGTCCAAGATCAAACACAGACCCCATTCAGAGGATGGGTGTGAGCGTGCTGTCAGCAGAAAGACAGGAGGTAGACTTTGGCATGAATTGAGGAGCACCAGAGCTTTCCTCCTCATAGCGAGCGATCATCACTCTCTTGCCTTGTATATTGACCCGCTGACAGTGCCGACACAGGCCCATTACTTTGGATGATGTTACGCAGACCCTGAAGTGCTGGAACAGAGTGGTTGTTGGGGGGGAAGGGGGGGATGTAGTGGGAAGGTCACATGTTGAACATTAAGGGAGTTTCACCCCTTGTATTTTTTTTAATTTAGAGTATCCAATTCATTTTTTCTAATTAAGGGTCAATTTAACGTGGCCAATCCACCTACCTGCACATTTTTGGGTTGTGGGGGCAAAACCCACGCAAACACGTGGAGAATGTACAAACTCCACACGGACAGTGACCCAGAGCTGGGATTGAACCTGGGACCTCGGCGCCGTGAGACAGCAGTGCTAACCACTACACCACCATGCTGCCCCCCCTTCTTGTTAATTCAGGGCATTCCCTGATGCCCTGGTGTGTGATAGGTTACATGTGTGCCATCAATTACCCCCTGGGGAGTGGGTTAATTCTCAAGAGTTTGTTATATTCGACGTCAATCTCACCAATGAGATTGAAATTAATGCAAATTGGGGGTAATGATATTTGGGTGAATTCTGGAACTTGCCATTTTCAGCGGGTCGGTTAGATAGCAAATTGATTTGTGCCTGGCGCGAATCTCGACTTCTGCCTTTCCCACTACTTAGTCGGTGCGCCCAGATCCGTGCCGGGCGCAACATGGTGGTTAAATCACGCCCTTGGTCTCTTGAGGAATTAGGTGATATGGGGAACTGGTGGGAAAGTGCAGCTGAAGTCTAACATCAGCCATGATTGTATTGACTAGTGGAGTAGGTTCGTCAGTTCTTATGGTTTACTCATATATCACTTCTGTTCTTGCATTCATTTAATGGCTTGGACTGAAATATTACCTGGTGCATGAGAATACATTCAAAATTTAAAACAGATATTTGATATACTGAAGCCTTTTTCACAATAGCTACATTAAATGCAACATCTGATGAAACATGTTTTATGACCTATTTTCATGCAGGAACACAATTTCAGCTCTATCTAAATAAATGTTGTGATGTGTATGGTTTTTCCAATTTTTAGGATGAGGAGGTATTCATTTCCAGTCTCAGTCAGGTTATTTGATCTTTTGAATAACAACAGAAATGTTCCCTAAGGTCTTATTGCAGTGAATTGCTGCAGTTCATGAAAAGAGAACAATTCTTTTTCTTCTATGAAGTATTATGACAGCACTACTGTACAGTATAGCTTATTTTCAAATATGCATGGAAGTAACAAGATAAACAAAATGTGCTTTACATCAGCTACATAAAGGGAACATGGACTAATGTTTGGAGTGCATTCCAAGGCTTGGAGATAATATGCACAGGCACTACCTAGTTAACACATAACCACTGATGCACAGGCCATCAATGATTAAAGCAATCAGATGGTGAACAGCCAAAATCAATTAGTTTGCATTATCTATAGTTATGAATAATAAAAGCGGTGACTGCCATGGTACAGATACCAACCTAGAATGTTGTTCGATTGAGGTTGGTTGTGTTTAAACAGCCTTTTTGTGTTTTGTTTGATTATGGTAAACTTGGAACGACATGAATGCCACAGATCCTGCAACTTCCAAAGAAGCCATGAGCTTTTGTTTCTAATGCAGCCATGATTTTGAAAGTATAGCATTGGGCCACGAGGATAAATTTCCTCTTTTGTATGTGCGTGTGTAAATAACTGCTTGGGCACAATATTGAATGGCAGAACATGCTTTTTTCATAGAAATTACAGTGCAGAAGGAGGCCATTCGGCCCATTGAGTCTGCACCGGCCCTTGGAAAGAGCACCCTATCCAAGCCCATACCCCCACCCAACCTTTTGTTTTGAACACTAAGGGCAATTTATCATGGCCAATCCACCTAACCTGCACATCTTTGGACAGTGGGAGAAAACCGGAGCACCCGGAGTGTAATGAACTCCAATTGGCTTTATTGGTTGGCCAATTGGAGTATGAGCTCCCTGAATGATAGCTCATTGAGGGGGCCCATATAATCGGAAGTTGACTGGACTGCTAGCAGCACTGTTTGTAGCTGCTCCTGTAATATCGTTATTGTAAATAAATATTGGTGTGGTGACGGAACTCCTGCCTCCCGTGGATTACTACAGTGGCGACGAGGTAAACTACGAATTTTGCGGAGACCAGCTGCCGCACTCGGAGGGTAAGCCTTGCCATTTTAAAAATGCGTTTTTTGGGAGGTTAGAGGCATTCGACTCGGCTATTGAGGACTGGTCCCAGTATGTGGAGAGAATGTGTTACTTCTTCCGGGCAAATGATATACTGACGGACAAAAGGAGACGGCTTACCCTGCTGTCGGCGTGCGGACCCTCCGCTTTCGCCATTATACGTAGTCTGACTTAAGCCGATGCGCCGGACACGAAAACTTTCCAAGAAGTAACGGAATTGGTGAAAGAGCACTACGACCCAAAACCACCCCTAATTTTGCGTAGGTAAAGATTCTACACAGCGAAGCGGGAAGACAGGGAGTCAGTCACAAATTTCTTGACCCGCCTGAGAAGGCTGGCAGAAAAATGTGAGTTCGGCCCGACGCTAAATGAAATGCTTCGGGACCGGTTAGTGTGTGGTATAAACGACCTCACAATACAGAAACACCTGTTGGTGGAAACGGAGCGAGACTGCAGGCAGGCGTTACAGCTCGCACTGTCCCTAGAAAAGGCAGCAAGTGGGGCGCAGGAACTACAGGGCACGCCAATGGAGGTAGATACCTGTGAGAGGGACTACCACAACGGGTCCTGCTACCAGATATCCGCTCTCAGGAAACACCTGAGGAATAGAGGGAAAAAGGAAAACCCCAGAACTGCCCCCAAGTCTGCCAGGACTAAGTACCGGCTGAGGCTCCCCCAACAGAGAAGGACCGTTTCTGGCACCAGACAGAGTGGGGTAACAACGACAGAAACCCTAGAAGGAGGTGGCAAAAGAGGAATAGCAGGTGGGGACGCAGGGAAGTACACAACCTAGACGCCCCATCCTCCTCCGAAGGGGAACAATTATATAATATTACAACGAAGGAAGCAGAACCCATTAGGATTACCCCACGGGTGAACGGGCGGCCGACAATAATGGAAATAGACACGGGTGCGGCCGTATCAGTAATGGGAGTGGCAGCATTTAGAAAAATCAAAGATGGACTCCAGCCACTAACCCTAACAAAAACATCGACAAAACTTAAAACCTACACGGGGGAACCCCTGGAAGTTCTAGGCACGACTCATGTACCTGTGGAATATGAGAAACAATTGCTCAGATTACCGTTGGCGATAGTAGAGGGCTCCGGACCGAGCTTAATTGGACGGAACTGGCTGAAAGACCTAAAATTAGATTGGATGAAAATTTTCCAGAGTGGAAGCGGGCAGTTGAGTGGAGTACTCCAAAAATACCCGGAGGTCTTCCAGGAAGGTTTGGGGGAAATCATAGTCGCCAAAGCAACTTTGCACGTAGACCCAGAATCCCTTCCGAAATTTTGTAAGGCCAGGCCGGTACCTTTTTCATTAAGAAAGAAAGTAGATGACAAAATAGAAAGGTTACGGCGCGACGGCATTATCAGACCAGTACAATTCTCGGAATGGGCAGCGCCGGTGGTACCAATTTTGAAGCCAGACGGCTCGATACGTCTCTGTGGAGATTTCAAACAGACAGTAAACAAATACGCACTGCTGGACAAATACCCAGTCCCGAAAATAGACGACCTATATGCCAAATTGGCAGGTGGGCTTTTGTTCACAAAACTAGACATGAGCCACGACTACCTGCAGTTAAAACTGGACAAGGGCTCCCAGAAGTTCGCTACGATCAACACCCTGAAGGGCCTTTTTCGTTATACTAGGCTACCTTTTGGAGTGTCATCAGCCTGCGCTATATTCCAGCGTACGATGGAAAATATCCTGCAGGGACTACCGCAGGTGATGATTTATTTGGACGATGTCTTAATCACGGGTAGGACAAACAGGGAACACTTAAGGAACCTGGAGGAAGTGCTCAGGCGTTTCGCAAAGGCAGGCGTACGGCTAAAAAGGGAAAAGTGTGTTTTTCTGGCCGAGAGGAAGTACGCCCAAATCGAGAAGAAAGGACTGGCGGTGATATTCGCAGTAAAAAAATTTCACCAGTATCTGTACGGGCGGGAATTCGCCATAGTGACGGACCATAAGCCGTTATTAGGGTTATTAAAAGAAGACAAGTCAATACCCCCGATTGCATCAGCTAGAATCCAACGCTGGGCGTTGCTACTGGTGGCATATAGATACGTTCTGGAGCACAGACCGGGAACGCGAGTAGCACATGCAGATGCTTTGAGCAGACTTCCCCTCACGGACACTCCGCCGCAAATACCAAAAGTAGAGGAGACAGTAATGACTCTAAATTTTTTGGACACCCTACCAGTAGACACACAACATATTCGGTTGTGGACGCAAAAAGACCCAGTTTTAGCCAAAGTGAAGCATTTACTGCTAACAGGGGAACTGGAAAGACCAGTGGAGCCCCAGATGCACCCATACTGGAGCAGAAGGGACCAAATAACTGTAGAAGACGGTATCCTATTATGGGGAGCCCGGGTAATCGTCCCAGCTCAGGGCCGTCAAGCAATCTTAACTGAGTTACATCACGGACACCCAGGGGTGTCTAAAATGCAGATGCTAGCTCGAAGCTACGTTTGGTGGCCAGGTTTGGACACAGACATAGCAGCCTTGGTACATCGGTGCCAGGAGTGCCAACAGGGGCAAAGAGTGCCACCAGCGGCGCCATTGCGCCCGTGGGAATGGCCAGGCAGACCGTGGACCCGCCTGCATATTGACCACGCCGGCCCTTTCATGGGCTCAATGTTTTTGGTGATAGTGGGCGCCCACTCCAAATGGTTGGACGACCACCGGGTAAATACGGCAAGCACAGCATCGACAATTGAAAATCTCAGGGCCTCGTTTGCAACACATGGACTTCCAGAGGTATTGGTGTTGGACAACGAAACGGCATTCACAAGTGGGGAATTTGGAAAATTCCTGAAGGAAAACGGAGTCCATCACATCAAAACGGCCCCTTGCCATCCAGCGACAAACGGCCTGGCAGAGAGAGCGGTCCAGACACTTAAAGCGGGACTCAAGAAGCAGCCGGCAGTGTCAATAGACACAAAGCTCTCCCGCTGGCTGTTTGATTACAGGACCACACCGCATTCCACAACGGGCATACCGCCAGCTGAACTCTTAATGGGAAGGCGGCTGTGAACGAGGCTGAGTCTCCTTTTCCCAAATTTAACGGGGAAAGTGGAGAAACAACAGGAGGCCCAACGCAGGGGGCATGATAATAGTCGACAGCAGAGACATTTCCAGGTGGGGGCACCGGTTTGGGTCAAGATTTATGGGAATGGACCAACGTAGGTCAAAAGCACGGTAGAGTCTCAAACAGGGCCCATATCCTATCAGGTTTCAATAGGAGGTAAGGTGCTGAAGAAACACCTAGACCAAATAAGGGCAGCGGAACCACACCTGGAGGCAGGCGGAGCAGGACTGCCTCAACCTGGGATAGCCCAGACAGAAAGGATACCCCAGCCCCGAGCAATTTCTCCAGACCCCGTCATCCAGTCATCAAAGTCGGAGATGGACACACTCGACGAGGCCGCCGCGACACCTCTCCCCGAGGAGGAGGAAGAACAACTTCCAAGGAGGTCGTCAAGGAAAAGACGGGCACCTATAAGGTACACCCCGCCCACTTCGGAGAACGACCCGGCGGACGACACAGAGGTGACAGACCCAGACATGAGGAGCAGGAAGAAGCTCAGAGGAATGCCAGCTGGCAGGAATTCCTCGGACCTTGGGGGGGGAGGGGTGTAATGAACTCCAATTGGCTTTATTGGTTGGCCAATTGGAGTATGAGCTCCCTCAATGATAGCTCATTGAGGGGGCCCATATAATCACCTGTGTAGGCTTTGTGAGCCAGTCTTTAGTTGACTGGACTGCTAGCAGCACTGTTTGTAGCTGCTCCTGTAATATCATTATTGTAAATAAATATTGGTGTGGTGACGGAACTCCTGCCTCCCGTGGATTACTACACGGAGGAAACCCACGCAGACACGAGGGGAACACGTGCAGACTCCACACAGACAATGACCCAGCAGGGAATCGAATCTGGGAGCCTGGAGCTGTGAAGCAACTGTGCTAACTACTGTGCTGCCCCAAATATATAATTACTTGATATAGTAGGACAGAAAATTAAGCAAATTCCGTTATCCACGTACGATCCTCACTGTCTGATTTTCCTCTGTTCTGGCAATTATTTAGCAGGAAGCACATAAGAAATTCTTCCCTTCTCCCATCTATTCAAGGGACAAGGTGCAGGATTTTCAGGTCCCCCCCAGTCGCGTGTTTCTCGGCGGCGTGTAATTCGCTGCCAGCGCGATTCCATCCTCCCGCCGCATGGCCATGAGATTTCCCATTGTAACCATCCCTCGGACACGGCACCCGCTGGCAGGAAAAACGAATCAAAACAACCAGAGAATTCTGGCCAAGATTTCATGGGCTGGAGGATTCTCCGTCGGACGACGCCAGAATCGAAGTGCGATTGGGCGGGGAATCGATTTTGACACCGAAATCGTGGCAGGTGCCGGGTTCACGCCAAATCACAATTCTCCGGTGCCTGCACAACAGTGTCAATGCATTCCAGAATGCACCTACAGTAAATGCCATTGGCATATCATTAGCAGGCCTGACCCAGTATTTTCCGGGGCCTCCGTGATTCTCCGCCTCTACTGGAGTGAATCCCCGATGGCGAGGTTCACTTGTGCTTTTAAAGATTGTTAAACAGGTGCCAAGGCTGCGGAGGGAGAGCGAGGGAGTGCAGAAAGTGTCCAAAATCATGATAATTTGATGACAGCCGTGCCACTGGCGGGGGGGGGGGGGCTTCTGCCAGGATTGGGGGGAGTAGCGTGAATTGGCCAGGAGGTGGGCTGTGGTTTGGGCACAGACCACCATTGCTGTGCCTGCAAGACAGCCATGCAGCTGCACACACTGCTGACTGTCCACTGTGAACTATGGGCCACAGGTCGTATGGGTGTCCCCCCCAGAGCACCCTCTTAGGTGCCATCTTGCCCCAGCCGACCCATCAGCGGGGTGAGTGTGCTCCAACGCAACCAGTGGCATCATATTGGCCGGGTTGAGTGTGTGTAGGGAGTGAAGTATTGTGATGATATGATCTGCATACTCGTCTGCCATTGGGCCAGAACGTCGGCTTACCATTGGCCCTGGTCGGTCATGTGCCTCTCGACCGATTGGCCGAGAGGCTGAGTTAACCACGCCTCTATTAACGAGGTATAAATGCTCAGACGCCTGACGATCGTCCCTTTCCACTGTAGATGATCGCAGAGCTGTGTTCTAGTTAATTAAAGCCAGACTTTGGTAAATCACTCGCCTCGCGTACAATCGATGGTACATCAAGTATGTATATGTGGGCGCAGCTTGTCAGCCTCCCGAGTGTCAATCACGGACCCAGTGAATCCCGCACCATTTTCATTGTAATCGATTGTGTTCTTCGTTACGCCGGTGCTAGCCCCTCCATGGTCGCTGAATCAGTCCAGGTGCGGCGCCAGTTTTGTTGTCATAGAAGTCGGCGAATCCTACCCTGGCGTCAACACTTAGTCTCAGGAACGGAAATCCTGCCCCATAACTGATTTTCGTCGCATAGAACTGAATGGCTGATGCATTTGGGAGAAGAAAATGGTGTGGAATTTAAAGGGATGAAAACAATTAAAGGGGAGAGTCAGAATATGTGCTGAAAATCCTGAAAGCTGAAGGAAAGGGTCAGAAAGTAGCTCAACTGATTAGCAGCTCAAATGAGGAAACAAATGATTAAATGATGAGCAAGGATAGGGCAGGAAGCCAGAGGTGCATGTATGAGCCTTTATGCAAATGAAGGAGCAACTCAGTCTTCAGCTCCCTGTTTGATGGCTGTAGAAGTGTAGATGGTACTGAATAAGGTGGCATGGAAAAGGATGGTTCACTGTACTACTTTAGAAACATAGTAACATAGAAAATAGGAGCAGGAAGAGGCACTTCCAGCCTGCTCTGCTATTCATTATGATCATGGCTGATCATCCAACTCAATAGTTGAATCCTACCCTCGCCCCCTATATCTAACTTTCTTGAAAAAATGCTGTGCGAGATTCTCCGTCGACTGACGCCGAAATCGGAAAAGGCGATTGGGTGGAGAATCAGTGGTGAAGCCAAAATTGTGACAAGCATCCATACTCCGGTGTCTCGACAGCAGCGTCAATGTGTTCTACTCCACACGTACAGTAAACACCATTGGCATATCATTAGTGGGCCTGGCACAGTATTCTCAGGGGCCTTGGCAATACTCTGCCTCACCAGGAGGAATTACTGATGGCGAGGTTCACTTGTGGCTTCACAAATCGGGAATCAGGCGCTGTGGCTGCTGAGGGAGAGAGAGGGGGGTATGGAAAGTGTCCAACATTGCTATAGCGTGCTCACAGTTGTTCCACTGGCCAGGGGACTTCTGACAGGGCCATGGAGAGTAGTGGGGGATGGCCAGGAGGTGGGCTGTGGAGTCGGGGTGGACGGGCACTGAACACCATTGACGCATCCTGCAAGGCAACTATGCAGCTGCGCGAGCTGCTGACTGCCCACTGTGAACTTATCCCCCCAAGTATCCTCTGGCCCCAGCCGACCCCTCAACAGGATGGGCGAGCTCCAGCACAACCAGTGCCATCTTTCTGGCTGGGATGAATGTGTAAAGGGAGTGGATTGTCAACCTCTCAAGTGTCAATCCCAACTCCGCTGAATCTGGCACCATTTTTCATTGGAATCGATCGTGCTCTACGTGGTGCCATTGCTAGCCCACTAACTATTCCTGAATTGCTCCAGAAGTGGCGCCAATTTCGCTGTCATAGAAATCCACCGATTCTGGGCGCGATTCTCCCAGCCCCGCGCCGGGCCAGAGAATGGCCACAACCGCGCCACGCCACCCCGACGCCGGCGCGCGATTCTCCGAGGTGCGGAGAATAAGTGCATTTGTGCTGGCGCGTTTGGCGTGGCGCCGGTCACGGGCTGCTGTACGAATGGGCCGAGCGGCCACGCGGAAAAAGCAGATTCCCGCCGGCGCCGTCCACACCTGGTTGCTGCTGGCGGGAATTCTGCGCGAAGGGTCAGGGGGCAGCTTGTGGCGGGGGGGAGGGGGTCTCCATCCCCGGGGGGGGGGGGCTGCGATGGGATCTGGCCCGTGATCGGGACCCACCAATCGGCGGGCCGGTCTCTCCCCCACCCCCGGGCCTACTTTGTTCCGTGTCCGGCCCCAAAACACCTGCGCCATGTTGTGTCGGGGCCGGCGCATTCCGTAAAGCCACCACGCATGTGCGGGTTGGCGTCGCCCCCAGTGCGCGCCAGGAAGTGAGGCTGGAGCGGCGTGAACCACTCCAGCGCCGTGCTGGCCCCCTGTGGGGGCCAGAATCACTAGTGTCCGCGCCCGTTTCATGCTGTCGTGAAATGCGATGGCGTTCACGACGGCGCGGACACTCTGTCCCGCGATCAGAGATCGCGCCCCCTTTTTGCATCTACCCTACCTAGTCCAGTTAAAATTCTGTAGGTTTCTCTGAGATCCCCCTCATTCTTCTGAACTCCAGCGAATATAGTCCTATCCGACTCCATCTTTCCTTGTATGCCAGTCCTGCCCTCCCAGGAATCAGTCTGGTCAACCTTCACTGCACTCCTCCACACAGCTCACCTTCCCTTTGTGCCACACTTCCCATTAATGCTGCAAGCAGCCGGAGTTAAGTTTAAGGTGCCTTTTACTCTGACTGTATGTGCTGATGACAATAACTGTCAGCATTCTTGCTGCAAAGAGGATTCCTCTGCATCTGCATCTCTGCTGAGCTGGCGCTTGTGAAAATGAACCTTAATGGGCTTTGCTAGAGTTGTCAGAAATAGTTGATGGCAGGTTTCAGCAGACTATGCACTCTGTTGATCACCCTGGTGAGCTTTGTTTCATGAGGTTTCACTGAAAGCATCATATACTGTGAAGGGAATTCATATTGGAAGACATAGAAGTTACAACCTCCACCTCAACCTGACAATATTTGACATTTTTTTATTCATTCATGGATGTAGCATCACTGGCTCACATCCATGAATGAATTCAAAAATGTCAAACATCGACAGGTTGAGGTGAAGGCTGTAACTTCTATGTCTTCCTATATGAATTCCCTTCACAGCCAACTCAATCTTCCTGATAGACCGCATCCCTCATTCTATCTAAGTTGTTGGTTCCAATATGGACCATGACTGCTGGCTGGTCACCTATCCCCATCTCAGAATGCTCCGCATTTAATCAATGACCTCCTTGAACTCTGATGTGGAGATGCCGGCGTTGAACTGGGGTGAGCACAGTAAGAAGTTTTACAACACCAGGTTAAAGCCCAACATGTTTGTTTCAAATCACTAGCTTTCGGAGCACTACTGTCAGGTGAATGAAAAGGTGGGTTCCAGAAACATATATACAGACAAAGTCAATGATGCAAGTCGATACTTTGAATGCGAGTCTTTGCAGGTAATTAAGCCTTTGCAGGTCCAGAAAGAGCAACTGGAGAGAGGGATAATCATAGGTTAAAGAGGTGTGAATTTTGTCAAAATAAACGTAGGATTTAAGTAACAAAAACTCACTGACTACCGACCAATCATCTGATTCCCTTGCGTTTATGCCACTGTACTTTATCGGAAGCTAACTTAAATGTTTTAATGTGGAGATGCCAGCGTTGGACTGGGGTGAGCACAGTAAGAAGTCTTACAACACCAGGTTAAAGTCCAACAGGTTTGATTCAAACACGAGCTTTCGGAGCGCAGCTCCTTCCTCACCTGAGGAAGGAGCTGCGCTCCGAAAGCTCGTGTTTGAATCAAACCTGTTGGACTTTAACCTGGTGTTGTAAGACTTCTTAAATGTTTTACTTCACTCTCATTATTTATAGACCTCAGATTTTAACTTATTGGAAGATGCAAACCCTTTAGTGTTAAAAGCTTGCAATTTAATTTTAACTTTATCCCTGAGATTTGATTAATTAATTGAACATTGATTGTAATTATGCTATAAATTGTGAAATTGATCTTATTTTCAACATTAATGAATTGATCTAGTCTTACTATATGGCTGATTAATTTAAATTCTTATCACCCCCACCACATTCCTTGCACTGCAACATCTCTTCCCGTTCACTTCAGCCTCACAATCTGAACACCAATCCCAGCACCACTCCACTCCCAGGCCTTTCCTTTTGACCAGGTACCAGAGAACCAGATGGCTTTTTACAATGCCCTAGTAGTTGAATGGTTACCATTACTGTTCCTAACTTTTTAATTCCAGATTTGTTTAATTAATTGAATTTAAATGTACCAATTAGCTTGGTGGGAGTTAAACCATTGTATCCAGACCATTAGTCCTAGTCTCTATGTTACTAGCCCAATGACATAATCACTGTGCAAATATTCCCATTTACACATAGAAGGCTACTCACATTTACCTAACTATTTACCTTCAACTCCTTTTTCCTCATCCACCCAATTCAATCTCATTTCAAATTTTGTCATCGGCCAGTAGCTTCTTGGCTCCCCAGTGTCGGATTTGGGGAGCATCCCAAAGATGCGTTGGGGAATCCCTCACAAAAGTTCCCAGGAAAGGTTTAAGTGGCAGATCTTCAGAAGCACTAACTTCCTCTGCATTGGGCTGGGAACCATCCGACAAATCGACTCAAATCCGTAACTTAGGATGTTCTGCCGGGTTTACAACAATAGTTACTTTGAAAGAGTTAGAAGGAATAAAACCATTTCTGACTTTAGCATAACCCCCTCCATCCCCAACCTGACCTGATACTGACACACATGTGAGGCAGACCAGAATGCCACCCTCCCCCCACTGCCACGCCACCATCCTTGAGGAGACACGGACCTGTCCCCCCCCCCCCCCCCCCCCACTCCTCCAGGCGGGACCCGGACTGCCCCCAAAACCGTAGTGGACCTGAGCCCCTCACCTCAAATCCTCTCAAAGGGCAGACTTGACCCAATCCCTACCACCCCTGGAGTGGATCCAACCTGACCTGACACTGCCCCCTTGGATTCTCCCCCCCCCCCCCTCCACCCTGGACATCCTCACATTCCATTCATTGACCTGGACACTTACCTGCTCCTTGCCTGTGAGGTCAGTGAGCCCTTTAAACCAAACTACTTCCCGACGGCCAGTGTGGTAAAAAAAAAGGGGCCGTGGTCTCCCCGAGTTTGCCAGTGTTACATTGCACTGTGGCCTTCAGGGACTCTTTCACTGCAGGTCCCAAACAGTGCCAGCCAGCAGAGGTTTGAACAAAGTTTTCCACAGCAGGTCAGTGTGATTTAAACTCTTGCAATCCCAGGATAATATTACTTTACAGCGCTGGATGGAAGTTATAGTCTAATATATCTGTCTCAACTATGAACTATGGAAGTGAATTCCACATAATTAAGCTTTGAAAGAAAAATGGCACCAGAGCGAGGCGACTTCTTGCAAGCTGTGCCCAGCATACCCTCTAATTCTATCTTTTACTCTTGTTCTATGCTTCTAAAACTTCATTCTAACTCTTTTAAACTTTTAAACAATGTTCGAATTCAATTACTTACAGATTTAGCGCCTCGTATTCAGTTGATCTTTTCTGTTCAGGAGTCCTGGGCCCAGACCCAGACCGTATGCACCCCCTCTTAGAACTCCCCCCCCCCCCCCCCCCCCCCCTCCCCATTGCCCCAAGGCCCTCAAACGGTGCTTGGGCGTCTTCTCCTACTACGCCCAGTGGGTCCCTCAATATGCGGACAAAGCCCGCCCACTCTTTAAGGCCACACGATTTCCCCTGTCAGCCGAGGCACGCCAGGCCTTCAACTGCATCAAGGAGGACATCGCCAAAGCGGCCATGCGGGCGGTGGATGAATGCACTCCATTCCAGGTTGAGAGCAACGCCTCAGAGGTAGCTCTAGCAGCCACACTAAATCAAGCAGGGAGACCAGTCACATTTTTCTCCCGTACCCTCTCCGCTTCAGAACTCCGACACTCCTCAGTCGAGAAAGAAGCACAAGCCATTGTGGAGGCTATTCGTTACTGGAGGCACTACCTCGCAGGTAGAAGGTTCACCCTCATCACCGACCAAAGATCGGTTGCCTTTATGTTTGATAACTCGCAAAGGGGCAAAATAAAAAATGATAAAATTCTTCGATGGAGGATCGAACTCTCCACCTATAGCTATGATATTAAGTATCGACCCGGGAAGCTCAACGAGCCTCCGGATGCCCTATCCCGCGGGACATGCGCCAGCGCGCAGATTGACAGACTGAAAGTCATCCACAACGACCTCTGCCACCCGGGGGTCACCCGGCTCGCCCACTACATCAGAGCCCGAAACCTGCCTTTCTTCAACGAGGAGGTAAAAGCGGTCACCAGGGACTGCCCGATCTGTGTGGAGTGCAAACCGCACTTCAATAGACCAGGGAGGGCCCACCTGGTCAAGGCTTCTAGGCCCTTTGAACGCCTCGCGATTGATTTCAAAGAGCCACTCCCCTCAACTAACAAGAACATTTACTTTCTAAACGTCGTAGATGAGTTCTCCCGTTCCCATTTGCTATCCCGTGCCCCGACATGACCTCCCACACAGTCATTAGGGCCCTGCATAGCATCTTCACCCTGTTTGGTTTCCCCAGCTACATGCACAGCGACCGGGGTTCGTCCTTCATGAGCGACGAACTGCGTCAGTACCTGCTCAACAAGGGCATTGCCTCGAGCAGGACTACCAGCTACAACCCCAGGGGGAAAGTGCAGGTGGAGAGGTAGAACGCGACAGTCTGGAAGACCGTCCTACTGACCCTCCGGTCTAGAAAGCTCCAAGTCTCCCAGTGGCAGGAAGTCCTCCCAGAAGTGCTCCACGCTATTAGGTCCTTCTTATGCACAGCGACCAATCAGACCCCTCATGAGAGGCTCTTCATTTTTTCCAGGGGCACTACCATGGGGGTCTCACTTCCGGCATGGCTGAGGACACCGGGCCCGGTACTCTTGAGGGCACACAAAACCGACCCCCTTGTTGAGAAGGTGCACCTGCTCCACTCCAACCCCCAGTATGCCTTCGTCGAGTTCCCTGACGGCCGCCAGGACACAGTATCCCTCCGGGATCTGGCACCCGCTGGATCCAGCTCCCCCTCTACCCCCACAAAAGGACCCCTCACCCTACACCCCATGCTGCCGCCCCCGAGCCCATGAGCCCGCTCCACCAGTTCCATGCACCCGCGCCGGCTAGCCCGCAGCGCCCCCAGTCCCCAGTCGAACCAGAAGAGTATGAAGCTCGGACACAACCCTCCCTGGAGTCCGCCATTGTACCCCAGCACACAACACCCATCCAGCCACCGCAAGAGGCTGCAACCCCGGTGCTCCGCAGATCACAGCGGACAGTTCGACCACCGGACAGACTGACTTTGTAGACCACCACCCCCGCCGGACTTGATTTTTTTGCAGGGGGTGAATGTGGTGAATGTAACGTAGTAATTCACACTGTATTTACCAATACCATTGTAAGTGCAGTAGTGTTATCCGACCACTAGGGGGAGTAGCTCTGGGAATGCTCAGGAGTTTGTACAGGGCTCCACCCTTGGTTCCGCCCACGACTCCTCCCCATTGACTGCTGTATAAATAACCGTGTCCAGAGCCAGCCTGCAGTTCATCGAGAGTTCAACGGGTAACAGGCTGGCTCTGTAGTAAGTAGATTAAAACCACTGTTCATATCTTAAAGCACATGTCTCGTGAATTGATGGTTCCATCACAGAGGGCACCCTGCCTCATACCCCTGTGTAAGTCAAAGCTTTGTGAGCTCATATCATTCATCCTCACTCTTGCTCTTGGTGCCACATACAGCAACCGCACCCATGCCACAAATCTCGGCCCAAACCCAAACCTTCTCAAAACTTCGAATAAGTACCGCCACTCTATCCAATCAAATGCCTTCTCCGCATCAATGGGCACCACCACATCCGGTATCATGAGCCCCGACGGATTCATCACCATATTCAACAGCCGTCTTATATTACTCATTTGCTCCCTGCCCTTCATGACGCCTGTTTGATCTTCTGCAACCACTCCTGGGATATAATCCGCCATCCTCCCCACCAACATCACAGCCAATAGTTTCACATCCGTGTTCAATAATGATATGGGCCTATACGACCCACATTCCACTGGGTCATTCCCCTTTTTTAGGATTAATGTGGTTACTTCCTGCGACATCGTCTCCAGCAACTCCCCCTTTTCTAGTGCTTCATTAAACACCCCTATTATGTATTTTCTTTTGTTCCCTTTTCTTCCCATGTACTTAATGATCTGTCGAGCTGCTCGCAGAAAAATACTTTTCACTGTACCTCGGTACACGTGACAATAAACAAATCCAATCCAATCCAACAGATGTGGTGCCAGATCAGTCGCAAATTGCTTATAAAATTCCGCCGGGTACCAATCTGGCCCAGGGGTCTTCCGCGACTTCATACCCCCGATACTATCCAGCACCTCCCTCAGCCCCAGGGACTCCTCCAACTCCTGCCTATTTGCTTCCTCCACCTGGGGAAATTCCAGCTCATCCAGAAACCATCCCATGACCCCCTTCTCTCCACCTCGGGTCTGCCTTGTAAAGTCCAGGGTCGTGTTAAATAGTGGGATGTTTCTTGGTTCTGCAAGCGTCAGGAAACACATAGTTAAACATGCTCGCTTTGGGACTTTGGTCCCATTTAGGTAAATTGCACCATTAGTTATTTCTTTGAGCCTTGTGGAGTTCCTCCCTGGTCTAGTCCGCACAAATATTTTCATCACTGGGGAGCTGAACCCGCCGACCAGACTGGCTCCTCAGAGATCGGGCTGCCATTTTGAAAGGGTGCCCCGATCTCTTCGAGAGTTTGAGGGTCTCCCACACCTCCCGTCCACGGGCAATGTCATTCCCACATACATGAGCATTATCCCACACCCACCCAAGTGAAGACACCCCACCATGGGGTCACTGAGGGCCCCGCTTTTCAGGCCTCCATATGTTCCCTTTTGGGCTGCACCCTTTTTCAGGATTCCCACCCTTCACCCCCCCCCACCAACCTTTTGGAGGTCCCTTCATACCCACCCTTCACCACTCTTCATAGACCCCTCATCCCCCCTTTCAAGAACATGGCCTCCTCAGGCCCATTCTCGTGGCACTGTCACACTGGCACCCTGTAAGTGCCTCTGCCAGTTTGCCAGTGCCTTCTGGGCACCTTAGCAGTGCCAAGGTGCCAGCTTGGCAGTGTCAAAGTGCCAGGGAGCCAGGGGAAGGGTCAGGGTGCCACCCTGCCCTGTCCCTGACCACCCATGGGTCTCCAATTGCCTGTGAGCCCCCCTAGGTGGTGTTCCACCTGGTCCACGTTTGTGTGGACCAGTACTAGTTGGCTCAGTTGAGGTTTCCTAGATGGGGCTGATCGATCCTGGGAGCCTGTTAGAACCGGCATCGGTATAGAGAAGTGGGCACTTAAGCTCACTTAACTATGCACCTAGATCCAGCCCATTATGGGCGGTATCCAGATTGCGACGCCTTGCGAGATCTCATTAGATCTCGAGGGCCAACATGACTGTCGGGAATCCCGATAGAGGCCTCTCGTGCATTTACCGGCTGTGACCTGCCTCGATTCTGGCAGAACACGGCCAGCAACCCGCGCCCATTGTTTCCTGTCTGCCAACCAGTTTTCTATCCATCTCAGTACACTAAATCCCGTGCACTTTAATTTTTTATATGGGACTTTGTCAAAAGCCTTCTGAAATTCCAAATAAACCACATCCCCTGGCTCCTCTTAATCAACTCTAGTTACATCCTCAAAGAATTCCAGTAGATTTGTCAAGCATGATTTCCCTTTCATAAATCCATGCTGTCTCTGTCTGATCCTGCCACTGTTTTCCTTGTGTTCTGCTATAAAATCTTTGACAATGGATTCTAGAATTTTCCCCATGACCACCGTTAGGCTAACTGGTCTATAATTCCCTGTTTTCTCTCTGCCTGCCTTTTTAAATAGTGGGGTTATATTAGCCACCCTCCAGTCTATAGGAACTGTTGGACGATGACCACCAATACATCCATTATTTCTGGGGACACTTCCTTATGTACTCTGGCCCTGGGAGATTTATCGACCTTCAATCCCATCAATTTCCCCAATACCATTTCTCTACTACTACTACTAATAATAATAATCTTTAATAATAATCTTTATTGTCACAATTAGGCTTACACTAACACTGCAATGAAGTTACTGTGAAAAGCTCCTGGTTGCCACATTCTGGCACCTGTTCAGGTACACAGAGGTAGAATTCAGAATGTCCAAATTACCTAACAGTACATCTTTCGGGAGGAAACTGGAACTGGAGCAGCCGGAGGAAACCCACGCAGACACAGGGAGAATGTGCAGATTTCACACAGACAGTGACCCAAGCTGGGAATCGAACCTGGGACCCTGGAGCTCTGAAGCAACAGTGCTACCCACTGTGCTACCATGCTGCCCGTACTGATATCCTTCAGTTTCTCTCTCTCACTAAACACTGTCATCCAACATTTCTGGTATGTTATTTGTGTCCTCCTTTTTGGTGACAAAACCAAAGTACGTATTTAGTTGGTCAGCCATTTATTTTTTCCCCATTATAAATTCCCCTATTCCTGACTGTAAGGGACCTGCATTGTTCTATATCTTTCCCTTCTTAATCAATCCCTTGGTCCTACTTTGCTGAACTCTAAACTGCATCCAATCCTCATGTTTGCTGTTTATCTTGGCCAATTTGTATGCTTCTTTCTTGAATCGAATACTATTTCCCTTGTAAGCCATTGTTTGGCTACCTTTCCTGTTTTCTTTTGCGCCAGACAGGAATGAACAATTGTTGCAGTTCACCTATGCACTCCTTGAATGCTTGCCATTGCTTAGCCACCGTCATAAGCAACATTTTCCAATCCATCATAGCCAGAACATGTCTCATATCATCGTAGTTTCCTATTTTTAGATTCAGGATCCTAGTCTCAGAATCAACTACATGAGTCTCTATCTTGATGATGAATTCTATCATATCCTGGTCACTCATGCTCAAGGGCATCACACAACTAGATTGCCAATTATTCCTTTCTCATTACATAATATCCAGTTCAGGATGGGCTGTTCTCCAGTTAGTTCCTCAACATATTGATCCAGAAAACTAGTCCCTATACACTTCAAGAATTCCTGCTCTATGGTAGTGTGACTAATTTGATTTGCCCAATCTATTTGCAGATCAAAATCACCCATCAGTACAGATGTTCCTTTATCATACGTGTCTCTAATGGGCAGCATGGCAGCATAGTGGTTAGCACTATTGTTTCATTGCTACTTTACCCAGGAAAATGTACATTGGAAAATTACAGGAGTCGACTTAGAAAATCTACCTTTAAGTGTTGACTGTCCAGTTATGCATCTAATACTGATAAAATAATATTAAAGTCAACTAGGGCACTGAGAATGCTAATCTAAGCTCGGTTTAGTTTTGCCACTTTCCTTGAACAGTCCATTAAAAATAAAATCACTGTTGTGTAACAATCTGTGACCAAAAGGAGTAGGCAGCAGATGTTGAACAATTAAGACCTTTACCAAGAAATTCACAAAATCTAGCTTCTTGTAAAGCCTTGCAGCAATGTTGTCCTATTTTTACAAGTTCAGTGTTATCCTCAAGAGATTATGATATATTTTAGCATGAATCTGTTTTCAGATTCATTTTCTTCAGATTGAATAAACAATGTATGTTACACTGTTGTGCTAGTTTGGGGCACAGAGGCTTCCAGTAGTTAACAAAAGGCGTTTATTGATGAAAGGAAAAATGCAGTTAAGTAACAGGCAGAGAATGCTATTACTCTTCAGCTCCCTGGTTCACAATTCTGGACCCCCATTGGTCAGGGTTCAAGCGCTCCGGTGCAATGGGCCCAAGCCGGTAACGTAATCAGTGAAACTTGGCCCCCCCTCCTTAAAGGAGTCACGCTATGAAATATCCACCTCCCCCCCTCACGAACTCCCTTAATATACTACTCCAAAAACTACATACAAAAGTTACAGGAACTCACAGAGACAACCGAGGAAAGAAAGTCTATCAAAAAGTCAATCGGCCTGGAGAGCTGCGGGCCCTCCCAGACGTCTGTAGCCCAGCCAGAGATTCGATACTCTTTTGGCCGATCGAGTGATCCACAGTCAATGCCACCTCATGCAGGACCACTTCAACAACGGGCAAACTAGCCTTACCAGCCTCAACAGACACAGCTAGTTTAACAGAGGCAGGTACCCCGGCTCCCGTTGGCTGGAATGAGTTACAGGAGTATTCACGATGCTCGCTGGGCTCATTGACTCAATGTTGGGGGTCACCGCCCCTCGACTTCTCAGGTGGCCGACATGCTTTTTGACGGTTTCCTGTTAACACCGACCACATAGAACACTGGCCTGACTGGGCCAAAACCCAGCCTTTTAACCAAGGCCAACCTGTTGCGCAATTACACACCAAAACCAGTCTGCCACCCGGAACTATCTGGCACCTCTCTGCTCTGACCACTGACTCTTCCGGGAGGCCTGACGTGCCACCACCTCCTCACCAAACTTGGAAATTAAAGGTCCAATTGGGTTCTCAACTGACGACCCATGAGCAGCTCAAGTGATTATCATAGAATTTACAGTGCAGAATGAGGCCATTTGGCCCTTCGAGTCTGCACCGGCTCTTGGAAAGAGCACCCCACCCAAGGTCAACACCTCCACCCTATCCCCATAGCCCAGTAACCCCACCCAACATTAAGGGAAATTTTGGACACTAAGGGCAATTTATCATGGCCAATCCACCTAACCTGCACATCTTTGGACTGTGGGAGGAAACCGGAGCACCCGGAGGAAACCCACGCACACACGAGGAGGATGTGCAGACTCCACACAGACAGTGACCCAAGCCGGAATCGAACCTGGGACCCTGGAGCTGTGAAGCAATTGTGCTATCCACAATGCTACCGTGTTGCCTAGCATTGCTCTGTGCTTAATATAATTGCCTTTGTCTACTGTTAATAAACCCCTTTCAGTTGTTACTGGAAGTCTCCAGGATATTGTCTCGAGCCACACGTGATTGAATGAGGGGTTATGTTGTAGAACTAACAAAAAATTAGGTAACCTCTGGTGAAGTAATTTATTAACCTGCTCAGCCACACTGTACAACGCTGGGTGACAGGGGGCTATTCTCATGTGTCATATGCAATTTGATCTCACAAATCACTGGAAATCCTCGCTGGTGAAGGGGATGCCATTGTCCAAACAATTGCCTATCAAAAACCAATGAATGGCAAACACCCAACACAAGGCATCTACTGTGGCCGCCGGGGCAATGGTCTCCATCTCCTGGACTGATAGCCACTTCAAATGGGAATCTGCCAGCACCAAAAGCACTTTGCCCAAAAATAGGCTGCATAATCCATGTGGACCCTGGTCCATGGGCAACCTGGCCATTCCCAGGAGTGAAGGGTGGTGGTGCGTGGCAAAGATTGTGGCCGGAATTCTCCGTCCTTCCACACCCATGTTCTGGTGCAGCGCGCCCCCGTCGGCAGCGGTATTCTCCGTCCCGGCAGCCAGCCAATGGGGTTTCCCATTGTGGGCACCCCCACGCCATCGGGAAATCCACAGTCGTGAGTGCACTGCCAACGAAACGAAGGATCCCACCGACGGAGAATCCAGCCCTGTGTATTTGGCAAGGATGGAACTGTTGTATTAGTTCTTCAATGGCTTGTCTAAGCCTGGCGACCAGATGTAACTGTGCAGCAACATCTTCATCTTTGTCTGCGCTGGGTGGGTGCTGTATAACTCTTGAAGGAGGGGCCTCCTTGATAAGCATGAGGCAGGATGGCCACCCATGATTCCCAAAGAATCACTCTGTCTTCACATGTCAACCCGTCCTAACAAGGGAAGTAGGGCCTCACCAGTTCAGACTTCCCTTATCGGCAGCCAGACTGTATAATTCATTTAACCTTTCAAAGAATAGGGTCTCTTTGTGTCCAGCTGTGGATGTGCCCCATGCACATTGATAGGATGTCGAGGAAGTTTAGGGCTAGAATGATCTTCTGAAGTATCAGTGGTGGCAAAATGTTCTTGGTCAGGGGTTGGTGACTTAATGCAATTTGCAACCCAAGTCGATGCTGAAAAGCATAGTTGTGAGCCACCAACAGTAAGGCCCAACGCTGCACCCTTGCCGAGATTATGGGCGGTATGGGCTTATCTTCCCTTAACAGGCCCAGCAATGGCTTATGGTCAGTCACTATCTCAAACTGTCAACCATACAAGGCCCAACACTGCACCCTGATGGAGGCAATTGAGGGTCTTCACTTGTCTCCCTCAAAAGAACCAATAGTGGCTTATGGTGGGTTAATATGACGAACCGCTGTACATAAACATATTGGTGCAACTTTTTAACACCATTGATAATGGCCAGTTGCGCCTTTCTGATTTGGACGTAATTTCCCTTCGCTTCTGAGAGTGTCCTGGGGCAATGGCAATGGGCCGTTCTGATCTGTCCTCCATCTTATGGGATAGAATGGCCCCAAACCCAAATGGTGAGGCATCGCATCTGAGAAAAATTGACTTTCACGAATTGAACTGAGAGGTTCGAAGGTTGCTGAGCTTGTTTTATCAAGCAAAAAGCTTCCTTTTGCTGCTCGTTCCATTGCTAACATTGATGTTACCTTAGTAGCTGGTGTAGTGGTACAAATGTCGTAGCCAGATTTGGAATGAACCTCCCATAATAGTTCACCATTCCTCGGAAGGATTTCAGCTTGAATACGTTCCTGGGTGCTAGGATCTCTCTTATGACTTTGACATTTTCTTTGAGTGGGTGGCATCCACTCGGAGCCCCAAGTATGTGATTTCTGTGGACTGGAAAGTACATTTCTCACATTTTAAGGTGGATTCCTGCATATCTGAACCTCTTTAATACTTCCTCCAAACTTGACATGTGATCTTCATGTGTGACTCCAGTGACTAAAGCATCGTCCACATAGACCATCCCTTTTGGGATAGCCTGAAGAACGTTTTCCATGATACACTGGAAAATAGTGCAGGTCGAGGAAATGTCGAAAGGAAGCCTCGTGTACTGAAATAAGCCCTTATGTTCATTGATTGTGGTAACTTTTGGGACTCCTTGTTGAATTCCAACAATCAAAGGCAGCTGGGCCTCTTGTTCTTTGTAGGCTACTAGCGTACTGGTGGTCCCAAGGAATTTTAGGGTTTCCCCCGTAAAGGTTGACAACTTGGTCGTCGTGCCACCGAAGATTAGGGTCTGAGTCCATTCTCAAATGTAATCAATTGTTTTCTCCCCCACAACTCCCCCCCCTGGTATTGACTTCCATTTTCAAGGGTCTCCCATTCACTTGCAGAATTATTTCGATTGGAGTTGTCATGTTTATCTTGACGACATTCCAACGGTACATTTCATGCTCCTCCTCAGAGTTCTTCTAAACTTGGTTCAGTGGTGTTGTGGATTGCTGTTCCTGGCTGGGTTTTTTTTGCATTGAATCCTCCGCCTCGTGCAGCAAAAGTCTGGATTTGGCCTCGTCAGTTACAACGGAAACAAACAAACCCGCGACAATGAAAAGCTTCCTGGGGGTGATCACCCCCCACACCGAAAACAATCCACCTCTGTCTTGAGCTGATGGCCCATTCATGTCCCGGCTCTGACTTCGACCCAGTTCTGAGGATCGTGTTGGGTTCTCTACTGTGCTTATTGATCTTCCCACACACCTCGCAGCCATACCGCCCCACAACTAATTCACTTCCCCACCTGGTACACTTTGGTGCTCAGATACACCTTTTTCTGTTCACTCTGTCGCCTGAGCTACTTCAATCACTTTGTCTAATGTGATTTTAGTTTCAGCCAGGAATTTTTTCTGGATGCTGATTGTTGATCCCTCAAAATAAGCGGTTGCACAGCATATCGCTGAGCGCTGCACCAAACTCACAGTGCTCAGCCATATGGCTGATTCGGGCTACGAAGGCGGAGATGGATTTTTCCAGGTCCCTAACAGCCGAGTTGAATTTGAACTGATGCAGGATGATCGAGGTCCTGTGATTAAAATGTTCCTTGATCAATGTAACTAATTGGTTGAAGGTTTTTGAGGCTGTAGCCTCTGGGAACATAATATTTCTTATCAGTTGTAGGTTTGAGACCCATAAACTGTCAAAAGTACCACATTCTGCTTGTTTTCCCCTGCTACTCATTCACTGTGAAGAAATACCGGAGCTGTTGATGTATTTGCTCCTCTCGTCAGCCTCCTGGGCGAATGGTTCTAACTTTCCAAACATTGACATATTACTCACTTTTTGGGTGCTATGGTCGAAGGATTCAATTCTTGTCTGTCTTTTGGGGCTTCTTTCTTTCCCCTTCAAATACCGAACTGCTGAAGTCTAATGATCGAACCGTTTACCTTGTCGCCAACATAGTGGCTCGAGACAATACCCTGGAGACTTCCAGTAACAACTGAAAGGGGTTTATTAACAGTAGGCAAAGGCAATTATATTTAGCACAGAGCAATGCTAGATAGGTCTTGACTCTCCAGTTCCGGGGTCCACATTGCCCGGGCCCCTGCTCTCAGGGTCCCACGCTTTCTCTCTACTGGGGTTCGCACGCTCCCGTGCGATTGGTTCCAAGCCGGTCAAGTGGACCACAAAGCCCGCCCCCTTAAAGGGGCCGCAAAGATACTGCAAAGCATATTTTTATTGCTATCTGCTTTTAATCACTATCTGTATTTTAATGAATAACCTTATCATTTTTGTTAACTGACATTTATCTTGTTTAATACTGAAGCTTGTCTGCTGGGTTATTTTATAAATGGAATCACTCAAATTAAAAGGGGGCTATATATACGCACACAAACATTTAGTTCACGGACCACTTTAAGGAAACTCCATTTATGTCGTTGTGACAATATTGTCGAGAGTTTTATATCACACATGACAGTGGTTTTCTCAATGCTTAGATAAAATTATAATTTCATAGAAATATTTGTCACCACCTTTAAAACTATCATAACAGAGAAAAAGATTCAAGCATTCTTCAAGTTGCCCAACAAACTGACTGACTCTTATTTGCTTTAATGTTGGAATCCAACAGCAATACATGGCCAGATCTGATTTTGATGTTTGAAAAGGTAAAAGAGGAGGGGATGTTGCAATTTTGATCAGGAAATCAATTACAACAGTAAGAAGGGATGACCGCTTCCAGAGGAAGAGCCAGGGTGCCATTTTTGTCTTGTCCCCACCCACCCAGGCAATGGCCTTGGGGACCTTTCCAGGTACCGAAATGACTGCTCCATGTTTGTGTGGACTTATACTAAATAGCGCCCTCGCGAGGTCTCCAAGGTGCAGCCGTTGAGCCCCGTATGCCGAGTTAATCCGGCAAACATATATTTAAATAGGCGGATCTGGATCACACCCAGTGAGGGCGAGATCCAGATCACGACGTCTCGCAAGATTCCATTGAATCTTGCGAGACGTTTTGACCATCACGAATCTCACAAGATTGCTCGCTAGATTCAATGGCCTCGTCCTCACATTAAGCCGGGTGCGGCGAGGCACTGAATTGTGCCCATGAGCTCAGTTCCTAAAGAATCCCACAACAATTTAATGTTTCTAATTTTTATTGAAATGCTGTGTTCTTCAAAGTGAAGGATGTAAATGGAACACTGCCTTCTGCTTTGAGGTAGGATTAACATGATATTCTCTCAGGCTAGCTATGGACTGGTTAGGTGCATAATGAATCCTTTCCATTCAGCTCCAAAAGTAGCTTGAATTTCCATTGGGCTTGGACAAGAAACGATGGGGGCGATTCTTCGCTCCCCACGCCGGGTGGGAGAATCGCAGGAGGGCCGGGCGACTCACGACACGCCCCTCTGGCGCCCCCCGCGATTTTCACGGCGACCGGCGATTTTCCGGCCCGGATGTGCCAAGTGGCCTGCCGTTCCCGACCGGTTCACGACGGCGGCAACCACACCTGGTCTCTGCCGTCATGAACATGGGCGCCAAATTCTCGATTGAAGCTTGTGGGGAGCGGAGAGGGAAGTGAGCACCACGGCCGTGCTCGGGAGGGGACTGGCCCGCGATCGGTGCCCACCGATCGTCGGGCCGGCATCTCAAAGGGATGCACTCTTTCCCCTCCGCCGCCTCGCAAGATCAAGCCGCCACGTCTTGCGGGGCAGCGGAGGGGAAGACGGCAACCGCGCATGCGCGGGTTTGAGCCGTCAGCCTTCATGACGTCAGCCGCGCATGCGCGGGTTGGAGCCGGCCAACTTGCGCACGCGCAGCTGACGTCACATAGGCGCCGCCGTCACGTCATCCTCGCCGCGCCGCCTTGACGCAAGCGTCAAGGCCCGGCGGCCGAGAGTTACGGAGCGCCGCTCCTAGCCCCCCGGGTGGGGGTGAATAAGGTGAGAGGAGCAGCCTCCGAGACCGTCGTGAAACTCGGCCGAGTTCACAACGGCCTTCCCGATTTATCGCGGGAGCAGAGAATTCCACCCGATACATGAGATACCATTTCTTATTACAACTATCCGATTTTCTCCCATGCTTTCCTGTCAACATCAGAATTATCTGTTCTAAAAATACATAGGGCTTTTTAAAGGAGTTAGTAAAGATTTGGTGGCACCATACATCCTTCTTCCACCTAGCCCTTGATGCAGCCAAAATGGGGTCTGTTTGAACGCAGCATGAAATTCAAATGGCTCTGTAGCGTTTAGGGGTCCCCACCCTGATCCTAACTGTCAAAAATGGGAATTGTCGGAAATAGGAGCGGTATTTACGCATCAGGGTTCCAGCTGCCATTTTTAAAGGTGTACAGAGTTTTTTTGACTCCACAAAAATCCTGCCTTCGGCCTCCGTTGGCACGGATTTGCACCGCACTATCCCCTATTCCTGATTGTGAAATCCCCATGTGACCTTTCCAGAAATCAATTCCACCACTCCATGATTAGGTATTTCTTGCTGACTTACCGATTGGAAAAGGTGGGAAGTCTGCTTCTGAGAGTCACATGAGACTTGGGAGGTGAGTGGTGCAAAATTCATTTCTGGAGCTGGAAGGAGAGCTGCAATTCACAACTTGATCCATGCGTCCAAAAGTGTTAAAATCAGAGCTTTAACATACAGGCTTATGAATTAGGAACAAGAAAAGGCCAGTCATCCTCTTCAAACCTGCCCCACTATTTAATAAGATCAATGCTGATCTTATTGTGACCTCAAGTCCACATTCCTGTCTACTCTTTGGCTTCCTTGTTAGCCAACAATTTATCTACCTCTGCCTGAAAGAATATTCAATGACCCGGCCCCCACTGCTGTTTGAGAAAGAGGGTTCCAAAGACTCACAATCCTCAGAGAGAATAAAATTCTCCGAATCTCAGTCTTAAAAGGGAGACCCCTTATTTTTAAATCGTGTCCTCTCATTCTTGTCTCTCCCACAAGGGGAAGCATTATTTCAGCATCCACCCTGTCAAGTTCCCTCAGGATCTTATATGTTTTGATAAGTTGTAAGTTGCTAATGGTCATAATACATCTTGACCTTTCAGAACACACAGTAGCATTGGGCAGCATGGTAGCATTGTGGATAGCACAATCGCTTCACAGCTCCAGGGTCCCAGGTTCGATTCCGGCTTGGGTCACTGTCTGTGCGGAGTCTGCACATCCTCCCCGTGTGTGCGTGGGTTTCCTCCGGGTGCTCCGGTTTCCTCCCACAGTCCAAAGATGTGCAGGTTAGGTGGATTGCCCGTGATAAATTGCCCTTAGTGTCCAAAATTGCCCTTAGTGTTGGGTGGGGTTACTGGGTTATGGGTATAGGGTGGAGGTGTTGACCTTGGGTAGGGTGCTCTTTCCAGGAGCCGGTGCAGACTCGATGGGCCAAATGGCCTCCTTCTGCACTGTAAATTCTATGATAGATACATCTAATAATTCTTGTCTTATGCTGCCTGTGGCTTCTAAAAATTAATGGGTAGGATTCTTCCTTCTGACGGCAGAGTGTTGACGCCGTCGTAAAAACTGGAGAGTTTAACGATGGGTCATCGGACTGCTAAGTGTAGCGATCCTCTGCCCTACAGGGGGCCGACACAGCACTGAAGCGACTCACGCTACTCCAGCTGCTGATACTGGCGTCAAACGTGCGCCGCTGGTCTGCGCATGCGCACTGCGACCCGCTCAAACCCGTGCCTGCGCGGTAGCTTCCTTCTCCGCGCCGGCCCTGATGCAACACGGCGTAGGGCTACAGGGGCTGGCGCGGAGTAAAAGAGGCCCCCACCCAGAGAGGCCAGCCCGCCGATCGGTAGGCCCCAATTGCAGTCCAGGCCACGGTGGAGGCCGCCCCCCCGGGGTTGTACGGCCCCTCCCCCCCACCAGGCCACCCCCGCAGGATGGACGCCAAGGCCCAGCTTGGTAAGACCACATGTGAACAGCGCCGATGGGACTTGGGCTTTCTTGGTGGCCACTCGGCCCTTCCCGGGCGGAGAATCGCCGGGGGGGGGGGGGGGGGGGTGGCATAGAGTGGCCTCTGCCCAGTTCTGCCCCGGCCACGCCGGCACCAATGGCGTCGCGACCAGCGCGGGGCGTCGTCGCGTGAATCGCACCCGGCCCGGCGATTCTCCGAACCGGCGCGGGCTGAGAGAATCCCACCCCCATCTTTAAATTGTGTCATTTCACTTCACCAACACTCACCTGGGAACAGCTGTCATTTAGCCGAGAAACCAAAGGCCTGCCACTGATTGTGCAAGTGGGCAATAACTGATGGCCTAAATAGATGTCTCAGGAGTTGGTGCATTTAGTGGTAATTTTATATCAGCAATGGCCTTCAGCTGTGCAGCTATAGGCTGCTCTCAGTCAAAGGGAGTTCAAGTGACCTGAAGCCAGGAACAGGGCTTTGTCCTGGAAGAGTTTGGTGGGATAAGCAAGAGCATCTGGAAAACAAGTAAGTTAACGTGACTTGTGCTGTCAGGAGTTCCCAACTCTGAAGCTGAACGTCTTTCTGGAAATGATAATGATGATAATCTTTTCATCTTGTCAATTAAAGAGAGTCATTAAGTCAGCAGAGACTAAATATAGGTTAAGCCTATTCCCAGAGTCCCACTGGCATTTTAAACTTACAAAGAAGCGAAATGTGTGTGATAGGAAAGGCAAACCTTTCTGGAACTACTTGCTTTATGAAAAAATGGGAGGACAGAAAGCAACTTTACAAGGGAAAGCCAAAACCTCACCTTGTGTGAAGTATACAGATGGTAAAAATCATCAATCTCCAGTGCTAATATAGACCAGATGGAATCATGACTTTCAAATGCTGCTGAATTAATGGAACCTGATAGGCATCAGCCTGCTGAACCCACTGAGATTAAGGCAGAAAGTGTCACTGACAATCCGCTGCAGCAGAAGGTGCACAAATGCTCAATAACATGAAAGGTGGCAAGGCACAAGGTCCCAAAGAACTTACACTGGACCATGTACAATAGGCAGCCCATCAGTATCAATTAGCTGCACCACTCTATCAATAACATGAGGCGCGATTTAATGCCGCTTGCGTCTGGCACGGATCTGGGCGAGGCGGTTAAATTTCAAGAGAGCCCAAAATTGGGATCCGTGCCGGGTGCAAATCAGTTCGCAATCTAACCAGCCCACTCCCGGTGGCGGGTTCCGGATCCCGCCCAGACGTGGCAATAAGATAATTGACACCAATTAAAACCAATCTCTATCTCATTAGCGAGATGTAAGTCCAATCTAATGGCCTCCTGGGACTAACCGGCTCCCCGGTGAGGGATCACGTGGGCGCCGTTTAGAACTCCTTTATAAAAATGGAACCTGGAGCAATGGCTGCTGAGGGGAATTGATGAGATGAGTAGCCATTTCCAATATCTGGCATGCAGCTCAGGGGCACTGGAGCTGCTGCACCGGTGCTCGGTGGGGGTCGGGGACCCGGGGGGGGTGGGTCTGGTCAGGTGCTGGACATCATAGGTCAGGGGTCACCCTTGGGCTGGGGGTATGAGGGGCTTAGCCTCTGCGGGGCCCACAGGCCATACTCCAATATTGTGTATATCCATAACAGGGGCAACAACAGCTGCTGTCTGTATGCTCCCACCTAACTCTTCCAGGACAAAGCCCTGTTCCTGGTTTCAGGTCACTTGAACTCCCTTTGACTGAGAGCAGCCTATAGCTGCACAGCTGAAGGCCATTGCTGATATAAAATTGGCATTGTTAGTGATATGAGCACTTCACAGCTCTCAAGTGGGTTGTCATTGGTACACGTGTCATGTCATAGGTGAGTGTTATTGCTGGGCATTCTATTCAGAATGTCAGGCCTGGACACTTTTCCTGAACCCAGGATGCATCAGCGCCACAGAGACAGTGACCAACAGTCAGACACTCAGGAGCAGTTTCAGCACTGGGGATATCCTTGCGAACAAAGGGTGAGTATGTGGATCAGGGGAGGGAACCTGATGTTCCGGGCTAGCTTCTGGGGTCTGGGGTCTGGGGGCTCTGGCTTTGGCTGGGGGTGAGTGTGCAGAGTGAGGTGGTGTTGTCCATCCCGCAGCGATGCTGGTGGCAGCCCAGGTGGCCAGAAGGCGGCAGTAGGGTCGATGCAGGCTGGAGGCGGCATCCCATGTGCACAGGGCTGCCTGACACCCTGCAGGCCCAGTCGCCCGTCAGGTCGAGGAGGAACCCACAGGGGAAATGTCAGCCACGGCCCAAGGTATACAGGTGCCGCTGGTCTTTCAATAAGATGATGGACAGCATGTACCGCAGGAGACTCCACCTCAACAAATAGACAGTGTGGTACAAGTGCCATATCCTCGCAGACTTGGCACCCCATGGAGGAGGAAGACACCTGCTCCTAGTGATGAGGAAGGTCACCGCAACCCTTAACTTTAATACAGAGAGTTCATTCCAGGGCTTGAACGTAGACTTGTGAGGCATATCCCAAGCCACAGCCTACAAGTGCATCCACAGCCTGGGATGCAGACTATATCAACTTTGAGCTGGCCCAAGCCCATCAAGATGCTCGGGCAGCCGGATTCTCTCCCATCGTTGGGATGCCGAGTTTATGTCGCCTTGAACTCACCAGGGCATCAGGGAGTGCTCTTCTTAACAGGAAAGGGTTCTTCTCCCTGAATGTTCAACTTGTGTCCAACCACCACCTCTGGATCATGCACATGTGTGCATGCTTTCCAGGGAGTGTGTATGGGAGCTACATCCTGGGAAATCCAGAGATCCCCAGGCCTCTTTGAGGACCATCCCAGGATGATAGATTGGCTCTTGGGTAATAAGGGGTACCTGCTGAGGTCCTGGCTGATGATGCTAATGCGGGCAAAGAGGCAAATCCCATGTTCAGTTTCTTTTGTGGAGCAAACTCCACAGTTGCATTTTGCTGGAGTTATGTAACGGGCAGGGACCGAGGCAGAGACCCGATATAACAAAGACCATGCTGCATACTGTGCTATCATTGGACAGCTAACAATGCCGTTCCAATGGTTGGACCACTGTGGTGGTGCACTGGAATACTACCCCTCGAGAATCTTCCGCTTTGTGGTGGTCTGCTGTGCTCTCCACAACCTGGCCCAGCATAGGGGCAACAGGTGAAGGAGGAGGGACATGCAGCCTCGTCTGAGAAGGATGAGGAGGGGCTGGACCAGGACGGGCTGGAGACGAGCCTGGGGAGATCCTGTAGGAGCAGCAGGAGGATGGAGGGCAAGTGTCCGGCATGCCCGGAGGGCCAAGGAGGCACTTACCCTCGCCTACTTCTCACAGGATGAGGGTTTGTCTGTCAGCTTACCCCTTTCACCCCATTCCCCTCCTTCCCCTCCATCCCCCCAAGGCCCTCATTCATCCACATTGTTATCCTTTCCTAATTCTCCTCCTTCCACCTTTTTCCCCTCCTTCCCCAACACCTTATACACCCCCTCCTCCATTGACCATCCCACCCCCATCCCTATCCTCCTATCCTTCCCACACATTCCCTGACCCCCCCCCCCCCCCCCCCACACACTCCTCAACCACCCTGTTCCATCCTCCAAGGGTCAGTGTGACATCACTCCAGGGTGATGGGCCTGTGTCAGGGGGCCAATATACAAGGCAGGTAAGTAAGACTCCTGTCTTTCTGCTGACAGCCTGCTCAACCCATGCTCTGAACGGGGCCTGGAACATGGACATTGATCTTGGAGCACAATGCCAGGATGATGGGGGGTGGGGGGGCGTGGGGGCTGGAGGGAGCAGAGGGCAACAAGTGTGAGGGTATAGCCAAGGCCGCTATGGAGAATAACGTGACAGGGGCCTCTCAAATATCAGGTGCAACATTTTTAATGGTGAACATTTGAAACTTCTCTTGCCCCTAATTACTGATAGTGCCACGCCCACCCCCCATTGCCTACGCAGTGCTCCTCAATCTTCTAGATCTTACAGTCTATATTGGTACGTCTATGTGTGTCCCCAGGGTACACATCAGAGGTGCAAGCAGCCTGCTGTATTTTGTGTCCTGTATTTTGTGTCTTTCGAGGACATGGAGCTGGAGGGCCCCGACGGACCTACCGATATCACTGGCATCGCCGTGCCATCCTTTTCTGCCCGCTGACCTTGAGCCATGTCGGTGTAATGAGGAGGGAGATTCGGATGAGGTGGAGACCACCGTCGTCTCCAGGGTAGCGGGCCCCAGGTCGGCTTCCAGCACTCCTACTTCCTGGATGATGTCCAGAGGGCCTTGGGAATCTCCATAGAACAGTGGGGCATGGTTTGAGCTCCAGAGGACTCTGAGTCATCTGGCTTTGGCAGCCCTTTGTCTGCACTATGTTGTTGACGCCCTCAGTGATGCACCTCAGTGACTGGGACAGGCTCTGGAGTCACGCATGCAGTTTAAAATCACTGTCCATTGCCTTGTTAATGGCTTTAATTGGCCATTTAATTGTCAGCGAGCATGCAACATACTTCCACGCGTACCCATTGACCTCGAAATTGTGCACATCCGCGATGACATCAGGAGTTATTCAGGTAGGGTGGCAGGAAACTCTTCTTAATTCTACAGGATCGAAGATGACTTGTTTCCACTCTTGTTTGGTGGGTTCACAGATGACTGATAAGCCCAGTGAGCAGACTGTCATGTCTGGGACAGATGGTGCTTGAAATGTCGGGTAGATAAATTGGAGGTTTGTGCACCTTCTCAAAAGTCTTATTTTGCCTCCGTGTGTTTCTGACTAATAGTGTCCAGTACCTTCCTGAACGAACCTTCTCCATTTTGATTTTCCACAGGCCAGAATGTCCCATGAGTTGGCAGAGGTGTTTGACTTCTTTGGGAATGCTTTGATGACATCCCTAAAACCTTTTGACTTTCTCCTGGAAATCACCTTCCACAGTCAGGTTCCAAGTAGTGAAGGTAGGTAAGGAAGGTAGAGAAGAGTGTCGGCGTGACAACACAACCTTGTTTGACCCCAGTCTTCATTGAGATAGGGTCTGTGGTGCTTCCATTGGTGAGGATCGGACTTGCATGTCATCATGAAGTAAGCAAAGGCCGGACAAATTTGAGGAGGATACTCTATAAGACCTCACACTTTCGTGAGGCTGAAAATGGCAATGTACTGCATTTTCCACTGGATTTGCCACGCACTGAAGATAATGATCAATAGGTTGGGGCAGCACGGTGGCCTAGTGGTTAGCACAACTGCCTCACGGCGCTGAGGTCCCAGGTTCGATCCCGGCTCTGGGTCACTGTCCGTGTGGAGTTTGCACATTCTCCCCGTGTTTGCGTGGGTTTCACCCCCCACAACCCAAAAATGTGCAGGGGAGGTGGATTGACCACGCTAAATTGCCCCTTAATTGGAAAAAATAATTGGGTAATCTAAATTTATAAAAAGAAAAAAAAAATAATGATCAATAGGCAATATGATCCTGGAAACAACTTTGCAGCCATGAGGAGGAGACGGGTGATGAGGATCCTTGCAATGATCTTCCCTGTGTTAGACAACAGGGAGACTCCTCTGGACTTGCTGCAATTGGACTTGTCTCCCTTCTTGAATATAGTGACAACAATCGTGAGATCTGAGTTCCTAATAAAGAGTAGGTAGCAGGAGACACATTCAGACAAACCGTTGACTAATGGTTTCAAGGATAATGTATTCTGCATGACATCAGCAGGAAGGCTGCTCTGTATTCACACCTATTGACTACAAATGAAAAATGTTAAATTAATACGTCTATGAAGTTGACATGTTGATAACTAATAACGACTAGAATTTGTACTCAGACCTTTTTATCCATCAGGAATTGTTGCAAGCATATAGAATAAATTTGCATTAGAAACAAAGTGTATTACTGGGCAAAGGAATGGGAAAGAAAGCATTATACTCAGTGCACAAATACCTTTAATAGGCATGAAGACCGAGTGTTATAGAACAGTACAGCACAGAACAGGCCCTTCGGCCCTCGACGTTGTGCCGAGCAATGATCACCCTACTTAAACCCACGTAACCCGTATACCCGTAACCCAACAATCCCCCCATTAACCTTACACTACGGGCAATTTAGCATGGCCAATCCACCTAACCCGCACATCTTTGGACTTTGGGAGGAAACCGGAGCACCCGGAGGAAACCCACGCACACACGGGGAGGACGTGCAGACTCCACACAGACAGTGACCCAGCCGGGAATCGAACCTGGGACCCTGGAGCTGTGAAGCATTGATGCTAACCACCATGCTACCGTGAGGCCCCTTGTTGTCTGAACAAGAAGATAAAAGGGAAGAAATAAGCATCATATTGTTATCTTAATGCACTCAAAATTATTCTTTGCTGTTGCAATGAAAACATTAACCCCAATAATATAAGGCCTCCATTCAGATAACATTTTACGATCAAAAGGCCAATTTTTATCTCAAACAAGAGTTGAAAGCAAAAGGATTTGAGTTTTTTATTTATGATCATACATTAGGCTTATGTTGGCACATCAGTCGAGGGCTTATTTGTCACTGTGAACCATGATGACTGTTAATCTTTAAGATTAGAGATTAGAAATTTTAGTTCATACATTGAACATTTATAACTCTACTCTATTATGTAACATCTGTCCATTTTCCACCTGTCCTTTAGTTGCTGCATGAGGAATAAACTGCGGGGCAGTATCGCACCTAAATCATGCATTAATCTTGTGTTCATTATGTGGAAAATTATTGGTGGGGCAGCCAGAAAATTGGAGTTTAATGTATTTGCAAAGTAATTTCTTCATTCCATGCATTTGAAATGAGTATTAGACTGGGGCCCGAATCTTTGCTCCCGGGTTGAGTGCGCAGAGATAGAAGAATTCTTTGATAGCTCCAATGAGTTTACCCACGTTTTACACACAATCTTTTAACAATCCCAAAGGGTGCCTTGCCTCTTCTAAATGGTGTCTTACCATCCCAAAAAGGTGTCTTACCACTCCCAAAGGTGTCCTGGAACCAGATCCAAAGGGTTATCCAAGAGAATCCAGGCCTCTTAATAATAATAATCTTTATTATCACAAGTAGGCTTACATTAACACTGCAATGAAGTTACTGTGAAAAGCCCCTGGTTGCCACATTCCGGCGCCTATTTGGATACACAGAGAGAGAGTTCAAAATGTCCAAATTACCTAACAGCACATCTTTCGGGACTTCTTACTTGATCTCATCTGCACACTCGGGGCGGGATTCTCCATCGGGCGGCTAAGTGTCGATACTGGCGTAAAAACGGGAGTGTTTTACTCCAGCGTCGGCACCCGTTCTGGGACCCCATTCTCCGGCCCACAGGGGGCTGGCACGGCGCTGGAGTGACCCACGCCACTCCAGCTGCAGATCCTGGCGTGAACCCGGCGCTGCGGGGTCCGCGCATGCGCAGTTGGGCCGGAGCCAACTAACGCATGCGCAGTGGCCTTCTTCCCCGCGCCGGCCCCGATGCCAAATGGCGCAGGGCTACAGGAGCCGGCATGGAGGAAAGGAGGCCCCCAGCCGGAGAGGCCGGCCCACCGATTGGTGGGCCCCGATCATGGGCCATGCCACTATGGAGGTCCCCCCCTCCTCCCCGCCACAGGCCGCCCCCGGACCATTCAACACCGAGGTCCCGCCGGCTCAGAGGATGTCAGAACGGCGCCGGCGGGACTCGGATTTTTTATAACGGCCGCTAGGCCCACCCGGGCTGGAGAATCGGCGCACTGGCCCTTGCTGGCCCATCCGTAGAGTCGGCGCATACCCCGACCGGCGCCACGCTGACCACGCCAATCCCGATGGCGCCGATTCTCCGCTCTGCGGTGAATTGCGTCCTGGCGTCAGGGAAGCATGGCGTGATTCGCGTGGCGCCGTGCCGATTCTCCGACCCGGCGTGGGGTCGGAGAATTCTGCCCAGGTTTCACACTCCTGGCCTACCAAAATTGCACTTCGGTGAAGGCAGCTCAGTGAACTTGTATGTGCAAACGTTGGCATAACTCCACTCCTGATCCTGGAAAATGAAACATGCCATCCTCGGGGATGGGATTTAGGATTATTGGCCATTTCCAGGATTTCCACCATGACAGAGGTGATCTCCATCATGGTGAAATTCTGGGCCGGAAAGACCTCTTCCACTGACCATTTAGGTTGCCATGGCAGTCAGACCACTAAATATGGCTCTATAGCTGGTTTAGCACTGGAGGAACCAGGACTGATGTGGACTTTTCTCCTGCTGACTTGTGTCCCAGTTCAGTGTCCAATGCTGAATTGATGCCTGAACTTCCATTTTAAGCTTGGCAAATCCTGTTTTCACCCTTTCCATCCTCATCTAAGTGTACACAGTTGAACATGCATTCAGTTGCTGCACTGATGTTACAAAAGGTGATGGGAGTGAGACAGAGAAACAAAACAAAAAGGGAACATTTCAATCCAGTTCAATCAAAGTTTTTGACCAGTCACTTTTTAGAGAATGCAACCCAGATGAAAAGACAACCTGCATTTCTTCCATTATTTGATCATCAATTTTTTTCACCACCCTCATTAATCTAACATGTAAATACTTCCTAAGTATTGTACCTGCAACTATACACTGCAATTAGCCAACCTACTGCAGATGCCAGCCAGTTCACTTGCAGCAATAACGGGAATGTTGAGGATTAACAAACTGATGTGAATTCTCCCCATATTTTTCTCAAATTGCAATGAACTGATTATCACACCAACAGGAATTATTGGCTGTAAATGTTTTAGATTATTAGTCTTCGGAATTAATTCTGATATCAAGTTTCAAGCCCAGGACGGCATAATCATCACTCATGCACATCACAGGTGCTGTACCAGTGCAAGCTATCTAGATAATTACTGCCGTTGTTAATTATGTCGATCAGTAATCCACGGCTGCTCTCAACTGTGAACAGTTTGTTTCACAGAAAAATTCATAACTACATTCATCACCTAATTCATTATCATGTTGCTGTATTTCCAATATCATTTCAGAAAACATGTGTTGAAGGTGCAAATTTCTGTCTTTATTTTATTTATTTGAAGAACATTTCTATTGGCATTTTTGCTTACTATCCAAACACTGCTGAATAATACAGAAACAACCATAATAATCAAATAGTAACAATAGCAACATAGGCATCACGGGCTGTCATCATGTCCATGACGGTGGCCCCCTGATGCTTTAATCAACTTAGAACAGTGCCTGCCTGCGACTGATCCAATACTGAGAACCGCCTACAGGTCGGACTCTTCTTTATACCTCCCTTCAAGGGGAGGAGCCATGGACGGAGCCCATACATGCCCCAACATGTTCCCCTATGGATAATGCCACACAATGGCCCATAGGAGAAGCCCACAATGGCAACCACATAGCACAGATAAAAAACAAGGGCAACAGCACAGATACAAATACAATGGTGGATTATTGGTTTAATACATTCACCACATTCACCCCCTGTTAAAAAAATGAAGTCCGGCAGGGGTGACGGGTTCGTAGGTTCAGCCGGCCCTGATTGTGGGCACGGATTGTACGCTGTGATCGCCGAAGCTCTGGCGTTGTTGCTGGCCTGGGTGTCGAACTCCACCGTGCTGGCATCGGTAGTGAGGGCGCCGGTGCGGGTACAGACATGGACTCCGGGAGCGTCTCGTCTGGAGCTGCATTCCTGTGGATCAGTGAAGGGGGGATGGCGGGCAGGAAGGAGCACGGGAGCCATATAAGGGCGGGAGCGCTGGTCATGGTAGGTTAGACGGGATGTGGTGGAGGGGCGGTGGTGGTGGTGGTGGAACCGGTGGGCGCCAAGTCCTGGAGGGAGACCGTATCCTGTCGGCCAGCGGGGTGTTTGATATAAGTGTACTGGGGATTGGAGTTTAGGAGCTGGACCCTCTCTACCAGAGGATCGGACTTATGGCTCCTGACGTGCTTTCTGAGTAGGACTGGCCCCGGTGTCTTCAGCCAGGATGAAAGCGAGGCCCCTGAGGTGGATCTTCTAGGGGAAACAAATAGGCAGTCATGAGGGATCTCGTTTGTGGCCGTGCAAAGTAGGGACCTAATAGAGTGGAGCGCATCGGGGAGGACCTCCTGCCAGTGGGAAACTGGGAGATACCTGGACCGCAGGGTCAGTAGGACGGTCTTCCAGAACGTCGTGTTCTCCCTCTCCACCTGCCCATTTCCCCTGGGGGTATAACTGGTAGTCCTGCTCGAGGCAATGCCCTTACTGAGCAGCTACTGACGCAGTTCATCGTTCATGAACGACGAGCCCGGGTCACTGTGGACATAATTGGGGAAACCAAACAGGGTGAAGACACTATGTAGGGCTTCAATGACGGTGGACGTGGTCATGTCGGGGCAAGGGATTGCAAAGGGGAAGCGGGAAAACTCATCAATAATATTGAGGAAACATGTATTGCGGTTATTGGAGGGGAGGGGCCCTTTGAAATCGATACTGAGGCGCTCAAAGGGCCGGGATGCCTTTACCAGGTGGGCCTTATCTGGTCGATAGAAGTGCAGTTTACACTCCGCACAGATCTGGCAGTCCCTGGTCATGGCTCTGACCTCCTGGGTGGAGTAGGGCAGGTTGCGAGCCTTGATAGAGTGGATAAGCCGGGTGACCCCCGAGTGGCAGAGGTCATCGTGGATAGCCTGTAGTCGTTCATTTTGCACGCTGGCGCATGTGCCGCGGGACAGGGCATCTGGGGGCTCGTTGAGCTTCCCAGGATGATATACTATATCGTAATTATAGGTGGAGAGTTCGATCCTCCACCTCAAGATCTTATCGTTCTTGATTTTGCCCTGCTGCGTATTGTCGAACATGAACGCTACCGATCGTTGGTCGGTGATTAGGGTAAACCTCCTACCAGCGAGGTAGTGCCTCCAGTGCCGTAGGGCTTCCACGATGGCTTGGGCCTCCTTCTTGACTGAGGAGTGCCGAATTTCGGAGGTGGTGAGGGTGTGCGACAAAAACGCTACCGGTCTGCCTGCTTGATTGAGGGTAGCGGCGAGAGCGACCTCTGATGTGTCGCTCTCCACCTGGAAGGGGACGGACTCGTCCACCGCGCGTATCGTGGCTTTGGCGATGTCCGCCTTGATGCATCTCAAGGCCTGGCGGGACTCAGTTGCCAGTGGGAAGATGGTTGCCTTGATTAGTGGGCGGGCTTTGTCCGCATAGTTGGGGACCCACTGGGCATTATATGAAAAGAACCCGAGGCACCTCTTCAGGGCCTTGGGTCAGTGGGGGAGCGGAAGTTGCAGGAGGGGGCGCATATGGTCAGGGTCGGGTCCTAGAACCCCGTTTTCCATGACATAGCCGAGAATGGCTAGTCTGGTTGTGCAGAAAACGCATTTCTCCTTGTTCTACGTGAGGTTTAGGGTTTGGGCGGTTTGGAGAAATCTGTGGAGGTTGGGGTCGTGGTCCTGCTGATCATGGCCGCAGATGGTGACATTGTCCAAGTACGGAAATGTGGCCCGCAGCCCGTACTCGTCCACCATTCGGTCCTTTGTTCCTTGGAACACCAAAACACTCCGTAGATGTTTATCGGTGGAAAGAGGTGGAGTGTGAGCGCCTCGTGCCTTTTATAGTGAGATACCACCTTTGAGTGCCCTGCCTGCTCATTGGTCATGTCCTGTTCTCTGTGTTCATTATCTGCCTGTCTGTGCCTGTCTGCATATCATTATCTGCATGTCTGCATATCATGACATCTCCCCTTTTTCTTTATGTTTTGTTGGCATATGGGAACGTACTTACATATGGTGGCATATGTCAACATATTTACAGCTGTCTAATGTGAGAAAACAGAACATAGCAAACAAAACAAATGTTCATAAGTCCAGTCTCTGGGGCTTGCATCTGATTCTGGCCGACTGCCAAAGAGGTGGTGGTGGGGACGGCGGCGCCTTGACAGGCGGGATGGAAGCCTGACTGGTGGCCTCGTAGTTCGAGGTATCAGAAGGTGGGAAAATAACGACGGAAGCGGAGAAGAAAGCGGTTGCAGGCAGGCAACTTTGCGCAGTGCTCGTCTGTTTCATCGCACAACAGAACCATCAGCCATACGCACAACATACGAGCGGGGCGCAGCCTGTCGAACAACGACAGCTGGAGCAGACCAGCCACCATCCGTTATCTTGATCCTGACACCGTCTGCCGGGGATAACACGGGTAAATCGGTGGCATGAGCATCATAGCCCTGCTTTTGCTGGTTTCGGATCTGCTGCCCCTTCTGCAGCACCGGGAGGTGATCCAGGTTGGGCAAGTGTATGGCTGGAAGTGTCGTCCGTAGGTCCCTGTTCAACAGGAGTTGAGCCGGCGCCATGCCAGTGGACAGCGGGGTCGCCCTGGACGCAAGCAGCGTGGGGTAGATGTCAGAAGCAGAATCCGCGGCCTTGCCGATGAGCTGTTTCACAATGTGCATCCCTTTTTCAACCTTCCCATTGGACTATGGATGGCGTGGGCTGGAAATGACATGTTTGAAATGGAATGACTTGACAAACATTGACCACTCGTGGCTGTTGAAGCACGGGCCATTGTCACTCATGACAGTGAGTGGGATACCATGCCTGGAGAACATCTCCTTACAGGCCTTGATGACGGTCCGAGATGTCAGGTCTGAGAGCTTCACGACTTCAGGGTAGTTGGAGAAATAGTCAATAATCAACAGATATTCACGACCATTCGCACAAAAGAGGTCAATGCCAACCTTGGGCACGGGTAGGTCTCGATTTCATGCTGCTGGAGCGTCTCCTTACTCTGCGCTGGCTGGAAGCGTTGACAGGTCACACAGTTGAGGACCATGTTCAAGATGTCCTGGCTAATACCGGGCCAGCAGACAGCCTGCCTGGCTCTGCGTCTACACTTCTCAACGCCAAGGTGTCCATCATGGATTTGGCGGAGCACCAGGCTCTGGAGACTGAGAAAATGCCAATCCAGTCCAGCTTGAGGAGGATACCATCAATCACCGTCAGGTCGTCCATTACATTGTAAAATTGAGGGCACTGCCCTTTCTGCCAGCCATTGGAGAGGTGGTGCATGACTCGCTGCAAGAGGAGGTCTTTGGCTGTCTCCTCGTGGATACGAACCACCTTCTCATCAGATGCCGAGAGGGTGCTAGCGCACAGCTGAACCTGCGATTCGATCTTCAGGATGATTTCCAGCAGTTCACCAGGCAAGGTGATGGAGCGGGACAATGCATCAGCGATGAAGAGCTCCTTGCCAGGCGTGTACACTAAGTCAAAGCCTTACCTTCTGAGTTTGAGGAGGATGCGCTGCAACCGAGGCGTCATGTCGTTCAGGTCCTTGTGGATAATGTGTACCAGAGGCCTATGATCCGTCTCAACAGTGAATGTCAGCAGGCCGTAGACATAGTCGTGAAACTTGAGAATGCCAGTGAGAAGTCCCAGGCATTCCTTCTCTATTTTCGCATACCTTGTTTCAGTGGGCGTCATGGCCCTCGATGCGTAGGCTTCCAGTGCCCAGGATGAAGTGTCATCACGTTGAAGCAGCACCGCACCGATGCCATCCTGGCTCACATCTGTTAACATCTTTGTCTCCCTGTCTGGGTCGAAAAATTCCAAGACAGGTGCAGTGGTGAGCTTGGCTTTCAGCTCCAACCACTCTGCCTGATGTGCTGCCTTCCACTCAAAGGCAGTGGGCTTTTTCACCCGGTTTCGTAGGGCCGTGGTGTGTGAGGCCAGGTTTGGGATGAACTTGCCCAGAACATTGACCATGCCCAGGAAGCGCAACACCGCCTTCTTGTCTTCAGGGACCTTCATGGCTTTGATGACCTTGACCTTGTCTGTGTAAGGGTGCACGCCCTGCTGAGAGATCTGGTCACCTAGGAACTTGAGTGTCGACACGCCAAAGCAACATTTGGACCTGTTCAGCTTCAGGCCATTGGCATGGACACGGCAGAATACCTGCTGGAGACGGGAAACATGCTCTTCAGGGATCGTGGACCATATGATGATGTTGTCCACGCACACACGAACCCCTTCAATTTCCTCCATCATCTGCTCCATGATGCGATGGAAGATCTCTGATGCCGAGCCAATGCCAAATGGCATGCGATTATAGCAGTACCTGCCAGAGGGTGTGTTGAAGTTGCAGAGCCTTCTGCTGGACTCATCCAGCTGAATTTTTCAACATCCATGTGGCGCATCTAATTTGGTGAAAAAACATGCTTGTGCCATCTCACTGGTGAGTTCCTCCCGCTTTGGGAGGGGGTTGTGTTCACGCATTATATTCTTATGGAGATCCTTGGGATCAATGCAGATGCGCAGGTCTCCCGAAGGCTTTCTAACACATACCATCGAGCTGACCCAGTCAGTCAGTTCGGTTACCTTGGAAATGATGCCCTGTTGCTGAATATCCTTGAGCTCTGCCTTCAGGCGCTCCCTCAGCGGAGCCGGGACCCGGCGCGGTGCGTGGACTACTGGCTTGGCATCAGGTGGTAGCAGAATTTTGTATCGATATGGCAGCGTGCCCATCCCGTCGAGCACATCCGGATACTGAGCGAGGATGTTGTCAATGCCGACCTGAAGATCCACATTGGAGATATCGTTGTGTAAACCCACTGCACGAGGTTCAGCTGCTTGCAGGCATGCGCGTCAAGTAGGGGTGCCCTGTCTGGCTTTCAAAACGTAGCCGTGCATGGGTGCTCGGGCTGGAGACGAGTAGATGGCAGGATCCCAGTGCCGTGATGGCATTTCCGTTGTAGTCCAGGAGCCTGCAGGCTGCTGGAAGGACCTTGGGGGGCTTCTTGATGCGTTTGAAATCTGCCTGTGAGAGGAGGGTGGCAGAAGCACCTGTGTCCAGCTTAAACTCGATGGAGCAGTGGTTGACCTGCACCACCGCACACCATTCGTCCACAGAATCCACAGCGAGGATGGATTGAATTTGTGCTGAGTTGGATGTGGCATATTCACATTTGGTAATGAAGCCCATACAGTAGGCTGAGTCCAGGCATTCTCCCTCTGCATCCGTTGTGCTGCCAGGATCAGAATCCTGTAATCGTTGTTGCACACTCTGAACGTGCCGTCGTCGGAATTGGGAGCGCTGGCCCCTGACTGGTGGTGCAGACCTGCACAAGGCTGTATAGTGTCCAGGCTTCGTGCAGTTTAAACATCGCCTGCCTTTTGCAGGGCAGTGTTTCTTTAAGTGGGCGTTGCCACAGTTCGAGCACGTCATGACATCGGCATCTTGACGCTTCACGCGTCGTCACACATGCGCAGTGTGGGTGTCGGCTGCTTCGTTATCCCGTTCGCATCGCGCATGCGTGGGGCCCCGGGAAAAACTCGAGAAATGGCCGCTTTCATCAATGCTGGGGCGCTGCATCCGGGAGATGTCCTGCACACTCTCTGCCTCGTGGGAGGCAAGTTTCTCATTTTCAGCAGATTTGTACTGGACATAGCGATTTTTGCAAGCTCATGCACTGTGCATGTTTCAATCAGGACTGGCAGGGTCATATGCTTGATCTTCAGTAGCTGCTCTCTCAGAGGATCAGAGTGAACTCCAAAAATGATTTGGTCTCTGATCACGGAGTCAGTGATATCACCAAAGTTGCTGGACAGCGTTGCAGGCAGAGGTTAGTTAAGAAGGAATTGAAAGATTCATCTTTACCTTGTTGACGCTGTTTGAATATGTGGTGCTTGAAGATTCCATTGGTGTCCACTTCACAGTGACTGTCAAACTTGTCCAGGATGGTCTGAAACTTTGTCTTGTCCTGGCCTTCGGTGAGGTGAAAGGAGTTGAAGAGTTTGATGGCTTGATCACCCGCTGTTGAGAGGAGAAGCGCGATCTTCCTTGCATCAGAAGCACCCTCGAGGTCTGAAGCTTCGATGTACAGCAGAAACCTTTGCTTGAATGTCCGCCAGTGGCACTGAGATTGCCGGAGGTCCTGAGCTGTTGGGGAGCCTGAACATTCACCATGGTGCCGGGATACATTCGCTGGTCGTCACGGAACGGACCGAGGTCCGAACGGACGAGATTAAGCAGTCTCCTGGTAGCATGATGTGTTATGTGCTCTGGGATAACACAGGCTGCAACTGGATGCAGCTTTAACCAAAAGATACTCCAGATCTTGAAGTTAGTTCAATCTGATTTATTGAACCAGTAGCACAGTTAGCACAGTTCTCTATGAGGTCGACTCTCTGCTAACCTAAGTGTGGTTACTCTGTCTGACTGAACCAGACTAGCTCTTAGCCACGTGCTGGAGGTGTGATAGTGTATATATGCCCTGACTCACTCTGTAGATGTTCATCAGTGGAAAGAGGCCGAGCGTGAGTGCCTCCTGCCTTTTATAGTGAGATCCCACCCCTGAGTGTCCTGCCTGCTCATTGGTCATGTCCTGTTCTCTGTGTTCATTAGCTGCATGTCTGCCTGTCTGTATATCATTATCTGTATGTCTGCATATCATGACACGATTTCACCCAGCTCTAGCAGTGCTTCTAGTCCTTGTTTCCTCCTCCCCCACCACTGGCATGTCCAGTCTGCCGAGGAACTGTTCCATCCCTGGGGGCTCGGAGGTGTACAGACCTTGGCAGAAGTTTGCCAAGACCTCATTAACCTATTTTGGGTCTGCTACCATCCTACGATTTCTGTCTCTAACCTGTGAGCCTGACTGTTTTCTCAACTGGTGTGCCAGCATGCGGCTGGCTTTGAATCAATGCTAATAGAAGGCCCCCATGCCTGGCAGAGCTGGTGGATTGCCTTCCTTGTGGAGAGCAGATCAGATTCCATCTGCAGCTTTTTCCTCTCCGCCAGCAGCTCCATGGTTTGGGCGGGGGTGTACCGTCGATCCACCTCCAGTATGAAGTCAATCAGCCGCTGCTTGGCTGTTTTTCTTTTCTGTCCCTACGGGCCTATAAGCTATGACTTTGCCCCTAACCACCACCTTCAGTGCCTCCCAGAATGTTGAGGGAGAGACCTCTCCATTCTGGTTGCAGGTTACATAGCCAGCGATGGCATGGGATATCTTTGTGCAGATTTCCTTATCGGTGAGGGGAGCTGCATCCAGCCACCATGGAGGTTTTTGGGCCAGGCCTTTCTCCAACCTCACATCCATGTAGAGCGGTGCATGGTCAGAGATTACATTTGAGGAGTATTCAGCTTTTGTTACACTTGGAAGCGCCATTTTCTCTACGACAAAAAAGGTTTACACACGAGTAGGCCTTGTGTACGTGGGAGAAAAATTAGAATTCTTTCTCTCTCCAGCGCCTGCATGGTCAGGAACCTGAGAACAATGATTCCTGGTAAGTGGCAAAGGAAATAATGGCTGGATTCTCCGCTCCTGAGACTTTGGGCGCGATTCTCCGCACCCGCGGAAAATCGCGAAGTCGGCCGTGAAATGGGCTAGGAACGGGGCCGCGTCAATCACGTGCGCGATGACGCCGGAACACGGCGACGATACGAACACGCCCACGTTACGCCGCCCGACGCCGTAAAAAGGCGCAGGCGAGCACAGAAACTAGGCCAGGATGTCGGAGCTCAGGAGAGCAGCCCCGCTTTTCGTTGAGGCTGACGTGGAGATGCTGCTCGAATCAATTGAGCAGAGAAGGGGCATCATCTGCCCGTGTAGAGGGCATCACAATCCTGCCAGCACGGTGCGCCAGGCCTGGCGTGAGGTTGCTGCTGCCGTCAGTGCTGTGGGGCAGACCCCTCGCTCTGCAGATCAATGCCGGAAGAAGATGCACAACCTCACCAGGGCTGCCAGGGTAAGTGCCAAGAGGGTGCCCCCGGGTCACAACCATCCCTCCCCCCTTTACTTAATCACCCCCCCCCCCCCCCGGCACGGGGGGTGGAGGGGGATCGGGGCAGAGTGAGTTGAGAGTGGTTCACAAAGTAGTCACAGACCCAGCGCTCTGGTCCCCGTGGAGAGATGCAATGGTCTTGTTACAACTTGACCCCCAAACTGTGCCAGTATCTGAACGGCCTGCTGATACCTGCCGTATTGTAATGATCTACCTATGCCCCCTCCCCCAACAGGACAAGACCGCTCACAACACTCGTGAGCGGAACACGACTGGAGGGGGTTCTCCCATCCTGCACCCCCTCACCACGTTTGAGCAGAGGGCACTGGACCTTGTTGGGGGATCTGCCACCACGCAATGATCACGCAATGCGAGGTTGGCGGAGCTGCAACAAGTGAGACAACCCTGCATGACAAACACCCCCCCTCCCCCATCCCCTGTCCCTTCACACCCTGCTCACTGGGACACCTCCCCCATCCTCTGTCCCTTCACACTCTGCTCACTGGGACACCTCCCCCATCCTCTGTCCCTTCACACCCTGCCCACTGGGACCGTCCAGCGCCCGGCCGAGCGAATCTAAATAACCCGTTTCATTCTCTTCCCTAGGACGTGATGCCGAACGACCAGGGCCGTCTGCCTCCAGGCGGACACAGGCATCTGCCCCCACCTCACCCAGGGCCGCACGACAGAGGGTGCCCGATCAGCGGGGAGTCCCATCCTCCCCAACCAAATCTGTGGAGCAGGACGCCCAGAGGGCGGCGAGAGAACAAGAGAGAGAAATGGCCCGCGAACGCCCTGCGGCCTCTCAGCGGGCCGATGACATAGAGGAGGCGTCAACCCAAGACACCTATCTCCCACACCATCCACCATCCCAGAGACACTCACCCCGGTTGGCCTATTTAGTGATGAGGCTCCTGGGTCACAGTCTGGGTCGCACATCACAGATGAGCAGGTACAGCAGGTGGAGGTCGGAGCAGCTGAGGGCCCGGACTGGCGGAGGCCAGGCCAGGCCCAGCATGCAGCTGGCTCCCAGACGTTTTCCGAGTTCCTGGACTTTCTCAACCCACCCGCACAGCCGATGCATCAAGAAACCCAGGGACACAATGACGGGATGAGGACTGTCTTCCAGACTCTGCAGACACTGTTAGAGGAGTCGAACCGCGTCCACGAGCAGGGAGTGGTGCCGCTCATGGCAGCAACGCAGGCCGACACCGCACGGGTGACATCCGCGGTGGAGGCAATGGGTCAGGTTATGCAAGGCGTTGGGCTTAATGTGCATGCGTCATCCTCGGCCCTGGACAGGGTTGCCCTCTCACAGGCAGCAATGCGCCAGAGCCAACACGACATTGCCGGCGCGCTGCGGGCCTTGGCCGAGTCTCAGCCGGTCATGGCCCAGTCGCAGCAGTCAGTCGCCGAGAGCATCAACCGCCTGACACATGTGCTGGATGGTGTCGTGCACTCACAGGTTGAGATCGCACAGTCCCTGGCGGGAATGTCTAAATCCCTGGACTCCGTCTCTGCAAACCTTCGGATCCTGGTGGATACCGTTGCAGGCCTCCAGGACTGGCAGCGCCAGGTGTCGGTGATGCGACGGGGCACCTCCCCGCTCACACCCCTGTCCCAAAGTGAGGCCCAGGGGCTACCGGGCTCCCCGAGGGAGGAGGAGGTTTCGGGGCCCGTCCCATTACCTCCATCACGGGACGTTCCGGAATTCTCGGCCTCCCCCCGTCCCATCCCTGGTGCATCGGGTGGGCAGCAGGCAGAGCAGGGTGGCACAACATCACCCGAGACGCCCGCAGAGCAGCCTGGCCCATCAAGAACGGGTTGCCCCAGGAAATGCTTGCCGAAGGAGAAACGAGTCGAAGGGGGCGATTCGCAGCAGTCCTCCTCCACTCCTGCTGTATCATCTCGGGAATCACTGAGACGTAGTGGCAGGGCCCGTAAGGCAACAAAGAAAGACACAGAGTAAGTTGGCACGGGTGAAGGGCACAGTTTAGTTGTAGGGGCTAGGGCACCTGTAAATTATTGTTCACATTAAACGCACTGTTCCACCTTACTTGTAATATCGTGTGATTGTTCCACAGCCACAGGAATCGTGATGGTGACCGAGTGTCGCTGGGGTTGACGAGCGGTGAAACTTCGGTGCCGGGTGTGCAGTCCCTTCCCCCCACCCCCTCCCACAGCTAGCCCAGGCGGGCACGTGATGGAGTGTCCGTGACGAACTCAGCGGCCACCAAGGTGGATGGTTCAGCTATTGCCATGGGTCAGACTCTCTCTAACGATTCTGAGCTCACAGCTCTTCGCAGAGCGGGCTGTCATCATTCCACATGGCACTGATCACACCCGCTGACACAGCCATCAATGTTGTACCATACCGTCTGGACCCAGTGGTAAGGGTGATGTCGAAGTGGAGCAGTGTACACTGAGAGGGGGGGGGGGGGGGGGGGGGGGGGGGGGGGGGGGGTGGGGGGGGGGGCTGTGGTGGTGGCAGTTGTGTGTTGACCCTCTGCACGACTAGCGATGCAGGTAGTGGTTTGGTGTTCAGCGGGGACTTCGCATATGACGCGTGAACCGTGCTGCCACCAAGGCGTCGCGTGCCCGCTGTCCTCGCCGGGTCCTTCGTGCCGCCTCCTGGACATCACCAGCACCAGGGTCGTGTCTGCGTGCTGCGCCCGCCACTCCGCAAGCCTCCTCCTCCTCCTACTCCTCCTCCTCCTCTGTGCTGGCACCACTGCCACTGGCTTCTCCCTCCGCCTCCTGCAGCAGGTCATCTCCCCTCTGCATCGCGATGTTGTGCAGCGCACAGCAGACCACAACAATGCGAGCGACCCTGTCTGGCTGGTACTGCAGGGCCCCTCCGGAGTGGTCCAGGCACCTGAATCTCATCTTCAGGAGGCCAAGGCAGCGCTCCACCACACCCCTGGTTGCTGCATGGGCCTCGTTGTATCGTGTTTCCGCATTGGTCTGAGGCCTCCATATAGGCGTCATCAACCAAGACCTCAGCGGATAACCGCTGTCGCCTAGCAACCAGCTCCTCAGCCGGGCGGGACGTCCCTCAAACATCGCAGGGATGTACGACTGCGCCAGTATGTAGGAGTCATACACACTCCCTGGGAACCTTGCACAGACGTTCATGAACGTCATGTGGGGGTCGCATACCACCTGGATATTCATGGAGTATGTCCCCCTCCTGTTTGTGAACACCTCCCTGTCCCCTGCAGGCGTGCGTATGGGGACGTGAACACAATCGATTGCCCCCTGCACCATCGGTATCCCGGCCACGCTGGCAAATCCACGAGCTCGTGAGTCTTGAGTTGCTCGGTCCTCGGGAAAGGTGATGTAGCGGTCCGCGATAGCATAGAGGGCGTCGGTCACATCCCGGATGCACCTGTGCACCGATGACTGGGAGATCCTGGAGAGGTCCCCGCTCGGAGACTGGAAGGAGCCGGTCGCATAGAAGTTAAGAGCGACCGTCACCTTGATGGCAACCGGGATTGCGTGTCCTCCCCCCGTTCCACGTGGGGCGAGGTGCGCCACGAGGTGACAGATATGTGTCACCGTCCCCCTACTCAGCCGGAGTCTCCTCCTGCAGGTGATGTCCGTCATTGTTAGGAAAGAGATCCGGGCACGGTACACCCTCGGCCTTGGTCGTCGCCTCTGGCGCCGTGGCTGCACCCTCACTCTCTCCTCTTCCTCCTCCTCCTCCTCCCCCCCCCCCATGCTGCTCAACGACTGGCAACTCCTCGGCCCTTCCCTCTGCTGCTGCAGCTGGCCCTGCATCCACTGCGGGTTGTGGCTCTGGATGCTGCTGCATCTCCAAATGCAGTGCAGCGGCCCCAACCACTGCGCAGAACATAGCCGTTCTGTTCACATACATTGTGCTAACCTACAGAAGGGTGGTGGGGGGCAGAGAAACGGGACATGTTAGACGGAGGTTAATCGACACCTCGGCAGCCGCCTGCCACGAGATACCTGTGTGTCCCAGTGGCCTGGTTGCGCTGCTGACACGCGGGCAGCCTAACCCCAGGTCACTTTCTGCATCCAACGGGCAGTTAACTACGTCCTCTTCACCGGTGCTTCAGTGGCCTGTGGCCGTAAGCCACAGGGCAACCTGCGGCTGTGTACTCGTGACCGGCACGCCATGGCATGGTGGCAGACATTTTGCAACCCAGGGTTGGACGGGTCACTCGCTCACTCTCTCCCTACCCCCCCCCCCCACTCCCACTCCCCCCCCCCCCCCCGTCTCACCCACTCCCCCCTCCGTTTCCCCCACTTCCCCCTCAGTCTCCCCCACTCCCCCACTCCCCCCTACGTCTCCCCCACTCCCCCCTCAGTCTCCCCCACCCCCCTCCATCTCCCCATTCCCCCCGTCTCCCCCACTCCCCCTTCCGTCTCCCCCACTCCCCCCTCAGTCTCCCCACTCCCACCTCAGTCTCCCCCACTCCCCCTCCGTCTCCCCCACTCCCCCCTCCGTCTCCCCCACTCCCCCCTCAGTCTCCCTCACTCCCCCCTCTGTCTCCCCCACTCCCCCCTCAGTCTCCCCCACTCCACCCTCCGTCTCCCCCACTCCCCCCTCAGTCTCCCCCACTCCCCCCTCCGTCTCCCCCCACTCCCCCCCCTCAGTCTCCCCCACTCCCCCTCCGTCTCCCCCACTCCCCCTCCGTCTCCCCCACTCCCCGCTCAGTCTCCCCCACTCCCCCCTCAGTTTCCCCCACTCCCCCCCTCAGTGTCCCCCACTCCCCCCTCCGTCTCCCCCACTCCCCCCTCAGTCTCCCCCACTCCCGCCTCCATCTCCCCCACTCCCTCCTCTGTCTCCCACACTCCCCCCTCCGTCTCCCCCACTCCCCCCTCCGTCTCCCACACTCCCCCCTCAGTCTCCCCCACTCCCCCCTCCGTCTCCCCCACTCCCCCCTCCGTCTCCCACACTCCCCCCCCCCTCCCCACCCTGGACCCCCCTCCGGTTCTCGGGGATGCCTTCCCCGTTGTGGCCAGACTCCAGCAGTGCGCTGAGCGGTGCGCTGAGCGGTGCGCTCACCTAATCGAAGCTCTCGTCAGCCAGCACGACTGGTTGACGAACTTGAAAAGCAGGTGTGTTGGCCGGCGTGAAAACATGGTGTGAGGACGTCGGGACTTCGGCCCATCTGGGGCCGGAGAATAGCGGGGGGGCCAATAAGTTGCGATTCTGGTCGTGTCGGGGGGGCTTTCGAGGCCTTTGCCGGGAATGCCGACGTGTAGTTTGTGTGGGGTTCGGAGAATAGCGGGAGGGCGTCGGACCGGCGTCGCCGTGAAAATATGCGCGGCCCACTATTCTCCGAACCGGTGTGAGTGCGGAGAATCGCACCCTAAATGTTGATGCCGGGACAGGATTCGTGGACTTTCACAAGAGCAAACCTGGCACTGAATCTGGACCGATTCAATGACTGGGGAGGGGTTAGTGCTGGCACCACGTGGAACACAATTGATTCCAATGAAAAATGGTGCTGGACTCGCCGGGTCCATGATTGACACTCGGGAGGCTGACAAACTGCAGCTGCATGTACACATACTAATCCCTTTTTCTTAAATTTAGAGTACCCAATTCATTTTTACAATTAAGGGGCAATTTAGCGTGGCCAATCCAACTAACCCTGCACATCTTTTGGGTTGTGGGGGCGATACCCATGCGAACACGGGGAGACAGTGACACAGAGCCGGGATCGAACCTGGGACCTCAGCGCCGTGAGGCTGCAGTGCTACCCACTGCGTCACTGTGCTGCCCTTCACATTACAATCCCCACACACTCATCCGAGCCAGCAAAATGGCACTGGTTGTGCTAGAGGGTGCCCATCCCACTGATGGATTGGCCTGGGGGATACCCATATGGCCCGTGCCACTAAGTTCATAGTGGGCTGTCAATGGCATGCAAAGCTATACGGCTGCTTTTCGAGCTGCAGCAATGATGTTCCGTGCCCATCCACCATGACCCAACATCCCACTTCATGGCCAACCCCCGCTACACTCCCCGGCCCTGACAGAAGTCCCCTGGCCAGCAGCACAACTGTCAGGAAACTATGGCGATGTTGGACACTTTCCATACCCTCTCCCCCTCCCTCAGCAGCCGCCAGGCTGGCTTCTCGATTTTTAAAAGCACAAGTGAACCGCGCCATTGGGAACTCGGCCCATCAGAGGCGGAGGAGAATTGCAGAGGCCCCGGGGAATGCCGGGTCAGGCCCGCTAAAGATATGTAAACAGTGCTTTCTGGACTGCATTGATGCCACTTTTGAGGTGGTGCAGAATTGTGATTTGGCATCAAATCGATGCCAGCTGCGATTTTGGTGACAGAACCTATTCTCCGCCCAATTGCGTTTCTCGATTTTGGCGTCAGCCAACGGTGAATCTCGCCACAAACCATTTCACACGATGAATGATTAGGATTTTTAGTGTCCTGCCTGAGAGTGTGGTGAAGGCATATTTAATTGTGTCTATCGTGAGGAAATTGGATAATGACCTGAAGAGAGAAAAATTTGCACAGCCAAGGGAAATGTCTCCAACTGTGCTGTAACGGTTCGATAATTCTGTGATTTGAACACTTCATCCTCTACTCTAGCCAAATGAACTGACACTGAACGTTTCAGTTTTATCTTTGTTATTCCTGCAATGGAATGTTCATAATTTCACACACAACCTCAAATGTGGCTGAAGAACAAATTTTATATAATCTCTTTGCCTGAACTTTATGTACCAAAAGTCGAACAGGCGGGAGCAGATGTAAAACCTGTTCCCACCCAAGATCACATTGTTAAGATGATATTACTCAGGGTGGTCAATTAAAGCTCGCCCAATATGTAACAATGCCATTGTTAATTATGTCGATCAGTAATCCATGGCTGCTCTCAACCGTGAACAGTTTGTTTCACAGAAACATTCATAACTACATTCATCACCTAATTCATTATCATGTTGCTGTATTTCCAATATCATTTCAGAAAACATGTGTTGAAGATGCAAATTTCTGTCTGTATTTTCTGTTATTTTTGGTCATGGGAGTAAATCCAGTTTAACAATTTCAATCAGGGATGCCTCTCAGAGGTTTGACGCGACAAAATAATACAATCATAAAATGTTAAAGCATTGGAACGAGTCTTTTAGCCCGTTCATTCTGTAACAGTGTAACATTGCTGATTGGGTGTCTGTGTGGGTGGGGGCAGGAATGAGTTAGGCGCCAGGTCCAAAATGCGGACCCAGTGGGGTGGTTTAAAAAGGGAAGAGGCAGCTGCCTGAAAGCTGCCAGGAGATGTGGGAGGCTGAGGGTGTGTACCTCAAAACTATTCAGAGGAATGTCATCCATGCCATGGTAGGCGGGAGGGCAGGCCGGGTGGGCTAAGGATGAGTGACTATTTGTCCTGGTGCAGAGGTCAGTGCCAGCTGCGATGTTCTAATGTCAAGGAATGAGAAGAGTAGACTGTGCCACCTTGCAAAGACAGAGATGGCAGTGGGCATGATGTTGTGCGCGGTTGCAATGCCACACAAGGTTCAATGGTCTTCCATGTTTGTCAAGGGTAAATTCAGAGATAGCATGGACCTGTGCAGAGAGGTGTAGCCAGGTGTCTGTTTCCCTGATCGCTCAGGGATCTGAGTGTGTGTGCCAGCTGGCAATGAAGCATGCCTTGCCAAGACTGGACTGTCAGCACAATAGACCACAGTGCATTGGAGGGGGCAGTTGTGCCATGGTCAAATGGCCCGCTAAGTACCTCTGTGGGGGAAAGGGCATCTGGAATGCTCCACAAAGAAGTTAGAACCCTTATGAGCTTTTCTATTGTCCCTTGTCAGGAGAAGACAAGTCACAATACTGTGGAGCATTGCTGAACTGATGGGGACATTTCTGAACTGGTGTGGGCATTCCCAATCTGCTGGTGCTAATGAGGAGCGAGAGAGATGGTCTACAGTTCGACCGCCACTGGTCAGCTAGCTCCCACAGTCCTGGTGAGATGGGGTCTGTGACGAGGGTAAGTATGTCGGTCCCAGATGTGTGTGCCACAGGTAAGGGATGGTTCACGGGCCACTCTTGTCAGAAAGTGAGCTGTCCCAGCCAGAGTACCCATTGAAGCTCCAATGCCGATAGCACCATGCAGCATCTCTCAATTGCCTCAACAGGCCACCGAGCACATATGGTGATGATAATGATTGAATTCTCTGATGCTGTGCCTTCCTTCTGCAGATATGCCGACCTCGAGGACCCCCACGTTAGGCAGCCAAGAAGACATCTCTCCCGCACTTCTGTCATCCTGTCTTTTGGAACCAGGCACCAGTGCAGATACTCACACAGGGTGGGAGCACTGCTGGAGACCATGACCATGATGAGTCTGAGGCAGATGATGTCCATCAGGCTGCAGATGCTAGCTGTCCAGCGGGGTGCGTGGGCAGATCTGGCAGAGATCTATGAGGGTCTCCATCCCATGGCTTCCATCATTGAAAGGTCCAAGTGGAACATGAGCACTGTGTTGACCCTGAGCACCGAGTGCACGTCCTCCTCCATTAACAGTAACTTCATACCTGTGACAATAAAAGGTTATTATTATTATTATTATTATTAGAGAGTGGCAACTCTCACAGAGAAGCAGCTTCAGAGACACCCTCAGGGGTTCCAGGTGTTGTGCTTGGCTGTGCAAGCCTGCACACTTGGTGCACCCTCTGCATGAGTGTGGGAGATGGATGAGACACCCAGCCTCTCTGCTAGGTGCCTGTCCATCAATGGTGCACAGGGAGCTGCAAACACACTTCACGCTAGTAGACGAGCTGTCTGTCATATCTGTGGGCTCCTGTTATGGCATTCTGACGAGGGCACGAACAATTCCAGCCTTCTGATGGTGGTCCCTGTGTCTGATAATGCCACAAAATCTGAGGAATGCCCACCCATGCGGTTGGATGCTCTTTTGCAGCTGGGGTCAACTCAGGCTCTGGTGGCCAGAGGACACCAGCCATGGGATGAGCTGACCTCCATGTCTTGGATGCCCAGCTGTACGTTCCCTGGATCAATGTATCCCTCAAGTCCCTGTCCCTCTGAATTGTCACGTTGTCTGCCATTCAAGTCCTCACCCTGTGCACTCCCAGGTTCATCCTCTGATCCATCATTGGGGCCATCCTCCTTGGCCTGTGGACCTGGCTGGCTCTCCTCATCCTCCACTGGGTCCTCCCTTGTCAGAGCTAGATTGTGTAGGGAGCAGCCTGTGAACATTGTGAGGGAGACACCCTCTAGCAGATATTACATTCCCCAGATCGATCCAAGTATCGGAAGCATATCTTGGTCCTCTCCACCACCACTCTTGTGGATACATGAATCCTGTTGCATCTCTCCTCTGCCTCAGTTATTGGGTATCACTTGTCACCCAGGAGACATCCACCCAGTCTTGCAGGAGCCTCAAACAACCTTGGTACCTGGGATTGCTCAAGATGTGGGAATCATGTGATCCCCTGGATAATGGGCACAGACTTGCAGAATCTGTCTCCCTTGGTCAGACAATTTGTACTACAATTGAGTGGTACCCTCTTTTCTCTCCTGCTGGTGCTCTGATCGGCACGTGCATGCAATCTAAAGCAACCTGGATGCGGTGAACTCGACCATCGCAGTGAACCCTCATTCTCTCTCATCTGACTGCCCTAGTCTGTCCAGCAGTTGATAAAAGTGTGGCTGTTTGAGAATGGTATCAGTTACTTGCTTGGCACAACTGTGTGGCAGATGATTTTGAGACACCACACAAATTCCCCACTGAGCCCTGAAATGAACCAGAGGTGTAGAGGTTGAGGGCCATTATGATCTTCAATGAGCAAAAAAATCACAGACAGCATAAAATCTCTATCGATTAGACTCAATTGGCCCTTTAATTCTCAGTAGGAACGCATCCAATTTGTGCATGGTGACCATGAAGTGATGTGCATGCCCGGCCCAAACATGTAAAACTCCAGCCTTTGTTTTCATGTTCTATGCTTCTACATATAAGATAGAAATTTGCTGACCACCCAGGATGAGGCAGGTGTTGGCCCCGTGCTAGGACCCAACATTTGGAGGACCCTGAAGAAGCTGAAGATGAGTTGGAAATGTAGCTGAACTGTGTGGCTATGCCCCGACTGACCCCTATATGTATCCCTGAGTGGGTCAACGGACACATAATCCAAATGGCACCAAAAGAGAAAATGCTGGAAAATCTCAGCAGGTCTGGCAGCATCTGTAAGGAGAGAAAAGATCTAACGTTTCGACTCCAGATGACCCTTTGTCAAAGCTAAAAGACAGGGAAAGAGGGAGATATTTATCCTGTAGGGTGAGGGAATGAAAGATGAGTCATAGCCACAGAAACCAAGGGAAGCGAGTGCTAATAGCAACAGAAACCAAGGGAAAAGAGTGCTAATAACAGTCCCCAGAGAGGATAAAAGGTGTGAAAGGCCAAACGGCAGAGAAACTAAAATCAGAGGGTAGACTGTGACAGATGTAGATGAGGGCGGACATGGGTGGGAGAGTGGTAAAATGATAAAAAGGGGGGAAGGGGGAAGCGAAGGGGAGAAAAGGTAAGGAAAGGGGGGATAAGATAGGGGAAAAGAGTGGGGGGAAAATAAAGAAAGACAAGAAAGAAATAAAAGAAAAAAGACAATTAAAATGAAATGGACTGAAAATAAAGGGGTCGAGGTGGGGTTGGGCTGGAGTAGGATACAGGTGGTATCATCTCAGTGGTCCCGCAACACGTGTTTGACTGGATCCGACATGAGTTGAGTCCATTGTCACTCGCCACAAACACGGGGGTTTGGCTGTAGTGGGCTCCAAGCTCACCCTACCCATTTGTCTACAGACATAAGTCCCTGTGCCTTCCCTTCATTGTCGTCCTGGGGATGGCCCCAACCTGTTCAGTCGGGATCGGCTGCCTCATTTGTGGATTGACTGCCAACGTATCCTCCAGGCGGAGATGATGGGGGCCTGGTACTGCACAAGTTACCAAACAATTTCGAGCCTGGCTTTGGAAGAATTAAGTGAATTAAGCCTTGGTGAAATTCCAAGTGGATCCGTGGGCCCAGGCCCATTTACTTTGTGCTCTACCAGTCCCTTATGCTATTGCCAGCAAGGCTGAGGCCAAACTACAGCGATTGGAGAACCTCGGTATAATTCAGCTGGTTCATTCCGCCGACTGGGCGTGCGGTGGTTCCGGTGATGAAACTGGATTGGACTATCCACCTTTGCGGCAGTTGCAAGTCAACCATCAATACAGCTTCCTATTTAGACCGATACCCGCTACCTCGAAATGAAGATCGCTACACCACACTGGCAGGTGGTTCTATGTTTACCAAGTTAGATATGAGCAATGCTTATTTACAAATTAAATTGGTCAAGGCCTCGAGAAAATATGTTACTATCAATATTCATGAAGGATTGTACAAGTACACCCGGCTTCCTTCGGCGTATCCTCAGCTTGTGTCATGTTTCAACACATAATGGAAGACATATCAGGAGGTCTCCCGTGGGTTGTCCAGTCCCACACCAGCATGGCTGACACTTAAATGTCCTCTGGAAGTGCCCACCACAACTGTTCAAGGCAATCTGAGACGAATAATAAAAGGCCAGCCTTGCTAGCAATGCCCACATCCCAAGAATGAATAAAAGCATCATACTTTGTGTGACTGTTCAGTCATTGTTCGTTTCTATAATACCTCACAAGGAAGCTGTTGTTAATGAAGGTGAATTCATTTACATATTTACACAAGTCTGTTTAATGCAGCATCTCACTCCCAGTGGAATACTAGCTGGGAGGATCTTCTTCTGTCAGGCCTTGAATTGGGCCTGCTTTTATATCTTGCTCCTAACAAGCCCCAAGTGATTGGCCTCTGCCTCCTATTTCCACTGATTGGAGATTCGAAAACCTGGGGGCATAGACTAGAAATTAGGGCGAGATTGTTCAGGAGAGATGTTTGGAAGCACTTCTTCACTCAAAGGGTGGTAGAGGTTTGGAGCTGACTCCCACAAAGAGCATTTGAAGTGAGATCAGTTGTTAATTTTAAATTAAGATAAGTAGATGTTGTTAAGCAACGATATTAAGAGATATGGGCCAAAGGCAGGTATGTGGAGTTACGCAACAGATCAGCCATGAATGGCGGGACAGGCTCAAGGGGCTGAATGGCCTATTCCCGTTCCCGTGTTCCTATTACTGGTTCACTCATGGTCTGATTCAACCAGATCGCGCCTCAGCTGCTCACCTGCTGCTTTTAAACATTCCCTCACCACTCACTCCCAGGCAACACACAAGAATAGCAGGGCACAGACCTGCTCCTTGCTTTGAGGGTGGCAATCTCACAAGGCTTCTCAGGGGCGCCCTGTTCCCCTGTGGGAGGCAGAGGACAAGCAGCAGGATGAGCAATGCCGCCTGGGAGGCAATGGCAGTGGCTATCAGCGCGGCCAGCATGACATTCAACGTCAGAAGAAGACCAGTGACCTCCAACAAGTTGCAAAGGTAAGTTGCCACCTCTCTCTTGGCATTAGTTCGGTCTGCCACCCCTAAATTTCCCAAACCCCCATGTTGTCAAATCACTGGCTGACACCTCGCACCCTCCCTCTCATCCAATCTTCATGCTGATTCCTCAACAACCTCTGGCACCAACCAGCACAACCACTTCATGTCCAGATGCAGTGCCACGCATGTCACCTGCCATAGTGAAACCCCCTGACCCATCAAGCATGCGGCTCACAATACCCTTTCTTTGTCCCCACAGGATAAGATAGCTAGGTATAAGCATGAAAGGGCCAAGATGGGGGGTGGCGGAGGAAGGGTGGGGGGGGGGGGGGGGGGGGGGGGGGGAGGGTGAGCCTCTGGACAAGGTTCTCCCAGAGATGATTCAGATGATAGGACACAGCCGTGTGATTCAGGAGGGAGTGTCAGCAACATACAAGACTGATTGGAGGATTCCCGAAGGCTGAAGGCCCAGGAGATAGTGCTGACAATGCGTGGCACCAAGGCCAACACTACGTGGATAGTGACCTGGGGAGCGAGAGTGATGGGGTAGTGAGATTGGGGGAAGGAACTTGAGAGGGGTGGGTTTGAGCTGACAGGCACATCCTCGTTCTCGGAGAATCTGGAGATGATGAGGGCCTCCCTGGTACTCTTTGCATGTCGGATCCTCGCTGCAACCTGTTCTTCGCCTAAGGGCTCCTCCTCGGGCTCGTCCCCCAGCCCCTGCTGGTCTACCTCCTTCTCCTCCTCAGATGAGACCACACATCACTTTTCCTCCTCCTCCTCCATGCTGCTACACTGCTGTGGATTCTGGAGGCCACAGTACACCACCATAAAGCAGGAGACTCTCTAAGGGTGTACTGCAGGGCAGCATCAGAGGGGTTAAGGCATTAGAACCACATTTTCAGCAGCCAGATGGACTGCCCAACGACAAGACATGTGCCAACATGGGCCTCCGCCTCAGGCCTCTACGCTGGCAGCATCAGCCATGTCCTCAGTGGGTATCTGGTGCTCCCCATGAGCCAACCCGTCATCATGGGGTGGTCCTCAAAGACACTGGGGAACTCTAAGTGCTCCAGGATGTAGCTGTCATGCTGCTCCTAGGGTAACGGTGCACATATGTACGATTCGGAGTCAGTGGTCGCACATTATCTGAACATTCAGGGAGTGGAACCCTTTACTGTTAATATAGGGCATTCCCTGATGCCCTGGTGCATGCAGGGTGACATGCATGCCATTGATCACCCCCTGGGCCATGGAATTCCCGGCTATGACCGAAAATCCTGCAGCCCGGGAAAATTGGCTGGCCTGATCCAGCTCAAAGGTGATATAGTCGGATGCCTGGGCATACAGAGCATTCGTCACCTCCCGAATGCACCTCTGGGCAGAGTATTGATATATGGCACATAGGTCCCCGCTCAAGCCCTGGAAGGACCCGGTGCCATAGAGGCTGCAGGCTGCGGTAACCTTCACGGCCACTGGAGCAGATGTTCTTGTCCTCCACAGGGTGCCATGTCTATGAGGACATCGCATTGGTGCTGCACTGCCTCTCTGCTGAGACAGAGTCCATCAGCTCATTGAATGACCAACGATGCCTGTACACCTACAACCATTGCTGGCCTCCCCTCTGGCTCTCTCCTCAGCCTGATGGACGGCTGGGTCTTCAGGGTGTGCAGCAGCCCCTACACATGAGATGCCACCTCCAACCTGCATCGTTGCTGCTGCCTTCTATGGCGTCTATCCATCTCAGCTGCCACAAGCACAGTGAGGATCCACACCAGCAAGCATAGTTTTATTTGGAAGGAATTAGCGAAGAAGAGAGACCAACAATCCATTACGGCTTCCACCCCGGGACCCTCAAATCCCCCAAGACTCCCCTACCCTGACCATGACTGTTCCACCTGCTCTCATCCAGCTATCTAGCTGTGCTGGCGAACCTTGCTCAGCACACTTACTCCTGGCCACATCAGAAGCCCTTAGTTCCCTGAACTCTGCCGGGAACATTAGGGAGGCTGTGCTGAGCTGCTCTTCGTTCATCCACACATTTACCCTTTGGCCACGAGATGATCCTCAGTGGTGAAGCCTTGCTCTTTACTGTTTGATTGTTGGCAGCTGCCTCTATAGTGCTGTGCTTCTATAGTTCAGGCACACTGTTCAGGCATCCTGACACATGGCACCCGTGCCTTTGAAGAGGCACTTCAGAGTTCAGGAGCGTGAAGTGCTCTCACAGCTAACAAGGCTAATTCCTCATTTGAAATAGAAATCAGCTGTGAAGTTAGAGGCTGCTCATAGTCAAGGGGAATGAAATTGACTTTCAGGAGAGAAGCTGCTGCAGGGCTCTGTCCTCGGGGAGCTTGGTAGGACAGGCAGGCTGCAGCATGGCTCTGTCCTGTTGGTTTGGTAGGGCAGACAGGCTGCAGCATGGCTCTGCCTCGTGGGTTTGGTAGGACAGACAGGCTGCAGCATGGCTCTGCCGTGTGGGTTTGGTAGGACAGGCAGGCTGCAGCCTGGCTCTGCCCTGTGGGTTTGGTAGGACAGGCTGCAGCATGGCTCTGTCCTGTTGGTTTGGTAGGGCAGACAGGCTGCAGCATGGCTCTGTCCTGTGGGTTTGGTGGGACAGACAGGCTGCAGCATGGCTCTGCCTCGTGGGTTTGGTAGGACAGACAGGCTGCAGCATGGCTCTGCCCTGTGGGTTTGGTAGGACAGACAGGTTGCAGCATGGCTCTGTCCTGTGGGTTTGGTAGGACAGACAGGCTGCAGCATGGCTCTGCCCTGTGGGTTTGGTAGGACAGACAGGCTGCAGCATGGCCCTGCCCTGTGGGTTTGGTAGGACAGACAGGCTGCAGCATGGCTCTGCCCTGTGGGTTTGGTAGGACAGACAGGCTGCAGCATGGCTCTGCCCTGTGGGTTTGGTAGGACAGGCAGGCTGCAGCATGGCTCTGCCCTGTGGGTTTGGTGGGACAGACAGGCTGCAGCATGGCTCTGCCCTGTGGGTTTGGTAGGACAGACAGGCTGCAGCCTGGCTCTTCCCTGTGGGTTTGGTAGGGCAGACAGGCTGCAGCATGGCTCTGCCCTGTGGGTTTGGTAGGACAGACAGGCTGCAGCATGGCTCTGTCCTGTGGGTTTGGTAGGACAGACAGGCTGCAGCATGGCCCTGCCCTGTGGGTTTGGTAGGACAGACAGGCTGCAGCATGGCTCTGTCCTGTGGGTTTGGTGGGACAGACAGGCTGCAGCATGGCTCTGTCCTGTGGGTTTGGTAGGACAGACAGGCTGCAGCATGGCTCTGTCCTCGGGGGGCTTGGTAGGACAGACAGGTTGCAGCATGGCCCTGCCCTGTGGGTTTGGTAGGACAGACAGGCTGCAGCATGGCTCTGTCCTGTGGGTTTGGTAGGACAGACAGGCTGCAGCATGGCCCTGCCCTGTGGGTTTGGTAGGACAGACAGGCTGCAGCATGGCTCTGTCCTGTGGGTTTGGTGGGACAGACAGGCTGCAGCATGGCTCTGTCCTGTGGGTTTGGTAGGACAGACAGGCTGCAGCATGGCTCTGTCCTGTGGGTTTGGTAGGACAGAGAGGCTGCAGCATGGCTCTGCCCTGTTGGTTTGGTAGGACAGACAGGCTGCAGCATGGCTCTGCCCTGTTGGTTTGGTAGGACAGACAGGCTGCAGCATGGCTCTGCCCTGTGGGTTTGGTGGGACAGACAGGCTGCAGCATGGCTCTGCCCTGTGGGTTTGGTAGGACAGATAGGCTGCAGCATGGCTCTGCCCTGTGGGTTTGGTAGGACAGGCAGGCTGCAGCATGTCTCTGTCCTGTGGGTTTGGTAGGACAGACAGGCTGCAGCATGGCTCTGCCCTGTGGGTTTGGTGGGACAGACAGGCTGCAGCATGGCTCTGCCCTGTGGGTTTGGTAGGACAGACAGGCTGCAGCATGGCTCTGCCCTGTGGGTTTGGTAGGACAGACAGGCTGCAGCATGGCTCTGTCCTCGGGGGGCTTGGTAGGACAGTCAGGCTGCAGCATGGCTCTGCCCTGTGGGTTTGGTAGGACAGACAGGCTGCAGCATGGCTCTGCCCTGTGGGTTTGGTAGGACAGACAGGCGGCAGCATGGCTCTGTCCTGTGGGTTTGGTAGGACAGACAGGCTGCAGCATGGCTCTGCCCTGTGGGTTTGGTAGGACAGACAGGCTGCAGCATGGCTCTGCCCTGTGGGTTTGGTAGGACAGACAGGCTGCAGCATGGCTCTGCCCTGTGGGTTTGGTAGGACAGACAGGCTGCAGCATGGCTCTGTCCTCGGGGGGCTTGGTAGGACAGTCAGGCTGCAGCATGGCTCTGCCCTGTGGGTTTGGTAGGACAGACAGGCTGCAGCATGGCTCTGCCCTGTGGGTTTGGTAGGACAGACAGGCTGCAGCATGGCTCTGCCCTGTGGGTTTGGTCGGGCAGGCAGGCTGCAGCATGGCTCTGTCCTGTGGGTTTGGTAGGACAGACAGGCTGCAGCATGGCTCTGCCCTGTGGGTTTGGTAGGACAGACAGGCTGCAGCATGGCTCTGTCCTGTGGGTTTGGTAGGACAGACAGGCTGCAGCATGGCTCTGCCCTGTGGGTTTGGTAGGACAGACAGGCTGCAGCATGGCTCTGCCCTGTGGGTTTGGTAGGACAGACAGGCTGCAGCATGGCCCTGTCCTGTGGGTTTGGTAGGACAGACAGGCTGCAGCATGGCTCTGTCCTGTGGGTTTGGTGGGACAGACAGGCTGCAGCTGTGGTTGCCCCTGATTTGGGTCTCCACAATATTTAAAGATTAAATCTCTGAGTGTCTTTAAGACAGAGATAGATAGGTTTTTCATTAATAAGGGGATCAGGGTTATGGGGAGAAGGCAGGAGAGTGGGGTGAGAAAATATCAGTCTTGATGGGCCGAGTGGCCTAATTCTGCTCCTATGCCTTATGGTCTTATGACTTGTAGGCCTCACAGATGCAAAGTCACTTGCCCCAGGCCAGGAGTGACTCCCGACCTGGAACACTTAATAATAATCTTTTTACTGTCACAAGTAGGCTTACATTGCAATGAAGTTACTGTGAAAAGCCCCTAGTCGCCAGATTCCGGCACCTGTTCAGGTACACAGAGGTGGAATTCAGAATGTCCAATTCACCGAACAGCACGTCTTTCGGGACTAGTGGGAGGAAACCGGAGCACCCGGAGTAAACCGACACAGACACAGGGAGAACGTGCAGAGTCCGCACAGACAGTAACCCAGCCGGGAATCGTACCTGGGACCCTGGCGCTGTCAAGCCACAGTGCTAACCACTGTGCTACGTACTGCCGTTCAGCCCCCTGACCAAGCCCAACCCCCCTGATGGGGCCCCTCCCACTTGCCATCGGGAGCAGGCCAGGTGAATCGCAAAATGGTTCACGCCTGGCATGAATCCCGATTTTGCCCTCTTCTACTATTCACCCGGTGTCCCCTGATCCATGTCGGGCGCAATACGGTCACTGAATCGCGCCCAGTGTCACACAAGCAATTCTCCCTGCATCCAGCATTCACACCAAATATTGTCTCTTAGAACAAGGCTGTACAATATATTAGTGACAATATTGAAATGCAACTTGAATGTTTCTGTGATTGAAGGACAATTTGTTTGATGCAGTGTACACTTGAGTGACAATTGTTACAGCACTGAAGTTTTTTGTGGTAATGTTTCTTTCACACTAACAGAATAAATTACTTTTCAAGAGTCTAGACTTTCATCTAATATCTGATTAAAATGATAGCATTGGAGCTTTGCATAATTTATTAAGTACTTGTAACTCATCAGACCACAACTTAAATAATCATATGATAATCATCATGGTGAAACACCACTCTCAGATGCCTGGAAGCCTGCAGTAACCTGATAAGGTATATTTCTTTCTCTTGGTAACGTATGTGTGCTCTGGAAAACTTGAATCTACCAATTCCTCTGCATGCATCACCTAAACAAGGGACAAAAGATTAACTGTGGATGTAACTCAAGCACCTGTAGGGCTCAAGACCTACCAGTGCATGATACATATTCAGCCAACTCTCCGTTCCGGACACTAAGGGCTGAATTCTCCAATTTTGAGGCTATGCCCGGAGGATCTGTCTGGTTTTACAATGAAAATATTGGTGAGGCCCCAGCTTCACCCCAGCGCTCTCGATATAAACGCCCTGGGAATTGCCAGGTCCTTGTCCGCACATGCGCACGGTGACGACCTGCAGCGGTCGCGCGATTAATTATGGCGCCGGCCGCAAGTGGACCCGGCCTGCCAGATAGTGACTGCCTGGACCCACCCCCCTCGCCACCCCCGGACCACCCCATACCAATCTCCTCAGTCCCTGCTGAAGCCCCCCCAGCCAGTGACACGGCTCCCCTCCCCAACTGTGGCGGTGCTGAACACAGTCTGCTGCCACCACACCAGGTTCACGAAAAATAAAAGGATAAGTGTTCCACGCCATCTGGAACTCAGCCCATTGAGGGCAGAGCGTCCGAAAAGTGGCACCGCGCCCGATTCGGGCGTAAAAATGGATTCTCCGCCCAATCGCCGATGACAATTTCGGCGACGGCAAGCGGAGAATCCCGCCCTTAGTTTTGACCGGGGCAGGATTCATGGAGTTCTATGACAGCAAAACTGGCGCCAAGACCATTTCAACGACGATTATGGGGCTAGCAAGTGGAACACAAATCATTCCAATGAAAAACGGTTCTGGATTTGCCAGATTCGCAATTGACACTCAGGAAGCTGACAAACGACAGCCGCATATACACACTGCACTCCCCACACACACACCATCCCAGCCAACAAGATGACAGCAATACATGTGGTCCTGAAATTCACCGACACGGAACTGGAGACCCAGCTGGATGTGGAGGAGAGCCGGGCGACCCTGTACCCCGGGGTGAGAAAGAAGCTGCCAGCTACTGCCGTTCACTGGCTTGGACGCAGGCGGTCGAGGTGGTCAGCTCCGTGGGCAATGCCGTCCAAACCGGCCAGCAGTTCTGGATAAAACTGTCCAACTCCTCAGGGTGGCCAGGGTGAGTAAGCACCACTGTGTCCCTAGCACCAACCCCGTCCCTCACACATGTAACCACCCACCCCCTCCCCCTCCCCCTCCCCCTGCCTCCTCCATGGTTCCACTTTACACTGTCCCTTAAGTAGATACTTTATCCTTTAGATACCATTCCAAGGTTTTTCTCAGCTCCCAAGGGCTTGTTTTTTGCTCTTCCCTTTTCTAGCCCGGCAACTCCTAATCCCAGAACTGACTTTCTCAATCAGCGATTAATTGGCGATTCTCCCTTCCAGCTAAACTAGCTGAATCTTCCAATAAATGCTGGTCCAACCAACAATGCCTACATCCCATGAATGAATTAAAAAAACACATCCTTGACCGTTTTTTAACTGCTGGACAGTCCAAAGATTTTGTGTGCTTAAAGTGCGAGATCATGTTAATTTTTAACAATCTCAAAGGATGTCTTTCTTACCTCTCTGAAAGGGTGTGTTATCTTTCCCAAAGCAGACGCAGGATCCTATCCACCTTTCATCTGGAAGAAGTGACCGGAATGAAAAGAGAAAAGATTCATGTTAACAACAAGTTCAGCGAAACAGTGAAGGATTTTAGTGGTGAACGAGGACTTCCAGAATGCAAAAGAAAATTGGGCCTGAGTCTGTCATTGCATCATTCATTTAACACCGAAGGTCATTTTCATCCCTTTTACCCTTCAATTTTCCAATGTGTAGATGGTTTATTTTAACACATCATTTCTCTATACAGATACTAACCTTTGGACGTTGTTGTAGATTTCCAGCATTTCCAGCTTTTTAAAAATATAAACAGTAATACCGTCTACATGACAAAATCTCGACCAAGATCTTTTTGAGGCTGAAATGGGGCTGAATTCTCCGATTTGGAAACTATGGGCGCGATTCTCCGACCTCCACGCAGGGTGGGAGAATCGCGGGAATGCCGGGCGAATCACGCCACGCCACTCTGGCACCCCCACGCGATTCTCCCACCCCCCCCAAAATGGCGTGTCGCGTTTTGCGACAGCCGCTCGGAGAATCGCCGCTAGCCGTTTCTAACGGTAACCGCCGATTCTCCGGCCCGGATGGGCCGAGCGGCCTGCCGAACCCAACCGGTTCACGCCGGCGCCAACCACACCTGGTCGCTGCCGGCGTGAACATCGCGCGACCGCTGCATGTGGGGCCTGTGGGGGGCAGAGGGAGGATCGAGCACCACGAGCGTGCTCAGGAGGTGTCTGGCATGCGATCGGTGCCCACCGATCGTCGGGCCGGCGTCTCTAAAAGACGCACTCTTTTCCTTCCGCCGCCCCCCAAGATCAAGCTGCCATGTCTTGCGGGGCAGCGGAGGGGAAGACAGCAACTGCGCATGCAAGGGTGACGTCACTTAGGCGCCGCCGGCCGTGTCATTCCGGCCGCGCCGCTTTGACGCAAGCATCAAGGCCTGGCGCTCGAATTTCACGCCCCGCCACTCCTAGCCCCCCCCCCCCCATCCCCCCCCCCCCCCCCCGGGAGGGGGGGGGGGAAGAATAGGGGGCGAGGAGCGGCCTCCGACGCCGGAGTGAAACACGGAGTGTTTCACTCCGTCGTCGGCTGTTTGTCTCCCTTTGGGAGAATTTTGCCCTATGTCTCCACGCCGGCATGGAAACAGTGGGAAAACTGGCGCAAAACAGCCACCGATTCCTCGTTTTGCTGGGACTAGCAGGGAGGCAGCGTAGAGCACTCGGCTCTAGCTACCAATACAGCCTGGAGAATTGCTGGGTCCGTGGCCGCGCATTTGCACGGCGGCGGTCAGCAGCGGCTGCGCGGTGCTTCATGGCGGATGCCGCTTGTGGACCTGGCCCGCGAAGTAGTCCCCCCCTTCGGCCGTCCCGCGCGCCCGGGACCGCCCCACCACAGTACCCTTAGCCCGAATATTGTCCCCCCCACCCACGGATCGGCCCTCCCCCGACTGTGGCGCCACTGAACTAAGTCCGCAGCTGCCACGCTGAGACCACACGCGATCCACGCCTTCGGGAACTTGGCCGTCAGGGGCGGAGCATCGGGCAGGCGGGTCTCAGGCAGTGGATACATGGTGCGGCGCACTCTTTGAGGAGGGGGCGGAGCATCGTGGAAGCAGGGCCGCCCCCGATTTTGTCGGGAATTTAGATTCTCCGGCCCGTCGCCAAACGCGATTTCAGTGGCGGCGACCGGAGAATCCAGCCCATGGTTTTGAATTTAATCTTTAACCCCCTTCAGGGATTTTATAGGTGCTGGCAGGTTAATTCCAGAGGATATGCAAAGCAGCTCCTGCCTCATAATGATTTGTATTAAAGTGTTCTTCTGCTTCCTCAAACTCACGAAAAATATTTGCTCAAACTACATTGAAATAATACTGAAAAATGAATGGTCATGTCTCAAGCAAGCTCCATTAATAAATCACAGCCAGAAATGACATTGTTCATTTATATTTGCACTTGTGAATGCAAGCATCATTTATTAGCTGTGAAATTCAATAAGGCCTGAAAATAGATGTGGTGATTGCAATGTTCCCAATGATTGCGATACAGGCAGCAAGCAAACTTTGTGCTGCCTGCTCATTACCATGATTATAGTGTGCAGCCAATGTTAAGAACACCTCTGAGTGGCTACACTGATCAGGGGGTGCAATATCATGAGAGGCTGGCACCACTCAAAGCTAACCTGGACTACTTAAAGCCAGCCTGCACTTCTTATAGAGAGGTGCATTCTGGCTACCAGAAGGTGCTGAAAATGGCTGGGGAGTAATGTGCTGGGGACCTGGCTGAGAAATAGGGAGAGAAGATGCTTCAAGCATCTCTGATACAGCTCTGGAGGCTTCGGAGCATGGGATGGACAGGAGGGGAGAGTTACTTTATACAGCAGGTCAGGAGGCTCTCCAGACAATCACTGGACAGGTAATGGTGTCAGATAATTGTCATGGCAAATTCCAGCAGTGTAGCCCCAAGTACTTTAATGCAATGCCACAAGTGATCAAGGTCAGTGAATGTATCTTCAAATGCCATAATCTCATAAGTAAACCAGTAGCCTCACACTCTGCTCAATTAGTGACCTGACCCTTCCGACAATCGCTGACACTCACAGCTCCAACCTCATATTCATCTGACCCTCACACACGTGCCTTAAATCCAGATTTCACACCTTGCACACATTGCCAGTTGCCATGGCGGACCCCCCCCCCCCCCCCCCCCCCCCAATGTGCAATGTGTCACACTTAGTGACACGTTTCCCTCTCTGATGCAGGACAAGGTCATGCACAACTGCAGGCAGCAGGATCCAACTGGTGGAGAACAGTCTGGAAGGCATGTCCTCACCATCATGTAGACAGTGGTGTTGGCCATCATTGGAGCAGCCATGACTGAAGCTGTAGCAGTTGTTTCTGTCCCTGTTTTGTTTTGTGTTTCTTTTCTGGATTTTTTTTGTTTCTCTCTTGTTTTCTTCATTTTGCATTTGGTCAGCTGCTGTTGTGCTATTCACACTTCCCCTAAGCACATCTTTTGTTTCTTTACTTGTTACCTTATACCTTATACCAGGAAACTTTCTATCATTCAATCTTTCCTATCCTCTACCCTATCACAGACTTTCACTTTTATTCTTCCTGCAACGCTCCGCCTTTCATTTGTTCAACATTTCTAACAGTTCTCTCAGTTCTGATGACCAGAAACGTTAATTTGTTTCTCATTCCACAGATGCAACCTGACCTGTGAGTATTTCTGTTTTTATTTCAGGTTTCCAGCTTCCACAGTATTTTGCTTTTCTGTTTGTGGCAGAGTGATTAATGATCCCTTTAAATAGCCGTATATCTGTGTGTCCAGACAGAGAGTGTGTGTGTCTGTGTGTGTGTGTGTGTGTCTGTGTGTGAGTGTATGTGTCTGTGGTGTATGATCCTTCCTGCGGCTGGGCACTTATTTTGCTGGGTGAGGCTAAGAGAAGGTATTAGAATCCCCACAACAAAAGGAGGCCATTCGGCTCATTGAGTCTGCATTGATCCTCTGAAAGAGCACTCTACCGAGGCCCACTCCCCCGCCCTATCCCCACAACCCCTTAACCCAACATGCGCATCTTTGGACACTAAGGGATAATTTAGCATGGTCAATCCACCTGACCGGCACATCTTTGGACTGTGAGTCTCTGGCGCTGTAAGGCAGCAGTGCTAGCCACTGCGCCACCGTGCCGCCTCTATTAGTTGCAGTGCTGTGGACGAAAATGCCACTGCTGGAGTCAAATCCGTACAGGCTGACTGACATCATGATTGCTTATTCTGCCTACCTCCAATGCATGCCACCCATGCCCACACAGCCAACCTATCCAAACTAATAATCCATGATGTCACCCAGCAATGTGAACTGCGCTATTATAAACCTATAACTACAACTGTGCTACCAAACACTCAGGCACTTGCCAACCAAATTTGAGAGCCATAGTTGCATAGAACCTTGTTACACTGAGGAAAGCCATTTGATCTATCATTGCTGTGCTGACGCTGACGTCCGATGGTGGCCATGAGCTGAGCAGTCACACACAAGCTGGCTCGTGCTGGGAGACTTGGTTTTTGGCCTTTTTTATCCAGTAAACAGATGTTTTGGTGGGCAGTAGAATAGAGCAAGTGAAGTTCATTGACAAAGCCTCCATTAAAGATTCAGAAGACCCTCGTGGCACAGTAAAGGAAAATATGGTGGACCTCACCATGTCACCGCCTCCCTCTTAATTGCCAATGAAGCAGTTAATGGAGTTCATCGTTGGTGAATTAAAGAAGCACAGGCAGGAGCTGCAGGAGGACCTGTGCAAGGCAGTCTCAGTAGCAGTAGCTCCTCTTAGCTGTGTGATGGAAAGGGTGGCGCAGCGGCTGGAGTTGCAGGGTGTGACAATTCGGGAAATGGAGAGGGTGGTCTCGGAACACAGCGACCGGATTGCTTCTTTTGAGGCAGAGATAACAACGCTGGCGGAGGCCCACAAAGATTTGAAGGCAACCAAAAGAATCAATGAGACAGGAGTGAAAACCTTAGTATAGTTGGACCTCTGGAGGGAATCGAAGGAACGAGCGCCACCGACTATGTGGCGGAGGTGTTTGGGAAGCTGGTTAGGCAGTGGGTTTTTGCGAAACCGCCCAAGGTGAATCGGGTCCGCCAGTCACTTCACCAGAAGCCGAGAGCCGGGGAACCGCCGCAGGCAGTAATTGTTCTTAAGGGCATTGGTTTGAGAACTCTGTGTCTGTACTCGTTGGAGTTTAGAAGGATGAGGGAGGATCTTATTGAAACTTACAAGATACTGCAAGGCCTGGATAGAGTGGACATGGAGAGAATGTTTCCACGTGTAGGACAAACTAGAACCAGAAGACACCATCTCAGATTAAAGGGATGATCCTTTAAAACAGAGATGAGGAGGAATTTCTTCAGCCTGTGAATCTGTGGAACTCTATGCCGCAGAACGCTGTGGAGGCCAATTCACTGAGTATCTTCAAGACAGAGATAGATAGGTTCTTGATTAATAAGGGGATCAGGGGTTATGGGGAGAAGACAGGAGAATGGTGATGAGAAAATATCAGCCATGATTGAATGACGCAGCAGACTCGATGGGCCGAGTGGCCTAATTCTCTCTTATAGTCACTGCCCCTCTCCCATTTCCTCTGGCCGGAAGAAAAAGAGTGCCCCCATGGCACTGGCCCGCCCGCCGATCGGTGGGCCCCGATCGTGGGCCAGGCCACCGTGGGGCCACCCCCTGGGGTCCGATCGCCCCGCGCCCCCCCCAGGACCCCGGGGCCCACTCGCGGCGCCAATCCCGCCGGCACAGAGGTGGTTTAAACCACATCAGCGGGATTGGCCTGTCAGCGGTGGGACTTCAGCCCATCACGGGCCGGAGAATCGCCACGGGGGCCCGCCGATCGGTGCTGGGGGCACGCCGACCGGCGGGGCGTGATTCCCGCTCCCGACGATTCCCGGGTGGCGGAGAATTCCGGCCATGGCGGGAGCGGGATTTACGCCGACCCCGGGCGATTCCCCTATCCTGGTCAAAGCTGCATCGAGTTGCAGCCTGTGTTATCCCAGAGTACATAACACAAGAGTTAGTTGAGATATAATAGTTATAATTAGTAGATAGAGATAGTGTTAGTGTGTATAGTTTAATTTTTATGTGTGTTATTCTGAATAAGTGTTCAACTCAAATTTAGTAGTGTTAATAAAATTAGTTTAGTTCTTCAAAAGAGCTTCATGTATCTTTGTGATCAATACGCCTTCCATCCTGAAAACCCCTCACAAAGATCACCACAATGGGGATTGGAAGAAGGGTTTTATTCAAGATGGAGGCAGTTCATCGTGGTCTTTAAGAGTCTGTTTGTTGCCAGTAATTGGGAGGGAGAGGGAGGATGTTGCGGGGTGCTTAGGTTACCAGGGTTATAATAACTGGTTTGCAAGAACAAAAAGATTATTAACCGTTTGTAATATATTTGGGTGTTTTGTGATATATTTGTGAATTTTTTTGTATTGTTTGGGATAAAATACATTTAGGGGGAATTAGCTCAAGTGGAGGGGGAATTAGCTGAAGTAGTAGAGTGCTTGCTTTGCATGTGAGAGGTAGTGGGATTGATGCCCACATTCTCCACTAGCTTTTACTCAAGGGACAAAATGTCAGGACCACCAGTTGTCTCATTTAAATCACAGTTCACACATTTATATGCTTTTAAGGGCAGCACGGTAGCACAGTGGATAGCACTGTGGCTTCACAGCGCCAGGGTCCTAGGTTCGATTCCCCGCTGGGTCACTGTCTATGCAGAGTCTGCACGTTCTCCCCGTGTCTGCGTGGGTTTCCTCCGGGTACTCCGGTTTCCTCCCACAGTCTAAAGACGTGCAGGTTAGGTGGATTGGCCATGATAAAATTGCCCTTAGTGACCAAAAAGGTTAGGAGGAGTTATTGGGTTACGGGGATAGGGTGGAAGTGAGGGCTCAAGTGGGTCGGTGCAGACTTGATGGGCCGAACAGCCTCCTTCTGCACTGTATGTTCTATGTTAATATTTTAAAGAAAAATGGCTGTGCTGAATCTTTAAGAGGTATGTAATTAATCCCACATTATTTCCTCATACCTCAGGTGAGGAAGGAGCAGTGCTCCGAAAGCTCGTGTTTGAAACAAACCTGTTGGACTTTAACCTGGTGCTGTAAGACTTCTTACTGTGCTCACCCCAGTCCAATGCCGGCATCTCCACATGCAGGAAGGTAAACCATATTCAAACCTAGAATGTGACATCTTTGCATGCTTTTGTAGCTCGACACTATTGCAACCAATTTACATAACTCCAGCAAAATGCAACTGTGGAATCTGCTCCACAAAAGGGACTGAACATGGGATTTGCTTCTTTGCCCCTCGAGCACAAGAACATTTGAACAAAATACTTTTTATCACAAAGATTGATCAGCATGCACTGAGTACTGAAAGCACACTTGTCAGAAAGAGATTGGTGTGCCTTGTTGAAATTCACCAACTGAACATTGATCAGTTGTGCAATGCAGAGCAAATATAACCACCTTATCAAATACTAAAGCAGTTATTTGAGGCCAGCCTCGCCTAAACCTTGTTACCAATTTCTTTTAAGAAATCAAAATAATTTCTGTTCCTTCACGAAGCCATTGAAAAAATGTCCTTGTGTGCTTTTCAAAAGAAAGATGTTCATAACAGCATTGAAACAATAAGTCATATTTCAAGTATGAAAAGTAAGGTACTACATCAGCTAGGGGGCAGCACGGTAGCATGGTGGTTAGCATAAATGCTTCACAGCTCCAGGGTCCCAGGTTCGATTCCCGGCTGGGTCACTGTCTGTGCGGAGTCTGCACGTCCTCCCCGTGTGTGCGTGGGTTTCCTCCGGGTGCTCCGGTTTCCTCCCACAGTCCAAAGATGTGCGGGTTAGGTGGATTGGCCATGCTAAATTGCCCGTAGTGTCCTAAAAGGTAAGGTTAAGGGGGGAGGGGGTTGTTGGGTTACGGGTATAGGGTGGATACGTGGGTTTGAGTAGGGTGATCATTGCTCGGCACAACATCGAGGGCCGAAGGGCCTGTTCTGTGCTGTACTGTTCTATGTTCTATGTCGTTGGGCTCTCTCGAACTGAGGTTAGTATAATTTCATGGTACTTCCAGAAAAAAAAATGAAGTAGAAATTAGGCCTCGGGCGTGATTTAATGAAAAGAATTCCAAGTGTCAAATCGGGCGTGACTTCCTGGGTGTATCCCGACTGCCGATCCGGAACTTAGTGGTGGAAATGATCGCCCTTGAGCTGAATCGGCAGCTGATTCGCCAGACTCATTCACTGTACCCCACTAACAAAGGCGAGCTGCTTTTAAACACTCCCTCCGAACTTAGTCCCAGTCACCACACAAGCATGGCACCATGCAGCTCCCTGCTTCGGGGATGCTGAGCTGGCCAGGCTTCAGGACTCTGTGGAGGTGAGGTGGGACATCCTGTTCCTGAACGGTCGGAAGACCAGCTGCACGGCCGCCAATGACACCTGGGAGGCGGTGGCAGAGGCCGTCAGTTTGGGCAGCGTGCCCAGGGGGGCCACCGTACAGTGCAGGAAGAAGACCAATGACCTCCAACAGGCTTCAAGGCTAAGTTATCACGGGCCCCCTGGCATCAGTTTCACCACCACTCCCCCACCCACCAGCAGGTCAGCGGCTGGCATCTCGCACCCTCCCCACATCCGACAACCGCGTTTGTGCCATGACACTCCCTGGCACCAACCAGCACAACCCCTCCATGTCCAGGTGTGATCCTCACACATACCACCAGCTATGGTCGTCCCTGATGCACCAAGCATGCGCTAGCAATGTCCACTCTCTGTCTCCACAGGGGAAGATAGCCCATAATTGGCGTGAAAGGGCTTGGACGGGTGGTGGAGTTCCAGACATCAGAGTCCTCATCCCCTATGAAGAACAAGTCCGGAGATCGCAGGTTTTACCTCGAACAGCAAGATTGGCCTACGCCGCAGAGGTGAGGATCCACAGCCCCTTCTGCCAGATAACCTGCCTCAAGCCAGTTGGTCATGTCAGGCAAAATGATATTTCCCTCTCACTGACCACATGTCCCTTCTCCTGCAGCATCTCCACATGACGGGGTAAGGCCATCATAGGTTGCGTCCCCCACCCCGCCCATCCCCCATTCCCCGTCCACCAAAGAACACCTCAGAGGACAGCTCCAAGAAGACCACCATTGAGGCATCACAGCTGTCATCCCCACTTTCCACCAATGCAGAGACATGCACCTTGGTGGGCAACACTAGTGGACAAGTGTTTTGGGGCACAATCTGGTGAGCACCACATGGAGGCTGATGCACATCAAGTGGAGGCAGGAACATCCAAGTGAGTTAGAAGTCGAGGGTCAGCTGGATCCCAGGACTCAGCTGAGTCCCAGTCATGCTGGGAGGTTATCCAGGCGTTGATGCAGATGCTGGGAGATTCAGGAGCCGATTGGTGGAGTCCCAAAGGCTATGGGCGCAGGAGATGGCACCGGCAATGCATGGCACCAGGAACAACACTGCTAGGGTGGTGACCGCAGTGGAAATCCTGGAGCACAACATCAGCGCCTTGAGTGATGGTATCCAAGGCGTGGCTCAGTTAGTGATGGCCATGGCTAAGGGGCTTGACATCACATTCCAGACGCTGAGGGATGTGTCCCAGATGCAGTTAGACATTGCCGAGCACTGCAGAGCATGGCTAAAATGCAGGTGGACATAGCTGAGGCACTCCGGAATATGTTCCAGTCAGTGAGGAGCATCACTGAGGGCATCAACACCATGGTACAGGCAACAGGGACAGGACTGGCCACGTCACTGAGGACCATCGCTGAGGGTGTCGACACCATGGTACAGGCAACGGGGACAGGACTGGCCACGTCACTGAGGACCATCGCTGAGGGCGTCGACACCATGGTACAGGCAACGGGGACAGGACTGGCCACGTCACTGAGGACCATCGCTGAGGGCGTCGACACCATGGTACAGGCAACGGGGACAGGACTGGCCACGTCACTGAGGACCATCGCTGAGGGCGTCGACACTATGGTGCATAAAATGCAGATCCTCCAGGACTGGCAGCGCCAGATAACTCAGAGGTCCCTGGAGCTAACTGCAGCTGCCATGGAGATCCCCAGGGCCCCGAGGGCACCTTCCACGAGGAGGGAGATCGAGAGGCTGACCCGATGACACCAGGGAGACAACGATGGTGTCCACCTCAGCTGAATTTCCCTCTCCTGACAACAGCACACCTCAACGTCAGCGAACATGGCGATGCCAACTGCACTGGGAAGTTAGTTTGGGTCCTCCTGCTCCAGGTCCTCCAGAGAAAATAAAACAAGGGCATCAAAGGTCACGGAGCTTGAGAAGCAGCAGGCTGCTCCACCTCAGATGTACATCCTGGGGACACAGTTGAGGTAATGGCAGGGCAGGGAAGGTTAACAAGGGCTTGTCTACCAACCCCTCCTGGTCCGTAGTCTCCTCATCCTCCTTGAACAAGGTTGCATGTCCATCCTCCTCCTCCAGGTGCCCTGTTGTGCCAGGTTGTGGAGGACACAGCAGACCACCACAAAGCGGGAGACCCTCTGGGGTGTGTACTGCAGTGCACCACCAGAACCATTTGGGAATCAGAATGGCATTTTGAGCAGTCCGATCCACCGTTTGATGACAGCACGGATGGCAACATGAGCCTCGTTCTTTCACGTCTCCACCTTAGTCTCACGCCTCCACACTGGTGCCATCAGCCAGGAATTCCTTATCCCCAATAGCCAAACTGTCATCCTGGGGTGGTCCTCAAAGACGCCAGGCATCTTCGAGTGTCCCAGTATGTAGCTGTCATGTATGCTCCCTGGAATGAGTGCTGCCTCTCTGGTGCTGATGCTTCTAGGGTTCAGTCAAGGTGACCAGGCTTCACAGCTTGATTGGAATGCTAGGCAATAACACTCAGCTGAGACATGACACTTGTACCCATGAGAATGTGCTTGGGAGATGTGAAGTGCTCACATAACTAATAATGCCAATTCTTTTATTAGCAATAGCATCAGCTGTGCAGTTAGAGGCTGCTCACAGTCAAAGGGAGTTAAAGTGACCATCAGCATACGACCAAGAATAGGGATTTGTTCTGGAAGTGTTTGGTAGGACAGACTAGCAGCAGTTGGAGTTGCCCAGCTTATGGGTATACAGAATATTAGTGGCTGGCATGTAGGCCTCGCAGACATTATGTCCCTTATCTCCCCAGCCCAGGAGCGCCCCCGACCTATGACGCCTAGCTCCCTCCGACCAGGCCCACCCTCCCCTGGGGGTCTTCCCCCCCCCCCCCCCCCCCCCCTCAGATCACTGGGGCAGTAGCTCTAGTGGCCCTGGGCTGCATGCTGGTGAACGGAAATGGGTAATCACCTCCTCAGCTCCCCTCAGCAGCCATTGTGCCAGTTTCTCATTTTTAAAAAGGATACTAAACGCCGCCATGTGAACTCTCGCTGGGGAGCCGATTAGTTCCTGGGAGATAGATTGAACTTACATCTCAATAATGAGATGGAGATCGCTCTTAATTGGTGTCTTGTCACATCCAGGCCTGCCACTGGGAGCGGGCCAGTTAAATCGCGCACCGATCCGCACGGATCTATATTTTTTCCTCTTCCGCTATTTAACTGGCACAACCAGCTCTGCGCCGGGTACAACACGGCCATTAAATCGCACCCATCATGTTTCCTTTCTGAACAGAAAATGGGTACAAAAGTGAGGGACCCACACTCTCGCACCTAAGTAGCATTGGTTCGGGTTCTGTCGAGGTATCTTCGAAGCTGCCTAAAACAGGCACACTTGTAATACGGGGTTTAATTCCTGCTCATTCCCTTCCTTTATTCAACAAGATCCATGGGACTGAAACAATGAATTGTGAAGACAGGTCTTGAAGAGTGAAGACTCAGATGAGGGTAGGAGCCTTACTTTGCAGTACATGTTTCGCGGTTAGCCTAAGAAAAACTATTTAAACGCCTGAATCACATTATGGGTAACCTCCCTCATATATGTATAAATCAGTGTTCCAATGAATGTAGCTCATGGGGAGTAGATGCTGTCAGATCACATTACACAACACTGAGCATGTGGAGTGCACTGTCAATCTCCGACATTAGCACTCTATAATGCTGAGGGTAGATCCCTGATGTGTAAAAGCACTACAGGTGTTAAAGATCAGATTATCTATCATAGACTTCCAATCTCAGTAATATCTGCAAACAAATAATTTCCCTCTGTTCCCATATGTATTTATATATGAGAATAAATTCTGTTTGACTGTGTTCCCTGCACAGAACCGCATTTGACACAAGCACAAATATCTGCCTAATTTGAAGTGCTCCTAATTTTCTGGTAATTGATATCATGCGTAAAACATGTGAAATATTTTGAAGAAAGAAACTTTTGGAAAGTTATATTTGTGTGGGGGTTTATGAAACTGTACAAAGAAAAGCTTTTAAAACAAAATGACCAGAAAGTCTCAGACAAAGATGGAAGACAATTTTGGGCATGATCGGGCGGCGAATCCCTTTTGATGCCAAAATCAGGAGTGGCGCCTGTTTGTTGCAGGTTTCGTATACTCCACCCCCTCCAAAACATCATCATCGCGGCATGCGCCGCAAGCCATTGGGACAGCCTCAGCACGTCACCTGAAGGCCCTTCCCCTGTGCTCCCCCCCGATGGGCCGAGTTCCCAAATGCGCAGTTGACGTGTGTGCTCAGCCATGCGGGAACCCAGTATGGTGGCTGCAGACTGTTGTCAGCACCGCCACAGTCGGGTGGGAGATGCTGGCTGGGGGGGCTTCTGCAAGGGCTGGGGGAACTGGGGGGGAGGGGGCCAGGGGGTGGAGAGGGGGTGGCCAGGGGACCCTATCTGGCAGGTCGGGTCCGCGCAAGATCGGCGCCATGTTTTACGGTGCGACCACTCAGGTGTGCATGCTCGGTCACAGACCCGGCCGTTTATTTTGTGGATGCTAGGATTTTTACATGGCGTGGCTCCTAGCATCTCACCGGTCACAGGTTTTGTCCACGTAAAACGCCATAGATCCTCCGCACTTAGCCTCAGAAATGGAGAATCCAGCCCTTTGTCTTTTTAAAATATATTTCACTGGTAGAGGCACAAATGTAAAAACACATTAGGGCAGACTGCAAACTTGAAAAAAATGTGAAAAGAATTACACAGAAACTGCAGATCCTCTGCTTCAATGATTTCAATCAGACTGTGGGAACAGCTGTCTCGCTGATTAGGCTTGAACTCTCAAATGTTGAGCTTGATTTTACATTCACCACCCCCAGTCGGTTTGAAGGATTACCTGCCACATACCTGCCTGCTCCTGGCCTGAGGGGCAAGGGAGGCATTGGGCAGCCTACCCATGGGTCACTTGAAGCCATTAAGTGACCAACTAATGGCCAATTAATGGCCCCATCCCTCCACCAATAGTATTACAGAAGGGATCCACGGTATGAGGCAAATCCAGCATCTTCAGCTGCATTGGCTGCTGTTGAGTAAGGCCCCTGAGCCAATCGAAGCAACCCCCAACCAGGTTAACCTCCCCACCCTTTAGCACTTCCCCTAGTCTCTAGAATTTTGGTCATCACCTGCATTACACCCATTGCCATGAACCCCAGCCCCAGACTGAACTGGGATTTTCGGAGTGGATTAGACTGCTTGCGGTCCCAGCAATGGCCATTGTTCCCAGCTGTTGTTGCTACAGAACTGTCAGCCATCCAATTAGCCACTAACTTTCTAAGGCAGAACTTCGTTGGACTTCAATTGGCAGAAGCCCCAGAACATCAATGTAAATGGCTATTTTCAACCATCAGTCGAGTTTTTCTGTGGATGCTACAAGTCTCCTTTTGAAGTTACAATGGGAGATCACGAAAAGCCCACAAATTTTCTGGGCAAATGTATAAATTTAATTTTGGTGCATTACAGACCAGTCCTTACCACCTTGTCCAGGTATGGACAAAAGAGCTGGTGTCAATGTTTCCTCAATGGCAGAATTCTGGTGAAGTCAAGCCCCATCCCAAAGACTTAAGTACATAGTCTGTGCTGACCCTCCAGTGTAGTACTGAGGGATTGCTGCATGCCTGAAGCACTTGTCTTACAGATCAGAGTTCAAGCAAATTTAAGTATTTCAGGTTTGTACCTGAATGCATTCAAAATGTGTCCAAGATGGAATATACTTCTGCTGAGCTGCTCTCAGATTTAGAACTTTTCATTTCTTGCCAGCTGGATGGGAATGTTAACAGTGGCTTTGAACTCTGTGTTCAGTGTCCTCAGTCATCGCTCAGTTAATCAGGGTCCGAGAACTGACAGCTGAAAGCTTGTGATGCCTTCTGCTGCAATATATTGAGTCCAGTAAGTTGCTTTTCTGTGACAAATATAGCTCTCCACAAATAAAATAATTATCTGGCTCATCATGTTATCAAAATCAGCAAGTTTCAGCTATCAATCCTGTTGACATCTCAAGTATACTGTCTATAAAATGATTGCGACTGGAAGATGCAGTACTCAGGTAACTTACTAATCAGTTTTACCAAAATAGCAAGAGATATCAATTATTTTTACAGGCAAGTTACCACTTTAGGCCGCACTCAACGCAGAATCGCCGAGCAGAAACTTATCGCCAAGTTCCGCACACATGAGTGCAGCCTCAACCGGGACCTAGGATTCATGTCGCATTACATTCATCCCCCACCATCTGGCCTGGGCTTGCAAAATCCTACCAACTGTCCTGGCTTGAGACAATTCACACCTCTTTAACCTGGGGTTACCCCTATCTCTGGATCTGTAAAGCCTTAATTACCTGCAAGTGCTCACATTCTAAGCGTTGTCTGGCATCTTTGAATTTGTCTATATACCGTATATACTCACGTATCATGCGATCTCGCGTATCATGCGACCCCTAAATTTTCGTCCCCAAAACATGATTTTATGCTATATCTCATGTATCATGCGAGTCACCTTTTTGGAAATTAATGCCCAAACTAAAACTTCCAAATGGTATCATTGTCTGTGGATTCTGCAGAGTGGATTCTGTTGTGAAAGCTGTTCGCGAATCGAACAGCTTTCCAGCTGGCTTTACTAGCGTTGTTCTGCCACTTGACGTTTCCATTCATAAAAACGGCAAGTAAAACACCCACGAATTCTGTATCGGAAAAAGACGGCCATGTATTGAATAAACTACCCATATGATCAGAAATACTACTCTTCAGATTTTGACCACAGCATTCTGATGGGAAGATGTTCAGCCACTTGACGTTTCCATTCATGTTTTTATGAATGGAAACGTCAAGTGGCTGAACATCTTCCCATCAGAAAAAACAGCAAGTAAAACACCCGCGAATTTTGTATCTCGCGTATCATGCGACCCCCCAAATTTAGGTTACAATTTAGGTTTTCAAAAGTAGCATGATACGCGAGTATATACGGTATATGTTTCTGGAACATACCTCCAGCAGTGGAAGGAAGGAGCAGTGCTCCGAAAGCTAGTGTTTGAAACAAACATGTTGGACTTTAACCTGGTGTTGTAAGACTTCTTACTGTTATCAACTGCGGCATTCCATTCCCTCGCGAGGTCAGATGTTTCCATTTTTAACCTGCACTAAATTTGGAGATTTATTTCTTTCCCCTTCAGCACGGATCTTTTTTCTCTCTTTACTTTTCCTCGCCTTCAGCATAGAATGCTTATACTTTAGAAATATTCTGTTCCCTTTCATGGGAATCATGGCAAGACAGCACCTTCCTGTCTCCAGTTTATAATAAACCATTCACAACATTTTGTGGCATTAATACAATGTGAACAAAGAATGGAGGTTAAAATAAGTTCAGCTTAGTCCACTTACCCTGATGAAAACAATGGCAAAATCCTTTTAATCGTGCTCTCCATCAGAGTTTATGAAAATGTCACAGTGCCATGTTGAACTTCTGAGGTTTAATTATCTCTTTATCTAACTTTCAATCTTTCAATAGATTCAACACTTAGTAAAATAATTAATACACTTTTAAGTGTAGAAGATGAGTACATTAAAGATAGTTTCAAAATACTAACTCATTATTTAAAATACAATTGAAATTCACCACAATCTTTCAATGCATGTTGCTAAATATTCTTTCAATCATTTTTAGAAAATTAGTTTAGTGACCCAGACTTTCTATCCATGCTCTTTAACCTAAGCTGTGCAAGCCAGTTCAGACAATGACATGTACCTTTAAGAAGCTGTGTAGTGAGATCACTGTGTGTAAGGCTGGAGGATGAAAGGTAAATGCTCGCACTTGGCTGTAAACCCTACCGCAAATGTTCATTACTGTCTGTGACTCTGTATCAGTAAGACTTCATGTACACCTTATGATTCAGGCACATAGTCAAATAATCAATCTATGTAACTGTAAGGATACAGCTTCATCAAGACCTGTGCAGTATTGTATATATACTTGTTGCTCGTTATAAACTTCATACAATTGTGTTCAACCAGAATCTTTGTCTGTCTCAATATCTTGCTCAGCATACATAGCATAGAGACTGTGGTAAACCACTGTTACTGTATTATATATATTGTGGGAAACCACTGTTACTGTATTATATATATTGTGGTAAACCACTATTACTGTATTGTATATATTGTTTCTTGTCTCTGCTGGCTCTGGCTGTGGCTCCTCCCCTCAGGCTCTGTATAAAGGTGGCCAACCTCTGGCCCTGCCCCAGTTTGGGATCAGTTGCCAGCAGGTTCTCGTTTAGCTTATTAAGGCCACAGTTTTGTTCCACAACTCATCTTAGTCATAATTGATGGCACATCAGAGACAGACCCTTTGAGGTCTACATCAAGATCCTCAACATACATGGTGGCAGAAGACTGCAAGGGACTACAACATTCCATGGGGGTCGAACTCCTGGGGCTTGATTGGAGAAGCAGGGGAGAAAGAGGGAAATCTCAGAGAGAGAAGCAGTGGATTGGGGAGTTAATTTGAGGCGTGGCCTCAATCGGATGGGCTATTGATTCCTCGGGGTCAGAGACCTCCTGAAGGGGAAGGTCGGATTTGGGAGGAGCAAATCAGAAAGCCGGTCGTGTGGGAGAATTGAGGACCTCATGGTGATGGAGTAATCATAGGCAGTCTGATTGTGGGGGAGGAAATCAGAACATGGATTTGGGGGGGAGGTTGGAGGACACATAGTGGAATTGAAAGTTTCTGAGGGAAGGTCTTGGAGGCTCCTAAGGCATTATCTATAAAGCACTCATCTCCTGAGGCCTTAGCTCAGTGAAGTTAATGTATTTTCCAACATATGGAAAACCTGGCCAACTAGGATTAAAGTTGAAAATTCTGCAACCTCATTATCATATTTAAAGTTCCAATCTGCTTCCTTGGTTACCTGCCCATATTCTGATCATTGTTTCAGTCAGAAATGGGAAGATTGGGGGAAGCCTTGGGTTGGGAAACAGAGTTGTCACACTTTAAACCCCCCCTCCCCCCACACCCACACCCAATTTTGTGGGTCAAAATTACTTACGACATTCGATCAAAGGAATGTTTTTGATTGGGAGGATAAATGTTCATGCTGCAAAATGCTGCAACATTTCTTCCGAACTCACCCATTCACTTCATCAAATGAATTTCCATTTTCACTACTTCTCCATGGTTTCCAGTGATCTTCTTTTGAAGTTAAAGTGGGAAATCAGGAAATGCTTTTAGAAATTTCAGGCCTTAATTCTGCTGGCCTGGTGCTAGTTTAGAATTGGTGCCAATGAAAAGTTTGATAATGTGCCTGCTGCTGTGTGGTGTGCTTTCCATTGGGTGCAATATTTACATTAATTGTGCCAATCCTCAAAAGCAAATATTAGCTTTCCCACCAAATGGGAAAGATGCCTGGGGATATCTCATGGTGGCATAGAAGGAGTGAATGTTCACAGTTGTTCATAAAGTAGATCATAAAGTCATAGTCATACAATTCAGGAACAGACCTTCAGCCTATCAAGTCTGCACCGGCAATAATTACACCCAATCTCGCGCTAATCCCCTTTACCAGCACTTGTCCCGTATCCTTGAATGTGATGGTGTTTCAAGTGTTCATCCAAGTGCTTTTTAATGGTTGTGAGGTTTCCAGCCTTCATTACGTTCCCAAACAGTGCTTTCCACCACTCTCTGAGTGAAATTTTATTTTTCTCAAAATGCTGTCAGAATCTCCTGCCCCTCACCCTGAAGGATGGATGAGAGGCGACTTAATAGAGGTTTATAAGATGATGAGGAGGATAGATAGAGTGGACCTTCAGAGACTATTTCCTCAGATGGATGTAACTGTTAAAAGGCTCAGGGTAGGAGATATAGGAGGGATGTCCAAGGTAGGTTCTTTACTCGGAGAGTGGTTAGGCTGTGGAATGGACTGCCTGCTGTGATAGTGGAGTCTGACACTTCTGGAACTTTCAAGCGGTTATTGGATCGGCACATGGAGCTCACCAGAATGACAGGGAGTGGGATAGCTTGATCTTGGTTTCGGACAAGGCTCGGCACAACATCGAGGGCCGAAGGGCCTGTTCTGTGCTGTACTGTTCTATGTTCTATGTAAGTATTCCCCACAATAACAGCAATTCATGCACAGGCGAAAATACGGACCGGATTAATGTTCTTTAAAAAATTATATAATGACATTTAATAGTTATAGGCAGGACATGACCTCTGGCCTATCAAGTCCACATATTAACAATATTTTCTTGATGCAGTTTTAATAAACCTGAATCCCATTTGTTGACGTGAACCTTTTGAATTGCTTCTTGAAATCTATCACGGTTTCTTGTTCCACCAGTCACTCCAGTAACCTGTTCTGCAGATACATGGCCCTTTCAGTATAAAATTTGGTCCTGTATTTCTGTTTTGTTTTGTTGACTTTGTTTATGACCCCAGTGCTTAAATTCTGTTTGCATGTACAAAAGCTTACCTGCAACCAATTTGTCCAAACCTTTCAGAATTTTAAACAATTCAATATTATCTCTACAAAGTCGTCTGTTATCAAGAGTAAAAGGAACCGGGCAGTCAATCTTTCCACATCCAACTTTAGCGTTCTGAGTTCAAACATGCAACCCAGCCCTTCCAGAACTGAATATCCCATTGAATGAGACGGATTTAATTTTCGCACAGTAATCCAAATGTCTCACTAGGGCCACATGCACACCGTTTTAAAATTTCCTGTCTAGAAATATGTTACTTATATAGATACCTTCATATAAAGTTTTAGAAATGAGTCCCTGATACCTTCAATAAATTGCCACTTGCATGTAGAATTTCCCCATTGTGTATTCCAGTCAAGATGAGGAAGTTTGAAATTCCCCAGCACTATTACAGAACACTTAAAACTCATCTATTTTATTATCGCCTTCAAAACAATATCAGCATCCCTTTGATGATTTGGTAGCCTGCAGCATATTCCTTCTCCTATAGTTATCTGTTCCACCTACAGATGTTGACTGAGCTGTTCCATGTTTCCAGATGTAAATACTGATGATTCAGATTTCCATTGTCAGCAATGTTTTTTTCTTGGCTGTTTGTTTATAGCATTTTGGGGTCTGACCAAGCAATGGCTCAATGAGCCATTTTATATGGGAGAGGGAGTCAAGAAAAACAGCATGATTTCTAGCATGGAACCTACTTAGATCAATGTAATTAGTCTGCCACCATATTGTAAATTAAAGCTGGTAATTTATTTTACCACAGAATATGGCACACAGTCTGTCCAATTTCACAGCCTGCACTCACCAATGGTAGGGCTCCATACTGCCAACACAACCTGTCAAAATTGGGACGGCATTTAATCATCTGGGGCCGGATTCTCCATTAGCTGACGCTGAAATCGGGAAAGGCGATTGGAGGAGAATTGGTTCCGACACAAAATCGCGGCATGTGCCAATTTGACGGCAAATTGCCATTGCCTCGACAGTGGTGTCAATGCGTTCTGAAACGCATGTACAAAAACACCGTTCGTGTATCATTAGGGGGCTTGACTGGGTATTCTCTGGGACCTCTATGGTTCTCCGTCTCCAATGGGCTGAGTTCCCGATGGGGAGGTTCACTTGTGCTTTTAAAAATCGTGAAACCGGAGTGGTGGCTGCTGAGGGAAACAGAGGGCGTACAGAAAGTGTTCAACATCGCCATTGTTTGCTGACAGTTGTGCTGCTGGCCGGGAGACGTCTGCTACTGCCAGGGGGTGGCCTGGCAGAGGGCTGTGGGGTTGGGGTGGACGGGCACAGAACACCATTGCCATAGCCGGCAAGGCAGCTATGCAGCTGCGCCGCCGCTGACAGCTCACAGTGAACTTAGTGCCACAGGTCATACAAGTGTCCCACCAGGCCACTCCCTGGGTACCCTCTGGCCCCAGCCAACCCATCAACTGTATGGGCACGCTCCAGTGCAACCAGCGCCATCTTGTTGGCTGGGATGAGTGTGTGTGGAGATTGTAATGTGTCTCTGCAACTGCAGCTGTCAGCCTCCCGAGTGTCAATCACGACCCGTCGAATCCTGCACCGTTTTTTATTGGAATCGATTGTGTTCCACGTGGTGCCAATGCTAGCCCCTTAACAGTAAGGGAACCGGTTCAGATGTGGCATCAGTTTTTCTGTTGTGTAAGTCCACGAATTCTGCGTTGGCATCAACACCAAGGGCTGGATTTTCCGTTTCAGTGGCGAAGTGCTTGTGCCAGCAGAGCATGTGTGGTCTTTTACGACAAGAAAATCGGCGTGAAACCCTCACCGATTCCGGGCCCAGTGAGGGGCTAGCACTTCCGCCTCCCGCGCCGAAAATGGCCAGAGAATCGCCTGGTCCAGGGCCGCTCATACGCACCACTGACAACCTGCAGTGGTCATGCCATACAACATGGCACCAGCTGTGCGCGGACCAAATCCAACATCTGCAACCCCACAGCCCTCCCCCTGGCTACCCCCAGTCATCCCCCACCAGTCCCCCCAGCCCTCGCAGAAGCTGTCCCGGCCAGCGGCACGGATCCCGGCCGAGTGTGGCAGCGCTGGGCACAGTCTGCAGCCGCCATGCCAGGTACCATCACGGCTGAGACCACACGTGTTCTATGCCATCAGGAACTCAGCCCATTTGATTCAGAGCAACAGTGACGCGCCAACACCATTGCAATACCACGCAGCACGCCTCATGATGACGCCATTTCCGAGGAGGAGGAGCATGGCTGATCCGCGTCAAACCGGTTTGTATTTCTCTTGTAACTAATTCACATTTCATTGGTGATGCTTTACTGTGTGTTTCATCATTATTTGTTGCGACTAGCTAGTCAAAGAGCTAATTGTACTGGCTCACCTCATGGTTGGCACATATTGATGGTTTCAGAGGAGTTAGGTATATTTATTTATTGTGGAAGAAGCAATGTTGTGCTGTTTGTTCACTCTTTATTAAATGTTTGTGTTAGAACATAGAACATAGAACAGTACAGCACAGAACAGGCCTTCGGCCCTCAATGTTGTGCCGAGCCATGATCACCCTACTCAAACCCACGTATCCACCCTATACCCGTAACCCAACAACCCCCCCCTCACATTAACCTTACTTTGATTAAGGACACTACAGGCAATTTAGCATGGCCAATCCACCTAACCCGCACATCTTTGGACTGTGGGAGGAAACCGGAGCACCCGGAGGAAACCCACGCACACACGGGGAGGATGTGCAGACTCCACACAGACAGTGACCCAGCCGGGAACTGAACCTGGGACCCTGGAGCTGTGAAGCATTTATGCTAACCACCATGCTACCCTGCTGCCCCTTAGTGTCTAGTTAGTGTCTAGTGTTGTACTTGCCACTCCATGGGACACGGCTGAACTTGCAGGCTCAGTTGGCCCTCCCTTCGAGACATTGTCCTACGTGACTCTCGGCGGCATAACTGAAATGCTATGATTGAATTCAAAACTCAGTGAGGACTCCAATAGCCATCACCCTAAGATGAGCCAACACTTGGACAGTACTGACACCACACTTCAGGCCCCTCATTTTGTCCCTTGACAAACACTCCCCACCCCCCACCCAAACACATCACACCTAGGATGCCAGGCCCTTCCCATTTCACTTCTCCATGCCCCGACCCCACTTTACAATTCCCCAACCTCCCTCTCCCATATTCTGCACCTTTGTTGCTCCCAGGCTACCATGCAAGCTGCCATTCTCCTGCTGCCATCCCTTGTGCCGTAGAGTTCAACAAGGAAAATCACTGAGCAGAGGCACAACTGCACAATACCAATTGGTGTATATCACCTTTAGTGGGCTCAATGAGATTCTCTTACACTGCTGACTTCATCTTGAAGATAGGACTGTGGTGAGATATAGCAAGTGTGTTTAGCCAAGAAACACAATGCTATAAAATGACACCCGGAATAGATAGGGACTCTCAGTGGGGATCACCCTGCCAAGGCTGTGTTTTATGCACTGAGAAGCTCTGCTTGCTGGAACTCCTCAGTGTAGTGAGAGATCGGGGCACCATTCTTAAATGGAGTCCCCCGTCTCTGGAGGCCCTGAAGTGACCCCCCCACCCAAGCCCCAACACACTACGGGAGGGTCCCGGCAACCCTGCAATATCTGTACTGGGCACCCCTGGCCCGATCACCACCTGGCACTGCATGTGCCGGCTGGCAGTGTCACCTGGGCACCTTGGCAGCACCAGGCTGGCACCCAAGGTGACAGTGCCAGGCTGCCCAGGTAGCACCAGCAGTGCCAGGATGCCACCCTGCCCACTCTGATCCTGGGAAACCCCCAGAAGTGTCGATCCGTCTGGTCCCCGTTTGTGGAGACCAGTGCTCACCCGAGGTCCCCGAGGCAAATGGGATGAATCCCAACACCTCGGGTACTTCGGAAATCTAGCTGTCTCACTCTAATATGCTGATTTACCTAAAAGTGATCCCACCCTTGTGTTAGATCTTGCGAGGTGTAGCAAGCCAGGTCGATCCTTGGAGTGAGGTTTCCCGGTTTCTATTGGCCACACTGCACTGCAGTGAGCTGCCTTTTGGGAGCAGCATGGCTGTTCGATCATGTCCTTCATTTTATAAAAGCTTTCTGCTGGTGCGTATTTATTGCATGCAAATATATTGCAGGTACAAACTTGCCACAGATGGAATGACGCCCAGCAATCCGCAAACATATCTCCAAATTTAACTCTGTGCCTCAATCCACTGTGAGGAAATTAAGAATTCATATTAAGTCACCTCACGTGCTTGCAGGCTCCGTAAAAGTCCCTAACAGTGTTTGGAGCGTGTCAGCAGGTCAGAGCCTTCAAAGCCTCAGACGACTAGATGAAGACTCCCAAGGTCGTCTCAGGCAATGGGGTTCAGCACTCAGCAGGCTGTCTCCAACTCAGATGCTGGGGTTGAATCACAGCTGAGCGGAAGAAAAAGCAAACTTAAAAAATTATAGTCACACAAAGGGTGCCCAGTCATTTCACAGATCCAGTGGGGACAGCCGAGAGGGGGTGTCACAGAAATTCCAGTGAAAAACCTCCCCAGAAACAGCCAGACTGATGTTCCTGTATTGCAAGATGCCTGTCCAAGGGCCTGGTCCTTCAACCCTGTGAGGCAACAACAGAGAGGCTGACTTCCTGTCCACCTCCTCTGCAGCATTGGCCATGTCACTCACCTCTCTGTAACTAATTGGCTGGCCACCGTGTGATTGCGTATGGGCAGCTGTTCTGACACTGAGCAGAAGTGCAGCGCAATTCAGGACCCACCATTGGGCCACTTGACATTAGAAGATGATTCTGGCCAATGAGGTTGCAGATGCGTAAGAAGTGCCATAGGCCACAGGCACTGATGCCTGACAGGTGAGTGAATGAAATAATACGGGCAGGATTCCCTGGCCTGCTCGGAGAGCCCACATATATATACTCCACCTACTCGGCAGAGCGAGCAGGCAGGGATCTACCCCCATACCTGTAATACAGGGGCCTTACCGTAATACCCTCGTATGCAGTATATAATACAACAGTGGTGACTACCACATTCACCCCCTTGTTGTTGAAAATACAGAAAAATGTGTCATTTGAAACATGGAAGTCTGGCAATATCTGGTTTGAGAGGATACAGGGAAAGATCCCACAAAAGTTTCATAGCAGCTTCAAAGAGCAGGGTTGTAAAATGCAGATTCTTGCTCACAAGCAGGTTTAGCAAACACACAGGTTTCATGTGGTAAGCTAAAACAATGGCTCACACCTTCATGGAATGTAACTATCTCAGGAAGCATCTGGAAAAGCATGGATGAGAGTTTCAATTGCATTAAGTGACGAATGTTTAAAACAGGCAAGTCTTTCAAGTCGTAACCAAGTTAAATTTTAGCATACAGCTAAAAGCAAAGTTTCACACCTTAATTGAAATAAACTCTCTTAGTAAACAGCTGGAAAGGATCGATGATGCTCAGTCGAATTTGGTGTCAATTCTAAAGTGTAAAATTCTATGAACATCAAGACAATTAAAAGAAAATTGGAGACGACCTGTCTACGAGAAACATAATTTAAGTCAAAATCAAAGGCAAATTTATGAGCTGGGGACAATTGGAAAATTAAACGATTCGAAATCACAGAAATAAAAGTTAACTATTGAAACCAAAGCATTGTTTAATCAGATCTGAGAGGAGACGATATGCCCAAAATGAATAATTAGTTGTAGTAAAATGTTTACATCAAAGATACTTATAAACTATCAAAGTGAAACAAGCCCATTTACAATAAAGTCGTTAAAACTTAATAACTCTTCGAAAGAGAATATAAACCACCGGAAGAAAGGGTACAGAGCAGAGCCAGAGCCAGCTCTCACAGCTCGGTACATGGGAAGAATAGGACACAGCAACCGAGTTCACCAGCGAATACAACTCAAGAAGACCAGATTTTAAGAAGATCGATTGTCAATGAGGGCCTGAAGGTCTCTACAACCAACCAGCAGCAGCCAGAAGCAAGATCTTTTTTCCTTTCTGTAAAGAAAGTGTTTGCAGCTTTTAAAAGAAAAAATATAATAATAAAATAACTTAACTTAACCTGAAAAAGTGGTTATTAGCCTACTTTACTTCCTTAACAACGCAGGACCCAGGACATCGATGCTACTAAGGGGTAAGTAGGTAGTATTCTTCGATGAAGCTATGGGTTGTACTGGGGGATAACTTGAAAATATAGTTTGACCTAAATAGCACCCACCGAAGCCTGCATTGGAGTCAGGGAGTGAGAATCCCTGTTCACCATTTAGAATATCGACCTTTTTTTGGTATAGGGGGAATTCTAAGAATAGTGGTAAGTTTTAACTTCACCCTGTTAAAAAAGAGTCCAGCGGGGGTGGTGGAAACTATTTCCATACAGGTTGTTGGAACTTATGTACATGCAGGTTGTTAAAATTTTTTTTGAAAGAGTCTACAAATTTAGATGGTCGGGCGCCTTGATCCGCCGTTGCGAGCGCCGCAGGTGTGGTGTTGATGCGGGCGTTGGTTCGGTCGTTGGTGACTCCGGGAGCATGTCGACCTCATCTTCATCCATGGGTGGGACCAAGTGGAGGGTGGATCGTCCTGGAGCGGGGGCTGTGGCGGGGTGCGCTGGGGAAGGGAGGGTGATGCTGGGGCGGGGGGGGTGGGTGTGCGGGGACCCAGCTGGTGCTAGGTCCCGAAGGGAGACTGTGTCTTGGCGGCCGTTGGGGTACGCTACGTAGGCGTACTGTGGGTTCGCATGGAGTAGCTGTACCCTCTCAAATAACGGGTCCGCCTTGTGTAGCCGAACGTGCTTATGGAGGAGAACGGGTCCTGGAGCTGCCAGCCATGTCGGGAGCGAAACCCCGGAGGTGGACTTCCCAGGGAAGGCAAAGAGACGTTCATGGGGCGTTTCTTTAGTCGCAGTACACGGGAGCGACCGAATGGAGTGAAGGGCGTCGGGGAGGACCTCCTGCCAGCGGGTGGCCGGGAGATTTCTGCACCGTAGGGCCAGCTGGACGGCCCTCCAGACCGTCCCATTCTCCCGCTCCACCTACCCGTTTCCCCGGGGGTTGTTGTTGCTCGTCTTGCTCGAGGCAATGCCCCTGTTGAGCAGGTACTGGCGCAGCTCATCGCTCATAAATGAGGATCCCCGGTTGCTGTGGACGTAGGCGGGGAAACCAAACAAATGGTGTTAAGGGCTTTGATGGCGGTGGCAGACGTCATGTCGGGGCATGGGATGGCGAAGGGGAATCTCGAGTACTCGTCAACCACATTGAGGAAACACGTGTTGCGGTCGGTGGAGGGGAGAGGCCCTTTGAAGTCCATGCTGAAGCGTTCAAAGGGGCGGGAGGCCTTCACCAGGCGTGCTCGGTCTGGCCGGTAGAAGTGCAGTTTACACTCCGCGCACCTGGCAGTCTCTGGTGATAGCCCTGACTTCCTCGATGAAATAGGGCAGATTGCGGGCCTCTATGAAGTGATAAAAGCGGGTGACCCCTGGGTGACAGATATCGTTGGGCAGTGTGCGGAGTTCGTCCACTTGTGCGTTGGCACATGTGCCTCGGGATAGGGCATCGGGAGGCTCGATGAGCTTACCGGGGCGATACAAAATCTCGTAATTGTAGGTGGAGAGCTCAATCCTCCACCTCAAGATTTTATCATTTTTGACCTTACCCCGCTGTGTGTTGTTAAGCATGAAGGCTACCGACTGTTGGTCAGTGAGGAGCGTGAATCTCCTGCCGGCCAGGTAATGTCTCCAATGCTGCACAGCTTCTACGATAGCTTGGGCCTCCTTTTCGACAGACGAGTGCCGAATTTTGGAGGCATGGAGGGTGTGGGAGAAGAATACCATGGGCCTGCCTGTCTTGTTGAGGGTGGCGGCCAGAGCAACGTCTGATGCATCGATTTCGACTTGGAATGGTAACGTCTCGTTGACCGCGTGCATCGCGGCCGTGGCGATGTCGGCCTTGATATGGTTGAAGGCCTGGTGAGCATCGGCTGTCAGTGGGAAAGCGGTGGATTGAATGAGTGGGCGGGACTTATCCGCATAGTTTGGGACCCGCTGGGCGTAGTACGAAATGAACCCCAGGCATCGTTTGAGGGCCTTGGGGCAGTGGGGGAGAGGGAGTTCCATGAGGGGGTGCATGCGATCAGGGTCGGGCCCGAGAACTCCGTTCTGGACCACATAGCCGAGGATGGCTAATCGGTCCGTGAAGAACACACACTTCTCCTTGTTGTAGGTTAGGTTAAGAAGTTGTCGGTGTGGAGGAATTTGGAACGGTTGGCGTCATGGTCCTGCTGGTCATGGCCGCAGATGGTGATGTTGTCCAGGTACGGGAAGGTGGCCCGCAGTCCGTACCGGTCAACCATTTGGTCCATCTCCTGTTGGAAGACTGAGACCCCGTTAGTGACGCCGAAGGGAACACTAAGGAAATGGTAAAGGCGGCCGTCCGCTTCAAATGCGGTGTACTGGCGGTCCACCTTGCGAATGGGGAGCTGGTGGTAGGCAGATTTCAGGTTTACTGTCAAGAAGACCCGATATTGTGCAATCTGTTTGACCATATCAGATATGCGAGGGAGGGGGTACGCGTCAAGCCGCGTGTACCAATTGATGGTCTGACTGTAGTCGACGACCATCCTGATTTTCTCCCCAGTTTTTACCACTACCACTTGGGCTCTCCAGGGGCTGTTGCTGGCCTCGATAATACCTTCCTGTAGCAGCCACTGGACCTCAGACCTGATGAAGGTCCTGTCCTGGGCACTATACCGTCTGCGCCTGGTGGCGACGGGTTTGCAATCCGGGGTGAGGTTCGCAAACAGGGAAGGTGGGTCGGCCTTAAGGGTCGCGAGGCCGCATACAGTAAGGGGTTGTAGGGCCCTGCCAAATTTCAAGGTTAGGCTTTGGAGGTTGCACTGGAAGTCCAGGCTGAGTAGCACGGCAATGCAGAAGTTGGGGAGGACGTAGAGGTGAAAGCCGCTGAACTTTACGTCCTGGATAGTGATGGTGGCAGTGCAGTACCCCCGGATCGCCACGGAGTGGGATCCGGAGGCCAAGGAAATTATCTGGTTGGTGGGGTGGACCGTGAAGGAGCAGCGCCTTACCGTATCGGGGTGGATGAAGCTCTCAGTGCTCCCGGAGTCCAGAAGGCAGGAAACCTTGTGCCCGTCGATCTTCACCATCGTCGATGCGGTCGCGAGGTTGTGCGGTCGTGTCTGGTCCATCGTGATGGAGGCCAGGCGTGGCTGGTCGGCGGTGGTCGCAGGCGATGAGCAGCCCGATGAAGTGTCCGATGAGCAGGGATCCTGAGGCGGGGAAGATGGCGGTGCCCATGGGCCGTACGTGTCCTAGGGCGGGCAAGATGGTGGCGCCCAGGGGCCGCATGTGTGAGGCGAGCAAGATGGCGAGTAAGATGGCGGCGCCCACGGGCCGCACGTGTTGTGAGGGGAGCAAGATGGTGGCACCCACGGGCTGCACATGTCATGAGGGGAGCAAGATGGTGCCACCCAGGGGCCGCACGTGTGAGGCGAGCAAGATGGCGAGTAAGATGGCGGCGCCCATGGGCTGCACGTGTTGTGAGGGGAGGAAGATGGTGGCACCCACAGGTCCCACATGGGGGGTGCCGGGGCAACAGCGGCGACCGAGCGGGCCTGGCACACAGCAGCAAAATGTCCTTTCTTACTGCAGGTATTGGGCTGGGTACCATTGTCGGGGGTGCTTTGACTGTCCGCAGAAGTAGCACTTGCATCCCCCGGGGTTGTGTGGTTGCCACGCGGCGCAGGCCTGGGGTTGGCTGGGGGCGGTCGCTGACAGGGTGCACGGTAGGGTGTTCGCTGGCGGGGTACACAACCTCCAGGAGGGGTGGGCCGCGTGGTCGGGGGCATACGTTTGAATATTGCATGAGGCGACCGTGAGTGAGAGCTCTAGTCTCTTGGTCGCCGCGAGGTCGAAGGTAGCTCCTTCTAAGAGTCGCTGGTGGATGTAGGCTGACTCTATGCCTGTAACGAACGCATCTCTAAGTAGCGAATCCGAATGTTCAGTGGCCAAAATGGCCTGGTAATCGCAGTCTCTCACTCAGAGTTGCAGGGCATGCCAGAAATCCTCCACAGACTCACCGGGGAGTTGATGCCGCGTGGAGAGGAGGTGCCTGGCATAGGTCTTGTTGGTCTGCTGCGTGTAGTTCTCCTTCATTTGCACCATGGCCTCAGCGTATGTTGGCGCGTCCCGGATAAGGGGGAAGATGTCTGCGCTCAGGCGTGTGTAGAGGATCTGGAGCTTCTGTGTCTCTGAGGGTGGTTCAGTCGCTGATTCTATGTATGCCTCGAAGCAAACTAGCCAATGTGCGAAGGCTGACTTGGCGTTGTCTACTTGAGGATGCAGCTGCAGGTGATCAGGCTTAATTTGGAGATCCATCGTTTTAAAATCTCTGCGTAATAAATTGATGCACTATCAATTACGACGATACAAGAGTAGAGATGAATCGAGGCTTTATTACACAGAGATGTGGAGCCTCCCGCAGCTGCTGCCTAAATGGCTGCAGCTCGGAGAGCCCACACATTTATACTCCGCTTACTGGGCGGAGCCAGCAGGCAGGGATCTAACCCTGTACAGGGGCCTTGCCATAATACCCTTGTATGCAGTATATAATACAACAGTGGTGACTACCACAAGAAGTTTCTACCCCTGAATCTGTCAAAGGATCCCACCATTCTGACCAACACGAAAGGCACTGCTGGAGTCACGTGCCACCACAATTAGGTGTGATACGGCTTTCTCAGTTTTTCTCAGTTGAGCAGTAAATGTGAAATAAATTGACTTGCAACACTTTGTTTTGTAGCAGTTTAGTTCTTTCTGGTTCTTTTGTGTAGTCTTCTATTGCCCGATTATTTAACATAAGCTGTTTGCTTCCATGTCGTGCAGGTACAGCAGCACCATTTGTCTGGGATAGGGATCGTACCCTGAAGCACCAAACAAGATAATATTCATGTCCCACAGCTAATGCCAGTGCATATACGTTTGGCCAGGATTCAATCGGATATCAGGGGCAGAATTCTCCGAGCCCCTGCTGGGTCATAAATCCTGCCCCCGCCGTGGCCGCAATTCTCTGCCACCTGGGAATTGGCGGGGGCGGGAACCGCGCCGCGCCGATCGGCGGGTCCCCTGCACCGATTCTCCGGCCCACGATGCGCCGAAGTCCCGCCGCTGAGAGGCCAATCCCGCCGACGTGGTTTCAACCACCTCTGGTGGTGGCGGGATTGGCGGCGCGAGCGGGCCCCCGGGGTCCTGGAGGGGGGGGGGCGCGGGGGGATCGGACCCCGGGGGGTGCTCCCATGGTGGCTTGGCCTGCGATCGGTGCCCACTGATTGGCGGGTGGGCCAGTGCCGTGGGGGCACTCTTTTTCTTCCGCCGCCGCCACAGCCTCCACCATGGCGGAGGCGGAAGAGAACCCCCCTACCGCGCATGCGCCGATGGTGACGTCAGCGGCCGCTGATGCACCGGCGCATGCGCGAACCGGCGAAGGCCTATCGGCCAGCCCCGACGCCAGGCGGCGGGCGTCAATGGCTGTTGCCGCCGGTTTTGATGCCAGTCGGGGTGGCGCCAACCACTCCGGCGCGGGCCCAGCCCCTAAAGGGGCAGGATCCTCCCCAAACCCGGCGGCGCGGGGGGTCCCGGCGTAGCGGAGTGGAGCCACGGAATTCTCCGCACCTTTAGGGGCTAGGCCTGCGCCGGAGTGGTTGGCGCCATGCCGACTGCTGCCAAAACAGGCGCCAACGGCTTTGACACCCGCCGGCCAGCGTCGGGGCTGGCCGAAAGGCCGTCACCGGTTCACGCATGCGCTGGTGCATCAGCGGCCGCTGACGTCACCATCGGCGCATGCGCGGTAGGGAGGGTCTCTTCCGCCTCCACCATGGTGGAGGCCGTGGCGGCGGCAGAAGAAAAAGAGTGCCCCCACGGCACTGGCCCGCCCGCCGATCGGTGGGCACCCCCCGGGGTCCGATCGCCCCGCACCCCCCCCCCAGGACCTCAGGGGCCCGCTCGCGCCGCCAGTCCCACCGCCACCAGAGGTTGTTGAAACCACGTCGGCGGGATTGGCCTGTCAGTGGCGGGACTTTGGCCCATCGTGGGCCGGAGAATTGCCGCGGGGGACACGCCGATCGGCGAGGCGCGAGTCCAGCTCCCGCCGATTCCCGAGTGGCGGAGAATTCCGGCCATGGTGGGGGCGGGATTTACGCCGGCCCCGGGCGATTCTCCGACCCTGCGGAGGGGGGGGGGGGTAAGTTCTGGTGAATTCCGCACCTTTGCGGAGGCCTGACGCCGGAGTGGTTGGCGCCACTCTGCTACGCCAGGACCCCCCGCTGGGTAGGGGAGAATCACGGCCCAGATGCGGCCTAACTCCACAATTGTCCCACAAGCTTGGCTCCATGCCTTCACAGTGAATTTCCTTCCTTCCTTTATACCATGATGCTCGCTCTGAACCTACATAAGTCTTTGCCAAATTATTTTGGACACTTTAGAATGATTCTCAAACAGGACATGTCGCAGGGGCAGGACTGGGTCAGGGTGTGGCATGGAAATCAAATCTACCAGAGTTCCATTGAACTGAAGGAATGTTAATGAATTGAGCTCGGAGGAAGGGCAGAGTAGGAGTGAGTGTAACAAGTTCTTATGCACATAGCAATTGAAAACTTGGAAAAGGGAATATTTAGAAATGGGGTCAATTATTTTTTGGATAACCATGGTACTGAACAGTTAAATTAGAAGTCAACTCATTTATCCATTTGGTAAGAGCCATATGAAAACATTCCAAAAGTATTTATTTTTCAAGGAAATACCTGTCCCAAATATTTTATTTACCTCCCTGACCCATGACCCTCAGTTGTCAATTATAGTGCAGTGATGTTATTTTCTTTGTTTTGATTAGGTTGCTGTTAAGAAAGATACATTTTGACCTTGCTTCAGAGGAGTTCCTACTTGATGAACAACATATCCTGACTGAACTAACAATGCAACCAGGCTTTTCCTCTGTAAGTATCACAGAAGAAGGATGTATAATGAACACTGCTTTCGGTTGTGAGCTGAAGTTTGGTTCCTCTGGAAGGGATTTTCCTTTAACAAAGATAGCCAGCAGAATAAATAGGGAGTTGGGGGGGGGGGGGGGGGGGGGGGGGAGATGCAGTAAAATTGTAACACTTGAAGCTTACAAAGTTGAAATAATCCTTTTAGCTGACAAGTGTGCATGCTGAATATTAATTTATCACTGACAACATGAGCAGATGGGAACTGAATTTGTAATAATAATAATCTTTATTGTCACAAGTTAGGCTTACATTAACACTGCAATTAAGTTACTGTGTAAATCTCCTGGCCGCCACATTCCGGCATCTGTTCGGATACACAGAGGGAGAATTCAGAATGTCCAATTCACCTACCAAGCACGTCTTTCGGGACTTGTGGGAGGAAACCGGAACACCCATAGGAAACCCATGTAGACACGGGGAGAGCGTGCAGACTCTGCACAGACTGTGACCCAAGCCGGAAATCAAACCTGTGACCCTGGTGCTGTGAAGCAACAGTGCTAACCACTGTGCTAACATGCCGCCATCTACTCAAACTATGTAAAATGGCTATGTTAGGAGAAAAGTACCAGCAGTGCATTTTTTTTTAATCACAGACATCTTGTACAGGAGAAAAAGGTTTGGTATGTCCTATGTAAACATTCTCCACATGTTCTTCCCAGCTCCCTTGTTTTATTACAGCACGTTTAGCTTTCGGGCACCTCGCCTTGCTGTTCAAGGAAGGAAATCTCACACCATTTCTTTCAATGTGGTAAAATAGTTGATCTGACAGTTTCATTAACATAATAAAACACAGAGCTCCTCAAATTCTATGGGATTAAATTACCTGTTATGTATTATATCTTTCTAAATGGTCTACTGAATTCAAGCCTTTTTAATAGCTGTTCAATGTGAATTGAAACTTGATTCATTCAGCCATTGCTGTCACCAGAATTCATCATTGATTAAAAAAAGAATATATCAATTGAAATACTAAGGAACTGTTCATGACTGCCAGTTGTTTATCACGGAATTTTTTTGCCATTTGTCCAAGTTTTCTCTTGACATTAATTCGATGTACCTATATTCAGGGTTTTCAAAGAATTTATTAAGTTCTCCCATTTAAAAAAAAACTGTTTTCAATTCACATGCAGATCAATCACATTCAAACTTTGTGAACTTTAAGTACAGAGTTTACACGTTGGGAATTTCACAGGTAAAGCTTTCACACTCTGAGCATGTTTAAATTTAATCTTATATCTGGCAGAAAGAAATAACGAGGATTACAGTAAAATAATTAAAGATGGTGTCAGCTTATTGTTCGAAATCCAATGAAAACTGCTCGTCTTGATGCAGTAATTGACAGCTGGAATTAGTGAAATAGCTGATGCTCCCGGTGGCTTATTTGACTATAACCTTATTAACGAGTTCCATTGATGTTAATATTTCTACACTGGGACTAGTGCTCTTTTTATAAAATGGGAGGTTTTAAGAGTTGCTTGTACATGGCACAATTACTTAAAAAAAAAAGAATGGGATTTAATGTGGTCAACTTTGTCTGGAGAGAAAAACACACAAAATGCCCAGGACCAGCAGACATTTCTGCTGGGATGCACTATGAATCAAATTATTAGTTACTTTAGTTAATATATGTTTATTTTCATAAATTAAAAACTTCATATATGTTATAATTAAGAAGAATACATTTTACAATTTGAACAAACCTATGTATTTTCATCAGTGACCATCATGTTGACTTAGAATGGCTGCATATGTAAACCATTCCCCAATCATTTGTTTGAATGGGTAATGATTTAACTATGAAAAGCACTGTTATAACTATTATAATAGTTATTATTATGGGTGCCCACTATTATGGGTGGCACGTGACACAGTGGTTAGCGCGGCTGTCTCACAACACCAGCGACCTGAATTTGATTCCGGCCTTGGGTGACTGTGTGGAGTTTGCACGCTCTCACTCGTGTCTGTGTGGGTTTCCTCCGGATGCTCCGCTTTCCTCCCACAGGGGGGGGAGGGAGGGGGGGGGGGGGAGGGAGGGGGGGGAGGGGGAGGGGGAGGGGAGGGGGGGAGGGGGGGAGGGGGGGGAGGGAGGGGGGGGGAGGGGGGGGGAGGGATGGGGGGAGGGGGGGAGGAGGGGGGAGGAGGGGGGGGAGGAGGGGGGGAGGGGGGGAGGGAGGGGGGAGGGGGGGAGGAGGGGGGGAGGAGGGGGGGAGGAGGGGGGGGGAGGGGGGGGAGGGGGGAGGGGGGGGGGAGGGGGGGAGGGAGGGGGGGAGGGAGGGAGGGGGGGGAGGGAGGGGGGGAGGGGAGGGGAGGGGGGAGGGGGGGGAGGGGGGAGGGGGGAGGAGGAGGGGGGGAGGGGGGAGGGGAGGGGGGAGGGGGGGAGGGGGGGAGGGGAGGGGGGGAGGGGGGGAGGGGGAGGGGGGGAAGGGGGGAGGGGGGGGGGAAGGGAAGGGGGGGAAGGGGGGGAAGGGGGGGGGGAGCGGGGAGATTACGTCACAATCCTGGACAGGCCTCTAAGCATGCTAGGAGCACTGGCGCTTTGGTCTATGTCTAGAGTCCACCTCTTGGCAGCTAAGCTGTGCACTGCTGCCTGGAAGGGGCAATGGGACTGAAAGCCAATTGGAAGATCCCAGTTGGTGATAAATCATCAATTACTTGAATTGGTTGCATGCTGCTTGTGAGCAGGTGGTCCTGACGTACCCCCCCAATCCTGCCACTGGGACTGGAGGAGCTGAGTAACTGGCATGCTGGCCAACCAAACTATTTTTAGAACCAGCCGCTGCTCTCGGCCCAGTGTGAGCTAACAACCTTGCCGTGACAATCAGCTCTACAACACAGCGTTCATCAGATACTTCGCATTCGTCACAGCGGAAAGTCAGTCATTAGATCATTTCAGCACTTTGTCCAGCTTTGTTATTTATTAATCAACACAGCTTGATTGCCAAGCTATTTTTCCTGCAAAACCTTTTACACCCTAACACTTGAATTTCTTCAGACTGTGTTCAGTTGCTTTTTCTTGAGTTAGAGATCAAATGAAACACTTTCAGGAGCTCTGAGGGTGAAGCAATGTCAGCAGGAAGTAACAATAGGTTCTGGAGAGGTAACATGAATAAGCTTTTAGAGGAAATCTTATGACCAGCACTCATGGGCTGTATTGTGGGATAACATTTCTGGTGGCATCTTTTTATTGGTCTTGTTCCAAATAGTCGTTTGAGTGTTCAATTTCCACTATTATCCATTTTCTAATGAGAATAAAGGGGTAGAATATTCATTGGCATTCCCCAATGTCACAGTCAAAATGATGGGAGATCAAGAGGGCCTCTGGGCAAGTTCTACTTCACGCACATTGCACTGACATTAGCTTCTTACAATCTACTCACTCGAGGGTGGATAAACACATTCTTAAGAAGCGATTTGCATTTATATAATGCCTCTCACCACCATTGGATGTCTCAAAATGCTTTAAGGCCAATGAAGTACTTTGGAAGTGTATAACTGTTGTAGTGTAGAAAAGCTAAAACTGTGAAACTTCCTCCTGACTCCTGGAGATAATTCTGGAAATAATGCAGTTTTGTTTTATTCACTTACAGGATGTGGGTGTCATTGACTAGACCAGCATTTATTGCACATACCATTCAGAATCATAATATAGAATCACTACAATGCAGAACAAGGCCTTTTGGCCCATTGTGTTAACACTCACCCTCTGAAAGAGCACACTATCTCGGCCCACTCCCCTTCCCTGCCCCCATAGCCCCACCCAACCTACACATCTTTGGACACTAAGGGACAATTTTATCATGACCAATCCATCTGACCTGCACATCTGGTCTGTGAGAGAAAACCGGAGCACCCGGAGGAAACGCACGCAGACGCAGGGAGAATGTGCAAACTCCACACAGTCACCCAAGGCTAGAATTGAACTCAGGTCGCTGGCACTGTGAGGCAGCAGTGCTATCCACTGTATCACTGTGCCGCCCTGGTGGTGATGAGTTGCCTTCTTGAACTGTTGCCGTCCCTTAGGTATAGGTGTGCTGTTAGGGAGGGTATTCCAGGATTTTGACCCAATGACCATGAAGGAACGTCAATATATTTCCAAGTCATGATGCTGAGTGACTTGGAGGGGAATCGCTAGATGGTGGGGTACCCAGGTATCAGCTGCGCTTGTCCATCTAGATGGTAGTGGTCGTGGTTTTGGAAGATGCTGTCTAAAGAACCTTGGTGAGTTACAGCAGTGTATCTTGTAGATGGTACACGTGGCTATTACTGTGCATCGGTGGTGTTTATGGAAGACTGCTTTGTCCTGGATGGTGTCACGCTCCTTGAGTGTTATTGGAACTGCACTCATCCAGGCAAGTGAAGAGCATTCCATTACACTCCTGACTTGTGCCCTGCAAGTGGTGGACTGGCTTTGGGGGGGGTCAGAAGGTGATTTGCTCAGTGCAGGATTCCTCGCCTTTGACCTGTTCTAGTAGCCACAGTATTTAAATGGCTATTCCAGTTCAGTTTCTGGTCAATGGTGGCCCACAGGATGTTGATAGTGGAGGATTCAGTGATAGTAATGCTATTGAATGTCATGGGGCGGTGGTTAGATCGTCTCTTGTTAGAGATGGTCATTGGCTGGCACTTGTGTTACAAATGTTACTTATATCAATAAAGTATTGGATTCCCCCATAAAGGAAGAGGGTAAAACAGAGCTGAGTGCATTCCAATCACTAAGTGCATTCTAGTCACTCAAGCGTGTGATTACAATGCATTCACCACTCTTTGAAGTGGTTGATGTTTGTGAACATTGGGGTTTCAGCACTTATAGTCAATCATCCAAGAGGGGAGATGAATGAATCAAGGTTGCAGCTCTTTTGTGGAAGCTGTCAATCATAGTCCACAGCTAGAAATGAATGAATGGCTTGCAGCTAATGGATCTGAGGGGTTGAAACACGGATCATAGCCGTTCTCTTTGCAGGAATGGACACGTGGAACTTCCAGGTATGTGAGTATGTGTTACAGCTGTAATTTCAGTCACTGCCCCCGTCTGGACTGCTCTCTAGCTGGGGTGGGGGGGGGTGGGGGGGGGTGTCTATGTGGGGAGGGGGTCTGTGGGAGTCCCTATAGTCAGAGTATCCCTGTGGGTTGTCCCTTTAGTCTGGGGGTCTCCGTGGGGGGTTCCTTTAGTTAGTGGATCTCTGTGGGGGGTTCCTTTAACCAGAGGGCCCATGTGGGGTCCCTTTGTTACATGGGTCTCTGTGAGGGTTTCTTTAGTTAGGGATCTCTATGTTGGGTTCCTTCAGTTAGGGGTCTCGGGAGTTCACCATAGTCATGGGATCCCTGTGGCAGATCTTCCCAGGCAGGGGGTCCCTGGGAAGGTCTCCTTTTTCAGCGGGACCATGGGGGAGTCTCTCTAGTTAGGGAGTCCCTGTGGGGGGGAGCGGGTTGGGTCACCCCTGTACTTTGGGAAAAGGGATGGCACCTAGGCAATTTGGGGTTGGGGGCTGGTATGCAGCGCTGGTGGGGGGTGTGGGGGGGGGGGGCAGATTTGTGGTGGGGGGCCGGGGCGGGTGACCGGCTACAGAACTTTGCTATGGGGCTGCCCACTCTATATAGCGGCCCGATAGTGGGATTCCCTCGTATTCCTCACCATGCATAAATTTGCATGGCCAGGGATATGGAATTACTTCCCAATTTGTGCTCCAGGGGGAACGTTAATTGGTCGCAATTCCCCTCTGGCGGAAGAACATACGGGGTTGGGGGGAGGGGGGGGGGGGGGGACTCTCCGTCCCTGACACTAAGTGTTGATGGTGGAGTTCCACAACCACAAAACTGGACCGATTCAGTGACTGTTGAGGGGTGAGCACCAGCACCAGGTGGAACACAATCTATTCCAATGAGAAGCGGTGTGAGATTTGTCGGGTTTGTGATTGACACTCAGGAGGCTGACAAGCTGCAGCCGCATATGCACACTGCACTCACCATACACAACATCCCAGCCAACAAGATGGCAGCAAGACGCGCAGCCCAATGGTTTATGAGCTCGAGATCCTCCTGGAGAGATGAGCCACCCTTACCCCGGGCCGGGAAGGAGGCCACCGTTTGCCATGCCTGGGCGTGGGTGGCAGAGATGGTCAGCGCCGTGAACAACAATGTTCGGACCGGCCTGTAGTGCAGGAAGAAACTGCACGACCTCCTCAGGACAGCCAGGGTGAGCAAGCAGAACTGTGCCCTTGGCACCAATCCCCCTCCCACACACCCATAACCCCACCGGCCCCATCAGGCGGGCGGCTGAACCGCACCCTGTGCCACATTCCGGCACCCAGACTGGCCTCCATGGCCGGGTGCCCTGGCCACTGTAGCCACCAGCTACCCGGCCCCTGGGCTGCATGTGGGGCTTTTCACAGTAACTTCATTGAAGCCTACTCGTGACAATAAGCGATTTTCATTTTCATTTCATGTGGCGGACAATCTAACACTGTGCACTATCTGTTTACACCCCTCCTCACCCGAGGAGAAAAGAGTGCGACAAAACTAGAGGGGGACCGACAGACCTGTGGCCCCTAACCATGACAGAGCAGCGGGCCCTGGACGTGGTTGGTGGGCTTGAGGAAAGGGCAGTCACTGGGTGAGATCGGCCGTGGGCAAGGAAGTGAGACCCCGCTGAGTTGTGTTCCCCGTGCTACAAGTATCAACACGCCTTCACCACCCAAACACCACCCTCATGCCACCATCACCCAGACATCATCCCCACACCATCCCCACTCCCCCCTCCCCAATTCCCCCCGGCCAGCAGTCTAGATAGATAGATAGATAGATAGATAGAGAAATACAGCACAGAACAGGCCCTTCGGCCCACGATGTTGTGCCGAACTTTTGTCCTAGGTTAATCATAGAATTTTGGACACTAAGGGCAATCTTTCATGGCCAATCCACCCAACCTGCACATCTTTGGACTGTGGGAGGAAACCGGAGTACCCGGAGGAAACCCACGCACACACGTGGAGGATGTGCAGACTCCACACAGACAGTGACCCAAGTCGAAATCGAACTTGGGACCCTGGAGCTGTGAATCAACTGTGCTATCCACAATGCTACCGTGCTGCCCTTAAGAAGAAGTTAACCTACACTCCATTATTCTACCCTAATCCATGTACCTATCCAATAGCCGCTTGAAGGTCCCTAACGTTTCCGACTCAACTACTTCCACAGGCAGTGCATTCCATGCCCCCACCACTCTCTGGGTAAAGAACCTACCTCTGACATCCCCTCTATATCTTCCACCATTTATCTTAAATTTATGTCCCCTTGTAATGGTGTGTTCCACCCGGGGAAAAAGTCTCTGACTGTCTACTCTATCTATTCCCCTGATCATCTTATAAACCTCTATCAAGTCGCCCCTCATCCTTCTCCGTTCTAATGAGAAAAGGCCTAGCACCCTCAACCTTTCCTCATATGACCTACTCTCCATTCCAGGCAACATCCTGGTAAATCTCCTTTGCACCTTTTCCAAAGCTTCCACATCCTTCCTAAAATGAGGCGACCAGAACTGCACACAGTACTCCAAATGTGGCTTGACCAAGGTTTTGTACAGCTGCATCATCACCTCACGGCTCTTAAATTCAATCCCTCTGCTAGTGAACGCTAGCACACCATAGGCCTTCTTCACAGCTCTATCCACTTGAGTGGCAACTTTCAAAGATCTATGAACATAGACCCCAAGATCTCTCTGCTCCTCCACATTGCCAAGAACCCTACCGTTAACCCTGTATTCCGCATTCATATTTGTCCTTCCAAAATGGACAACCTCACACTTGTCAGGGTTAAACTCCATCTGCCACTTCTCAGCCCAGCTCTGCATCCTATCTATGTCCCTTTGAAACCGACAACAGCCCTCCTCACTATCCACAACTCCACCAATCTTCTGCAAATTTACTGACCCACCCTTCAACTCCCTTTATCCAAGTCGTAAATGAAAATCACAAACAGCAGAGGACCCAGAACTGATCCCTGCGGTACGCCACTGATAACTGGGCTCCAGGCTGAATATTTGCCATCCACCACCACTCTCTGTCTTCTATCGGTTAGCCAGTTTGTTATCCAACTGGCCAAATTTCCCACTATCCCATGCCTCCTTACTTTCTGCACAAGCCTACAATGGGGAACCTTATCAAATGCCTTACTAAAATCCATGTACACTACATCCACTGCTTTACCTTCATCCACATGCTTGGTCACATCCTCAAAGAAGTCAATAAGACTTGTAAGGCAAGACCTACCCCTCACAAATCCGTGCTGACTATCCCTAATCAAGCAGTGCCTTTCCAGATGCTCAGAAATCCTATCCCTCAGTACCCTTTCCATTACTTTGCCTACCACCGAAGTAAGACTAACTGGCCTGTAATTCCCAGGGTTATCCCCATTCCCTTTTTTGAACAGGGGCACGACATTCGCCACTCTCCAATCCTCTGGTACCACCCCTGTTGACAGCGAGGACGAAAAGATCATTGCCAACGGCTCTGCAATTTCATTTCTTGCTTCCCATAGAATCCTTGGATATATCCCTTCAGGCCCGGGGGACTTGTCTATCCTCAAGTTTTTCAAAACGCGCAACACATCTTCCTTCCTGACAAGTATCTCCTTGAGCTTATCAGTCTGTTTCACACTGTCCTCTCCAACAATATGGCCCCTCTCGTTTGTAAATACTGAAGAAAAATACTTGTTCAAGACCTCTCCTATCTCTTCAGACTCAATACACAATCTCCCGCTACTGTTCTTGATCGGACCTACCCTCGCTCTAGTCATTCTCATATTTCTCACATATGTGTAAAAGGCCTTGGGGTTTTCCTTGATCCTACCTGCCAAAGATTTTTCATGCCCTCTCTTAGCTCTCCTAATCCCTTTCTTCTGTTCCCTCCTGGCTATCTTGTATCCCTCCAGAGCCCTGTCTGTACCTTGTTTCTTCAGCCTTACATAAGTCTCCTTCTTCCTCTTAACAAGACATTCAACCTCTCTTGTCAACCATGGTTCCCTCACTCAACCATCTCTTCCCTGCCTAACAGGGACATACATATCAAAGACACGCAGTACCTGTTCCTTGAACAAGTTCCACATTTCACTTGTGTCCTTCCCTGACAGCCTTTGTTCCCAACTTCTGCACTTCAATTCTTGTCTGACAGCATTGTATTTACCCTTCCCCCAATTATAAACCTTGCCCTGTTGCACGCACCTATCCCTCTCCATAACTAAAGTGAAAGTCACAGAATTGTGGTCACTACCTCCAAAATGCTCCCCCACTAACAAATCTATCACCTGCCCTGGTTCATTACCAAGTACTAAATCCAATATGGCCTCCCCTTGGGTCGGACAATCTACATACTGTGTTAGAAAAGCTTCCTGGACACACTGCACAAACACTACCCCATCCAAACTATTTGATCTAAAGAGTTTCCATTCAATGTTTGGGAAGTTAAAGTCACCCATGACTACTACCCTGTGACTTCTGCACCTTTCCAAAATCTGTTCCTCCACATCTCTGCTGCTATTGGGGGGCCTATAGAAAACTCCCAACAAGGTGACTGCTCCTTTCCTATTTCTGACTTCAACCCATATTACCTCAGTAGGCAGATCCCCCTCGAACTGCCTTTCTGCAGCTGTTATACTATCTCTAATTAACAATGCCACCCACCCACCTCTTTTACCATCCTCCCTAATCTTGTTGAAACATCTATAACCAGGGACCTCCAACAACCATTTCTGCCCCTCTTCTATCCAAGTTTCCGTGATGGCCACCACATCATAGTCCCAAGTACCGATCCACGTCATAAGTTCACCCACCTTATTCCTGATGCTTCTTGCATTAAAGTATACACACATCAACCCATCTCCTTGCCTGCAAGTACTCTCCTTTGTCAGTGTTACCTTCCCCACTGAATCACTACGTGCTTTGGCATCCTGAATATCGGCTTCCTTAGTTGCTGGACTACAGATCCGGTTCCCATTCCCCTGCCAAATTAGTTTAAACCCTCCCAAAGAGTACTAGAAAACCTCCCCCCCAGGATATTGGTACCCCTCTGGTTCAGATGCAACCCGTCCTGCTTGTACAGGTCCCACCTTCCCCAGAATGCACTCCAATTATCCAAATACCTGAAGCCCTCCCTCCTACACCATTCCTGCAGCCAAGTGTTCAACTGCATTCTCTCCCTATTCCTAGCCTCGCTATCACGTGGCACCGGCAACAAACCAGAGATGACAACTCTGTCTGTCCTGGCCTTTAACTTCCAGCCTAACTCCCTAAACTTGTTTATTACCTCCACACCCTTTTTCCTACCTACGTCGTTGGTACAAATGTGCACCACGACCTCTGGCTGCTCACCCTCCCCCTTCAGGATCCTGAAGACACGATCCGAGACATCCCTGGCCTTGGCACCCGGGAGGCAACATACCTTTCGGGAGTCTTGCTCGCGACCACAGAATCTCCTATCTATTCCCCTAACCATTGAATCTCCTATTACTATTGCTTTTCCATGCTCCCCCTTCCCTTCTGAGCCCCAGAGCCAGACTCAGTGCCAGAGACCTGGCCGCTGGGGCCTTCCCCCGGTTGTTCATCCTCCCCAACAGCATCCAAAACGGTATACTTGTTTTGAAGGGGAACGGCCACGAGGGATCCCTGCACTGTCTGCCTGTTAGTTTTCTTTCCCCTGACTGTAACCCAGCTACTCTTGTCCAGTACCTTTGGTGTGGCTACCTCCCTGTAACTCTTCTCGATAACCCACTCTGCCTCCCGGATGATCCGAAGTTCATCCAGCTCCAGCTCCAGTTCTTTAACACGGTCTCTGAGGAGCTGGAGTTGGGTGCACTTCCCACAGGTATAGTCAGCGGGGACACCAGTGGTATCCCTCACCACCCACATCCTACAGGAGGAGCATGCAACTGCCCTAGCCTCCATCCCCTCTTACTTTACAGAATTAGCTGCCCCGTGGACTAACTGGACCTCCGCCCTCCGACTCTGCTTCCAGTCAGCTGTACTCTAAACTCCTGGCTCCCTTCACGCTCTTTGATAAATATAGGAAATGAAATTAAGGAGCACCTTACTCCCTCCTCACCTAACTCCCTCAGTCACCAAACTCTCACTGTCGCACTCAAATGCCACAAGCTCAGCACTCCCTCAGTCACCAAACTCTCACTGCAGCACTCAAATGCCACAAGCTCAGCACTCCCTCAGTCACCAAACTCTCACTGTCGCACTCAAATGCAACAAGCTCAGCACTCCAGTGCAAACTAAGTCTGAACTGTAACTAGCTCCTATTTATACTGTGACTCTAGCCTCTGAAAACTGGCCTAATCCAATTAACTAATTACCAAGCTCCAGCTGCAAGTAAGTACAAGTAGAACCTTGTTTAAAGCTGATTCAAAATTCACCTTCTTATAGACCAAACAGCAACTTTTAAGTTAATTAACTAAATAAAAGAAATACTAGACTTGAAATAAAAATGAACCCTTATACTCCCTCAGTCACCAATCTCTCACTGTAGCACTCAAATGCCACAAGCTCAGCACTCCAGTGCAAACGTTGTCTCTTGCAGGAGCTTCTGGTGATGGGGTGAGTCCATCTTGCTCCCAGCCGCACCCAGTACTCCAACCAGAACCACCCCACTGTGTGCCGAGCAGCGATGACGATACCGACACGGAGTTGACTCATATATCGGAGACACTCATCTTGGTTGGGCACTTTCGTGAGAAGGGGCTCCTTGGACACTATCTGGTGCGCACCACACACATGCTCCTGTTCATCAGGTGAAGGTAGGAACTCCTGAGGGAGTGGACAGTGGGAAGGGGGGCCGATCCCAGGGACTAGCTGCTGTCCAGGTGGTTTCTAGGTGGGTAGTCCCATCGATTGTTGAGTTGCAGTCGCAGAGCCAGGGACTACATGAGGGGTTTTGGCGAGCGTCCAGCACCTGCAGGTGCAGATGGAGGAGTGCCAGTGTATGCAGGTGCAGGAGGTGGAGCTGACCATGCGTGCCACCCAGGCCAACACCGCACGGATGGCGTCCGTGGTAGATACATTAGGGCGAGGATTTTGGCTGCGGGTCAGCATGTCCAAGGCCTGCGGCAAACTGTGCAGGCAGTGGCCAAGATCCAGGACAGGGTTGCTGTAACACAGGTAGCCATGTGCCAGAGCCACCTGCACATTGCAGTGATGCTCCTGATCGTGGCCTAGTCACAGCGGGCCATGGGTTAAGAGCGTCGGCAGCATTGCCCAGGCACTGGCCAACATGGCACAGATGCAAAGAGAAGTGGCCCAGTCCCAGAGGGACATGGTACAGTCATTGGATGATGTGCACAGACCCACAAGGTGGTGGCACAGTAAATAGGTGATGTGGTGTAGTCCCAGACGGAGGTGGTCCACTCCCTGTGCTCCACAGGGAGTGGTTTAGCTGGTGGGGCTGGTTTAGCTCATTCAGCTAAATCGCTGGCTTTTAAAGCAGACCAAGAAGGCCAGCAGCACAGTTCGATTCCCGTACCAGTCTCCCCGGACAGGCGCCGGAATGTGGCGACTAGGGGCTTTTCACAGTAACTTCATTGAAACCTACTCGTGACAATAAGCGATTTTCATTTTTCATTTTCAATGCTTTGAGCATGAAGACCGTGGTCGAGATGAGAGCGGGCCTCCAGACCTGGCACCTTCAGGTGGCAGGGGAACCTCAGGGGATAGCTCCGCTCACACCCCCATCCCATGGAGTAGCCTGGGGCCAGTGGGCACACCAAGAGAGGAGGAGGTGATGGGGCCCGTGCTAGTGACTCCAGCAAGGGAGGTGCCAGAACTACGCAGCACTCGGGCTCCCTCCCTTCCCCTCCACCATCCTCGCCTCCGCCACCCCAGGGATCTAATGGGACTGTGTGATGGAATGACCAGCTCGCATGCAGGGATCATCCAGGTAGACGGTGGGCAGTGCTACTGTGGACAGGAGTCAGACATTGTCGAGCGATGCAGAGCACGAGAGCTCATCGCAGTGCGGGTTGTCATCATCCTCCATCCCATGGACCAGACCTGCTGTTACTGCCAACCCAGGGCCCGAACCCCATAGTGTATCACGGAGGGATTGCAGAGCGGGAGGGGGAGGGGGTGTCGAATGCGGTATCCGTGCCCCTGGTCAGTCCCCCCTCCCCCAGTCGGTGAACCTGAAAGTGATCAGAGCGTCCCATATGCGTTGGCCCTGGTGCACAAATTGTGCGGCCTCCCGTGCCTGCCTGTGCCCCATGTCCTGCCCATCCTCGCCCTCCCCCTGCATCCTCCTTGCTGGACAAGGCCTGGCATTTATCCTCTTCCTCCAGCATGTCACCTCTCTGCTGCGCGATGTTGTGGAGCCCAACCCCCAGCCGGGGTGGGGGCGTCTCGAAGAGGTGGGAATCGTCGAGTATCCAGGATGAAGGTGTCGTGCACAGTGCCGGGTATTGGGCGCAGACGGCACGACACACATCTGATGATCACACACCAGTTGCGCGTTAATCGAGTGGAACCCCTTTCGGTTTGTGTAGATAGGCCTGTCATCTGGTCTTAGGGCAGCATGCATCCCGCCATTCGCTCCCTGGACCCAGGCATGTCAGCGATGGCAGGGAACCCTGCTGCCAGGGCATCCTGGTGGGCTTAGTCCACATTGAAGTGGACGAATTGCACTGACTGGACATATAGCACCTCCTTGATGGCACGAATGCACCTAGCTCTGTGAGATCCTGGACAAGTCCCCACTCGGTGCCTGGAAGGACCCCGTGGTAAGAAGTTCAGGGTGACCGTCACCTTAATGGCCACCGGGAGCAGGTTTCCTCCCCCATTCTCCGTCGGTGCCAGGTGTGCCATGATGTGGCAGATATGTCACCCTGCTCAGCCGGAGTCTTCGACGGCATGCCCGGTCTGGCAGGTCCTCAAATGACAGTAGACGCGAGGCCTCATGTGGTGACTCCTTTGCACCTCCTCCTCCTCCTCGGCCTGTTGGGCAGCCAGCACTCCATCTTGTGCGGCTTCCTCCTGTTCCGTTACTGCACGCTCCACTGCTGCAGCTTCCTCCTCCTCAAGCAGTTCCAGCTCATAGAGCTGCAAAGCAGCCCCAGGGCTGTGGTGACTAGCAGAAGGCCACCATTGCTGGTTGAATTGCAATATACATTGTCTGCAGGGGTTGAACGACAACCCAGGCGTGGTACATACCCCCCTGTCCAACCAGCTCCTATAGATGGTATGGTGGGGGCTGGAGTATGGGGTGTGGTAGGGTGGGGGCTGAAATGCAGGGGTGATAGGGTGAGTGTTGGGGTGGGGGGGGGGTTTGGGGCACCTATACGGCCGGTGTCACTCAGCAGAACCAGGGTACACGTTGGGTGATCAGTGGGGTGCGCAGCAAAATGGCTGCTTAATGATGTGCAACAGCATACCCACCTTACACAATGTCCCGCACCATGTGTCTACCTTGAGGAAACCAACACACTCCTCACACAGACAAACCCTGTGGCAATTGGTGAGATGTGACAGGGAAAGGATCGTGAGGTCTGGAAGGCCCTAGCTTCGGACCCGCATGTCAGTGATGGAGTTTGATTCCGATGTTTCACTGTTGGAATACGAACTGGAGAATGTTTCGGCAGCTTTCTTCGTATGAGAAGCCCTATTCAGGATCCACTCTGCTCACCCCACATGGAAAAAGGGTGAGAACAGTTGCCCGAAAAATAGCCTGTTCTGTTCCCAATGTAGCTGGAAAAGTGCTTCCAGCAGGCTCATCTACCTACAGTCAGAAAAACAAAGTTAAACTCAATTACGGAACCTGGCATGTATAAACCCTCACGGATAATGAACAAAACAATTGTCTGGAACGGAGAACTGCCCTTGTTTCCTGTGAACTCTGGCAATTCAACATTGAGGTTGCTGCCCTGCAAGAGACCCGAAGAGCAGGCGAAGGAAGGGGGCAGAGATTACACCTTCTTCTGGATAGGAAATCCCAAGGATTAGCCCAGGACATATGGACTTGGTTTCGCCATCAAGAATGAACTTGCCAACCGTCTCTCAGAGCTCCCTGTTGGCATTAATGAGCACCTCCTGACCCTCTGTCCACAACTTGCCAAGAACCAGCAGACAACAGTTGTAAGTGCCTGAGCCCCAACCCTTGATGCTAATGATGAATTTTGGCACCATAGGGTCCAACGTTCCTCACAAAGATAAAAATGGCGTCCCGATCTCTTCCTGCTCAGAGGAGCACCGATCGCCGGAGGTCCTCAACACAGGAAGCTAATGTGGCCTCAGGAAATGTTCCCTACCGGGGTATGAAAACAGAGTGCCGTTAGATAGCAGGGTCGTTCCTGGTGCTGATCCTGTCCAGAACGGCCTCTGTTTGGTTTTGGTTAGATCACGCCCCAAATTTCATTTTGACAAAACTGCCAAACCAATGCCAAAATTGAGCATTGTTGAGCCAATCAGGGTGCAGACCTTTGCAATTCTCTGCAGGAATCAGTGGAAACTTGGGCCATGCGGAGAGCAGTATTCATCTTGATCTGATGGTGGTCGTCAACCGGCTCTTGGAACCAGTCAGCATGAACGAGCACCTCATGACTCTCCGTCTACAACTTGCCAAGAAACATCAGGCGACGGTCATGAATGCCTACACCCCAACCCTAATGCCAATAATGGGACCAAAGAAGGCTTCTACTCCATCCTGGACATCATACTCTCCACCATTCCTGGGGAATAAAAGATCAGCCTCCTTGGAACTTCAATGTCAGGATTGGAAAGGACTCCCAACTCTGAAAAGAAACCATCGGAAAGGAAGGAGTTGGAAAATGCAAGTCCAACAGCTTTTTCCTGCTCACCAAATACATGGAACACCAGCGTGTTGTCACTAACACACACTGTTCCTTCAATAAAGACCAGTTCAAAACTTCCTGGAGACATTCACGATCAAACAACTGGCACATGCTCAACTTTGTCAACGTCCGATCCCACAACCAAATGGATGTCCTCATCACCAAAGCGATGACCAGTGCAGATGATTGCTGGACAGACCGCCAGCTCCTCTTATTGAGAACGATCACACCATCCAAGATCTCATCGACAAGAAGGGGAAAGCGCACAACGCCTAGCAAAATAACATAACCAAGAAGGCAAAGAGAGCTGCTCAATCAGGCAGCGATACAAAGAAGAACTAGAGAAATCAAGAACCAATGGTAGATTGAGAAAGCTAAGGAGCTGCAGCTCCTTGCCGACAAACACGACACCCAGGGCTTTTGCAGTGTCAGCAAAGTAACATATGGACCCTACACCCCAGGCCTCAAACCGGTGCAGAGTAAGGACAGAATCCTCTTGTGAGATAAAGGAAACATCACCCTTCGATTGGACACTTCAAAATCTCCTAAACCATGATACAATCATAGATAAGGATGTGTTTGAGCAAATCCCCCACCTACCCATCAAAGATGATCTTGTATAAAGTCAAAGCCGGCATTGAACACGTAAAGAATGGAAAAGCAGCAGGAATAGACAGGATTCTAACAGAGATTTTCACACTTGGAGAAGAAGAGACCGCCTGGCATCTCAATCAGTTGATCCTGACAATCTTGGACGAAGAAGAAATTCCTGCCAACCTCAGGGGTGCCATCAATGCCACAAAGGAGACAAAGAGGACTGCGTGAACTACTGAAGAATTTTCCTACTCTCCATCACCAGGATCATCATCACCTGAATCCTCGCTATCCACCTTCTCCCAGTCTCTGAAGAAATCCTTCTGGAAAGCCAGTGTGGCTTCCGACCAAACCGTAGAACAGGGGAAAACATTTTCACTGCTCGGCAACTTCAAGAGAAATGCCAGGAGCAACATCAAGCACTCTACATGGCATTCATCAATCTGACCAAGGCTTGTTACTCAGCCAATCAGGAAGTGCCAAGGCAGACCCTGTCAAAAGTCAACTGTCCAAAGAAATTCATCAAAATCCTCCGATTCCTCCATGACAAGATGTTGACGACAGTCCTCACTGATGGAAAAAGGACAGAAACCTTTGAGGTCAAGACTGGATTCAAGCAGGGATGTATCATCACTCCCACCATTTTATCCATCTTCATCACCACCATCATTCCCAGTGGAGTGGACATTGTATACAGGATGGATGAAACACCTTTCAACCTCAACCGATTGAAATCCAAGAAGAAAATAAAACCAACATTGCTCATGGAACTTCATTTGGGCAGCTTGGTGGCACAGTGGTTAGCATTGCTGCATCACAGTGCCAGAGACCCGGATTCAATTCTAACCTTACTTGACTGCATGTGTGGAGTTTGCACATTCTCCCCCTGTCGGCGTGGGTTTACTCCAGATGCTCTGGTGTCCTTCCACAGTCCAAGGATGTGCAGGTTAGGTGGATTGGCCATACTAAATTGCCCTAGGTGAGGTTACATGGATAGCATAGGGGAATAGGCCGAGGTAGGGTGTCTTTTCAGAGGGCTGCTGCAGGCTTGATGGGATGAATGGCCTCTTTCTGCATGTAGGGATTCTATGATTCTATGAGTATGTGGATGACATCGTCAACACTCTCTCTGGAGACAATCTCCAAGCCATGTGTGACACATACCAAAGAATCTGCCTCAGACTCATGAAAACTCAAGTCGTTTACCAACCCACCCCAGGGCAAGATCTAGTCACCCTCCATCAAGATCAATGGAGAAACCATATCCAAATGTGGGACTTTTCCTCTACCTGGGGGACCACCTCTCATCTAAGGCAGAGATCTAACATCGTATCCAATCCATGATTGCCTCCTTCGGATGCAATCATCCAAGGATGAGAGCCTTTGATGACCACGATATCCGAGCTGTTACCAAGATCCTTGTGTACCAGGCAGTTGTCCTCTCAACTCTTCCATACGGATCAGGAACCTGGATTAATCACAGACATCACCTCAAGGTCTGGAGAGGTACATTAACACTGTCTGAGACAGCTTCTCTGCATCAGATGGGAGAACAGGTGTACTAGTGTACTAACGCAGTGTCCTTGAAGGAGCCAAGAGCACTAAAATCGAGACTAACTTTGCTGGACCAGCGATGTGTTTAGGATGTCAGAGTCCTGACTGCCAAAGCATATCTTCTTCTCCCAGCTCAAGGAAGACTCCTGAACAAGAGGACAAAGGAAGTGGTTCAATCACACCATGAAGGCTTACCTCAAGGAATGCAACATAGATGTCAATGCCTTGCTCAGAGGAGACCTACTTAGGCAGCAGGGTGGAGCAATGGTTAGCACTGCTGCCTCATGGACAGCGAGGTCTCAGGTTCAATCCCAGCTCTGGGTCACTGTCCGTGTGGAGTTTGTACATTCTCCCCGTGTTTGCGTGGGTTTTGCCCCCACAATCCAAAGGTGTGCAGGGTAGGTGGATTGGCATTGCTAAATTGTCTCTTAATTGGAAAAAATGAATTGGGTACACTGAATCTATAAAAACAGAGACCTACTTGGAGGAACCTCCTAATTGAATTGACACAATTCTTCAAGTACACGTGACGGCAAGAGGAGGTCCAGACAAAGAGCCTGAGAAAGAAATAGGAGCAATCTGGAGTCCAAGGACTGATTCCACCTCCCAGAAATACATGCCAAGTGTGTGGACAAAGATGGGGCCCTAGGAAATGGGCTCATCAGCTCATGACCAGGAACACGGAGTTTCTTAGGTGGACAATCATGCTCATTAGTGAGTGAACACCAAAAAAGAAGTGATGGATGTGCAATACAAATATATTGGCATAACTGGAGACATATACCTCAATTAGCAGGCAACCGATCAAGAAAATGGGATCTGACCAACTGCATAATGTATAAAATGCCATCAGTCTTAGAGGTCCAACAATTCCCAACAGTGGGATTAGAAAAACAACAATTACCAAGGCAACAGGGGCCAATGGAACGACATTCCCTGGAGAGGGAACATCACACAGACGAACAGCCAATGACAACGCACACACATGCATGAAGAGATCTGTACAATTTAATGACTATGTATGCAATGCATGTGCAGAGACTGGTGAGAGTAATGAACAGTTTGTTAAGCATGAGAACAGTGGGTGTAAAGTAGGTAACTTGAGTAACTGACAGTGCACAAGATAGTGCATGCAAATTTGTCTTTTGTTCGTTATGAAGAGTTTTGAATATATATGAATATATGAATATTTTGAATTGAGAAGCAATCATGCACTAAATGTCCTACATGGCTTGCCATGAGGCAAAGGCTGGGAGAAGCCATGTTCTGTTCAATTCTAATAAAGACATTGGGGGTGATTGTCTGCTTCCACTGCCGTGTGGTTCATGGTCGTTGAGCCAGCTGCCATTGGCCAGCGACAGGATCTTGTGGTCCCACTTTGTTAATGGGGTCTCCCATTGAATGCACCCCCTGCCTCCGGGGAGGCTGCAGCGAGAGTGCGCTGTTGGTGGAACAGGAAGATCCCGCCAGCGTGAACGATAGGATAATTCTAGCCATTGTTCTTGAAGCAATGTACTCTTGGAGCTCATAACAGGTAGAACCCCGCATGAGAATTCACCTTTATTTAAAAAGAAGACATGTGACTGAAGTTAAAATGACAACATTCAACCAGATTGGTGTCTGCACCGACTTAAGATGGTTGGTACATGGATGATCTCCATCCAGCCGTACTTGAGGGCATCTCACTAAGTAGCAGAAATAAATAGAAAAAAACTGAGAAGGTGAAAAATTTGAAATAAAAATAGAAAATGTGGAAACACACAAGCATCTGAAAGGGAATGATATAATATGATCCTTCATGATATCCGTCATGGTAAAGAAGTGAGGCAAAACCAATGAGGGGACGGAGAAACAACAGGCAGAGGTTAAATTACCATACCAACAACTGAGCAATTCTAAACAGTGAATTGCTCTGTCTGTTATATCTGATAAATTAAGGTTGGGAAAAATTAAATAGAAGTGTTTTGAAAGAAGGTTCAATAGAGCATTCTTGAATTTCAATGGGAATGCTATCTAATTAGCAGTATTTTAATCAAAGTTAATCTCAGAGATTTTGTGAAAATTTGAACGGCTGACTGAGCTAATCTTTTAGGCACTTTACCAAAAATGACACAGTTCAACAAATATTTACTCACTCAAGAGCCTTTTAATCTAAAGAGTTACATAAAACTTTACTTTTTACTGAAGGTTCTTTTAACTGAGAAGCAAAGGCAGCTGTAAATCCATCAAGTTTTATTAATTTGGCCTTGCCTGAAGTTTATTTGAAAATGGAGGGATGCTAACATTGCCACCTTTAAATAGGGCTGAGGGCCATTCATGAACGGGTTTGCGATGTTTCTTGTTTGTTTTCTTTAATTACTGCCTTGCATCAATAACACCATCAGTGCCCATTTAATCCTATCAATGCCCTTGGAAAGATAATCTTTGGGGAATAGTTTTCATTTTTCCCCCAAACATTTTATTTTGGTGACTTTTCTCAATCATATTGAAAGATGATGTGGAGCTGGGTTTTACAGCTCTACACCAGACAGTAGAGGGCACGTAAAATATGATGGGTGGGTAGCCTTCTGCCCTCCCAGCGATTCTCGAGCTTGTCCCCACAATATGTGTGTAAGGCACCAGCTAGTCTGCCTGCTGTTAGGCTTTCTGAGGCCCACAGCTGATTAATTAAGTGGCCATTATGAGTCTCAAACTGTCTCCACTGCCGTAATACACTGGGAAATAGAGCTGGGTGAGATTAGGAATTGGTGAAATTGGTGAAAAGGCAGGAATGAAGGGGGGTGCATTCTTTGGGGTGCATCGGGGCATACCACATGTGTGCCTCCTGTCTGGTCTCCAAAATTCAACATCTCCCCTCCCACTCCCTTCCCTCGGGTGCCCGATCCCTCTCCTTCCAAAAAGTTATTTAGTTGGGTTCAGTCACCATTTCACTTTTTTGTGGCGGTGTTATTTTTTATATTTGTTCAGGGAATGTGGGCTGGCATTTATTGCTCATCCCTAATTGCCCTTGAACTGAGTGGCTCGCTAGGCCATTTCAGAGGGTAGTTAAGAGTCAACCACATTACTGCGGCTCTGGAGCCACATGTAGGCCAGACCAGGTAAGGATGTCAGATTTCCTTCCCTATAGGATATTAGTGAACCAGATGGGTTTTTGCAGGCCCAGCAGTGCCCACTACTGAGTTCTGCCTCTGCTGGGATTCCAAAAGCTGTTGGCCATTCAAACTGGCTGACAGCTCTGAAGGATGGGACTTCTTTCCACTGGTGGTGGTGGAGGGCTACCTGCAACTGACTTTTCCAATGGGTGGGGGTGGGAGTTGTGGCCGAGCAATGTGCCCCCCCTCTCCGTGAAACCCACCCCACAGTTACAATGAGTTTTCCATATTGCAATCCGTACTCATAGTCTAATTGACATCTCTTTTTGAGGCTTCCCTTCAAATGCAATATGTGACAGCAGCGGCTCAACTGATAGCAGTCCCGCCTCAAAATTAAAACGTTCTTGGTTCTAGTTCTACTACAGGGTTTGAGCACTAAAATGAAGACTGGTAATCTAGTACTGTACTGAGGGAGCAGAACGGTAGCACAATGGGTAGCACTGTTGCTTCACAGCTCCAGGGTCCCAGGTTCGATTCCCAGCTTGGGTCACTGTCTGTGTGGAGTCTGCACGTTCTCCCCGTGGCTGCGTGGCTTTCCTCCGGGTGCTCTGGTTTTCTCCCACAGTCCAAAAATGTGCAGGTTAGGTGGACTGACCATGATAAATTGCCCTTAGTGTCCAAAAAAGGTTAGCTGGAGTTACTGAGTTACGGGGATAGGGTGGGCTTAATAGGGTGCTCTTTCCAAGAGCCAGTGCAGACTTGATGGGCCAAATGGCCTCCTTCTGTAAATTCTAAATTCTATGACTCACTGCTGGAGGTGCTGTCTTTTGGATGGGTGTTAAAAAGCCATGGCCCTGCCTGCCTGCTTGTGTTGATGTCATTGTACTCGTGGCACGTTTTGAAGAATAACAAGGAAGTTATCCCTGGTATTCTGGCCAATATTTATCCCTCAATCAACATCGCAAAACAGATTATCTGGTCATTATCACTTTGCTGTTTGTGGGAGCTTGCTGTGCACATAATGACTGTCATGTTTTCTTCAATAGTGAAACACGATTCACCCCCCCCTCCCCCCGCCACCACCACGTTATGCACGGTGCACGTCCACAGCAAGCGAGTCCCTGAACGGGGTTCACGCTGGGCATTGAACGGTGCACAATGCTCCCGGCCCGTGGCACTTGATGCAATCTGGTTCACGCCCTTGCTGGAAAAAACAGAAACCAGTCACGATGTCCATGCCGAGGGGCTCAGGGGCCAGTGTAGCTCCCACGTGTTCAGGGACAGGGTGGGGCAAGTTGGCACTGCCAGGGTACCAAGGGGTAATGGCCATGAAAGGGGGAGGTGGGGAGTTGAGGGGGAGTGTGAAGGGAGGGGGTCTGAAGGTGAGGGGCATGAAGGTGAGGGGCATGAAGGTGAGGGTGCCTGAAGCAACAGCCTATAGCCCAGGGGACAGCAGCCCAGCTAGTTGTGCCTTGCCTTATGTTGAAGCAAGATATGGCTGCTAAAAGAGGAGATCTATTTAATTCCCTGTGGCAGGGAGGACCTGAAAGTGGTTGGAGCTGAAAGGGGGAGCCCTATGCAACCCCATAGTGGGGCATTGGAGGTGTGGTGATATGCCTGTAGATAACATTACATGTATTCAGCAGTGTGAACTTCCACCAGCAGGTGGCAGCAGAGAAACATCAGGTGACATTCGGCTACCTTCAGATGTTTGTGAGGCATACATGAGGACAGTTGTGCATGAGGGTAGTTCCAGGAGAGTCTAATGTAACACTATGATGACTTGGTCTGTATCTAGCATAACCTTACCATGTGAACATTAATAAATCCTAGTTCTGGCAAAGTCACCAGCCGTTCAGTAGATTCATTGCTAGACAAGATCACGGAACACAACTGCTGGGGGGTGGGGGGGGGGGGGGGGGGGGTAGGCCCAATGCCCCGGTGCTTGCGAGAATGGATGGGGATGGTGGGATGCGCAGGTCACCCTCATGCCTGCGTGGTGTGGGGGACTGACCTGGAAATTTAGAGATGAGAGGTGGGGAAGGTTGCCTTCCGGGGTCATTGGTTGGGGGTCGCGATGTCCATTGGTGGGGGTAGGGTGGAAACTTCACCTTAATTTTGAGACCAGGGCACCCTTTTAATCCCACAGGAGCCGGTCGTGCCAGCATCTTTAGGCCCCCACTCCAAAAATAATTCTAAGTGTGGGAGAATTCAGTGAGAATCTCCCCAAGCTCTAAAGAAATTACTAAATTGCGATGGGAATTGCGCCGGAACAGCCAGTGGGATTCTCACTGGTTTCCCTGAGCGGAATGACCTGTGGGATTCTACGGCCTCCCAGCCGCATATTTCTTGGCGACGTGCTGTTAGCTGCCGGCGGGAATCTCTGCTCCCTCCACTGTCAATGGGATTTCCCATTGAAGCCACCCAATACCGCCGGGAAACCCATGGCAGGGATCTGCTCCGAGCAGGAACAGAGAATCCCACCACCAGCGAATGGCTGGAGAATTCCGGCCTTGTCATTTGTTTGGTGAATCACTCCAATATTTCAAACGCATTTATTTGGCTGCAAAGCACTTTGAGGCATTCTGCGGATATGGAAAGTGCTCTATAAATGCAAATCTTTCTTTCTTTACTGGACCAGGACTTCACTCAGCGAAAAGACCAGGAAGGTCCCACAATCAATCCCTGAAGCCTGCTCAGTTATCTGGGCCGAGATTCTTCAAAATGGTGGCTAAATGTTGACGCCGGCTTAAACACCGGCATCAAAGTGCCTCTTGGTCAGCGATTCCGTGGCCCACAGTGGGCAAGCACGGCGCTGGAGTGCTCCACACAGCTCTGGCTACCGATAGGCATTTCTGCACATCCGGCTGCGGGTCCGCACATGCGCGGCCGTTTCCTTGCTGGCCCCGCGCGACATGGCTGACCCTGTCATAATATGCACCCATGCACATCATGAGGTAAAAGGAGCAAGTGACAGACACCCAGGTGAGCCAATCAATATACAGACAGAACACGACCAATCACAAGACAGGACACCAGAGGGGGGCTTCCAACTATAAAACACACGAGGCACCAGCACTCTGGCTCTTTCCACTGGTGACAACTGTAGTGACAGTCAGGGTGTTCAAATAATTCAACACCTTCTACACGTGGATCAGAGCTAACCTGGTCTAGATAGATAATGTTAGTTTACTTAGAGTAATAGAGAGTCAACCCACAGGCAGTGAATCAACGCCCACGTTTGGTGTATGCTTGATCAGTTAACTGCATCGTGTGCAGTCCGTGTCACCCCAGGGTGAACAACACGACAGACTCCACACATCGAGCCCCTTCCTCGCCGGCCCCATGGCTGACCCCACACAGCGGGCTGGCATGGAAGAAGGTAAGCCCCCCAGATCATGCATGCCTGCCGTCGTGGAGGTCCTCCCTCAGAGAATGATCCCCCCTCCCCCACCAGGACGGCCACCGCAGCCACGATTCCGAGCTCCCGCCGAGTGGAATCATGCATGAACCACGTTGGCGGGAACTCGGCCAGCTCAGAATCGCCGTGTGGGCCTCTTTCAATGGCCCCCGACCGGCGCCGATTCTCCGGTCGCCGGAGCTTCGCGTCCTGGTGTTGGACCCGATTGCGGGTCTGGCACCCCATTTTCCGCCCCCGCGCCAAGCGCAATTTCGGCACGAAGAATCCCGGCCATGATTTTACTTTGGGCAACAAATTAAAGGTATTTGGCCTTTGATTAGGGAGAGGAACGTTGGCTGGAATTCTCTGACCATTGGGATTATCAGTTTCCACTGGCAGCGTAACCCTGCCCGTGGATTTCCCGGCGGCGTGGGGTGGTTTCAATGTGAAAACCAAGTGACATGCAGCAGGAATAGATAATCCCACTGCCAACGAATGGCATGCCATCGAGAAACCTGTGGCTGGGGGATGAGAGAATCCACCTCATTGTCTCAAGTTACCGCTATATATTAGCAACATCTGCTGATAATGTATGTCCATGAATGTTGGGTCAGTACAGGATTGGGCTTGACCGTGATGACTTATGTGATTTGAGAAGCTTGCTCATGAAGAATGGGTATCTTTAGTTTGAGCACCACATAAAGACATCTTAATATCACATTCCTTTTATTTTCTTCATTCATTTCAAAGATATTTAAACCTTTATTTTACTACATTGAGATGATACTCCCTGGCCCTAGCTTCGTCGGATCCCGAGAGAGTAAAAACTGCTTAATAAACTCCCTTTATATTTAATACTTCCTTTTTTCCACTTAAGGGTAATTTAGCGTGGCCAATCTACCTACCCTGCACCTCTTTGGGTTGTGGGGGTGTTGCCCACACAGACATGGGGAGAATGTGCATATATTGAGTGCTTCTGACAAAAATCCATCATCATGTTGGGGCAGCACAAGTGATTAGCACTGTGGCTTCACAGTGCCAGGGTCCCAGGTTCGATTCCCTGCTGGGTGACTGTGTGGAGTCTGCACGTTCTCCCCGTGTCTGCGTGCGTTTCCTCCCACAGTCCAAAGACGGGCAGGTTAGGTGGATTAGCCATTTTAAATTGCTCTTAGTGACCAAAAAATGTTAGGAGGGGTTATTGAGGTTATTGGGATAGGGTGGAAGTGAGGGCTTAAGTGGGTCAGTGCAGACTTGATGGCCGAATCGCCTCCTTCTGCACTGTATGTTCTATGTGAATGAGAATTGGTGGCAATGTTAAAATGCTACACTGCTCTGTGCATTGATGTTTGCAGACTTTTTCCTATAATTCATCAACAGTAAACTCATTGATGGCGAATTTAAAAATCTCAGTAGTTATAGGGCTTGATTTGAATGCAGATTAATAAACATTTGTGCCACTAATTAATTTCTATTAATTCCATCCTTTTATATCATTGAGTAACTCAGGGTTGGCAATAACAAACAGATCTCCCAGCAAGATTCACTTTACTCTGTTCAAATAAGCTTGAACAATTTGACTAAATCTCAAACACAAATGAGAGAAAAATATTTCATAACAGAATTAGCAAAGGATTCTTATGGTCACTTTATAGTCTGGATTCCCATTTATTGACAGGTTCGTTGTTAAAATTTTTAATACAACACAGTGAAACAGTGATGCTGAGTACGTAAGATATATAACAGTATAAAAAGATATTTAACCTTCCCGATAAAAGACACTTACAGCTGACAGTAAGAACTGTCTGAAAATAAATATGAATCAATAAATACAAAACAATCACTGCACAGTCTTTAACTCTTTGATTGCTTGGGTTGTGTGGGGGCAAGAAATGTTTTGTTCAATGCTTGATGTGCAGTTAATTGATTGTGACCACCCATAGCAGTCAAAAGGTTATAGCAAGCAAATAGAAACATGAATAATCTATTACATATGACCAGTTATGTCTGGAGTAACACTCTCCTCCTGCTTCCTTGACCTCTATCCACCACCAGTTAACAGGAAGAAATCAAAGGGTTTACTAATTAGAAGCAACTACAGGAAGAATTCTCTATCTGTTCAGAATGTTAATACTCATCAGAACCATGCATTAAGGAAGTAGCAACTAAGGAACCAGAATGTCTTGTACTTGGGGGAGAAGTAGGTTATGTTTCCCTTGCTATGAACTTATCTGAGCCTGTCAATCACAAAATCTTTTACGATCAAGGAAGCCATTTGTTTTAACATTTTACTAAAGCCACATACTGAATGGAGATACTGAAAACAAAGAGGTGCAGTGGAATAAATCAATTATAATGGACAGAATATTAAAGATTGAATTAAGATTGAGTGAACGTATCCTTTGACGATGTCTTCAAATTGCATTGGGAGTACTCTACAACATATGTCGACGATAGTCCTTATTAAAATGTAAAATTAACTGTAATTTAACTGTAGGTAATAACAGGAAATAATAGGCAGGTCAATTATGTGAATATAGTTTATTTTCCTGTTATTTAATTTCTAGACAGTTAAAGGTCAGAGACAAGAGACAGGAAGACAGAGAAAATTCTTTAAGGATGTGATACAGTAATATTTTCCAAATAAAGACATTTTTTAAAAATCAGCAATTACAACAGCTTGAAAATGTCTTGAGTAAAATTAAAGGCAAACCTTTAGCTGTTTTAAAAGTCACTTATCACTCATGTTTCCACACAAAACAAGTTCTGATTTGTGTAAGCTAATCATATTGGTGATGAAATGGCCATCTGTTACATCCGTGCATGGCTCAATTACTGCTGGCCCTAAGGGGAAGCAACTCTTAAAATTAAGAGAGATTTCTGTTAGCTGATGAGTTTTAAAATACTGAATAAAACAATCTTTGCTGCAGGTTCATTTAATGCTGGAGCAAACCACTGTAGCTCTGTAATTAAAAGGAGAAAGCTGAAAGAAGACCATCTCTGAAGATACTTCATTCATTGAAGCATCCATTCGGAAATCTTTGAAGCAAATTTCCATCCTCTTATTAATGAATAATCTCTGCTCTTCACTTGAATTTCTGGTCTTCATAGCAGTGGAGCCAATGCAGAGGTGAAAAATGGGGGTTTTAATGTACAAACACCAATTTAATGATCTCAAATTCCAATGTAAAGACATTCAGATCTTGCCGCATGTTCTTTCAAGTTTACTAACTTCTATCTTGTTTGCCATTTGTGGGCCATTGTAAATTTATTAATTGTACACTGTACACCTAATCCATGTGAAACTGCAATGCTTAACTATGGCACCGGGGACTGATGTTGCTTTGGGGCACCACTGATGCCTGTAGGTACCAGGCTTTGTATAATAACAATAACATGAGAATACATGGAATCATTGGCGATTAAGACATGCCGGATTCAACTGATTCATGTGTTAATCAACACACTCCTTATTCAATATCCCTAGTTAAAAATATCTTATGAACATTAAAATGCAATTGACTGAGACATTAACCATACTTTGGAGTACATGTGGTCCATTAATGCATATTTCTTCAACCAGTCAGAAATTTAGCCATGACGTTATACATGTATATTAATGCTGATGTGGCTCTGACAACAGTTTTAGGTAAAAATCACCTTTTGTTCCATTTCCGGCATTCTACTACAATTTCAAGTCTTCAATTTAAAAAATAATTCCTCTTAATAGGTTCATAGAAGTCTGAACAGCCCTATGTGTGTGGTAGCAGGAAAACCAATGTATAGGAACTCCCTACTGTAATTCTATATTCCCATCACACGGCATTTAAATCTACATCAGCAATAGCTATTGAAAGCTCCACGCATTGACTTTGATCAGAACTGCTTCAACATAACAAAAATGAACAACATATTTAAGGCTGTTAACAATATTGCAGATATTTTGGCCCCTGTTACTTAGTCACAGAACAGTCCAATTTCATATGCTGTATAATCCTGGTCTCCTACTTGAAAGGAGCAAGTGCAATGATATTTCCTTATTAGACAGATAGTGATCCTCTTTGGAAAACGAATGCAAAAGGAGATGGGTTTGTCTGGTTCTGAAAAAGAATTAAGTCAGTAAAAGGATTCTCAATTGGACCCTCAAAATAGGGATAAGACCAGGTTCCTCAATGAGTTATAGTACCAGATAAAGATTTTGAGAAGTATTTTCTTGCTTTTCCTTTTTGAAATCTGGATTCAAAAGTTCACGAGGGCATCAAGCGTGCAGCTAAAAGGCCTATACGGAATGGCGCACCAAAGAAAGACAAAGGACTGAAATACAGTTGATACTGTGTATCATGAAAGCTTCCCCCTCGCTCTATTATAATCTCCACTCATGCTCAGTACAGACGACTCTGAGAAAATCAGCCATGATTCACATGTCTCAGGCAGAGAGATATGCCTGCTTATTGCTGGGTTCCAGCATTACAGCCCACTTGTTGAAATCCCATGTTGCTTCTGCTACAACTACATCACACCCACTCTTGCATGGACCGCTTACAGTATAATATGTGGCGTGGCGTTCCTTTCCTCTTAAATTGAACCACTGTGTAAATCAACACCAGAAAGCACAAGGCCAGCGTACAGGGGATAACAATGGCGATGGCATTCACAGTGCTCGAAGTGTTATCAATTTTAATCACTATGTCAACATCATCTTGAGTATCGTGCCTGTCCTTGTCTCCAGTCTTAGTTCGGTCACATCCCATCCATTCTTTAAGTATTGACCTTGGATAGCTAGGCTCCACCCTGAGTTTATGATTATTGAATTTCCAGTACTCCTTTCCTTTGTAAAAAAATGTATAGCCTGGAAATACAAAAACAAAGTCATTCAGTCTCATGGCTTAACACAATAAAAGGTAGCTCAAAAAAACTGAAACTGCTGGAAAGATAAAACAGGCAACAGATATCTTCAGGATGAAATGGTGCATTTTGGGGCAGTTGTTTCATCAGAACCATCAGAGCTACAAGGAAAGTTCCTTTATAAGTCCCAAAGAAGGTGAAGCAGGAGGTAGAGATCGAAGATTGAGATTCTAATTAGTTTTATAATACTTAACCCGCTGGCAGAAGACTGTAAAATGCTTCCCAATGTTTCAGAATGATGACTATTCCAATGAAAAGTTATAATTTTGAATAATTGAAAGTAGAACGTGTCCTGAATGGCAAGATCTTTGCTCTGGGTGGGCACCCGAGTGCCAATGTTGGCTGGTTAAAAGGCCGACTTTAGTTCTCTGGGACTGTATCCCAGTTGTTTGATTGCAGTTTAGACCCCCTAGCTCTTACCCTCGTCACCCACCATTCACCATGCCATTTCCGTGCCCTTATGCCAACTCAAGCCAAACTTTGGTATGCATGCTTGGCTGAAAGCACAGTCTCATAAAGGATTAGCTCTGTGGGAGTCCTCCTTTCACAGCTGAAGTGAACTATTGACTATCTTTGATTGATATCTTTGTGTCGTTATAGAATATAGAACAGTACAGCACAGAACAGGCCCTTTGGCCCTTGATGTTGTGCCGAGCAATGATCACCCTACTCAAACCCACGTATCCACCCTATACCCGTAACCCAACAACCCCCCTTAACCTTACTTTTTTATAATACTTTATAATATATATTATATATTATAATATAATACTTTAATTTGGCAATAATTTATGGCAATATCTTAATGCTCGTTTGTACAAGGTTAGTTGGTGTGAAGTGTGTAAAGCTTATTGGCAATTTAATGGTCTGTTTGATTGACATGTTTATAGGGTAATGGAGCACTAGTGTTGTTTTCAAAGAATTATGAATGGGGTTTTTTTTGCTAATCTGCTTTAATAGGGTTCACTGATTCTGTACATGGTGTGTACCAAATGAATGAGCATGGAAGGGCCATGAGAGGCCAATGGGGTGAGTGAGAGCATGGGTTGTCAATTAGTTTGCATAGGGGCTATAACTATCCATGGGGATGGGCACAGTGAGAAGTCTTACAACACCAGGTTAAAGTCCAACAGGTTTGTTTCGAATCACAAGCTTTCAGAGCTCAACTCCTTCATCAGGTGATGCGCTGCGCTCCGAAAGCTAGTGTTTGAAACAAACCTGTTGGACTTTAACCTGGTGTTGTTAGACTTCTTACTGTGCTCACCCCAGCCCAACACTGGCATCTGCACATCATGGGGATGGGTGCAGAGGCACTGGTTGACATGGAGGGGGCATGGGTAAGATCTTTCATACTTACTTTTCAAAAGGTTCCTGAAGCCCGATGGTGGGTCAGGATTCCTCTGAGACTTCATGGAGAATCTGATCAGACTCCTTGAAAAATGTGGGGGGCCTAGGAGATGCCTACTTCCACATTGGAGCCAGCGAGGTTGGGATTACAGGGTTCAGGATAGTTCCCTCGAACCCTATACCGTGCTGGTTAAAATTAGAGGTGCCTCGAATGGGGGCAGAAATTACAGAATCAGATCCTGCCCATCATTTTTGAATGAAAAAGGAATTCTTCCGACTCTTACTCAGGAGCAATCCCGCCTTCAGAGAACTGCCAGCCATAACCCTCCCCAGTCAAAGTGTCGCAGCCCACAGGATGAGGTAAGTGCGGTGTCACGTGGTAAGGGAAGAGAACTGGGTGTCATGATGGCAAGGACAGGAAGAGGGGTTACCTGGGGGTGGGACAGATCTTGTAGAAGTGGCAGATGGTGGTCTGATCTGGAGAGGCTGCCAGCGATGGATCTCTCCCCCCCCCCCCCCCCAACCTCCATGCAGGGTGATCTGCCTGGATTCCTTCCGACCCTAAACATCTTTTGGTGGCTGGAAAATTGTGGTCTTTAGGTGGCCATTAATTGGGGAATGTTATACCATTCCCCTGCCTGCAAGCCCGTCATCACAGTTTTTAAAACTCCACCCCATGCGATTAACCCTGGTTCCTTTCACGCTGAAGAACTGGAGGTGTTATGCAGGAAGAGTACTGAAACCAGTATCCTGACTTCAGGCTTTCCAGCAAAAGCAGCTGCATTGAGGTAGATCAGGAACTAAGACAGTGTTGCCATCCAGGTGTTTTGTAACTGAAGAATATGCTTGTTCGCATCAGAAGAAACACTGCTTTTCATTTTTTGCTCACATTTCTTATGAAATCTGTGAACTGTGGCTAAAGCCCTTAATTTAGGACCTGGTGCAAAATTTGGGGGGGGTATCACTGAAAACATTATACAATCCTTTTCCATTTTGGACCCACTCTACCACTGTTTCAACGCTTAGCTGCACACTTGTGTTTCACATGGTGGAGATAGCAAACATGGTTGGGATTCAACCCAATTTTCTCCTCTCTTCTGCTGTTTTTAAGTTTCGTGGTGCAGTCAACAGTTGTGAATGTAAATGTCAACTTTGGTATTTGAAGAGCTACCCACTCAGTGCGCGGGATTCTCCCCTACCTGGCGGGGCGGGGGGTCCCGGCGTAGCGTAGTGGCGCCAACCACTCCGGCGTCGGGCCTCCCCAAAGGTGCGGAATTCTCCGCAACTTTAGGGGCCAAGCCCTGACATTGAGGGGCTAGGCCCACGCCGGAGTGGTTAGCACCACACCGACTGGCGCCCAAACCGGCTCCAGCAGCCTTTGACGCCCGCCGCCCGGTGCCGGGGCTGGCCGAAAGGCCTTCGCTAGTTCGCGCATGCGCTGGTGCGTCAGCTGCCGCTGACGTCACCACGGGCGCATGCACGCTGGGGGATTCTCTTCCTCCTCCGCCATGGTGGAGGCCGTGGCGGAGGCAGAAGAAAAAGAGTGCCCCCACAGCACTGGCCCGCCCGCCGATCGGTGGGCCCCGATCGCGGGCCTGGCCACCGTGGGGACACCCCCCGGAGTCCGATCACCCCACGCCCCCTCCAGAACCCCGGGGGCCCGCTCACACCGCCGATCCCGCCGCCACCAGAGGTGGTTCAAACCACGGCGGCGGGAGAGGCCTCCCAGCGGCGGGACTTCGGCCCATCGTGGGCCGGAGAATCGCCGCGGGGGCTCGCCGATCGGCGGGTGGTGTTTCCCGCCCCCGCCAATTCCCAGGTGGCGGAGAATTTCTGCCACGGCGAGGGCGGGATTTTCGGCGGCCCCGGGTGATTCTCCGACCCTGCGGGGGGGTCGGAGAATTTTGCCCAGTGTTTCTTCTTCAAATGATGAGCTACATGTAATTAAGGGATCATAGCTGCTTCCTGGATAGTGCCAATCAATGTACAGAATCCTAGAATCCCAACAGTGCAGAAGGAGGCTATGCGGCCAATCGAGTCTACACCGACCCTCTGAGAGAGCATCATATATCGGCCCACTTCTCTGCCCTATCTGCATAACCCCACCTAAGCGGCACAGTAGTAGTGGTTAGCACTGTTGCTTCCCAGCGTCAGGATCCCAGGTTTGATTTGCGGCTTGTGTCACTGTCTGTGCGGAGTCTACACGCTCTCCCCAAGACTGCATGTGTTTACTCTGGGTGTTCCAGTTTCCTCCCACAAATCACGAAAGACGTGCTTGTTAGGTAAATTGGGCATTCTGAATTCTCCCTCAGTGTACCCGAACAGGCACTGTAATGTGGCGACTTGGGATTTTCACAGTAACTTCATTGCAGTATTAATGTAAGCCTACATGTGACAATAATAAAGATTATTATTACATTTTTGGACACTAAGGGACAATTTAGCATGGTCAATCCACCTTATCTGCACATCTTTGGACTGTGGGAGAAAATCAGAGCATCCGGAGGAAACCCACGCAGACACGGGAAGAACGTGAAAACTACACGCAGTCATCCAAGGCCGGAAATGAACCCGGGTCTCTCGCTGTGTGAGGCAGCAATGTCAACCACTGTGCCATCCTAAAGTAGCTACGTTTCTGTTTGAAGTTTTAGGGATAATATTCAGAAAATGATGAAGTTAAGATAATTCAACATGAGCAGGAACCATCATGGGTTAATTGATATGGGTATCGGTTGAATGTGTAGGCAGGTGAGACGGAGATAGGTAGTGAGGGGATCTGAAAACCAGAGATATCTCTATACAAACGCCAACAATTTCAACAAGATAAAATAGTTGTGCAGGTGTAATTAACAGTATTCTTCGAGGCAACAGACTCTTGGATAGAAAATGTATCACATTGTGTAAGTTTAAGAGAGTTTAAGAGGACTATAATGGAGAAAGTGCAGCTCAGTAAAGGCCAGTTTGACCATTCAAGTCTGTAAAATGCCCAGAGACACATGAACAGATTAAGCCACAATGCACTTGCATGAGAAAGTGAAGTAATCTATGAGACACTAACCTTTTTTATATACGTTCATGGGATGAGGGCGTCACTGATTTATTGCTCACCCTAATTTATATTGTACTGTACAAAAGTAAAGCTTTTTACACAAAGTGTAGTTTAGGTACTCTCCCTAAGTCTTTCCTAGCGCTAGGTGTGAGAGAAGGTAGCTTTCAAATCCCTGATGAGTTACATGTTCATTAGAATTTCATTATTGATTTAGTTATCAGTTATCAGCATCTTACTGTTGTACAGCTGTTTCTTTTTCTGTTGACTTCATGTGCCTGTATCAAAATGGAAGGGCAATGATAACATTAATTGAATGTAAACCCAAGGAAACCAAGTGTTGATTTGAGGATCAGCAAAGTCAGTTTGTCACTTAGTGGTGGAACTTTTACTCCTGAGTCATAAGGTCGATCACCGCTCCAGAGACATGAATAGGTAACCTGGGCTGACATCGGTGAAATATTGAAGGAGTGCTGCCTATTAGAGGGGTTAATTTTTACTTCGCCATAGAAGATTTTCACATCCTTGTCATCACAAAGAGTCCCTACTTCCACTTTAAATTTGCATTGTATATTGCCTTGGCTCATTTGTCATTGAAAATCCCTCCTCCATTTCTTTTCCTCCTGCAGCCTTGATTCCATCCTTAACCTTCCATAATCTTCAGATCGTCTAAAGCTCTGTGCCAGACCAAATCCCACTCACTCATCAGCAGCACACCAATGGCCTACATGAGCTCTCTGTTCCTCATTGTCTCAAAATTAAAATGATCTGTCTTGCGTTTCTAAGTAGATTCTTTGACCTATTGCTGCAACTTTGGGAGAAGATTAGCAAATCATCTGGAAAAAAACGATGTAAACGATTCAAAACATTTATTTCATTTTAGTTCCCACCAAAGCTACAAAGGAGATGGAATGGTCCCCATGGAAATTCTCGCCCTTTGCCTTTGTTTAAATCCTTAATGGCATCTCCCATCTCTATCTGAGTTCCCTCCTCCAGTCCTACAAGTCCCCTGAAGCTATTGTGATTTGTGCATTCACCCACTTTACCTCACCATTACCGAAATTGCACTCTCTTCAACTCTCTCCCTAGCTTTTCAACTGGCTTTCTTCCTTGAAGAGCTTCTTAAATCACACCCTTTGACTAATTTTTAGGTTATTTCTCTTAATATCTCCTTATTTTTTTCATGAATCTTTCCCCATGTCTCTTTGAAATGTCGTGCCGGGTGTTGTTGAGATGGATAAAATACAAATCTTAGCGGGAGAAATTCATTCACATGGATTAGCTTCTGGCAACACTACTCACATATATTTCACCCCCCTCAATGTTAAATACCAAGGCCTGAATTTTCATAAATACCAAGGAATTCTCTGCCATCACAAAACTGGTGGTCGGGGCCCGGATCCGGAATTCCCTCATTCAAACACAGCAACTACCATTTTCACATTGGGGGTAATGGGACACATCCACGGTTCACAGAGGCAACGGCACATGTGAAAGTGCAACTGCCTCAGGCTGATCTGGTTTTCATTAGTGGGATGTCCAAAACATAACTTGTGCCCTTTATACCTGGTAGAGAAAGTCTAAAGCTAACTGACTTCTTTGGAGTGGTAAGGTATCCTTTTGGAGAGGTATGGTAAACCTTTGGATATGGTCCGAGAATACCTTTGGCGGAGGTCAGGTGCACTTTGGGATTTTTAAAAGTGTGTGTAAACTGTGCATAATTTAATTGGAACTGTCAAGAGGGATGTTAAATGGAACTGCCGAAGAGAACTGGCAAGCAATCAAAACATTTACTTTATCTGTCTAAAGTGTTGGAAGAAATTAGTGCTTGCTATTTCTCTTTGTTTATTGACATAATCCTGAGGTTGTCATAATATGATTCGTGATGCATGTTTGAATTTAGAACCTATCATAATAATAATAATCGTTTATTGTCACAAGTAGGCTTCAATGAAGTTACTGTGAAAAGTCCCTAGTTGCCATATTCCGGTGCCTGTTTGGGGAGGCTGGTACTGGAATTGAACCCGCGCTGCTGGCATTGTTCTGCATTACAAGTCAGCTGTTTAGCCCACTGTGCTAAACCAGCCCCTATCATTATCACAGTGGGGTGCCTGTTAGTTCATTGTCAAATTGACAGCTCAATTTGATTATAAACTCCTGAAGTAGAAACATGAATCTGAATGTTTGTTTTTCTAAGTGATTAATGAACACTAAAAGTAATTAACACTAAAAGTAGTGATATTTTTAATCACCGTTTTTTAAAAAATAGTGAATTAATCAATAGACACTTAAGACCGAGGGGATGGGAAGAGAGCTTGGTTTGGCATGAAGAATATGATGGGCCATTGGGGTGTGAAATTAGAGGCATGGGTCAAAACCAGCTACCCACCTGGTGTTGGCCTCCCCCTCCAGTGGGTAAAATAGCAGTGGATGTAGAAGGAAGCACAAAAATGGCCATTAATTGGCCCAAGGGCATGCAGATCGGATGCTGCCTTCCCTGTTCACTGTAAAGTGGGAGGTTGGACAGGCTATAAGACAGTGGGAAGGCCACGCATTGCACTTTAACACCCCAGCACCCCTTTTCACATATGCTGTAAATCCAGCCCCATGTTGTGAAAGTGCATGATCGTTATAGAATTTTAGGGTGGATTTTCCTCTTTAGCTTGTGCATATAGCACTACTGTGGCACAATAAACAGGAAGAAAAACATGCCTCCAATGCGGCCCACTTGATTTTCCAACCATGCAATTACATTTCTGAGGAAGATGTGTGCAAGAAGATGAGCTATTGGAATTAGTCAGGCACAGCTAGTATCTTCATCCAGGAAGTTTGAGACTGCAAGTTTAGAGTCTTACAAATTAACAAGATCTTTCTATCTATTCAGACTGAGCCAATTTCAAATCGGGGTTTCAGACTTCACTCGGGTCTTACAACAAAGACTGGTGCTGCTTTCCAAAGGCTTTCCCTAAAATTCAGTATTAAATTTGTAATTAAGGCAGTACAAAATATGAAAATTTAACATACAAATCTGCAAGGATTTGAAATCCAGTGCAGTATCTTGTTTATATTGATGAAAAATTATTTAAGTAATCATTGACCTGAAACTGATTGAATCACATGTTGATTGAATTTTTTTTTAGAGCAATGTAAATGTTTGAAGAAAATTACAACTTTGGTATCTTGACCGTGGTTACGCTCACTCTTACCACTTTCTTTGCTGACAAAGGCCCCTTGTGGAGACTTGGGAATTCCTTTCCATATTGAAATGGATTTGGGATAACCACCGTCTACAACATGTGTTTCTTCATTGTATCTCCAGTACCTATAGATGAAAAGAAGAAACAAATTACAGCAAAGAATGTGATATCCTAAATCTGATTCTAATAATATTCTCAGAGATTAGAGTCCTAAAATTGCAAAACTCTCCTGACAGAGTCTCACTCGCCAGGAACATGAATTGAAGATATCTTTGTGGAGCTCAGCACTGCCAGGTTCAGATTTCCAGGCAGAAATACAAACAGTGAATGCTGGAAATACTCAGTAGATCTGCCAGCGTCCTTGAAGAGGAACAGAGTTAACGCATGATAGCATATGAGCTTTTTTTTATTGTTTCCACATTTACTGTCCTTATCATCAGCAAAGCCTCCATTGCAATCAGTTCACCAGTACAGGTCGCTTCTTCGCTGCATCAAGTTCAAGGGGTACCGACTTCCGATTAGCTGACCAAATCAATTGGTCAACTCTCTCCTCCACCCCAGCAGCCCACTATTATGGGGACCACCTTGAGGAGCAAAGGTACCCGCACACTTCTTTTCCATGCCAAAACTGCCTCCTTAAGCTGCTTTTCCCATCCATCTACTTCGAACAACAAGTGCAGGAATTAATCTCCATGATCGAGACTGTCAATTCGGTAGCTTCTCCTGCTTACCTTTCCACCTACTGGCAGCATGGTAGCATAGTGGTTAGCACTTTGGCTTCACAGCGCCAGGGTCCCATGTTCAATTCCCGGCTTGGGTCACTGTCTGTGCAGAGTCAGCACGTTCTCCCCTTGTCTCCGTGGTTTCCTCCGGATGCTCCAGTTTCCTCCTACAGGTCCCGAAGGTGTGCTATTGGGTAATTTGGACATTCTGAATTCTCCCTCCGTGTACCCGAAAAAGCGCTGGAATGTGGCAACTAGGACTTCTTCACAGTAACTTCATTGCAGTGTTAATTAATGTAAGCCTACTTGTGACAATAAAGATTATTATACTGAACAAAACATTCCAGCTCCATCTACATTATAGTCTGGTACCTTATTTTTTTTTATTTCACCCCCATAACTTTTAAGCTCGTCCTTGCCCTTTCAATGCCATTTCCACTAAACTCTTGACCATCCAATTTTGACTAATGTTATAAATTACTCCCTTAGATTAGCTCAGTTTTTGTCACTCTGGTCAAATAATTGTGGCTCGGATACATGGGGCGGGATTCTCCGACAATCCCCACGACAGCATGGTAGCATTGTGGGTAGCACAATCGCTTCACAGCTCCAGGGAGAGAGGGGGGGGGGGGGGAGGAGAGAGGGGAGAGAGGGGGGGGGGGGGAGAGGGGGGGGACAGGAGAGAGGGGGAGGGGAGAGGGGGGATAGAGGTGGAGAGAGGGGGAGAGGGGGGGAGAGAGGGGGTAGAGAGAGGGGGGTAGAGGGGGGGAGGAGAGGGGGGAGAGGGGCGAGGAGGGGGGTGAGGGGGAGGGGGGTGAGGGGAGGAGGGGAGGGGGGGGAGGGGAGGGGGGGAGGGGAGGAGGGGGGGAGGGGAGGGGAGGGGGGAGGGGAGGGTGGGAGGGGGGGAGAGAGGGGGGAGAGGGGGGAGGGGGGAGGGAAGGGGGGTGGGGGAGGGAGGGGAGGGGAGGGAGGGGGAGGGGGGAGGGGAGGGAGCGGAGGGGGGAGTGGGGGAGGGGGAGGAGGGGGAGGGGAGGGGAGGAGGGGGGGAGAGGGGGGAGAGGGGGGAGGGGGGAGAGGGGGAGGGGGGAGAGGGGAGGAAGTGGAGGGGGGAGGGGAGGGGGGAGGGGAGGGGGGGGGGGAGGGGAGGGGGGAGGGGGGAGGGAGGGGAGGGGAGGGGGGAGGGGAGGTGGGGGGGGGAGGGGAGGGGGGAGGGGAGGAGGGGGGAGGGGGGGAGGGAGGGGAGGGGAGGGGGGGAGGGGAGGAGGGGAGGGGAGGGGGGAGGGGAGGGAGGGAGGGGGGAGAGGAGAGGAGGGGAGGAGGGGAGGGGGTGGGGGGGAGCGGGAAGGAGAGGGCGAGTGCAGGAAGGAGAGGGCGAGTGCGGGAATGGAGAGGGCGAGTGTGGGAAGGAGAGGGCGAGTGTCGGGAAGGAGAGGGCGAGTGCCGGGGAGGGGGGGTGCGGGAAGGAGAGGGCGAGTGCGGGAAGGAGAGGGCGAGTGCGGGAAGGTGAGGGCGAGTGCGGGAAGGTGAGGGCGAGTGCGGGAAGGAGAGGGCGAGTGCCGGGGAGGGGGGAGCGGGAAGGAGAGGGCAAGTGCTGGGAGGGGGGTGCGGGAAGGAGGGATGGGATCCACGTCGCCGTGCGGCGCCCTGCGGATAACAGGGCCGTGTTCACTAATAGGAGGGGAACCTATTCCATGAACATTCAGGTAGTCTGCGACCACCGCATGATGATCCTGCACATCTGCGCCCGGTACCCAGGCAGTGCACATGACTCATTCGTATTGGCGCAGTCTTACATCCCCGGCATGTTCGAGGGACACCAACCCCAGCTGAGGGGCTGGTTGCTGCGTGACAGGGGTTACTCGTTGCAGTTGTGGCTGATGACGCCGATACGGAGGCCAGACTGACACGGAGAACGGCTACAACGATGCCCATGCAGCGACCAGGGGTGTGATAAAGAGGTGCTTTGGGCTGCTGAAGATGCGTTTCAGGTGCCTGGACCGCTCTGGAGGGGCCGTCCAGTACCCGTCAGATAGGGTCGGCCGCATCGTTGTGGTCTGCTGCGTCCTGCACAACATCGCCCAGCTGAGGGGTGGTGTGCTGCAGGCAGAGGAGGGGGAAGGGGAGGAGCAGCAGGACAAGGCGCAGACCTCCCCAGATGAGGGAGATGGGGGCAATGGTCAGGACAGACGAGCTGGACATGGACGGAAGGCTGCCCATCATTACCGGCTGAGCCAGCAGGCACGGGACAGGCTGATAGCTGCAAGGTTCACTAGCTAGGGGGGCGTGGGAATCGGCGAGCATGGGCACAGACTGCACACCAAGGCACTAGCCGACCACCCTCACCCCCTCACCCACCCACCACCAACCACCCTCACCCCCCCCACCCACCCATTACCAACCTCCCTCACCCCCCCTACCCACCCACCACCAACCACCCTCACCCCACCCACATGCCTACCACCCCTCCATTGCAAATCCACCTGCGGCACAATGGGCCGGGCTCACACAGTCGCCGGTGAAAGCGGGCCTATTGTAGGCCATGGAGGATGATGACAACCCGCTCTGCGATGAGCTCTGGGCTCTACATCGTTGGACAATGTCTGACTCATGGCCACAGTACCACCCTCCACCCGGACCGTCCCTGCATGCGGCCGTGACACTGCAGCGCACGGTCCCGTCCTCTGCCCGGAGGGATGGAGAGGACGGCCCAGGTGGAGGGAGGGGCACACTCACCTGAGGCTGACGTTCTATCACCCCTCACACACACACTGGCGCTCACCTCACACCACACCCCCGCATGCTTTGGACAGAGCACAAAGGCAACTACTGCAGGTGTGAAAGTGATTTTAATAACAAACAGTTCATACATGTGCCCCAGCCCCAATGACTCATCTGTGCCCTGCACCTGTGTCAACTTACTCAGTGTCTAATTGTTTGGCCTTACAGGCCCTTTGACTACATCTAGGTGGTTCCCCAGACGGTACAGCAGAACTGGAGATTGACTCCTGTGATTCTTGCCCTGTGACTCGGGATCCCTTTGGCGGCCATTTCTTGGGGCGGCCTGGCCTAGATGGGCCAGGCTGCGGCTCAGGCGACTGGGATAGTGAGCTGCCAGCCTGTCCTGCCCGTTGCCCACCCGATGCACCTGGGACGGTGTGGTGAATTATAAATACTAATAATCCACACTGTATTGTACAACATGTGTTGAGCCTGTATATTGTATTGGATCACGTGTAGTTGCGTGGCTCTACCCATAGGGGGAGATGAGGAGCTAATACTGGGCTCCATCCTTGGCTCCGCCCATGGCTCCACCCATGGCTCCTCCCCCTAACCAGAAGTATAAAGATTGATGCTGAGAGCCTGCCTGCCAGTTCATCTGGAATTCATCTCATTACAGGCAGGCTCTGTTGTAAGACGATTAAAACTACTGTTCACTTCTAACCATGTGTCGCGTGAATTGATGGTCTCATCAGACGGAAAGGGGGGGGGTGTCCGAGGTGTCGCGGTATTGCGGGGCCTCCCCTATAGGGGGACCCGGAATGGGCCTCAGCACCTCCTCCTCCCTCCAGGTGCCCGATGGCCCCCGGGCCTCTACATGGGTCGGGGATGTGAACGGACCGACCATCTGATGCCCCCCCCGACACCTGGCGCTGCCAGTCCTGGAGGCCCGCCCTGGTATCAACAAGGGCCTGCAAGTTTGCAGCCATGGAGCTCAGGGAGTTGGCCATTCTTGTCTGTGTCTGGGCAATGCCGAACCAGTACCTGGGCAATGGCGTCAATGCCCTCAGCGATGGCCTGCTGAGACTGGGCCATGGCCTGCTGAGACTGGGCCACGGCGTTAAGCACCTCTGCGAACTGCCGCTGGCTCTGGCTCATGGTTTCCTGTGAGAGGGCAGCCATGTTCTGGGCCACAGGCGCCGCCTGCACGGAAAGCCCCAGGCCTTGCATACTGCTCCCCATGTCTGACATCATCACCCCCATTGCCTCCACTGCGGACGCCACCCTTGCAGTTTTGGCCTGGGTGGCACGCATGACCGTCGCCACTCCCTGCTCCTGGATGTGGGTGGACTCCTCCACCTGCATCTGCAGCTGCCGCAAGCCGGCCGTCACCCCCTTTGATTGTCCCTGGGTCTGTGACTGCATCGGGTCTATGGGTGGGTGTGGTAACGCCAGGAACCCGGAACCCATCTGGGCGGCAGATGGTTGCTCACGCCGGGCTGCACACCGACCGCCCGGTCCCTCTGTTGCTCCAACCTCCACCTGCTGTACCGGGATGGCTGTGTTGTGCGCACTAGTGAGTGTACCATAAGCCTCATCACTAAAGTGCCCAACCGAGGTGAGTGTCTCTGCGATGGTGGAGGGTGTAGGAGACAGCAGTGGCATTGTATCGTTCTCCTCATCCGACCCAAAGTCCATGGTCCCCTGAGGTGGTGGTTCTTGTGCACCCGTCCCCTGTGTGTCAGTGTCCTGGGTAGGTGTGACCTGGGTGGGGGTGTCCTGGGTGGGGGTGTCCTGGGTTGGGGTGTCCTGGGTAGGGGTGTCCTGGGTAGGGCTTTGCTGGGTAGGAGTGTCCTGGGTAGGGGTGTCCTGGGTAGGGCTGTCCTGGGTAGGGCTGTCCTGGGTAGGGCTGTCCTGGGTAGGGCTGTCCTGTGTAGGGCTGCCCTGGGTAGGGCTGTCCTGGGTAGGGCTGTCCTGGGTAGGGGTGTCCTGGGTAGGGGTGTCCTGGCTCGGCTGCGACGGGGGCCTGTGGCTGCCCCCCTCGTAGCTGGGTGTTGCCCACCGGCGCCGCCACAATCGCATGAGACGGGGGCATCGTCTCCCTGGTGCTCCGGGTATATCCCTGGCTCGTGGCTGCCCTGGAACGTCCTGGGGGTGTCGTATGCCTGATGGGCCAGGTCTCTCCCTGTCCCGTGGCCGCCCTGGATCATCCTGGGGACGGTCGGCATCCACGGGGACGGGTACCTCGACGTTTTGTCCTACAATGGTTAGACATGCAGATGGGGATTGGGGGCAAGGGGGATATGGGGGAAGGGGCGAAGGGGGATATGGGGGAAGGGGGATTATGGGGTATATGGGGGAAGGGGAAAAGGGGGGCAGGCCGTGGGAGTGGTCTCACTTGGTGGTGCGGCCCAGACCTCTGCATCCACAACCACCTGGTCCTCTGGTCCGCCTGCGAGTTCCAGGGCCCTCCCTTCATGAACGATTAGTGGTCGCACATCAGCTGGACCCCCTCCGGTCCTCTCACGCTCCCGGTTGTTGTGTGCACGCTTCTCCTGTGTGGGGCGGGTGGGTGGCAGGGATAACGGCAACAGTGTTAGGCAGAGATATACATGCAGGCCAGCGGTTGTGTGTATATTGGCAGAGGGGCGCAACCCATTCTGCCACTGCAGGCTGCATGGGTGGGTGCAGCCATGTCAGTTGCACCTAGGGCTGTGCCGCACATCGAAGGTGGGGGTACTCACCCTGGCTTCCCTGACAAGGTCATTGACCTTCTTGTGGCACTGGGCGCCGGTCCTTGGTGTTACAGCCACAGCGCTGACGGCCTATGCCACCTCCCTCCACAGGCGCCGGCTGAGGAGTTGGGCAACCCTGCGGCCGTGTCCGGGGTACAAGGCTTCCCTCTTCTGCTCCACTGCGTCCAGGAGCGCCTCGATGTCCCGCTCCTGGAACCTCGGCGCTGTGCGGCGGGCGGCCACCTTGACGGGTGACACCGTCGCGAATGGCATCACGCCGCTGCTATCCCATTCTGGGCCGGAGAATTTGCGCCGTTTCGGGGAGCCCGACGCCGGAGTGATTCACGCGGCCCGACGCCGGAATGATTCACGCCATTTTTGGAGCCGATTTCCGGTCATCGTGTCGATTATCGGAGAATCCCGCCCATGATTACAGAATTCAAGATGACACATCAGTACAACTCTGACAATTTCTTTCTTTCAAATGGCAACCCAAATCCCTGCCTGCCGATTAGGCAATTCTTGATGCTCTTCAAAGAAAAGCAAGTAAATCTCCAGGGGTCCGGGTCAGAATTCCTCCTATGGCCAACATTACAAAAATGATCAACTGATTATTTATCTCATTGCAGGGCCTTGTTCTTTGCAAGTTGGCCATCATGTTTGCTTAAAACAATCCACCACTAAAGAAATCCATCAAGTGGCTTGGGATGAAATATCAGTGAATAATGAGCCATGGACCAGCCTTTGCAGAGAGCAGATGTGAGTGAAATTGCCTGAAAGACAACAATGTTTAACTTAAAATGTAATTCATCAGTTGTGAAGTATTGTGAGTTTTTCTCGGCTATTTCTTGATAGCAGACATTATTTCTTTCTTCCTGATTGTAACCAGGTGTGAGCAACTTGGATGAACGCATTGACTGGAGTGAGATTCTCCGATCGCTGACGCCGAAATCGCATTCGGCGATTGGCCGGAGAATCCCTGTTTGCGCTGAAATTGGGAGCGGCGCCGCTCTTGCGATGCTCCACCCCCTCAAAGACGGCGTACTCTTTGGCACACCGTCGGGATGGATTCAGGACGTCACCTGAGGCCCTCCCCTGATGCTTTGCTCCTGCTAATGGGCAGAGTTCCCGACTTATGGTATTTTTTTCCGTGGACCCCATGGGGCGGCTGCGGATTGTGTCCAGCACCGCCACAGATGGGGGCGGTGGTGGTGGTGGTGGGGGGCAGTAGGGGGGAGAGCTGTGCCGCTGGCCGGGGAACTTCGGGGGTGGACTGGTGGGGAGGGGGGGGTTGTCCGGGGGTGGCGAGGGAAGTTACTGGGGGACATTATTTGGCAGGCCAGGTCCGCACGCAGCCAGCGCAACCACGTGCCTGGCCATTCTCATCAGGTAAAGCCGGGGGCTTTGCACTGTGTGGCTGCTAGCCGCCTGACCGGACGGAAGATCGTTGCAGCTGTTGCACCGTTTTTTTCTGGCGTAAACGTCACTGTTCCCACGCCGGTGTCAGCACTTAGTCTGGAAATCGAATAATCCAGCCGCTAATCTAACTACATGCATCATGCACTTGTGCTTTTATCGGAATGTGGCTTCCAGTCTCAAATCGGATCATCCACCTTTAATGTACGTCCAGCAGCAGGACCTCCAACTGTTCAGCGTTGCTCACATAATTCCACTGCCCCATTATGAACAATTGGAACCCTCACCTGCTGACTGAGCTATGAAAAGTTTGGGCAGCTGCTGTGCACAATTTTCTGACAATTTTATAATAATAGACGAATGAAATTGAGTGTGCCCCTGGGTTTCTGACGCATGCTTCCAACCAGGAGCAGAAAATCATCAAGCCACCGTCCCACTTGTGTTGGAGCCTTGTTGGATTATTCACTTCCCTGTCAAGTGCAGGTCTCTGGCAAGCTTTTCATTTGCTCGTAACCTACTCAAATCAGCAAAGTCAGTGCAAATCATTCTCTGGGCTGCTGGTGTGGGTGTGCTTGCACCACTGGTCAGCTCAATCTATTTGTGAAAAATTAGGACACAATTATTATCATGATTACCTCTTAGCTTCAAACTATCTAATTATCACTTTGATATTACATTTTTGAAAACATGTTTATAATCTTCAATTATTTTCTGTCCACTCTTTGAAAAGATTGTTTCCCACGTTCTTTTTAATGTCTTATGTCATTTTGTCTTCATTACATGTTTTCATTTCACTTCTGACTTTGACATTTCCTCATGTACATCCTTCTTTGAGTATTTTCCATAGTTCTACTGATCTCATTTTCCTGTTCCTGCTTTTCCATTTATTCGATTTTTAACTATTTATCTGTAATGATCGTCTCATTAGCACAAAACAATCAATACTAAAACAACATAACAAAGCAATAATCCAGAGCTTTTGCCTCCCCCTGAATATTGATTTTCATCGTGAAACCGATGTGACAAAAAGGTTTATACAAAAAGTATAAAACCACAGTGGCATGGTGTCCTTTTGTACACACAGGGGGCGAAATCCTCCGACCCCCAGCAGAGTCGGAGAATCGCCCGGGGCTGCCGAAAATCCCGCCCCCGCCATGTCCAGAATTCTCCCACCCGCAAAAAGTCGGCGTGCCGCCAATCCTGCCGCCCGCCTCGGAGAATGGCGGGGGCCGGCGGGAGGCTACGGGTTTCTGTGCTACCATTATTCTCCGGCCCGGATGGGCCGAAGTCCCGCCGCTGAGAGGCCTCTCCCGCCGCCGTGGTTTGAACCACCTCTGTGCCGGCGGGATCGGTGGCGCGAGCAGGCCCCCGGGGTCCTGGAGGGGGCGCGGGGCAATCGGACCCCGGGGGTGCCCCCACGGTGGCCAGGCCCGCGATCGGGGCCTAGCGGGGGTCGGCGAATTTCGCCCCACATCTGTACATTCCAGAATAAATTAACATTCTCGAGCTAAAATTTCCCATGTTGATCATTTTATCAAAAACGTTAAGCCATGTACTGAATCGTCTTTCCAGTTGACTTGCTGATAAGAAGAATTCCAACCTTTTTGTTCGCAGTGTCAAATGAGAGTTGAATCAGGAAACAAAACAAAAATCGAACAAAACAGCAAACTTCAAATGGAATATTTTGCATTTGTGACAATAGATCCTGCATGGCCATGAAGTTAGAACAAAGAAAACCGGGAGCAGGAATTTTCTCTCCTGCTTCTCACTTTAACTTTGCCAGAAAAACCTGCTTGCCCATAAACAAACGTTCTACTGCACCTCTGATGAAGATATGGTGACAAACAAGAGCAGCTGTGGGGAAATTCCTGGCCTGAGTGTATTTTATTGATTTAAAATGTATTCTGTGAAGCAGTTGCCAAAGGGGTAGTGGTAGGGGTCTCCATCATATCCACTACAGCAATTCAACAGTGTGAAATAGCCAATTTGCCTCCTGCCTGCCTGTCTGCTTCTGATTCTATCAGCCTGTGTATAAAAAAGGCAAATAAAGATCCGAGTTTTATTGGTCGATGGACAAAGCACAAATTAAAAACGAGGTTATATTCTTGCTGCATATGGTTTGTTCAGGCTGCAATTTGCATTCCATGTTCAGTTCAGGTCATCTGATCAAAGCAAGGATATGATGACATTGAGACGCATGGAAGAACAAGCAAATGATTCTGGTTCTCAGGAATTTATCTGATGAGGAACCATTAAGAAAGTTCCCATTTACTTGGGAAAAGTGAAAAAAAAAGGCAATAAAAAAAAGACCAGCAACTTGCACTTGTGTCGCAATTTTAACAAAATAAAACATTCCAAGGCACTTCGCAGTGATGAGATCAAACAATATTTGACACCAAGCCACATAAAGTGATATTAGGACAAGTGACCAAAGGCTAGGCAGAACGCTCAGGTGCAAAAGATCACCTGGGATAGCCAAGATGAAGTGTTGAACTGAAGTGCATGTTTAGCCCATGTTGAGTGGAAGACAAGAACTTGGTAAAGATGTTGAAGCCTACATTAGCAGCATTGACTGCCACTTAAAATTCCCTCAAGCATTCATTGAGGAGGCTACAAGCTATTTTGGTGGTGATTGCTTGTCTTTAAGTCTCTATTAATAGTGACCAGCTGTTTAGGAATAAACAAGCCATTGATGCGGATTGCAAGTGTTCCTTAAAGAAGTACTCGCCATGACAATTCACTCGTTGGAACTGTGAAGGCTACATTGGGAGACTTTATAAGGAAATTTGTCAAGACTTCATTGACACTTTATAACAACATTGTGAGAATTTTTCAAATGGTAGCCCCTGCACAAATGATGGGGCCATGAGCGTTCAGAAACTAAGTGCCAGCAGGCAACTATATCAACAGAAGCAGGCTAAAGAGCTGGTCAGACATCTGGGTTCTGAATTCTCCACCGTTGGGATACTCCATTTTGCCGGCAGCCCGGGGGGTTCCCGATGGCATGGGACTGCCCCACAATGGGAAACCCCACTGACCAGCCTGCGAAATGGAGCATCCCGCCAGTGTGCTGAGCCAGAAATCTGGCACGGCGGGACGGAGAATCCAGCCCCCGTTTTTCACATGGCCTCAATATCAATACTTGTCTGCATTCCAAGAATGGCTGATGGATTCCGTCCAGTAGAGGGTTGTTTACATGGCTACAAAGAGGGCATCTTGTTTTGTTTGACTGACAGTTTTATGGAATTGTAATAACTTTCTTTCTTTGAAATGGATTTTCAATGTTGGTGTGTTTATTTGTGCAATATTAATGGACTGTATTTGATTGACAGTTTTATGAGAATTTAAGGGAGGCAATTGTTTTCAAAGAGAATGCCTGATTATTGTTTATTTTATTCATGAGCATTTCAAAGATTTGAGTTTTTTGCCTCTTTGGTTCTATACCTAATGGAGACTGGAAGAATGCTTCAAAGGCTGAGATGCAGGACATTAAATCAATGTAAAAAAACATGCATTCATATTTGATTCTCTGTCTTGTAGAATGCAGAAGAAGGCTTCATCCATTGGAGAATGGACTTTTCTGCATCTGAGCTCTTATATAGCTCCTGTCAATTTAGTGTCTCCTTCCTTTTAAGGATAGAGCCCTATGAATAATCATTGCATTGAAAACATATATAAAGTCACACAGAAATCTTAAACTGATACTTAAATACATAAACATTTTTATCATACACCACCTTAAGCACCTTTTAATCTTACCTTACAAACGTTTCCCAACTCCAGACAAGAGTTCCCCAGTGGTTCATGACTCCTCTGAGGAACTGTGAACCCTGCCTACGGCAAACATCAACCCAATTTCATGAAAATCACACGGTGTTTGAAATGCCCTCCCTAGAAATAGAGCCAGCAAGGTTGAGGGTGCTTCATGCAGGCTCGCTATCCACACCCCTATCCTGTACCTGCCAAAGACAGGAGTGGAGCCTCTGTAGTCCCATTCCTCATATTTCTTCTCTGTCATCCACACCCATATCTCAAATAACACCCCTGCAGAAATAGGCCTCTGGCTGAAAGACTGTTCATATTTACATCATCACACTGATATCTTCTTTTGCCCAGTTAAAAGTTTGCAAACAATGGAAGATTCAGGTTGCACACAATTAACATATTTACCTAATGCCAATATCAATTATGAAGCCATCAGACAAAGTTGTAGTTCTTGTTGTCAGTTTAATAATTACCAACACAGAAAATATCTATTAGAAACATTTATTGTGGTAAATTCATACTAGGGCTGCTCCAGAATGATCTACATAATGTAAATCATTCTCAAAATAGGCTGGTGACGTGTCAAGTAAAATATTTAACACTGACGATGGAAAGTTGCAATTTTTTATGTTGTAAAGCCCGAATCAAATAACAATGGGAGTGACTGATGTGGATCTGTGATGCACTTGAGAATTCTCCAGTGTCTTAAGTCATTGCATAAGAGCTTGACAAGCACGAACAATATCTAAAGCAACTGCACACACTTGTACAGTGCAGTTCCACAGGGATTCAGCTTCCACCAGAGGTCAGTCTGTGCACCGAATGATGAGTTCAATAGACATAACTCTAAAGCATAATACATTGCTTGTTTACCATTTTACAAATATTATCTTGTGTAATGAGTTTGTGTGAAAACACTTGTATACAAGGAGGTCCTTCATCTTTATTCTCTTGTTAAAAGCTGTCACATACGTCATAAGCCACCCAGATCAACATGTAAAAGCATATTAATCACTTTGATCTATCATGCACAGACCACAGATAGAGGCACTAACCTGTCTCCTTTGAAGAAGTAGGTTTTACCAACATCTTCCCACCACACTGCTGTATCAATACCCTGAGAAGGCACTCCACTTCCGAGTTCCACTACATTCTGAGGATATCCTAACTCCAACGTAGCTTCCTTGAAGACCCAGTACTTACTCCCTACAAGAAAATAATTTGTAACATTCTTAGTTTAGTTCTATTGAGTAAATGATTATGATAATGCATCTCCTATGTTAACTGCGTCTTATTAAAAAAAAAGGCCTTAATTTTGCTGCGCGCCTGATACATTCACAATCAAGAGAACTCATTGACTTGAAGCTCTAAAAGCACAGGATAGACCGCCACTACCTTTTTTGCTAATTTTCCAAACTGCTATTATTACCAGAAAGAAGGGTGACTAATAAGATACTTGCATATAATCGACAATTTTGCCTTGTATGTTATAGCAACAAAACTTGACTGGAATAAAGACAAGTCAAATACCACTATTCAGATTATACATTAAATACTTTGTAAGTTGTGAAGCTGATACATATCAGACAGGAGGAGATTGTTGATCATGAGATGTATAATGAGGCAATATCTCGCACATTGCCAAGGTTTTTCCCTCAACAGTAATTTGACAAATAACTGGGCAAGAATTGCTGCTTAGATCCTCTTATTTTCACTGTATTTATAGTATCTGGGATGAAATTATGAAGGCCTCATGCACACTATTTATATACTGAAGAGCTCTTGGCATTATCGCACTGTAGAAATGCCACCATTTTCTGGTACGGATGCTGTGTATAGCTTACCACAGTTTATCTGAAGCAAGGTTCAAATTTTAAGAATTACTCACCTGTAATAGGTTATGATGGATCATAAGAAATAAATGTATGTCATTGCAACAAATTTTATAGGTATCAACACAGCTAACATAATCAGTTATTCCATGAGCCAAATCCTTCATTGGGGTGGGCTGTAGACTATCTTGACAATTAGAAAATTAGTTTCATTGGAGTTGCAAATGAGCAACTTCAATAAAACACAGGGCAGAATTTTCCTTGGCCATTAGAAGCAACTTTGGGGTCAACACGATAGAAATTCCTGCAAACTGACATTAGGTAAAGATCATGACATGATCTCACCCATTTCTGGATTTGCCGAGTAACAGGGAGATGGTCATGTCACGGTAATGTCTCTCGACCAATAAACCAGAGGCTCAGGCTAATGTTCTGGCGACATAGGTTGCTGGAACTGAAATTAATTAAATTCAAAAATCTGGAATTGGGAGCTAGCCTCCATAATGGTGACCATGAAACTAACATCGACTGCGATGAAAACTCATCTTGTTCACGAATGCCCTTTAGGAGAGAAAACCTACCATCTTTACTTTATTTTGCTTATATGTGACTCCAGACCTACAGTAATGTGGTAGATCCTTAAAATGGCACAGTGAGCCACTCAGTTCAAGGGAAATTAGGGATGGTCAACAAAGGCTAGTCTTGCCAGCGACAGCCACATTTGATGAATAATAGCTAGAACAACCTTGGATCTATCCGGTAAGTAATTAAGACTTGTCCTGAGGTTGTTACAAAGACAATCGTGAGGTGATTTTGCACTAAATCCTGGATTTCCCAGTTAAGGAATTTATTTCTAGAGCTGTCAGCACCTTGCCAGGATGGCTGAGATGAGAGAATAGCAGGAAGAGATTTTTCCGTGAAACATGCCAAGCCTGGCAAGCTTTGATCAGTTACACTGAAGCCGTGTCCATTGAGACCCTACTGGTCAAAGCACTTCTTCTCTCAGAGTGTACAATCACTAGTTGTCAGGCGATTGCCAATTTCTTGGAAGGCGCCTCACTCACTTTCAGTTGCACATCTCTCCTGCCAGCTTTCGTCATGGCATGGAGCAGTTAATGGAGCTCCAACTGTGCCTGGAGAGAAATAAATGAGTGGAGCGTCAAGTGCGTTTTGCTGAGAAGCGCTGTGCAGGAGAATGCTGGGTAAATCAGAATGTGAGGTAATGACACTCATCTTTCCCAGCCTTCTGAGGTCCTGGAGCCTCTTAGCACTGTCTCCAGGTTGGAAGGAACACACTCCTGATGCTCACTCCTTCGGCCAATTCCACACATGCTGTTAGGTTAGAAAGGTTGCCCTCTTCTTCCTGCCCTTGGGAATTATTATTTTACTGCATTCTCTCAGACCGTGCAGCTGGGCATCTCAATAGGAGTGAGAGATCCAGGAGCAGCCTTCCCAGGCATTCTCTTCATCCCTGTAGTTACTGCACCCAGAAAGAAATTATTTCTGATGAACTTTTCTGAAACATAGTGGACTTTTAAAATTGGAAATCCTGAATTTCACAGAATAAACAGGTCAATCCCACTCCCCTTCCCCAATTGGTCAGAAGACTGAGAGGTGGGCTACTAATTGGTTTGATCTTGTAAAAAAAAACTACTGTGTGTATATTGTGTGGAGAACCAGGCTTCAAATCCAAAAAGTGGTCCTGCCGTGACAACAGGGAGTTATGATGGTAAGATCATGCCATTAGTTTTTTTTCTTATGAGGCTTGGAGGTAAGGAAGATCTTCTTGAACAATAGTAGCAAAAATCATACCAAATATTAATATCTAAGTCAGATATCCAGGCCAGTGTCACAGTCAAGGGCTGCACGGTGGCACAGTAGTTAGCAATTCAATTCTGGCCCTGGATGACTGTGTGGAGTTTGCACTTACTCCCAGTGTCTGTGTGGGTTTCCTCCGGGTGCTCCAGTTTCCTCCCACAGTCCAAAGATGATGTGGAGATGCCGGCATTGGACTGGGGTGGGCACAGTAAGAAGTCTTACAACACCAGGTTAAAGTCCAACATGTTTATTTCAAACACTAGCTTTCAGAGCACTGCTGCTTCCTCAGGTGAATGAAAAGGTGGGTTCCAGAAACATATATATGGACAAAGTCAAAGATGCAATACGATACTTTGAATGCAAGTCTTTGCAGGTACTTAAGTCTGCAGGTCCAGACGGAGCAACTGAAGAGAGGGATAATCAAAGGTTAAAGAGGTGTGAATTGTCTCAAGCCACGACTGCTGGTAGGATTTCGCAAGACCAGGCCAGATGGTGGGGAGTGAATGTAATGCAACATGAATCCAAGGTCCCAGTTGAGGTCATAGTCATGTATGCGGAACTTGGCTCTAAGTTTCTGCTCGACGATTCTGTGTTGTCGTGCGTCCTGAAGGCCGCCTTGGAGAATGCTTACCCATCGATGGGCTGAACGGCCTCTTTCTGCACTCTATGTTCTATGTTCTAAGTTCAGTGAAGGGGGGGGGGGGGGGGGGGGGGGAGTTGGTGGAGGTGCTACTTTTTTTGGGGGGGGGGGTGGTTGGAGTAGGTGCTACTTTTTTCTACTCTTTTACAATGTCCACTATTTGAATTTCATTTTGATGCAGAAGGAATAGCTTAATCACCAACTGGTAAGAACTGGAGAGGTCCGAGAGCTTAAATAGCTAGCAGGCGCTCAATCTGTGAGTGGAGTGCATTCTGTGAAAGATGCAAAGGGTGCCATTGGGAAACGGATAAAGGATTAATTGGTGCGCATTTTGTTAATTTCTCCTTCAATATTTAAGTCGTTTATTGGTCATTGTGAGGTCTTAATAGTAAAGTGAAAGTAAGTGAAGTCACCATAATCCAAGACGACCATTGGCTGCTTTCCCCTTTGAGGGGGAGAGCTGATTGGCGGTGATTTAACCTGAGGATCACCACACCTCAGGCAAGAACAAAGTAGAGAAGGCAGGGCCTTCATGAATAACCTTAACCGCTGTTGCCTCCCTCTGCATCTTGAATCAGCTGCCCAGCCAACTGAGCTGAACTGTGCCTCTCCGCCCTCCCCCCCCCCCTTATTAGTATTAGTAAAGTTCACAGCATTAAATATGCCACCTGACTGGCCGGGATGACTTTGGTAGAAAGAGTAAAGGAGCTGAATATTATTTAAATGGAGAACGACTGCAAAAAGGTGCCACAAAGAGGAATTCGGGGTCCTGGTGCTTAAATCACAAAATACCAGTAGGTAGGTTGAGCAGGTAATAGGGAAGGCAAATGGAATACTGGCTGTTATTTCAAAGGAAATGGCGTATAAAGATAGGGGAGTCCTGTTAAAATATATAAGACACTAGTTAGACCACAATTGAATATTGTGAACAGTTTTGGCCCCCTTATCTAAGGAAAGATACTGGAGGCAGTCCAGAGAAGGTTAACTCGGGTGATCCCGGGTACAGAGAAATTTTCTTTTGAGGAGAGGTTTAGTAAGCACTCAGAAGAATGAGAGGCAACCTTATTGAGACATAGAGGATTCTCGGGGGCTTGAGAGGATAGATATTGAGAGGTTGTCCCAGCTTATGGGAGAGTCTAGGACCAGAGGGCATAATCTCAGGGTAAGGGGTAGCCCATTTAGGACAGAGATGAGAAGGAGTTTCTTCTCTCAGAGGGAACTGAATTTTGGAATTCTTTACCACCGGGAGCTGTGGAAGCTGTTTTCTAAAATGAATTTAGAGTACCCAATTATTTTTTTCCCCTCAATTAAGGGACAATTTATTTTGGCAAATCCACCTACCCTGTACATCTGTTTGGTTTGTGGGGGTGAGGCCCACACAGACATGGGAAGAATGTGCAAACTCCACATGGACAGTGACCCGGGGCCGGGATCAAACCTGGGTCCTCGGCGCCACTCCATCACCAGTCCACCCTGGAGGCTGGGTTATTCACTATGTTCAGGACAGATAAACAGATTTTTATTCTGTCAGGAAATCAAGAGTTATGAGAACAAGGCGGGAATGTTAAGTTGAGGATCATCAAATCAGATCAGTCATGATCTTATTGAATGGCAGAGCAGACTCGATAAGCTAAATGGCTGATTCTTGCTAGTACGTCTTATGGTCTAAGTGGGGGTGAGGGATCAAGTATGGGTAACTGTAAAAAATTAAGTTGTTGAGTCAAGGCTGGAGAGCAAACAGTAATGTGGGAAATGAAGGTCAGAGAATGGCAGGACAGGTCTGAGAGAAAAAAACCTAACAATACACCAACAGTCAAGACCAGATCGTACAAAGATTAAAAAAAGGCAAAACTAAAAGTCTTTCAATCTGAATGCATGCAACATTCATAACAAAGTAACTGAATTGACAGACAGGAAATTAACAAATATAACCCCTCTATTCAAGACTGGAGGGAGACAGGAAATAGGAAACTATAGGCCAGTTAGCTTGATGTCTGTCATGGGGAAGGTGTCAGAATCGATTATTAAGGAGTTTATAGCTGGACACTTTGAGAAACTCAAGATAATTGGGAAGAGTCAGAATGGCTTTATGGAAGGAAAATCGTGTTTAATCAATTTATTGCAGTTCTTTGAAGGGGTAACATGCGCTGTAGATAAAGGTGAGCCAGTAGAGGTACTGTACATGGAATTCCAAGGCATCTGACAAGGAGCCACATAAAGGTTTATTGTGCAAAGCAGTAGCTCATGGTGCAGGGGTAATATATTAGCAGAGACGGAAGATTGGCTGGCAGACAGAAAACAGAGTATGCATAAACCGGTATTTTTCTGATAGGCAAGGTGTGACGAGTAGAGTCTTGTAGGGGTCTGTACTGAGGCCTCAGCATTTGACAATTTATATCAATGAGTGAGATGAGGTGGATGAAGGTATGGTAAATTTGCTGATGACACAAAGATAGGTAGGAAAGTATATTGCGAAGAGGTCATAAGAAGGTGGTGGACAGATATGGGCAGGTTGAGCGAGTCGGCAAAAATCTGGCAGATGGAATATAACGTGAGAAAATGTGAAGGCGTTCACTTTGGCAGGAAGAATAACAAAGCAAAGTATTAATTAAATTGCAGTATTCTGAGGTGCAGAAGGATTTAGATGAGTCACAAAACGTTAGTATGCAGGTACAACACAAAATTAATAAGGCTAATGGAATGCCATCCTTTTTTAAGAGAGGAATTGAAGATAAAAGTTAGGGCATTGGTAAGACCATGGCTGGGATTTTCTGCACCCCCCACCCCCCTCCCTCATGACGTGTTTTCCAGGAGTGCAGGTGGCCTGCCATTGGCCACCAGCAGGACCTTCTAGTCCCGCTGATGTCCATGCCGTTTTGTGTGGCTCGTTCTTCCCGCCACTGCGGAACCCGTTGCGGGAGGGGGTTGCCTTTAGCGCAGGGGTGGGCAAACTTTTCCGTGCAAGGGCCACATTCAGAAATTCACAATTTTAAAGGGCCGCATAGTATATTAAGTAAAATAATTGCTTCACCCGGTTATGATTCTGGGCGCCTCATATAGAACATAGAACAGTACAGCACAGAACAGGCCCTTCGGCCCTCGACGTTGCGCCGAGCAATGATCACCCTACTCAAGTCAACGTATCCACCCTATACCAGTAAGTAACCCAACAGCCCCCCCCCCCATTAACCTTAAAAAAATTAATTTAAAATTAAAAATTTTTTTTTTTTTTTTTAAATTTCTTTTTTTTTAATGACTTGGTGGGCCGCATAAAGACCTTTGGCGGGCCGTAGTTTGCCCACCCCTGCTTTAGCGGGACCAGATTGTGCAATTTGTGTCCCCTTTATTTAAGGAATGATGCAAATGTGTTGAAGGCAGATTACAAGAGCTTTACTGCATTGATAACTGGAATGAGCGGGTTGAATGAGAGATTGAAAAGATTGGACTTATTTCCACTGGAGTTTTGAAGAATGAGGGGAGACTTGATTGAAGTATACAAGATCCTGAATGGTCTTGACAAGGTGAACATGGAAAGGATGTTTCCTCTTTTGGGTGAGTTCCATTATTTTAAAAATTAGGCGTCACCTTTTTCGGACGGAGATGTAAAAATACATGTTTTGTCGAAGGGTTGTGCGACTTTACAACTCTCTCCCTCAGCATGCGTTGCAGGCGGAGTAATTGGAAATTTTTAAGGTGAGGGTAGATGGATTCTTGTTGGACAAGGAAATCAAAGGTTACCAGATGTAGATGAGAATGTGGAATTCAAAACACAAACAGATCGGCCATGATCATCTTAAATGGGGAGCAGGCTCAAGATCGAGTAGCCTACTCTTACTCCTACTTCATCAGTTCGCCTTGTGTGCGTTTCAAACTACAACATAGCAACGGGAAACGGTTTTAATACTGTCCCAGCTAACGTTTTAATGAAATTAATGTTATTCTTTTCTGCTCTTCATAGAATCATAGAATTTCTACAGTGCAGATGGAGGCCCATCGCGTCTGCACCAACCTTTGGAAAGGGTGCCACCCCTAAGCCTACATGCCGACCCTATCCCCGTAACCCCACCTAACCTTTTTGGACACTTAAGGAGCAACTTAGTGCGGACAATCCACCCTAACCTGCACATCTTTGAACTGTGGGAGGGAACAGGAGCACCTGGAGGAAACCTACGCAGACACGGAAAGAACATGCAAACTCCACACAGATAGTCAGCCAAGGCCGGAATTGAACCCCGGTACCTGGCGCTGTGAGACAGCAGTGCTAACCCCTGTGCCGCCGTGCCATCCCTTTTGTTTCTTGACTTTGCACCATTGAATGTTTATTTGTTGCTACTGGGTTTGAGCTTTGCTGTTCTAACCATTCAAAGATTTCCCCTGACATGAGTGGTGCTGCTTGTCCCCTGGGCTTTAGACGTCTTCCTGACCTCCGCACAAAACAAAGCAGAAAATACAAGTTTGAAACACTATCATCAAAGGAAGTGCAGACACCAAGTTAAGAGGCTACAATCCCAATTCTTCTTCTTAAAAGGTATCCAGACCCCTGCACCACTTCTATTTAAATAAGGGAACAGTGGAACACTGGGGGAGTTTATACTGTGCATAGAGAGAGCAAACTGCACCGGGCAAAATGTTCAGGTACAACTGCTTTGTGATCTCTTCTTACACATCCAACTCTTAGGCTGCAGCTAAGGGATGTCTGAGACTAGTTCAAGGTGACTCACTGACTAATTTGCTATCCTTTCACTTTCAACCCTGCTGCTATTCTCACAGCCTGTTAACCTCCCTATGATGGCAGGGACCAGATTAGTAAGTGGTCCTGCTGTGTGGCCAATTGCTGTTTCCAGTCCTCAGTGCTACCAAGCAACACAATTTAATTGAGCTTATCAAGAAGGTGCAGTCAGTTATGCGTATTTGTGAATTCACATAAAGCTGCTCATTCTCACAGATGCTTATCATTAGAATCTAAAAATATTCCGGAAAAATGGCAAAGTGTCATTTTCAGTGCAGAAAAGTGGTTCCTATCCTGCCGGCCCTGACGGTGCAATCTGGATTGCACTATTAAGGCATTTGGGAAAAAAGCATTTTCCCCACGTGGAAAACACCACACCTGAGACGCAAAACGTTTGATTCTCCCGCCCAAGGGTCACCTGGGCACTTCAATCAATGCATTGAAATGGCTCCGCAGCACTTGCTCAGTCAAACCAGGAGGATTGGCAGGAGGCCCTCCAACAAGGTCACCAATCCTGCCTGGGAGACAGTGGCAGCACTGCCCAGTGCCAGCAGCCTGACCGAGAGGTCAGGGGTTCACATAGGAAAAAAATGAATGATCTACTATGATATCTGCCAGGGTAAGTAAGTGCCCCCTGTCTCCCCTTGGCACTTCAGCCTTCCGTCAACCCCTGGAATGCCACCATGAACCCACATGCCTCTATCTCGCCAGTTCCCAGCACCCGACCTCCCAACATCATCCTTGAACCCTCTCCCTGCACAGAACTCCTCCCTGTTTAACTGCAGTGTGCAAACATGCCTGTTGTCCTCGGCCTCTGACCTGCCAGCCGTCCGACTCACATTATCCCCTTTTGTGTTCCTGCAGGAGAAGTTAGCTCACAACAGCAGAGAGAGAGAGAAGACGGGTGATGGAATGCTCGAACTAAGAATCTTGACCTTTTTCGAGGAGAGAGCCATGTGGTTCGCACGGGAGGACCAGGAGTGGGCCTCCACAGAGAGCAAAGTTGGCCTGTGACAGAAAAGTGAGAAGCCACTGCACCTTCATCCGGATGACCAGTCTCAAGTGGGCTTGTTGTTGTCCAAACCCTTGACCAGGTCATGTCCTAAAACAATGCCCCTTTCCTTGCAGGAACATCAGCCAATGAGCCTAGGCCGTCAACCAGCAGTGCCCCACCCAGTCACCCTCGACAGCACCTTGGAGGAGATATCCGAAGAAGTCACGGATGATGTGTCACAGCTATCACCCGCACCATCCAACATTGCAGATACAAGCACCTCGGTGGATGAACTGAGCAGACAGGCTTCTAGGACATTATCTGGTGAGAAGCACACTGCTTCTGAGGCATACAAGGTGGAGGCAGGAGCTTCCCAAGCATCGATCAGTTGGAGGTCTGCTGATTCCCAGGATGCAGCTGTACCCCAGCAAGGTGCTGTGCCTCTGGACAAGTTAATCCCTCAGCTGCTTGAGATGCAAAGGCGGAGCCAGGAATACCAGGCGGGATAGACAGCGACATTCCTGTGGCTGCAAGGCTGAAGGAGGAGTCCCAAACCCATCAGTCTCAGGAGATGTCGCCGGTGTTGCATGGTACCCAGGCCAACACTGCAAGGGTGGCGTTCGCAGTAGACAGCCTGGGGCAAGACATCAGAGCCATGACTGGAGCACACCGAAGCATGGCTCAATCCCTGGGGACCATGTCTGAGGGGTTTGATGATGTAGACACTGGTGGGCCTCCAGGACTGACAGCGCTAGTTGACCACCCTCCTGGGTTCCGCACCGCACTCGCCACAACAAATACCCCCCTTTAGCCAAACAAATTTGCAACCCCTCTCGACTTGGAATCAAAGCCCAAATGGAACGTCTGCCCCACCCAACCCTTTCTTAACCTTGTTGGTCCTTTACCCACAGATGCGTCTCCTGCAGGAAAACCATATCCACCTTCAAACTTTTCAAGTGTGCAAACACACAGGATAGTTAACCAGGCATTCAGCCCTCGCACGTTCCACATCACTATCCTCACCAGGGGTTTCTAAAACCCCTCCCCAACACATTAAGGTCCTTCATCCCAACCAAACACAAAACTCTCCCGACTACCATTCCCCTCTTTTGTCCGGGTCCACCCAAACTCTCACCTACAGAAGGCCACCTGCGTCACCAGCACATTCCCCTCCCAACTCTCCACCATGCCCCCTGCCATGCCCCCCCCCCACCCCCACTCCCCTCTGAACCACTCTTCTGACCAAACCCTCTCCTACCTAACTGCTCCCTCCCTCTCCGCCTACCCGCTGCAGCCCCCTTCCCCACATTTACCAGCATCCCAGCTAGCATGGCAACTCCCCTCTGGAGAACCACACAAAGAACACCATCCCTAATGCCCAAACCACCCCTTTCTGCCTTCCCCATTCACCCTTCGGTAAACCCCTCCCCAACAGAGCTCCCTCCTTCCCCCTCTCCAGCAGGAGAAATAAACCCAGGATTGGGAACCATCCCTCCATCGACCAGACCACAAGAAAGACCAACATGTGCAAAATCAAACACTTACAAATATTATACATACATATCTAAACCACAAATTCCCAGTATTTGAGCTCCCCCAACCCATGCTCCTTGACAAAGTAATTTGCCTCCTCTAGCATCGTGAGATAATGTTCTTTGCCCTTAAATGTCAACTTAAGTTTGGCCAGGTGCAACATCCCGAACCAGAACTTGCTCTGAAAGAGCGCCGCCTTGGTCCTGTTAAAACCTGCCCACTGCTGTTCTACATAGGTCCCAAAGTTCTGGTAGATCTGAATCCTTTGACCCTCCCACCTAGATTCTTGCATCGACCTTGCCCACCCCAAAGTCCTCTCCTTCTCTTGAAGCTTACATAACGGGACAAGCATTGCCCACGGCAGCTCCCCAGCTCTTGGCCTCTGTTGCAGCGATTGGAGGGCTCGGTCCACCTCCTGGAGCTTCTCAAAGACCCCCTCTCGACCAACTTTGCAAACATCCTTGACATATAGTCCATGGCACCACTTCCCTCTCTGGCAGTCCTATGATTCTTAAGTTCTGCCACCTGGACAGATTCTGCCCTGACTCTCGCCAGTGGCCTCCCGCCTGGTTGGCCCCTTCCTTAATATATACATCACTGGGGTTTCTGACAGACTGTTTCATTGATTGCTCATCCCTCCTGGGCAGGTTCAACTGGATGCTTATGTACACTTTGAGGGCCAAGGAATCTCTATGGCAGGCGCTGGGGTCCAGCAATCATGCTTACACATTCCTTCTTGATCTCCTGCACCCATAAGTGATTTTACACTTTTGGTGCCCCTGCGCTCTTCCTCTTTGAGGCGTCCCTATGTCACGCTCCAGCCCCTGGTGAAGTGACAGCCCACCCCCAATGATGTAGAGCCCCGCCCCATGACATCAAGCCCCACCCCAATGACATCAAGCCCCATCCCCAATGCCATTAAGCCCGACCCCAATGAGACCCCGGGATCCGGGTTCAATTCCGGCCTTGGGTGACCATGTGGAGTTTGCACTTTCTCCCCATGTCTGTGTGAGTATCCTTCCACAGTCCAAAGATTAGGTGGATTGGCCGTGCTATGCCCCTTGGTGTCCAGGGATGTGCAGGTTAGATGGGGTTACGGGATAGGGCAGATCAGTGGGCCTTGGTAGGGTGCTCTATCAGATAGTCAGTACAGACCCGATGGGGCAAATGGCCTCATTCCGTGCTGTAGGAATTCCATGGTTCTGTTCTATGATGTCAGGGCCCACCCTGAATTATATCAATGCCCTCTTGACCCCACCCGCTCTCAGCTGACAGTTGCTCCCCGAGACATGATGCCGGCGCTTGCCTGGCCTTCTTCACACCTCCCGACTAACGCCCTGTTTACCTTTAGGCTCTCTCTCGTGTGGCCAGGCCTCGAGCCTCAACAACCACATGTGCTCCTGGCTGGGTGAGAACTGCTGCTGGCTATATGGCCTGGTGGCCTCTGATCTTTTTGGTTGCTTCATTGGTCTCCCTCCCTGTGGCCTAGAGTAGCCCCTTTGCAAGCACCTCCTCCTGGCCTCGCTGAGGGCATCGCAGGGCGCACCCCAATGTTACGTCAGCAACCTCACTTTAGCCTCAGGATGCCCACCAGACCGAATGCCAGAAATGTGGCTGATGCTTTGCATCTTTACTCAATGAAAGTTCAGAAACTTCACACCAATTCAGGATATGCGTGTCTGAATTGCGCTATGTCTCCACCAACTCTCAACATCTGGCAAACTGTCTTCTTGCTCTAAAGGGAGCCCACCAATCAGCGCCGATGTTCTGTATTGCCTGCTGATAGGCTTCACTAGTCACAGCCTCACTGTAACTCACATCAGTGTGACTGCAGCGGTTTCTGCTCTGAGGGGGTTTCTGAGTTGCTGAGCTCTTCACTTTTCCTGGCATGAGTATAAATTGAATGTCTGACTGCTGCTGGTTTGCAGTTCCTCAAGGAATTTCCTGTCAGCAAATTTCGAGCTGTCAAGGTTCTGATTGGTGTTCCCATGGTGTTCACACAAAAACAGTCACTTCTCCGTAAGGGCCCCCCCCCCCCCCCCACAATGGCCAGGCCCCGCGCTATCGCGCTGTGTCTATCGCACTGGCCTCCTTCAGTCTCATCACACTCTTCCCCCCCCCCCCCCCCTCCCACCTCATGAGCCCTGCACCCACAGATACCCATTCCCCCATGCCGCTCACGGCTGAGTAACTCCGCACTCATTTTCATTTCCTGACAACACAGCCTGCAGACTGACACAGCGCTCCGAGAACTTTACAAAATACACAGCCTTCAGGACAACACACCAGCTGTGACCTCCATCCCAGGTGACGTCCTTGACCCCTCACCCCAAAACCTCCCCACCCTCAACACCTCAGCCCCAACACCCTTGCACCACCCCTCCGCTGGAGCTGGCCATCGGGAACTGTCCTCTTGTCCACCCTGGAACCAGGTGCCCGCCTCCTTGCATTCAAATCTGGTTCTCATCCTTCCCGGTTGCGAACCTGATCGCGTCATCGGGAAGGGCTCGGGGAAGATCGCAATCGGAAACATCGTCAGCACAAGTCCCGTTTTTGGTCCTTTGGTATATTTTCGGCCTTGTCGTGGCTTCGCACCTGTGGCTAACGGACTCACTAAATTGCACCCATTATTTCCATGTTCATTAACCCATGTGAGAAATCAATCAAATTATACCGTCAAACATTGGTCCGTCTCGTGGACTATGTCAAAGATTACTAATCAGATTGTTGGTCAAGGCTTATTACGCTTCTGATCAGAAGAAAGAAAACAGTATGGAATTTTCAAGAGGAATTTATTTCAGCTGCCAGAAGTAGCCAGAGCAGGGTCGTTACTGAATGTTATGAGAAGCCCTCAAACATTGTGAAAGAATTTTCATTTTTATCACCACCCCATTCTGCTGCCAAAGCAGTTGCATGAGAAAACAATCTTTTAAAATATGCTGAACCAACAAGTTAGTCCTGCAGGTATTTTCAATTGGGGGAAAAAACTATTACTGAAGATGGAAATAAATTCTTGTCATAGCTATGTGGAAATTGCTGTAGAACTGAAGAAGCCCACAGGAAAAACTGAATGCGCGGAGTGTAAATTTAAAAAATACAAATATGTATAAAATGTGAATAACCTGTAAACTCTGATTCAGTAGTTTAATGAGGCTTTGCATTTTAGCTGAAGCTCCTCCTGCACTCTTATTCTATTCAGTTTAGGGTGGTTGTTTACACACCACCCAGTCTCCAGACCACTCACGGCTGGAACAACCCGTTCACTAGTCACAGCTTCACTGTAACTCACATTAGTGAGACTGCAGCGGTTTCTGCTCCAAGGGGATTTCTGAGTTGCTGAGCTCCTCACTTTTCCTTGGCATCAGTGTAAATTGAATGTCTGGTTAGCAGTTCCGCAAGGAATTTCCTGTCATTCTACCTGAGTTTGTTCATACTCATTCCAGCTGATTTGTTATGCTGGGAGAGCACTGGTTTCCTGTCGCAGGGGGAAGAGCTGCAATAACTTTCAATTCTCTACTGCTCTTCCAGTACAGGGCATCGCTCCAGTCGTGGATTAAAGGCGGTTTTCTGTTTCACCGAACAGACAAGACAAAAATTTCCTAATAAACTAACCTGTAACTTAGTAACAGGTTGTACTTCTCAGCCTCTTTATTGATGTATGAACATTATATCAAATCGTCTGTGTGGAGCTGCAGACCTATCCGCAGGCTAATGGCCATTAAATTGGATGACTGATGGTTGTATCAAACAACTTTCAGTCTCATTGAGGAAGCCTTGTTATGGAACGGATGCTGCCTAAAAAGAATAAACCCTTTCAACGGCAAATTTGAAAATGGAAAATATAAGTCGTCAATCTATGTAAATGCAAATGCATGATAGAACTCAATAAGTGCTGACTTTGGGTGCTTTTCAGTGCCGTTTCTTGCAATTTATAGCAAAAGTGATTTATTGTGATATTACCAAATATACATATTAGTTAACTTTTGTGGAAAATGCACCAGTCCCTTTACTTTTATATTTACGAATATTAATTAATTGGAGGCATGTTGCCGCGGGTTACTGTGCAGATGTGCGGTAAAGCTATTAGTGGAAAATGATACGATAGGAGTCTCAGCCTTTTGTTAACTGTCCACTGGCTCTGGAATATACATACAACACTCGCACAGATTAAAGTGCTTTAATATCCCAACCAATAATAAGAATAGTTGTGTGTTAACCTGTGTTGAGAGGTTATTCTGTACAAGCATAAATTTAACAAGAATAACAGATTTATAAAGAATCATTAGTGTCACTTTTAGTCTCAATTTAACAACGCACGGTGTTAGAGCAGATGAAATTTATTCCAGTTTTATTTCAGGAGTAAGGTATGGTAAAGTCGCCATAGTCCCAGATGACCACAGGTCACCTTCCCTTTGAGGGGAAGAGCTGACTGGTGATGATTTAACCTTAGGATCACCACACCTCAGGCGAGGGGCAAGGTTGAGAGTAACTTCAGCTGGTACGGGAATTGAACCCACGCTGTTGGCCTTGCTTTGCATCAACTGAGCCAACTGAGCTAAACCGGTCCCCCCAGGAGTATTAATTGGAGAAAATTAGTGGAAAAAATGGACAAAAACAACTTATATTTATATAACACTGTCAAAATGATAAAACGTCTCAAGGTGCTACACAGAGGAATTATAAAACAAAATATGACACAAAGCAACATAAGGAGTGATTAGGACAGGTGACCAAAAGCTTAGTCAAATAGGTAGGTTCATGAAGTGTCTTTGAAGAGGAAACTGAGGTTGAGAAATACAGGTGAAGAGAGGGAATCCTGAGCTTAGGGGTCAGTGAATGAAGGCACACCCATCAAAGGTGAAGTGATTAAAATCAGCAATGCACTCGAGGCCAGAATTAGTTGAGCACAGACATTTTGGAGGGTTATAGAGCCAACCTGGTCCCAGCAAAATCCTAGACTTAGCTGTAGGTTCAGTCCACCACTGAGCACCTCCTCCTCGGCCTGGCTGCAGTACCGGTAGTGACCACCAATTCTGGTGGCTCTGCCAGTACTGCAGAGCTGCTGGCCTCTGATTGACCGTCAGCTCTATGAGTCGGGACAATCTCCAGTAGAGGGATGGAATTCTCACTTCCCAATAATTAAAGACACAATAGTTAAAGTAGACAAGCTGGCCACCTCGAAGTAGGTTTGCCCCTGATATTTACATTGGGGAGCCTACCCTCAATATATGATCTGCCCCAATGTTTTCATTTGTTCCAGTTCAGGAGAACCGTCTTTACCTAAAAGAGCGCTAAGAATGTGGGTGTGGGGGGCAGCAAGGTGGCACAGTGGTTAGCACAGCTGCCTCACGGCGCTGAGGTCCCAGGTTTGATCCCGGCCCTGGGTCACTGTCCGTGTGGATTTTGCACATTCTTCCCATGTTTGCATGGATTTCACCCCCATAACCCAAAGATGTGCAGGGTAGGTGGACTGGCCATGCTAAATTGCCCCTTAATTGGCAAAAAGGAATTGGGGACTCGAAATTTTAAAAAAAAGAATGTGGGTGTGCACTACTGCAAGGAGTAGTCAGGATGAATAGCAATGATGTATTTAAAGGGAAGTTAGACGAGAACATGCTGGAGAAAGAAGCAGGAGGATATGCTTTTAGGGATAGATGACATAGGGTAGGAAGAGGCCTCACATACAGCGGAGTCACCATTTGAGGAGAATGGCATGCTTCTGTGTTACAGACAGTTTCTCGTGGGAAAAGTATAAGTTTGGGTGTCCCTGTCCGTTGCGGAGTTTTGAATTCACTGTGCTTGTAGGGTTACTTGGTCAATTGCCCTGCCTAGATGTCAGCCTGATGAATCCTGAAGGTGAGACACTTGTATGGGCAAGTGCCTCTAGTGGGGGAAGTTTGGGGGGGGGGGGAGCACAGGAAGAAGTTATCTGTTCCCCACAGCTTTCCTTATTGCCCTTCAGTTGTGGGTTTTCCTGAGACTGGCTGGTTTATAATATTGGGTGGGATTCTCCCGTACCCGGCGGGGCGGGAGGTCCCGGCGGGAGGGAGTGGGGTGAACCACTACAGCGTCGGCCCGCCCCAAAGGGGCTAGGCCGGCGCCGGAGTGGTTTGCGTCCCGCCAGCCAGCGTGGAAGGCCTTTGGCGCCGCGCCAGCCGGGGCCGAAGGGACTCCGCCGGCCGGCGCGGGTCCGTGCATGCGCGGGAGACGTCATACCCGCGCATGTGCAGGGGGGGTTTCAACTACGCGTCGGCCATCGTGGAGGCTGACACAGCCGGCGCTTATGGAAAGAGTGTCCCCCATGGCACAGGCCCGCCCGTGGGTCGGTGGGCCCCGATCGCAGACCAGGTCACCGTGGGGGCACCCCCCGGGGCCAGATCGCCCCGCCAGGTCCCGCCGGTAAGGGCCTAGTCTAATTTACGGCGGCGGGACTGGCAAAGAATGGGCGGGACTTCGGCCCATTGCAGGTCGGAGAATCGCCGGGGGTGCCACTGCGAGCGGCCGCCGACTGGCGCGGCGCGATTCCCGCCCCCGCCGAATCTCCGGTTGTGTACAGTTCTGGTCGCCTCATTAGAGGAAGGATGTCAATGCTTTGGAGAGGGTACAGATGAGATTTACCAGGATGCTGCCTGGAATGGAGGGCATGTCGTATGGAGAAAGATCATATTATGGAGATTATGGAGCTCGGACTTTTCTCACTGGAGCGAAAGCAGGAAGAGGTGTCTTGATAGAGGTGTACAAGGTGATGAGAGGCATGGATAGAGTGAATAGCCAGAGACTTTTCCCGAGGGCGGAAATGGCTGTCACAAGGGGACATAGTTTAAGGTAATTGGAGGAAGGTATGGGGTAGATATCAGAGGTACGTTCTTTACACAGAGAGTGGTGGGTGCGTGGAATGCACTGTCAGTGGAGGTGGTGGAGTCTGAGTTATTCGGGACATTAAAGCAACTCTTGAACAGGCACATGAACAGCAGCAAATTGAAGGGGTGTAGTTAGGTTGACCTTAGATTAGGATAAATGATCGGCACAACATTGTGGGCCAATGGGCCTGTACGGTGCTGTACTGTTCTATGTTTTGTAATAATAAGGGTATTAGCAAGGACAAATAGGCAATTTTCCTTCACGGAGACAAATTCAGAAGAAGGTATCCGAATCATAGAATTCAAACAAAATAAAAGACAATTTTTTAGAAACATTGGCTTGTGACGATGTAGAATGTACTATGCCAGAAAATAACCGATGCTAAATTATTTGAGGTATTTAAAGAGAAGCTACTTGCCTGGGAAGTAAGTATATTAAAGGATTATGGAGAATAAAGAGTAAATGGAATTAGCTTCCATGACTAATAAAAATGACAGACTGGGTTTAGGGGCAGAATGGTCTGTAAACCTTTTGTTTCCTTTAAACTGTTATATTAAATTCAATTTACTTCAAAATCCAGTTAAAGCTCCATGTGGACATTTATGCAAATTTTATACTGTCATTTTATTATTTTACTGGCTATCTTAAGTGTAACATTACAGTCCCAATTTTAACATTACTCAGCCAGTGCAATCAGAGAAATTTGGTATCTCGCTATCTGTAACCTCACAATAGCAGCTTCCCACCTCAGACGGTACGGGTGACAACACTGAGTGCTGGTGTCGAGAGCCTGACCTCCATTCCTTATTGGATGATGAACCACTTCTCTGGCTTTAACTGGCTGACATGCTGAAAGTTGAAGAGGCGGGTGTAAAGCATGCCTTGGGGAATTGGGATCTGGAACTAGCCCCATATCTGGTTCCTGATTCCAAATTAAAAACTCAGCCCCTGGTTTCTGCCTCTTCCAAATTTTGGGTGGATTCTGTTTTGGATCACTTATGTTCAGGGCAGAAATAGGTCAGAGCTGTAGGTTAATAAGGGTCAAATGATGTAATTACACACATCATCTCTCTCCCCACCCCACCCTGCCCCTTCCACAAACCTCTTTTCATCTCTGCATAACTAGAGACGAGCAATTTTGAGTGATTATTATTAGCATCATCAGCTGTAGTCAAAGAAAGCCAGATGCAGAATGTCAGATTTATCCCCCCTCCCCCCCGCCCCATGCCCCAGGGTGACTTATTTAACTGATGCCTCCAAAAACCTTAAATTTAGGGCCAGATTTCCACGAAGTTGGGCCAACTTCAGAGACTTATAAAAATAGCGTTGGGACCTGATGCAGAAGTTAAGTTCCCATTTTTCAGATTTTTGCTGGTAGGGGAAGGTGTGCTGACAACAAACCAAACAAGATTTCAGTGTTCCAAGGGTCTTTACCAGCAGTGTGCAAATCACAAATTAATGGAGGAGGCATCAATGCTCGCGGTGAATAGATGAGATCTGTTTATACATCATGGTGAAACATTATTTCATCCCCAGCCCTTCAAACATAAAAAGGGTAGGCTGCAGCTGTTAGTCACATTAAAAATACCTGCTCCTGGAGTGCATTAACAGGCCATCTGCTGTGGCTGAGAACAAAACATAAGTCATCAGTTCCTGCAGTGTCAATCAACTTCATTGTTGCAATTTCCCCCAATGTTGCTCATGAGACACATCAACTCTATACTCCCAGAATGCCTTGATCCACTGCAATTCGCATACAGCCACAACCAGCCAACGGCAGATGCCCTGGCCCTACACTCAACCCTGGAGCATATTGACAACAAGGAGTCCTATGTCATACTCCTATTCCTTGAATACAGCTCCACCTTCAACACCATAATTGAAGCCTAGCACATATCCAAACTCCAAAACCTAGGACTTGGCTCTTCCTTCTGCAACTGGATGCTCGACTTCCTCAGCCATGACCACAATCAGTAAGGATAAGCAAGGACACCTCCTCCACAATAGTCCTCAATACCGGGCCGCCTCATGGCTGCGTAATTAACTCCCTACTATATCGCCTATGCACACAAGTCTGTGTGGCAATATTTAGTTGCAACTTCATGTACAAGTTTGCTGATGACACGACCGTAGTGGGTCGGATCTCAAACAACGAAGAGTCAGAGTACAGGAGGGAGGTAGAGAACCTAGTGGTATGGTGCAATGACAACAATCTCTCCCTCAATGTCAGCAAAAATAAGGAGATGGGCATTGACTTCAGGGAGGGAAGCATTATACACACCCTTGTCTGCATCAATGGTGCCGAGGTAGAGATGGTTGACAGCTTCAAGGTGTACACATCAATACCAATCTGTCCTGGTCAACGCATGTTGACGCTATGACCAAGAAAGCACAACAACACCTATGCTTCCTCAGGAAACTAAGGAAATTCGGCATGTCCACATTGACTCTTACCAACTTTTAAAGATGCACCACAGAAAGCATCCTATCTGGCTGTATCGCAGCCTGGTAAGGCAACTGCTCAGCCCAAGACCGTAAGAAACTACAGAGAGTTGTGAACACAGTCCAGTCCATTATGCAAACCCGCCTCCCATCTATTGACTCTGTCGATAATTCCCGCTGCCTTGGGAAAGTGGTCAACATAATCAAAGACCCCTCCCGTCTGGGGTATTCTCGCTTCCAACCTCTTCCATCAGGCAGAAGATACAAAAATCCGAGAACACATAAGAACATAAGAACTAGGAGCAGGAGTAGGCCATCTGGCCCCTCGAGCCTGCTCCTCCATTCAATGAGATCATGGCTGATCTTTTGTGGACTCAGCTCCACTTTCCGGCCCGAACACCATAACCCTTAACCCCTTTATTCTTCAAAAAGTTATCTATCTTTATCTTAAAAACATTTAATGAAGTAGCCTCAACTGCTTCACTGGGCAAGGAATTCCATAGATTCACAACCCTTTGGGTGAAGAAGTTCCTCCTAAACTCAATCCTAAATCTACTTCCCCTTATTTTGAGGCTATGCCCCCTAGTTCTGCTTTCACCGGCCAGCGGAAACAACCTGCCTGCATCTATCCTATCTATTCCCTTCATAATTTTATATGTTTCTATAAGATCCCCCCTCATCCTTCTAAATTCCAACGAGTACAGTCCCAGTCTACTCAACCTCTCCTCATAATCCAACCCCTTCAGCTCTGGGATTAACCTCGTGAATCTCCTCTGCACACCCTCCAGAGCCAATACGTTCTTTCTCAGGTAAGGAGACCAAAACTGAACACAATACTCCAGGTGTGGCCTCACTAACACCTTATACAATTGCAGCATAACCTCCCTAGTCTTAAACTCCATCCCTCTAGCAAGGAAGGACAAAATTCCATTTGCCTTCTTAATCACCTGTTGCACCTGTAAACCAACTTTTTGCGACTCATGCACTTGCACACCCAGGTCTCTCTGCACAGCAGCATGTTTTAATATTTTATCATTTAAATAATAATCCCTTTTGCTGTTATTCCTACCAAAATGGATAACCTCACATTAGTCAACATTGTATTCCATCTGCCAGACCGTAGCCCATTCACTTAACCTATCCAAATCCCTCTGCAGACTTCCAGTATCCTCTGCACTTTTTGCTTTAACACGCATCTTAGTGTCATCTGCAAACTTGGACACATTGCCCTTGGTCCCCAATTCCAAATCATCTATGTAAATTGTGAACAATTGTGGGCCCAACACTGATCCCTGAGGGACACCACTAGCTACTGATTGCCAACCAGAGAAACATCCATTAATCCCCACTCTTTGCTTTCTATTAATCAACCAATCCTCTATCCATGCTACTACTTTACCCTTAATGCCATGCATCTTTATTTTATGCAGCAACCTTCTGTGTGGCACCTTGTCAAATGCTTTCTGGAAATCCAGATATACCACATCCATTGGCTCCCCGTTATCTACCGCACTGGTAATGTCCTCAAAAAATGCCATTAAATTATTTAGGCACGACCTGTCCTTTATGAACACATGCTGCGTCTGCCCAATGGGACAATTTCCATCCAGATGCCTCGCTATTTCTTCCTTGATGATAGATTCCAGCATCTTCCCTACTACCGAAGTTAAGCTCGCTGGCTTATAATTACCCACTTTCTGCCTACTTCCTTATTTAAACAGTGGTGTCACGTTTGCTAATTTCCAATCCACCGGGACTACTCCAGAGTCTAGTGAATTTTGGTAAATTATCACTAGTGCATTTGCAATTTCCCTAGCCATCTCTTTTAGCACTCTGGGATGCATTCCATCTATTCCGTCAACCTTTAGCCCCATTAGCTTGCCCATCACTACCTCCTGAGTGATAACAATCATCTCAAGGTCCTCACCTGTCATAGCCTCATTTCTATCAGTCACTGGCATGTTATTTGTGTCTTCCACTGTGAAGACCGACCCAAAAAACCTGTTCAGTTCCTCAGCCATTTCCTCATCTCCCATTATTAAATCTCCCTTCTCATCCTCTAAAGGACCAATATTTACCTTAGCCACTCTTTTTTGTTTTATATATTTGTAGAAACTTTTACTATCTGTTTTTATATTCTGAGCAAGTTTACTCTCATAATCTATCTTACTCTTCTTTATAGCTTTTTTAGGTGCTTTCTGTTGCCCCGTAAAGATTTCCCAGTCTTCTAGTCTCCCACTAATCTTTGCTACTTTATATGCTTTTTCCTTCAATTTGATACTCTCCTTTATTTCCTTAGATATCCATGGTCGATTTTCCCTCTTTCTACCGTCCTTCCTTTTTGTTGGTATAAACCTTTGCTGAGCACTGTGAAAAATTGCTTGGAAGGTTCTCCACTGTTCTTCAACTGTTTGACCATAAAGTCTTTGCTCCCAGTCTACTTTAGCTAGCTCTTCTCTCACCCATTGTAATCTCCTTTGTCTAATCACAAAATACTAGTGTTTGATTTTACCTTCTCACCCTCCATCTGTATTTTAAATTCCACCATATTGTGATTGCTCCTTCCGAGAGGATCCCTAACTATGAGGTCATTAATCAATCCTGTCTCATTCCACAGGACCAGATCTAGGACCGTTTATTCCCTCGTAGGTTCCATTACATACTGTTCTAGGAAACTATCGCGGATACATTCAATAAACTCCTCCTCAAGGCTGCCTTGACCGACCTGGTTAAACCAATCAACATGCAGATTAAAATCTCCAATGATAACCGCTCTACCATTTCTACATGCATAGCTATTTCTTTGTTTATTGCCTGCCCCACCATAATGCTACTATTTTGTGGCCTATAGACTACTCCTATCAGTGACTTTTTCGCCTTACTATTCCTGACTTCCACCCTAATGGACTCAACCTTATCCTCCATAGCACGGATATCATCCCTTACTTTTGCCTGGATGTCATCCTTAAATATCAGAGCTACACCACCTCCCTTACCATCCACTCTGTCCTTCTGAATAGTTTGATACCTTTGGATATTTAACTCCCAGTCTTGACCATCCTTTAACCACACTGAAAGATTCAAAAACACCTCTTTCCTGCTGTCCAGATTTCTGAATGGCCCTCTTATGGAATGAACTGAAGTCTCCAGGCGTCTTCTCTACTGTGTAGCCCTATACTCCGTATGCTTCACCTGATGTCTATGTATTTACTGTATTTATTGTATGCCCTATGTTTTTCATGCCTCGACTGTACGCAGAAAAAAACTTTTCACTGTACCTTGGTGCACGTGACAATAAATTTAAATCTCTCTGAGCCTGTTGGATTGGATTGGATTGGATTTGTTTATTGTCACGTGTACCGAGGTACAGTGAAAAGTATTTTTCTGCAAGCAGCTCAACAGATCATTCACACAATATATACAATGTACTACATAAGCATTGGCATCGGATGAAGCAGACACGGGTGTAGTGTTAATGAGGTCAGTCCATAAGAGGGTCATTTAGGAGTCTGGTGACAGTGGGGAAGAAGCTGTTTTTGAGTCTGTTCGTCCGTGTTCTCAGACTTCTGAATCTCCTGCCCGATGGAAGAAGTTGGAAAAGTGAGTAAGCCGGGTGGGAGGGATCCTTGATTATGCTGCCTGCTTTCCCCCGGCAGTGGGAGGTGTAGATGGAATCCATGGATGGGAGGCAGGTTCGTGTGATGGACTGGGCGGTATTCACAACTCTCTGAAGTTCCTTGCGGTCCTGGGCCGAGCAGTTGCAATACCAGGCTGTGCTGCAGCCCGATAGGATGCTCTCTATAGTGCATCTGTAAAAGTTGGTAAGGGTTAATGTGGACATGCCGAATTTCCTTAGTTTCCTGAGGAAGTAAAGGCGCTGTTGTGCTTTCTTGGTGATAGCGTCGACATGAGTGGACCAGGATAGATTTTTGGTGATGTGCACCCCTAGGAATTTGAAACTGCTCACCATCTCTACCTCGGCTCCGTTGATGCTGACAGGGGTGTGCACAGTACTTTGCTTCCTGAAGTCGATGACTGGGTATTCTTGGCTATGTTTCAAAAGTTCTTGGGCGGGATTCTCCGATCCCCTGCCAGCCCGGAGAATCAACAGGGGGTGGCATGAATACCGCCCTGCCACTGGCTGCCGGATTCTCCGTCACCAGTTTTTCGGCGGAGGCGGGAGTCCTGTCGCACCGGTCGGGGGCCGTTGGCAAAGGAACCCCCGGCGATTCTCCACTCCGCAATGGGCCGAGTGGCCGCCCGTTTACGGCCGGTCCCACCGCCGTAAATCAAACCAGGTCTGTACCTGCGGGACCTGGCTCTGCGGGCGGCCTGCGGAGTCCTCGGGTGGGGGGGGGGGGGGTGTCTGGCCCCGGGGGATCCCCCACAGTGGCCTGGCCCGTGATCGGGGCCCACCAATCCACGGGCGGGCCTGTGCCGTGGGAGTACTCTTTCTCTCTGCACCAGCCCCTGTAACGGTCCGCCATGGCAAGCGCGGAGAAGAACCCCCCTGCGCATGCGCTGGGATGACGCCAGTACATGCTGGCGCTCCCGTGTATGCGCCAACTCGCGCCAGCCGGCGGAGGCCCTTCGGCACCGGTTGGCGCGGCGCCAAACCCGCAGGCGCTGGCCTAGGCCCCGGCCCGACGCCGGAGTGGTTCGCGCCACTCCTCGGCGCCGGTATGGCCTGCCCCGCCGGTTAGGGGAGAATCCCGCCCCTTATCTCAGTGGGAGGGGTTGTGTAGTTGATATTTTAATTGACAGTCTTAAGAGAGCATTAAAGGATTAGCTCTCTTTGATTGTGGTTGATGAATCAAATTAATTGTTTCAAAAAAACTTGAGTGGAAAACCTTTGAGTGGGTTTCATGAATGCGAGTCTTTTTTTCCAGGATGAGTTAGAGATTTCTTCGATTGGTGGAAGTTTTATTTTCCCCACTTCCACATGGTTCCAGAGGTCTTCCTCTCATTGGTACTGCATGAATGGCTATGGTTGAGGCTTGGAGGGTACAAATGGGGAAAATGGGAAGTGGCATGGGGAGTTTGAGGAGACATGGAGGTATGAGGTTGTATGAATGTGGAATGGGATCTATGAGGGGTCATGTGGATACGTGGGATATCCACGTATCCACGTATGTGGATACGTGGGGTGAGAGGTGAGGGCTATAGAGACTAACATCCCTTTACACAAATAGGCCGAAGTCACAGAGAACCAGTCGCATCTTGGCATTTGCTCCCCTCCAAGGCTGCCTCAAAACTGCCTCCAAGGCCCTATTACATCCCTGCTCTCCTTGAATTAAAAATTGTGCATGCTGGGGTCTGTTCCAAGCAGACACATTTGCTGAATGGGGAGATTTCCCTACTCTAGCTTCTTGCTTCAATGACGAAAATATGGCCCTGAAAATCCTTGCTGCTGTAAGCATTTCAAAAATGCTTTCTGCTCCTCAAAGTGACAATTCCATTTACTTCCAGTGCTTACACACACACATACACACACAGATGCATCCCTTGAATGGATCACTTAAGGTCCTTCACAATTGGCTGCCTTCCAGGTGTCCTGCTGCCAGATTGGAACATTTCATGCTTTCAGGTTCCTGAATTCTTGAAATGAGACTTGGCTGAAAGAATGGCAGAATATCAGCATTTTCTTGAATAGCGTTGTGAAATTTTCTGCGTTCACCTCAGAGTACAGATCACAATTTAATTCCTATATCTAAAGACAAGTCTATTGCATGATATCATCATATTTCATGCATTAAACCACTGAGCCAACTGAAATAAATTGTCACTTTTCCTGATTGTAGTACTTAATAAGATCATGCAATACATTAGTTTTCCGTGAGGTTCAGTTCTGAATATAAATGCGTTTGGATGTTGCAACAAAGGCCAACTAAAAGAATCAATTGTTTGATAAATTCCAACTTCTAGAAATCAATCAACTGGCTGTAGTCTATTTGATTTATAAATACCCGACTTCATCATACACCTGTAGATGAACATCTTTTACGATAGCAGGAGAAAACTAATATAAATTTTGTTCAGCAAATTTGTTAAATAAATTATGTTTCGGATATTAAAGTTCAAATTTCATCATCAAATAAACTGATAAAATGGAACCAATCTAAAATTAAATACTGAACAGATACTAAAAAGGAAAATCTCCCTGGAGGCTTCAACATTGATAAAGGAACAGTTCCTTTGCATTGTAGACAGCACAATCATTTTTCGTTCTGGTAACAAAAAATCACACTTACCTTTAAAGAACACAAACTTCCCGTCAGGCCGTTCATAGACGGCATCAATGTTTGAAGGCAAGCCCCTCCAGAAATAAGCAATTTGCATGGGGTAACCATCCAAAACTCTATTGTTTCGAACACGCCAAAACCAATGGTCCTGCAATTAGACAGTTCACTGGTTAAATGTGTTTTTCTTTGGAATTTGTATGCTCTCTTTAGAGTTGCGTACATTTACACATAGAAAGCAAAATTGGGCGGGATGTTAAACGGGTGACCTACTCAATAGCTGTTCACCCGAAGAATAGGAAATATTCGAAACACAGTTTTCTATTAAAGAACCCGCAAGTTATTTAACACGTTAGTTGCTTTCTGGGCACAGAGTATTTCTCATGCGAGGACTGAAAATGCTGGTCTGGCTTGCACCTGTGGAGAGACAGAAACGGAAGGTAATGTTTCAGGTCAAAGACCTTTCAACAGAACTCCGAATGTCGAGTTCTTTCTCATTTGTTGTTTCCACTAACCCTATAAAAATGCTTGATCATCTTTCAGTTTTCATTTCAGATGAAGGGGTTAAATGTGTAACATTAATCATCCTTTACTCTTTGCAGAGTCTTTCTGTATATTTCCACTATTTCTGTTCTTACTCGATTTTGACAGAGTATTTTGCTTGTTACGAAGCCTTACAAAAGATATGCTAAATAATGCATCAATCACGTAAGTATAAGTTGAAGCTTCTCTGACAAATAACCAGCCCCACTAAACTGTAATTTTGTGCCTTAAAATCTCTTAGCGTTGAAAAATCTCAAGCAAGATTTATTCCGAATAGAAAACATTGAGAAGGGATTTACATTCAAATTGCTGCCTTTCAATACTTCAAATGTGACTTTGGGTGGTAATGTAAAAATATGTAGTGTGGATACAATCCCACATTATACACTTCTTCTGAGTTTCATTTCCATTAATGCACCAATTTTACACTGTCAAAACAGTTTTATGAAGTGATGACAGAATTTTGAATATTTCTTAACTGAGATATTTCGACACTACAATTTGCAAGCAGAAGTTACGTTCACGAAAGAATACCAACTGCTTCTTAATATCAAATTCAGGCATTGAAGGCTAATATGAAGTTTTTACAACTTATTTACTCATTTGCTGCACCAAGATCACATAGCCTTGCAGCACCATTTTATTACTACAAGTTATGATTGTACCATGCTTCTTACACTCATTCACAAGATATAATTTGTATTGCTACAAACCTTTCAAAAATAATTTCACAGATTTGTGAAGGAATTACAATAATGACGTGTGGTGGGAAGAGAAAGCCCAAGCGTTCCAACAGTATGCTGACCATCATGACATACAAAGTTTTTTTTATTTGAAGTCATTAGGGCCATCTATAGATCAAGTTCAAGTGGACAAAATCACCTTCGTTCGCAGGATGGCGTCTCTTCTTAGAGATAACAATAACACCCATCATCGCTGGAAATAACACTTTGAACAACCAGGAATCCATAGTGTCAGCGGATACTCTCCAATACTCTGTGGTAGAATCCATGGGTGTATCAACAGTAAACCACTGCATCAAGTGAAACAGATGACAAATAACAAAGACAGTGGCCCTGAGGCCTAGCTGAGGTCTTCAAAACTGGTGGGCTTTTGCTCACATCAAGACTTAATGGATATATCCTATGGATTTAGTAGGAAAATAACCCCCCTACCACGACATCAGGAATCAAAGATCAACTGCCTTCTAATGTTAACATTAAATACTGCCGAGTTGAAAAGTGCTTTAAGCTCAGTTGTCTCCTTGCCAAAACTAAACTGATCATGTGTTGCAGGGGATAAAATATTAGCATGGATACAGGATTGGTTAGCTAACAAGAAGAGTAGGGATTAAACAATCCTTTTTCGATTGGCAAGCCATAACTAGTGGAGTGCCATCGGGATCAGTGCCTGGTCCTCAACTATTTACAATCCTATATCATTAACGTGGATGAAGGGACCAAATGTATGGTAGCTAAACTTGTCAGTGACACCAAGGTAGGCAGGAAAGTAAGTGGTCAAGAAGAGGTGAGTGTCTTCAAAGGGATACTGGTAAGTTGAATGAGTGGTCAAAAAATTGGCAGTTGGAGTTCTCATAGAATAGAAAAGCAGTACACTATCCACATGGAGAAAGATTGTATACTTCAGTGGCATAAAGTGATCTGGGTGCCCTGGTACATGAATCACATAAGTTGGTTTTCAGGTACAAGTCTTGAGGGAGGCAAATGCAATGTATATTGCAACAGGACTGGAATATAAAAGTAAAGAATATAAAAGTTTTATTGCAGCTGCACAAGGCCTTGGTGAGACCACATCTGGAGTACTGTGTGCAGTTTTGGGTGGCACGGTAGCGTAGTGGTTAGCACTGTTACTTCACAGCGCCAGGGTCCTGGGTTCAATTTGCGGCTTGGATCACTGTCTGTGCAGAGTCTGAACGTTCTCTCCGTGTCTGTGTGGGTTTCTTCCGGGTGCTCCGGTTTCCTCCCACAAGTCCCGAAAGACATGCTTGTTAGGTGAATTGGACATTCTGAATTCTCCCTCGGTGTACCCAAACAGGTGCCTTAGTGTGGCGACTAGGGGATTTTTACACTAACTTCATTGCAATGTTAATGTAAGCCGACTTGTGACACTTATAAAGATTATCATTATTTAAATTGGATTTAGAAACAATTCAGAGGAAGTTAACTCGACTCATTCTTTGGATAAAGGGGTTGTCTTCTGAAAGAATGTTGAACAGTTTGGGCCATTGGATTTTAGAAGAATGTGAGCTGATCTTATTGAAACATATGAGACGCTGAGCGGACTTGACAGGGTGGATACCCAAAGAGTATTTCCTCTTGTGACAAACTAAAACCAGGGGAAAGAGTTTAAAAATAAGTGTTTTCCCTTTTAAGTCAGAGATGTGGAGAATTGTTTTTCTCCAAAGGGTTATTGGTTTGTGGAATTCTCCCCAAGAAACAGTTGAAGCTGGGGCATTGAATTTATTCAAGGCTGAGTTAGACATATTTTTGATCGACAAGGGATTCCAAGGTTATGGGGCAGCTGAGACCACAATCAGAGCAGCCATGATTTTATGGAATGGTGGAGCAGGCTCAAAGGGCTACTTTTGTTCCTATTCCCCCACCATTGGCATACATTAGCTACAGTTTCCGGATGGCTGCAGAGTCTTTCCAGCACTGCGCCAAAGTTGCAAGTCACTTTTCAATTCTGTATGCAAAATTCTCACCTGTCCTTCAATGTTGCCAAAACAAAACTCATACATCACTCCATACCTAGTCAGCCAAATATTCTACCTCTCTTATATGTTGAAGAGACTCTGGAATACGCTGAGCATTTCCCATATCTTAGCAGCCACCTCTCTCAAAGGCCACCATTGATGAGGAAATCCAATACTGCATCAGCTGCAACTGTTCAGCCCTCTAGAAACTACAGCTGTAAATGTTTGACAAGAAAGACTTCAGCACAGTACACAACAGTTGTCATCACCATAATCTTGCACTGCAGTGAGACCTGGACTGTGTATCAGCGACACATAGGAGTGCTAGAGAAATACTATCAGCAAGGCTTGGCTAGAGATGGGCAATAAATACTGGCCTAGGTCCACATCTGTAAAAATGAATAAACAATATAATTCCTCCAGAATCAATGGGAAGATCATTGAACAAATGTTAGTGTCCTTCTTGAAGCCAGTTGGACAAGCTGTCAGGCGAAACTTCTTCAATATCATCTTCAATGGGCTGGACATTGTGTCCAGATGCTCAAAAACGTTCTCCCGACAGACCCTGTTTCCCCAACTCTCAAAAGGCCAGTGTTCCAGGAAAGGTCAAATTAAACGCTTCAAAAATTCTCTGAAGCTCTCGTTGAAGTGCAGCGGCATTGATTAATAATGATAGGGTGTAGCTTGTGACCGATTGTCCAGAAGAGACGAAAAGGAAAAACATCCTGCATTCTTGTTCCCATTACCTGATGTGTCCACAGATCTGCGGATTGGGAATCAGCTTGTTGTTCAGTCACATGAAGACCCATAGCAGAAACCCTCAACTCTGAGTAGACACATCCTCGAACGGGGGACAGCTGAATTCCTTATTGTGAAGAGAGCATACTCACTTACAAATTTATTAGCATGAGGATAACCAGCTTTTATGATTTTTGCTCTTTCGTCAGCAGTCAAGTGTTAAATTGTGTGAAGCCTTTAGAATCATAGAATTTACAGTGCAGAAGGAGTCCATTCGGCCCATCGAGTCTGCATCAGCCCTTGGAAAGAGCACCCTAACCAAGCCCACACCTCCACCCTATCCCCGTAACCCAGTAACCCCACTTCACCTTTTTTGGACACTAAGGGCAATTCAGCATGGCCAATCTGCCTAACCCGCACATCTTTGGACTGTGGGAGGAAACCGGATCACCCGGTGGAAACCCACGCACACACGGGGCGAACGTGCAGACTCCGCACAGACAATGATCCAAGGCGGGAATCGAACCTGGAACCCTGGAGCTATGAAGGAACTGTGCTAACCAGTATGCTACCATGCTGCCCTGTATTCAAACACATTTTTCCAAGACGCTGAGGTAATGCAGTAGGTGAACCATCTAACTTTAGTTATTGCTTTCCACAACTTATTTGGCTCACTGATGAAACACACAAAAACTTTGAATAAATGTTATAGACAATTTTTCTCAATGTTGTAAAAGACCGTACGCAGTAAAGCAAAATGGCGTTGGATTTTAACTGAAATACAATGGACTTTTCCCTCATCTCTTGATGTAGTGAAGAAAACTTTTTTAAAAATAAATTTAGAGTACCCAATTCATATTTTCCAATTAAGGGGCAATTTAGGGTGGTCAATCTGCCTACCCTGCACACCTTTGGGTTGTGGGGGCAAAACCCACGCAAACACGGGGAAAATGTGCAAACTCCACACGGACAGTGACCCAGAGCCGGGATTCAAACCCGGATCCTCGGTGCCGTGAGGCAGCAGTGCTAACCACTGTGCCGCCGTGCTGCCCCTGTAGTGAAGAAAACTTAATAAGGCAATATCGGTTCTCTTCCCTGTGCAAGGGTTCTGAAAATCCGATGTGCAGAAAATCTTGTACTACATAACTCTCTAAATAATTTATCACCTTGCATTGTTTGCCATCTATGTGTTATGAAATCAGATACTGATGTCAGTTGATGCTGCAATCTCCAAAGAACTAAAAAGGTACCTTTCATAATATTTCCGACTTAGAAAGCCAGTTGGAACGGAATTAAAATACATTTCAGATTATAAATTGCACCTGTTCCTTCAGTTCCTCAGTAAATATCAAAATGTTTTGTCGTTACATAAATCACTATCAGAATCCAAAAGGTGTGAACACTGTAATAAGGGTAGAGGTGTTACACTGGATTAAAACTAGATGGAATTTGACTGCACTGATAACACTGTCACTGAGACACAAAAATTATGTCATGGTCCCCGTAGTTAGTCACACATTTTTTTTCAAAATTCCACAGATTTCTTAAAATGACTTTCACAGTTTCTGTTTAATGTCAGGTTCCGGAAACATATTGCATAAATGTTGAGCAGCAATTGAGCAGACAGAAACTCGAGGTGGCAAACCTCTTCAATTCTTTTGGATGAACGGATTCTAGTCTAAAGTTGTAACTAATTTGAAATAAAATTAGACGAACAAAAGTAAAATACAAAGTAAAAGGTTCGATGTGAAAGCAAAATATAATGAAGACACTGGCCGAAATGTTCTCGCCGTTCCTGTCGGAGGGATCTTCCAGACCCGCTGATCACCTTCAGCCCCTGGCGGGCCGCCACTACTAGAACATAGAACATAGAACAGTACAGCACAGAACAGGCCCTTCGGCCCTCAATGTTGTGCCGAGCCATGATCACCCTACTCAACCCACGTATCCACCCTATACCCGTAACCCAACAACCCCCCCTTAACCTTACTTTTTATTAGGACACTACGGGCAATTTAGCATGGTCAATCCACCTAACCCGCACATCTTTGGACTGTGGGAGGAAACCGGAGCACCCGGAGGAAACCCACGCACACAGGGGGAGGACGTGCAGACTGCACACAGACAGTGACCCAGCCGGGAATCGAACCTGGGACCCTGGAGCTGTGAAGCATTTATGCTAACCAACATGCTACCCTGCTGCCCCTGCATAAAAAGATGAGGGGCGGGAAATCCCGCCCACTGGGTGGAATTTTAATCTACCAGACCCACATGCAGCAGGGCACACAGGCAGAGGATTGGGAACCGGTTTGTAAATGAAACAGACTTGCCATGGCTCTTTAACTCAGCTATGGTATTAGCATCATACTTCCGGGTTTTCCAACCAACCAGAGAGAGCAACAGGCATGTCGCTATCTGCCAAATGAATGGTTTCTAGTTAAAGGGACCCCTTTAAAGCCCCCAGAATTGCTGAACAGTGCATTACTTAACGAATCTTCAGGAACCATAGAAATAGAAAGGAGACCTGGGAAGACTGCCACCAAGAGACTTACTGAGGAGGTCCTATGTGAGATCTGAGGGTTGAAAGATAGTTGTTGTTTCCAAAAGGCGGGAGGAAGAGACCAGCCTCTCAAAACCAAGCGTGTTGATGGAAATGTCAGAGGAAGAGAGCAGCAGGAGTGACGTCCCTCAAACTTGAGTTTCAATGGCCTCATGAGGGCAGGAAAGGTGTGTGACATTTGGGCAGCACTCCTCAGAGCACCAGTCATTTAACTCTCTCAAGGCAGCTTAATCCAAATACACACATATACCCTGAACATTTGGCCATCTCACATTTGTGTCTCACAGTCACTCTCCACAAAATCCACCTAAAACCCCCTCCTTTTTGTCCTACCAGGAGAAGAGACTGTAGAACTCAAGTGAGAGGGAGAAAACCAGGGGAACCTGTGGTAATTGCGACCTTGATGGCAACTGCAATGCATGTCCACCAAATCCAGTGGGAAGGACGTCTTGCCCCAGCGAGCTGAAGACATCAGCAACAACCTGTCACGAGAGCCTGAGCTTCCTGAGGCACGGGTGTGTGGAAGTCACCACTGTTGTATATATATCACGTGAGGTGTGTGGAAGTCACCACTGTTGTATATATATCACGTGAGGTGTCATACGGTAAGGCTCCTGTACTACAGGTACGGGGGTAGATCCCTGGCTGCTGGCTCCGCCCAGTAGGCGGAGTATAAATGTGTGGGCTCGCCAAGCTACAGCCATTTCGGCAGCAGCTGTGGGAGGCTACACATCTCTGTGTAATAAAGCCTCGGTTACACTCTACTCTTGTCTCGTCGTAATTGGTAGTGCATCAATTTATTAAGCAGAGATTTTACAACGATGGATCTCCGCATCAAGCTGGATCGCCTGCAGCTGCACCCTCAAGCAGACAACGGCAAGTCGGCCTTCGCACATTGGCTAGCTTGCTTTGAAGCATACATCGGATCTGCGACAGAACCACCCTCAGAGGCACAGAAGCTCCAGATCCTCTACATGCGGCTGAGCTCCGATATCTTTCCCCTCATCTGGGACACACCTGCCTACGCTGAGGCCATGGCACTACTGAAGGAGAACTACACTCAGCAGACCAACAAAATCTACGCCAGACACCTCCTGTCCACACGGCATCAACTCCCCGGTTAGTCTGTGGAAGATTTCTGGCGTGCCCTGCACACCCTGGCGAGGGACTGCGATTGCCAGGCTGTTTCGTCCGTTGAACATTCCGAACTCCTAATTAGGGACGCTTTCGTTAAGGGCATAGGGTCGGAGTACATTCGCCAGTGTGTCTCAGAAGGGGCTACCCTTGACCTTGCGGTGACCGAAAAACATGCAATCTCACTAACAATCGCCTCCCGTAATGTACAAGCGTACGCCCCCGACCGCACGGTGTCACCCTCCTGGACATCATGGACCCCACCAGCGAACACCCCATCGTGGACCCCACAAGCGATCGCCCCCAGCCAACCCCAAGCCTGCGCTGCGTGGCAGCCAACCAACCCCGGGGGACCCAAGTGCTACTTCTGTGGACAGACAAAGCACCCTCGGCAGCACTGCCCGGCACGGTGAGCGCTCTGCAAGGCCTGTGGGAAGAAAGGACATTTTGCTGCTGTGTGCCAGGCCTGCTCGATCGCCACTGTAACCAGACCCATTGACCCTGCACCTCCCATGTGCGACCTGTGGGAGCAGCCATTTGCGCTACCGCCACCCACCGGCAGCCTGTGGGCGCCGCCATCTTCCTCGCCTCAGACCACATGCAGCCCGTGGGTGCTGCCATCTTCCTCGCCTCAGACCACGTGTGGCCCGTGGGCGCCGCCATCTTGCTTGCCTCAGGACACGTGTGGCCTGTGGGCGCCGCCATCGTCCCCCCATCAGGTCTTGTGCAGCCCGTGGGTGCCGCCATCTTTAACGCCACCCACCACGTCCGCCCCGTGGGCGCCGCCATCTCCCGAGCCTCAGGACCCCTGCTCGTCGGGCACCTCATCGGGCTGCTGTTCGCCTGCAACCGCCGCCGACCAGCCAGGGGCTGTCCAACACCAGCCACGCCTCACCTCCATCACGACCGACCAGTCCCGACCGCCCAACCACACGACCGCGTCGACGACAGTAAAGGTTGATTGGCACAAGACATCATGCCTTCTTGACTCCGGGAGCACTGAGAGCTTCATCCACCCTGATACGGTAAGGCGCTGCTCCCTCGCGGTACACCCCATTAACCAGAGAATCTCCCTGGCCTCCGGATCACACTCCGTGGCGATCCGGGGGTACTGCACCGTCACCCTCACCATCCAGGGCGTAGAGTTCAGCGGTTTCCGGCTCTACGTCCTCCCCAACCTCTGCACTGCCTTGCTACTCGGCCTGGACTTCCAGTGCAACATCCAAAGTCTAACCCTGAAATTCGCCGGGCCCCTACCACCCCTTACTGTCTGAGGTCTCACGATCCTAAAGGTCGACCCACCTTCCCTATTTGCAAACCTAACCCCGGATTGCAAACCCGTCGCCACCAGGAACAGACGAGACAGCGCCCAGGACAGGACCTTCATCAGGTCCGAAGTCCAGCGACTGCTTCGGGAAGGCATCATCGAGGCCAGCAACAGCCCCTGGAGAGCCTAAGTGGAAGTTGTGAAAACTGGGGAGAAAAACAGGATGGTCATTGACTACAGTCAGATCATCAATCGATACACGCAGTACCCCTTCCCACGCATATCTGATATGGTCAATCAGATTGCACAGTACCGTGTCTTCTCGACAGTGGGCCTGAAATCTGCCCATCACCAGCTCCCCATTCGCAAGGCAGACCACCCGTACACCGCGTTTGAAGTGGACAGCCGCCTTTACCACTTCTTTAGGGTTCCCTTCGGCGTCACTAACGGGGTCTCGGTCTTCAAATGGGAGATGGACCGAATGGTTGACCGGTACGGACTGCGAGCCACCTTCCCGTACCTGGATAGCGTCACCATCTGCGGCCATGACCAGCAGGACCACGACGCTAACCTTTCCAAATTTCTCCACACTGCCAAACTCGTCAACCTTACGTACAACAAGGAAAAATGCGTGTTCAGCACCAACCGCTTAGCCATCCTTGGCTATGTGGTGCAAAATGGAGTTCTTGGGCCCGACCCCGATCGCATGCGCCCCCTCATGGAACTCCCTCTCCCCCACTGCCCCAAGGCCCTCAAACGATGCCTGGGGTTCTTCTGATACTACGCCCAGTGGGTCCCTAACTATGCGGACAAGGCCCGCCCACTCATTCACTCCACCGTGTTCCCACTGACGGCCGAGGCTCACCAGGCCTTCAAAGTTACCAAGGCCGCGGTGCACAAGGTGGACGAGATGCTCCCCTTCCAAGTCGAGAGCGATGCATCAGACGTCGCTCTGGCCGACACCCTCAACCAGGCAGGCAGGCCCGTGGCATTCTTCTCCCGCACCCTCCATGCCTCTGAAATGCGGCACTCCTCCATCGAGTAGGAGGCCCAAGCCATCGTAAACGCTGTGCGACATTGGAGGCATTACCTGGCCGGTAGGAGATTCACTCTCTTCACTGACCAACGGTTGGTTGCCTTAATGTTCAACAACACACAGCGGGGCAAGATCAAAAATGATAAAATTTTGAGGTGGAGGATCGAGCTCTCCACCTACAATTACGAGATTTTGTATCGCCCTGGTAAGCTCAACGAGCCCCCAGACGCCCTATCCCGAGGTACATGTGCCAGAGCACAAGTGGACCGACTCTGGACCCTACACGATGATCTCTGTTACCCAGGGGTCACCCAGTTCTTTCACTTCATAAAGGCCCGCAATCTGCCATTGAGGAGGTCAGAGCTATCACTAGAGACTGCCAGGTCTGCGTGGAGTGCAAACTGCACTTTTATCGGCCAGACCGAGCGCCCCTGGTGAAGGCCTCCCATCCCTTTGAAAGCCTCAGCGTGGATTTCAAGGGGCCCCTCCCCTCCACCGACCGAAACACGTACTTCCTTAACGTGGTCGACGAATACTCCAGATTCCCCTTCGTCGTCCCCTGCCCCGATATGACGTCTGCCACCGTCATCAAAGCACTCAACACCATCTTCGCTCTGTTCGGTTTCCACACTTACATCCACAGCGACCGGGGATCCTCATTTATGAGCAATGAGCTGCGCCAGTACCTGCTTAGCAAGGGCGTCGCCTCGAGCAGGATGACCAGCTACAACCCTCGGGGAAATGGGCAGGTGGAGCGGGAGAATGGGAGGGACTGGAAGATCGTCCAGCTGGTCCTACGGTCCAAAGATATCCCGGCATCCCACTGGCAGGAGGTCCTCCCCGACGCCTTTCACTCCATTCGGTTGCTGCTTTGCACTGTGACTAACGAAACCCCCCATGAACGTCTCTTTGCCTTCCCAGGAAGTCCACCTCCGGGGTTTCGCTCCCACGTAGCTGGCAGGCCCAGGACCCGTTCTCCTCTGCAAGCACATGCGGCTCCACAAGGCGCACCCATTGTCGAGAGGGTACAGCTACTCCAAGCGAACCCGCAGTACGTAGCGTACCCCGACGGCCGCCAAGACACAGTCTCCCTCAGGGACCTGGCACCAGCTGGGTCCCCACCCCCCAACCTCTGCCCCGGCGCCGCCCTTCCTCCCCCCAACACACCTCACCATAGCCCCTGCTCCAGGACGATCCGTCCTCCCCTTGGTCCCACCCGAGGATGAAGATGAGGTCGACACGCTCCCGGAATCACCGGCGACCGAACCGATGCCTGCATCGCCACCGGGACTGCGGCGCTCACAACGGAGGATCAAGGCGCCTGATCGTCTTAATTTGTGACCTTTCCCTAAAACGTTGACCTATGCATGTAAATAGTCTTCCACCATCCGCGCTGGACACTTTTTTAATAGGGGGTAAATGTGGTAGTCACCACTGTTGTATATAAATCACATATGAGGTGTATTACGGTAAGGCTCCTGTACTACAGGTAGGGGGGTAGATCCCTGCCTACTGGTGGGTTGTTCATTGGGGACTCTGACAGTGGCTTTGACAGTGATCCACGTGGTGATTGAATTACTGCCCTGGTGTCCTGACCTTGTAGGATAGCGGCCCTGTGCCCACTTAGGTGACACCCGGGACACAAATGGCCCCATCTCTGAAATTGCAGATGTGCATGGCGCTGCCGGCATCGATCTTGGACTGGTCCTGGTTCCAACGGACCCGCCTCCTTAGATTATGGATGACAAAGTTCAGGCAGCCCATCAAGAGCTCCGCAGGTGCAACGGTGTCTAGTATTATGAGAAAAGAAAATGTGCCAGCTTCAGCCATCAGCTTCTTATTGCCCAGCTTAAATGTTTGGAACACCCTCTCGGCTAGTCCGTTTGAAGCCGGGTGATAGGGAGCAGTCCTCACATGTCAAATCCCATTGGCGGAGGCGAACACCGTAAACTTTGTGCTTGTAAATGCCGTGCCATTATTGGACATCAGTACCTCTGGAATTCCATTCATACTGAAAATCCGGCGTAGTATCCACACCACTTCCAGCCACTTAGAGTGAGCATCTACCAGGAGGAGGAACATTGCCCCTTGAAAGGGCCTGCAAAATGGCATGAACTCGGGCCCAAAGCCTTCTGGGCCAGTCCCAAGGGTGGAGCAGGACAGCTGGGGCTAATTGTGGTGCTCCTGACATTGGGGGCACTGCTGGGCTATGTGTTCAATGTCTGCATCGAAGTCAGGCCTCCAGACGTAGCTCCAGGCAAGCTCCCAGCTGTTCATTATGGAGTCTAGTAAGTGCGTTACACGCCCACACTTGGGGACTACCACTCAGGTGCCCCATAAGCGCACGCCCTCTTTGATGCTCAGTTCTTGCCTCTTCCCCATGTAAGCCGTCAGTTCCTCAGGCGGAGCCTGATGTTGGGCCCCGTATTGCACCATGTGCCTGACACGGGTTGGTCTGGGTCGAGCCATGAATGTGAGATGCCGGGAGTGAGTCCGTGAAATGAAGGGCAGCTAGTACATCATCAGCCGTGTGGGAGAAGTTGGTGTAGTGGGCAGTGTTAGGCAGCTCAAAGTGTCCGCGGGGGGTATGTGGGCCCTGGAACGATGAGGTAAGTCTGCAAGTAATAGCACCCAGCACTAGCCGAGGGCAGAGTCCAAGAAGTCCTCCTTGAGGAGCCCCAGAAGGGGCTTTCAGTCCCTCAGGATGGTGAAGTGGTGCCTATAGACGTACTGGTAGAATATATGTACGCCGAATACCACGGCAGGTCCTTCTTTCTCCACTTGTGCGTACTATTTCTCCGTATTAGCCAATGTCTCATAAGCAAACGCAATAGGTCGCTGGGAACCATCTTCTATTTTGTGGGTGAGCACGGCCCTGACGCCATAAGGGGATGTGTCGCAGATGAGTATGAGTGGCCTAGAGGGGCCAAAATGAGTAAGCAGTCTTAAAGAGTAAATCTGCTGATTTACTGTGGCAATCGCTTTCTGTTGCTCGGTGCCCCGGGCCCAGAGTTGTCCTTTCTTCAGTAGTCTATGGAGGGGAGCAAATGTCATGGCCAGCTCGGGGAGGGACTTTCCAGAATGATTGGCCAACCCCAGGAAAGCCGCAAGTTCTGCTGGTCCCCCTGGCAGATGGGCGTGGCGGATGGCCTGAACCTTCTCTCCCATGGGTGCAGATTGTCCACGCGGTACCACTTCGGCTGCATTAAAAACACAAAGGCAGACACCAGGCATCTCAAAGCATTATAGCACTTCTGCCAAGTTGCGGAGGTGCTCCTGGTCGAATTAACCGATTGTCAACACATCGCCTAAGTAGACCGTCATGTTCAAAACGATTTCCATGGTCCTCTGAAATATTATGTACGCTGAGGAGACCCCAGATGGTCGCTAGTTATACTCATAGAGCCCCCGATACATGTTGATGGTGACAAATCTTCTTGGGGGCCAGGACCAGATGGAGATACACATGGCCCATATCTAGCTTGGGGAATGTAAGCCCACCAAGTTTGACATACAGGTCCTTGATACCCGGTTTACTGTAATTTTATAATCATTGCAGAGATGCACCAACCCTTCGGGCTTCATTATTGGTATGACCGGCGCCACCCAGTCAGAAAATTGTACTCGTCTTGTGATCCCCAAGTTCTCCATGCAGTGCAGCTCTGCATCGACCTTTAGATGCAAGGCGTATGGAACGGGTCGGATGTGGGTATAGTGCAACTGGGCCATAGGATCCTCGCTTATTCAGGCTACAGTCTCCTTGATGGTTCCCCAAATCTTCCTGGAATATGGTTGGAAATCTGACCAATATTCCATTGGGGATATCTGGGTGCATTTGGCAAACTCTCTGCTGGTTCCAGTTGGAGCTCCAATGGCTCGGGCCACTCCTGTGTACAACTCATCAGGTAACACAACAGTCGATGCCCACAACAGCAAAGAGTGGATAACCACCAGGCTTGGGTTGATAAGTGGCAAGTAACATTCATGAGAAACATGCAGGGCTGGATTCTCCATTCCTGCATCTTAGTGCTAACGCCAATGGAGGATCCGTGGTGTTCCACGATGGAAAAATCAACGCCACATCTGCATCGATTCCGCTACCGTTGATGGGCTAGCACCGGTGTGAAACACCAGCGGAATGCACGAAAAACAGTTGGAGAATCGGCGGGTCAGTGCTGGCATACACAGGGCTGGCAAGCTGCAGCCGTGCATACATCCACACCACCCCAGAAATGCACTGATCGTGCCCGAGGAGATGGCGGTGGTTGTACTGGACCGTAAAGCTGTCCATCCCGACCCCACAGTCCATGTGCTGGCCACCCCCACTACTCCCTCTAGCCCTGGTAGAAGCCCCATGGCCAGCGGTATGGCTCTCGGCGGAGTATGGCGGTTCTGGGCACTGTCCGCATACCCTCTCACTGTCTCCGCAGCCGGCATGCCAGGCTCACGACAGCTAAGAACACACATGGTCTGTACCGTCAGGAATTCAGGCCATTTGAGGCGGAGCATGGAGAGGTGGGCCCGATAATGATATTCAAACGCAGTTGCGACTGCGCGCGGTGCGCCTCTCGATGACGCATTTTTAGAGGGGGCGGAGCATTGCGAACAGGTGTCAAACCGATTTTGGCGTCAGGAACCCTTCTCTGCCTGATCGCCGTTCCCGATTACGGCAGCAGGCAACGGAGAATCCCGCCCGCAGTCGTTGAACAACAAATTTGATGAACTGAGCACAGTTATTTTTGACTCCTGTGTGGACTTGTGTCACCAGTGAATCCTGATTTAACAGTGAATCAATTCATTATTTTTCAATGGTGGATTTCATAATTTCTCAAGGTGCTGCTCGAATTGAAAAAGTGGTGAAAGTGTCCGCTGATATATGCTAAATAGGAATTTAATCCCACCTCACCCATTAACATCACAGCTCCAGCAGATCTTGAGGAAATGTGGGTCTGTCTGAACCCACTTCATTTGCACATCTCTGGAATCTACGTCGCTGCTGTGTACTCACCCACTGTTTGCAATAAGGAATCTGAGGTAATTGGGCACCTAATCAGGACTGTCAATGAAACCTGATCTGGCCATCAAAAAGAAGGATTTGTCATCATTGGGCATTTAAATCAAGTGAATGCCAACCTGATTTGGAAAAGTACTGCCCTTCAACAGATATTATATAAACCTACAAGAATTAATGTTCTTTTGGATAAGAATTCAACCAACCTGTGTCCACGTTAGAAAGTTAGATTTTGTGGCCACTTGTTAATAGTGACCATATTGTCTCATGATCTCCCCAAATGCCAACTGGACATTGCCTCAATGCATCCATCAGTCACTTTGTGAGACTGATGAATGACTCTGATTCCCAAACTTTCAGCTGCTGAATATCTTCCCACTCTTGGCTTGAAGTACTCAATTCTTCTGCCGTTTCTAGTAAATATGACACATTTTACACCTCCATGTTCTCAGCATTGAACACCCATTCTAGAAGTGTTTGAATTCATCAAAGTGACAAAGCTTGAATCACCCACAGGGTGAAGTCTCTTATCTGCAAATATCAGAAACTTTTCCTCAGTGGGGGCTCTGAGCAATAAAAGGAGCACCAAAACAAGGTCTAGCACAGTGTTTTTCAATTTCTTTTGTCCGGCACCCATTTTTGCCAACCAGCCATCCTTCGTGACCCATGCCGATGGACCATCGCGACCCATGACGGCTGACTTTCGTTACCCACCTTTTTCTCTTACCATTAATGTGAGAGGTGAGCCTGCTTGGTCTTCACGATCTCACTCCAATCAGGTTCACAGGAGGAGAGGGCAATGTGCATATTGGGTGCAGGATTCAGCTGATTCCTTTCTGCTGTCTTCATCTGTGTGAGGACGGAAAATACAACCTCGCACATGTAGGTCGTTGTGAAGGGCAAAAGCTACAAAATGCTTGTTTTACTCAGCTCTGGATATTCCTCAGAGACGCTACTCCAGAATGCTGACAGCTTCATTGACTTGTGCCATGTTTTTAACATGCTGTCACAGTTGAGGCACAGACGTTCAGTTTCTTCATTTGGAGTCAGCTGGAAGTTAAAACTGATTCTGGGGTCTCAGTAGGTTTAGTTGTCAGATCCTGGCCTGTTTGTGTCTCTGGTCCTCGCTTCCTTATTACGAAACAATCCATTCTAAATTCTGCAGTCCTGTTGCTTCTTTGCTGCTTACAAAATGGAGGAATTGCAATTGCGTCCAGAGCACGTGACTTGCTCTTTGCCGTCACTTTAGGCAGGAAGACTGCATCGAATGAAAAAAAAAAATCTTCTCCTGGGTCAGAGTGCTGACGTCAGGAGGAGTCAGTCTTTCTCACTGGGCTCCGGGTCTGCGCACTGATGAGCGGGCATGCTAGCACAGCACAGGTGCCATTCTGAAAGTCTGTCGTAGGTGTCATTTTTAAAAGCCGATCGCAGCCGGTATTTTTAAAAAGCTGGCTACTGCAGCCATTGGGCATTAATTCCTGTGATCGGAAATGCTGCGATGCATGGCTCCACGACCCTCCCAACACCCGCCCATGACCCACCCGTGGGTCGCGACTCCAACTTTGAAAATTACTGGTTTAACATACTACTGCAAATGTAGAAGCACACTTCTATCGTGACTGGGCAGTTGAAAAAGGATAATTCGTCGTCGTGGTATCAACATATTAAACTGATGACATAATCTTCCCAGTCCTTTCAGATCATTGCTGTTCATAATGGAGATTAGTCCCATCCATTTTCCAGCACCAACATCATTAATAAATGCTTTGTAGATGTTGCTGGTGATATGAGATCTCTGGAAGTTTCCCAATTGCTGACATTTTGACCGGTGAGGAGGCCTCCTCTGATCCAATCGTAGGAAGTCTCCCAAGAGCTACTGAGAGTTAAACCTGGAAAGTCAGCTGCACCAGAGGCAGTTCCAGCCAAGTTTATCCAAGTCTTCACCTATTTGTTTAGTGTTCTGTTATGCAATATCTTGAATGGTTCCTTTGCTGACGGAGTAACTTCAAGTCAATGGAAACAATCAATTATTGTTACACTGTCAAAGCAACAACACTAGAGAAACAATGCCTCATTGTCCAGACAGGCTGCTTCCCTAAGATTGCGGGGTTGTTAGTGATGTGGTGGTTACCGTCAGGCATTAATCCTCTACTTGACTGCCATCCATTTGGGAGCTAGGCTGGGAGATGGACAACATACTGGCTGATTGATGTTGTGAATAACATCAGTAAACTGGGAATTACCTCAACCAAAATTAGAACAATTTTTCAAAGGCATTTGAAAGGACTGATCATACAGTTGTTGTTAATAAGTTGATAAAGTTAACTGGCATGAGATTCTTGTTCAATGGATTTCAGGCTTCCTCACTGACTGCACTCAGTGTGTCAGTTACTGTGGCTACCTTTTTTAAATGTGTTTAACTAGCACAGTGGCTGTTCCTCAGAGCACACGGCTTGGACCAATTATTTACCTAATCTTACCTAACTTAGTAATGATGCTCTTTCCTAGTTTCAAATACTGGTGCTACATGGGTGACATGACAGTCATGGAATCGAAGCCACAAAGAGTCAATGAGTTTCAGGAAACTCCCAACACCCTCAATTAATGGTGCGGGGAAAATAGTATGCAGTCAAAAGTTATTAAGTTGAATGCCATGTGCATAGACTTTGGTCAACATGAGCACATGTTCCTAAAGTTAGGCAGTTAAACCCTGGCAGAGTTGAAAGCCTTGAAAATTTTGGGGATACATATTCAAGCTGACTTGAAGTGGGATTGCTAAGTGGACAGTACACTAAAAAAAACATGTAAATGGACAATCATGCGAAGGTTCCTCATCCTTTTCAGAATCCCTGTCCATGGCTTGTTGTTGATCTACACCTGCTATATCTTGTGGAGGGAAGGTAAAGGTGTAGTGATATTATCACTAGGCTAGTAATCCAGAAACCTACAGTAATGCTCTGCATGGCAGATGTTGAAATTTGAATTCAGGAAAAACTTGGAATTAAAAGTCTAATTGCCGATTGTTGTAAAAACCCATCTGGTTCACTAATGTTCTTTAGGGAAGGAAATCTGCCACCCTTACGTGATCTGTCCTACATCTGACTCCAGATCCACAGCGATGAAGTTAACTCTCAACTGTCCTCTGAAATGGGGCAAGCAAGGCACTCAGTTCAAGGGCAATTACGGATGGGCAAAAATGCTGACCCAGCCAGCGACGTCCAAATCCCATGAACATCTGTCCCTTGGTCGAATCCACGTTGCCTCTCTGGCACCCTAGCCGCACAAACTACCCAAACCAAAAAAATACAGAAACGCCCCGAAATTGATCAAAGATCCACAGTCATATGACACCATGTTTCCTGTCATAATGTTTGAAAATGTATAAACAGGAATAGGTAACATTTGTACTAAGTTCAGAAAATCCATATGCAATTGACTCAATTTCAGTACTGGTTATCCAGGCCAGAGCAATCGAGTCAACTCAAAGGTTGAACTAAAGGATGCAGGGCAAGAAGGCATCGAAGTAGCACTATTGCTTGTGTGGTTCAGGTCCTCAATTCAATACTTCAGTGACAAAATCTATATGTAATTCAGTGCCTGCAATGTAGTGTATTGGATTGTAATTTTAATATCATATTAAATCAATACTCCTTATTTTAATTTTTGTTCACCACTTCCTTTTTTCCTTCTGAGTTTGTTTATCTATTTTTGTTATTTCTTGAATGTCACATGTACCCATGCATTTAACTTGATTACTCAATGTATAAATTAACCTTTTGACGCAAGTTACAATGCATAATTTCTGTGGCTACAAAAGCAGGTCAGAGGCCAGGTTTTCTTCTGCAAGTAACTCGCCTCTTGACTCCCCAAAGCCTGTCTGCGATCAACAAGGCACATTTCAGGAGTGATGGAATACTTCACTTTCCTGGATGTGTGCAATTAGAAGAACACTCAGGAAGTTCAGCATCATTCAAGATAAAGCTGTCTAGTTAACATCATCAACCACTTTATCAATTCTCTTCCTTCATCAGTGGTGCACAGGGACTGCCGTGTGTTTCCTGACAGGATGTACTGAAACAATCCATGAGTCTGTTTTGATAACACCTTTGAAATCCTCAGCTCCTATCAGCTGAAAGAACAGGAATATTAGCCGCAATGAAATGCTGCCATCTGCAAGATTCCCCCCCCCCCCCCCCCCCCCCCCCCCCCACCCTAGTCACATACAATCCTGACTTGGAAATATATTGCTGTTCCATCATTGCCACTGGACCAAAATCGTGGAACTCCCTAACCTAACAGGACTGTGAGAGTATGTTCACTCTACAAACTGTAGCCATTTAAGAAGGAAGATCCCTAGCATTATCATAGAAATAAATACACACATTTCCAGTGACTCCCATATCCCACGAATACATAAAGAAAATGTAACCGCCAAAATATCGCAGGAATAATTCTTATTAAGATCCTTATATTTAAATACCGATTTCACTGTGTCTAAACTGAAAGCAGACAATGGGCAGGATTGTCCGCACCGTCCACGGCATGTTTAGCAGTGGCAGAGGTGGCCGCCATTGTTCGGCGTCGGGATCTTCGTTACTGTTAACAGGATTTCCCACTGTTTGTAACCTCCGTCACCTGGGACTCACGGTGGAAGTTGACGGGACCGGAAGATCTGAACAGCGGGAACTGCCAGAAAATTCATACTAATGGTTTTAACTATGGTGGGGGGTGTATTATTGTCCAGCTCAAATCAGTGTCCCAATGCTTACGTTTAATAGGCAGATATTGGCTCTCCGTTCATATCCTTCACCAAAGACTTTTTATTTTGGCTCTTCCATCTTGATGCATGCATTTATTAATATACAGTGAGAGTCCTATAATATTGAGATATTAGTATATAGTAGCAAAGAGGCATGCAGGGTAATATAGTCAACTACTCTAAAATACAAAGGATAAATTAGTTGACGCATGACATGTTCCTCAACCTGCTGTAAACTTGCTAACCTTAGCTCTTCTCTGAAGCCTGGAAACCAAAAGGGAAAATGAACGATTTTCAGCTAAGTCTAAAAACAGGCAGTAAAACAATTCCCCAATCGTGGTAACACATCCTGCAATGCCAATATTAAATTATACCATGAACTCTCATCATTCTGACTTAATCTTCGACCTCCGTTCTCCCGCGTCCCACTGCATCTGCCCCCCTGCCTCCACAATGTGCCGCTGGTTCCTCCTTTAATGTCTTTAATGCCCCTCCACCTCATAGCTCCCATCACCAATCTGCTTTGTGTTTCTCCAGTGTCTCCCATTCCCTGATCCGTGTCAATCCTCTCCCAAGTTGCTGGACACCCCTTCCAAGTGCACCTCTGGTAATCTGATGTCTGTTGTTGTTTTAATACTCTAACAGAAGGCTGGACTGTCAGCCAAGAATACATAATGAGGCTTAGTTAAGAGCCCAGAAACCCATCAGCCTGCTGAAATACCAAACCCCCAAATAAAACATTATTTGATTGACAGCTTTGGCATCTCTGAACTCTATTGTCATTTGCATATTCTTTATTTTCACAAAGTTAAAAGGTTTCTAGTGCTTGCAGTTTCTGCTATTTATACTTCAAAGTGTCTGGATGAAACTTTTATTACCTTTTAATACATTTTTTAACATAGTGGAAAGTTATGAATGAATGATTGCTTTTGAAGCTATTTTTATACACATCTTGATGTCACCATAAAGTTAATTGGTTCTCTACAGTATATAGTGGTTCAGAGGGCATGGAAGTGCCACAGTTTAGCATGGGGGCATGAAGTGCCATGGGAGTGGGTGGAGGGGCGTAATTTGGCATTTGGGGCATGTGGGGAATAGTGTTTGTTTGGAGGTCATATTGTGATATGGGGGGCCGGAGGAGGACTTTCTGAACTTACCTTTTAAAAGTTTCCCTCCTGCAGACGATTGTTCACAACAACTTTGGGATGCCACGAACCATGGCTCATTGGCAACCTGGCCTGCCTTCATGAAGGTCTAGAGACATGCTTATCTCTGCAATGGTGCTGGCCATGTCTGGGTGTGAGCTCGCAACCCTAGCAAGCCTAAGCCCATAAAAGTAACTCCTAAAAACTGGAAACCCCAGGAATGGGGTCAGGTATACCAGAATGGGGTCGCAGTTGCCATTATTAAACAGTTCCAAGTCAACCTGATGCGGTGAAAGTATAGGCTTAAAATAATAATCAGGTCCTCCGTTGAATTTGGAAGGACCTGGAGGAAAGTGATTCTTATGTAACACAGTCCCGACCAAGCTCCCTCACTGGCTCCAAGTTATTACTGGGGCCAGGCTGTTCTATTGATATTCATGTAGCTTTATGTGCCAGAAAGTATATTGCAGACTTCACTCAGCTGATTGCACTTGCAAAGCCTAAACAAGATCTCGAATGAACTCATGCCATTTTGAGTGGGCTGACTTGGGAAACCACTGCCAGTTAGGGGTAGATAAGAAAAGAATCATTTAGATTAACAAGAAATCATTTAAATTGAACACATTTTACGCCGATTAAACTGTCTTAAATATTTTAATCGAACTCTTTTGTTTTTAAATGTGTTGGGACTCAGGATGAATACCTGCTCACATGAGATCAGCTTTGAGGATATTTGTTATTGATGTCAATTGAATTTGAGGTTTCCCTGACATTGAAACCTGGAATCATTAACGCATTAAGCAACATAGTTATCACAGCCAAAATAATAGTGGAATTTTTTTTGCAGTAAAAGGGATAGCTTATCTTTCTCTACATCGTGTGTGACTATATTTGAAAACCTCAATGCAACCCTTCTTCCAGAGCTCTAAAGAAGAGTCATATTGGACTCGAACGTGAACTCTGTTTCTCTTTCCACACATGCTGGCACACTGCTGAGCTTTCCCAGCACTTCCTGTTTTTATGTCAAGTCTCCAGCATTCGCAGTATTTCACTTTTACACTTGAAAGCTTCATTGAATTTGATGCTTTTTGAGAGATCACAAGAAGAAAGATGTTTTGATAAATGCAAAGTCTTCTTTTTAATCATTCAACTATTATATATTATTAAGACATTAGTACTGTTTGTGAAATTCAGGTTTTATTCCCCTAATTATAATCTCTTGTATCACTAACTATCACACCTACTGCAATAATCCATATAATCACCGTTTGATTGGTGTAAATGTATGTGTGATTAAGGATAATGACATTTGCTCAAAGTAATCCCGTAAAGGTATGAATTAAAGCTACATTACATGTAATTGCATCAATTTCTTTAAATAAAACGGCAATACATTTCTCCTGAAAAATAATCTTCCCTCTGCCAGAACAGTTCGCCCAAGTAGATCATTATATGAAAATGCAAATCAAGTTTTAACTGTAAATTTTCATCAGATATTTTTAAAATGTCAAAAATACGTACTGCACATACTGTGTGGAAGTCAAATTTTAGGGTCTAAAATTCATGAGGTCGGCTTTTACATGGGTAATGATTCTGAGGGGCTGAAATGCTGGCTTGATTTGGGACCAAGTAAAATCGAAAAAACACTGTCACAATGGAATAAAGCAAAATACAAAAACACCAAAGCATTCAAATAATTATCATTCATAATATGATCGCATTAATACTTAGAATAAATACAAATAAATCTTAAACACATCATTTTTTAAAGCATTTATTTACCGGGACTCAATTTTAGTTGTATTTATTTATTAATAATGTGGCAAAAATTGTGGAATTGGCCAAAAATGCTTTGGCCCGCTCCCGAACATGTCATTTTTTATTGTTTGGCGGGGGCAGAGGGGAGCAGGACTGGGGCTTTTTAAAATGTGTTCATAGGATGTGTGCGTCACTGGCTGGGTCAATATTTATTGCCCATCCCTAATTGCCCTTGAACTGAATAGCTTGCTAGAGCATTTCAGAGGGCATTTAAGAGTCAACCACATTGTTGGGTGAGTCACATGTAGGTCAAACCAGGTAAGGGTGGCAGATTTCCTTCCCGAAAAGACAGTGAACCAGATGGGTTTTACGACAATGGTTTCATGGTCATCATTAGACTTTCAATTCCAGATTTCACTTTCACACCTGCCATGGTGGGATTCAAACGTGGGTCTCCTGATCTTGCCTGGGTCTCTGGAATATTAGTCCAGTGACTGTGCCACCACTTCCCCAGTGGCAGCTAGCCATTTAAATCATTAGCTTCCTCCACAGGATTTTGGCAGGCCACGGGTGGAATCTAGAGGGCACAAATCCCGCGAGAGGGCTATAATGGGATTTGAGCTGGCGACATCTCGGTTTGAGAACTTCCCTTCCTCCTGCCCCTTTAAGAGAACAGTTTGATTGACAGCTACAAGTGGTTGTTTTCCGAAGAGATTAGTTGAAGGAATTAAGTATTGAACGTTTTTGTATCAATTAAAATAGTGATGTTATCAGTCAACATATAACTTCATTTTAAGTCATTGTGGCTTCTGAGGTTTGTTCATGGTGGATTCCCAGTAAGTTGACATGGAGGGAGTAAGGTAAAAGTATGGTGAGTGGGACATGGGTTGGCACTAAGTTGGAATATGGGAAATAAAGAGCCATGGGTATGTCGGAAGCATAGCGGGTATGAGGGGCCATGGGTTTGGGAGAGGGTCATGAGTTGCCATGGGAGTATAAAGAGCCATGAGATTGGGTACCATGAGTATGTAGTGGCACAGGAGGTATGATGGGCCAAGAGGGATGGGTGGGCCATAAGGTGGCGTAGGTTGGCACAGATGGGGCATTGGGAGCATGTGTGGGGCTGATGTTGGTGAAGGCTGGAGGGCTATATTCTGTTTTAATCAGTTTTTCAATTTAATTCAACAAAGTGCTAGAGCACAGAAGTCTAACACAGCCGCTCCCCCACTCGGGAAGAAAAACTAGAACTGTTGGCTGCCATTTTTAAAGTTTGGGTTTGCAGCATTGGGAGTTTTGCGCACCTGACATGGGAGCAAAAATCTGGGCAAATGTTTTCTTTAGCTGAGAAATCAGGAACAAGGGGTCATGATTTCAAGGTAAGTGGACAATCATTCTGAAACATTTCCTCATTTAAAGTGTTGCGAATCTTTAGAATTCCGTACTCCTGAGGGCTGTGAATGCACCATCCCTGAATATTTTTTAAGGCTAAAACACACAGCTGTTTGGTCTCCCATGGAATCTAATGATATGAGGAGGCAAGTGAAGTGGAAGCCAGGTCTAGCACCCTGGCATTATCCCCCTGGCAGAGCCCTGGCACAAGACGCTTGGTACTGCCAGGGCAGTGCAGGAGTTGGGACCAGGGGAAGGCCAGTGGCAGGCCTCAAGGGAGCTCCCTATGGAGGCATTCCCATTATGTGGGGAGGGAGGTGGAGTTGTGTGGCGGGGAAGCGTTCACTGAGAATGGGGGTGGAGTCCCTGGTGAAAATGGAAGGAGGGGGTAGGTCGGGTCACCCTGATGCCTGCTATGTGGAAGGGAGGGGGCCGTGACATTACCAATGAGTCGTGGAAGCAACGTAGCGGGATGGGTGGGAGGTTGGTCCTGTGTTCGAGGGTTTAGGAATTTTCTTTGTCTGCGGGGGGGACCAATGTCTGGGCCACAGGTGGGCTTTAACTGCACTTTGCGATCAGTGCACCGTTTAAAAATGGTGCCCCAAGCTTCGTGGAACCGGGGTTTCCGGCTCTATGAGGCCCTATCCTGACAGAGGGACGGCACACAACATGCACACCACCCCGCCCCCCCCCCCCCCCCCCCCTCTGCTTTTTTGACAAAGTTAGAATATCTGGAGTGAATACCTGGCTGAATTTCTGGGCAGAAACAAGCTATTTTTCAGTCATAACATGACACTTAGCCATATTTGGGGGAAATCACTGCCCTTCAGCCCACGTGTCATACTGGTCATCAAAACACATAGCTATTCTAATCCCATTTTCCAGCACTTGGTCCGTAGCCTTGTATATTCTGGTGTTTCAAGTGCTCATCTAAATGTTTCCATAGTGTTGAAGGGGTTCCTGCCTCTACATCCTTTCAGGGAGCGAGTTCCAGATTGCCATCATCCTCTAGGTAAAGAGGTATTTCCTCAAATCTCCGTTGAATCTCCCACTCCTTACCTTAAATCTATGCCCCCTGGTTATTGACCCCTCCACTAAGGGTAAAGGTTTCTTCCTATCTACCCTATCTATGTCATTCAGACTTTTGTACACCTCAATTAGGTCACCCCTCAGCCTTCTCTGCTTCAAGGAGAACAACCCCAGCCCAGCCAACCACTCTCCATAGCTGAAACTCTCCAGGCCAGGCAACATCCTGGTAAATTCCTTTGCCCCCTTTCTAGTGCAATCACGTCCTTCCTATAGTGTGGAGAAGACCAGAACTGCACACAGCACTATAGCTGTGGTATAACATGTATTTATACAGCTCCATAATAACCTCCCTGCTCTTCTTGCATATTATTTAGAAAACGATAATTGAAAGTAAATAATTTTTCATTTTTGGGAACTTGCCAGGCATCTGGGTCACAATAAGAAAGGCTCCCGAGGGCTACTGCACTCAGGTCCACACGTTCCCAGGTTTGGGAGTCTGTGGAAATTAAGTAAATCCAGACTGGTAATGCCACCTGGGCACCCTGGCAGTGCCAAGGTGCCAACCTGGCAGTACCAAGGGTGCCTGGTGCCAAGGGGAGAGCCAGGGTGCCACTATGTATTTTCCCTGACCAACCAAGGCCCTCCAACAGCCTGGCAGATTCCCCCAGGTGCCGTTCTGTCTGGTCCACATTTGCGTGGACCAGTACTAAACAGCACCCAGCTGGGGGGTGTCATACTATGTGGATATTGTACAGTACATAAAGTGCTAATGTAATGTCGCTACTCTAGTCACTAGATGGTCCTATAGAGCAACCATATAAATATCACATGCCTCTTTGACTTCTGAGAGAAAGTGGGAGAGAGCAAGAGAATTAGAGACAGAGTAGGTGTGAGATACTTTAACTGATAGCACTGTTTAGTATTGTCGATGTGTAGTGTAATCTTTATTTAAGTATACCTTGGTAATATGTTCAAATCTAATTCAGTATAGAGTAATAAATTAGCCTTGTTTGTTAAATACTACTTGCTGTTCTTTGTTAACACTGCAACCTTCAAACACATATCTATTCTAATCCTATTTTCCAGCCCTTGGTCCGTAGCCTTGTATTTTCTGGTGTTTCAAGTGCTCATCTAAATGTTTCCATAATGTTAAAGGGGTTCCTGCCTCTACCACCCTTTCAGGGAGCATCCTGAAAGAACAGGAACCAAGAACATAACATGGTACCAGGCGTCTTTGCTAATATTTTTTAGTTAGATTTAGATAGATTAGCTAGAGTATCGTCGAAAAATAAAACTTTTGTCAAAAAGAGCTTCGACAAAAACCCCCATCGCACTCTACAAGTCAGTCGCATCTAGCAGCACTGAGTGAAAGAAGTGAAAATGGAAGGTCAACAGATTCCTAAACTTGATGTAAATTGGAAAACTTTTAAGCAAGAATTTCAGTTGTATCTCTCTGCTTCGGCTCGAGTCAGCCAGTGACCAGTGAAAAATTGCACTGTTTCTCACTGTGCTGGACCACAAGCCATAGAACTATTTAATGTGTTTAGCTTTGAAAACAGTGACGACAAGAAAAAACTTTAATGCAGTAATGGAAAGATTTGATCTGCACTGTAAGGCTCAAATTACTGAAACTATGAAAGATATATGTTTAAAAAAGGATTATAAAAAGCAGGTGAATCGGTAGAGTCTTTTGTCACGGAGTCTGCATGTTCTCCCCGTGTCTGCGTGGGTTTACTCCAGGTGCTCCGGTTTCCTCTCACAGTCCAAAGGTGTGCAGGTTAGTTGGATTGGCCACACTAAATTGCCCATAGTGTTCAAAAAGGTTAGGTGTGGGCGTGGTTACTGGGTTGTGAGGATAGGGTGGAGGTGTGGGATTAGGTGGGTTGGTCTTACCGGTGCGGACTCGATGGGCCAAATAGCCTCCTTCTGCACTGTAAATCCTATGTTCTATATTTTAGATGTCTCTGTTTAAGAGTGCAGACTTACAACTTTGCTACGCTGACAGATTCCCTACTATGTGACCAAAATAGTGTATGGTGTAAAAAATGAAAATCTTTGTGAGTGTTTGGTTAGGCAGCACAATTATGTCGAGCGAGTGAGTTCGCCGCGAACCAGTATGCAGAAATACAATCTCAGGAAAAAGGCGCGAAAGAAGACAATGTGGCTGTGGTGGTTAAAAAAATGGTGCGCTGCAACTGGCTGCCATTTTGCAAATGATGTTAGCAGCGTGGTGACGTACGCACGTTGTGGCCACACCCACCAAAGAAAAAAATGCCTATCCATTGGGAAAGTATGCGTGAACTGTGCCAAACTAAATTATTACGCTTCACAGTGCCTTTCAAGTGCAAACTAGCCTCAAATTAAAACAAACAGCTCTTTTAACAAGCCAATGAAGATTCGAAGTGTGCAAAATGGATCAAATGAAAGAAAAATTTCTCATTCCGATGCTGAAGCACAATAATATGATTGAGAAGACACATTCTTTGCTGAGAAACAACATTTAAAGCAGACATCATCTGTTAATACGAAGAAAGATTGGAATGTACCATTAAAAACAAATGGGTCCAAAATTTTTTTCAAGTTGGATACTGGAGCTCATGCAAATTTGGTTACTGAATCAGACCTCTCCAAAGTACAGTGTTCTCCTTCAATTGAAGCTACCAAATGCCAATTGAGGAACTACAATGACAACATCATTAGCACAAGAGGATTGTGTTGTCGAACAGTAAGCAACAATGAAATGGGGCGGCACGGTGGCATTATGGTTAGCACTGTCGCTTCATAGTTCCAAGGTCCCAGGTTCGATTCCCGGCTTGGGCACTGTCGTGTGAAGTCTGCACGGCCTCCCCATGTCTGCGTGGGTTTCCTCCGGGTGCTTCGGTTTCCTCCCACAGTCCAAAGATGTTCAGGCTAGGTGGATTGGCCATGCCAAATTGCCTTTCGTGTCCAAAATTATTTAGTGGGGTTACTGGGTTGCGGGATGGAGTGGAAGTGTGGGCTTGGGTGGGGTGCTCTTTCCAAGGGCCGGTGCAGTCTCGATGGGCTGAATGGCCTCCTTCTGCACTGTAAATTCTATGAAAAATCATCCTTGCCAGTGCAATTTTAAATAGTTGATGCCAATAAATTGTCTCTACTCGATGTTGATGCTTGTTTAATGCTAAATCTTGTGAAAAGGATTCACAGTGCCAATCGATGTGTTGGTTCACAGCAAGATGATATAGAGGACATCCTTGCTAGGTTTCCAAATGTGTTTACAGGTATGGGAATGTTACCATTTACCTATAAAATATTGCTTAAAGAAAATGTTACACCAGTAATTCATCCTCCGAGAAGAGTACCAGCCCCTCTCAAAGAACGTCTCAAGCAGCAACTTGATTGTATGCAGCAACTGAACATCATATCCAAGATAACTGAACCTATGGATTGGGTTAGTTCCATGGTATATGTTCCAAAGCCTAATGGTGATCTCCGAATGTGTATCGACCTAAAAGATCTGAACAAGAATATCAGTAGAGAGCACTAATCAATTCCTAAGTGCGAAGAGATTACGGGAGAGATGGCACACGCGTAAATTTTCTCAAATTTAGATGCCTGGAAAGGATTTTGGCAGCTGCAACGTGACAAGTCCAGCAGAAAGCTCTGTACTTTTAATACGCCGTATGGAAGATATTGTTTCAATCGCGTGCACTTTGGAATCATTTCTGCTTCAGAAATTTACCATAGAGCAATGGAAACCATTACAGAAGGTATTGATGGGGACTGGATGTACGTCGATGATATTATCATGTGGTCTGCAACACCAGAAGAGCACAATTCCAGACTACTGCAAGTGCTAAAATGCACTGATTCACGTGGATTGGATCTCAACAAATCCAAGTGTCAATTTTGGATTTCCAAACTGAGGTTTTTGGAAGATCTCATTTCTAAGATGGTGTACAGCCGGACAGTGATAAAGTTAAAGCTATATACAAAATGCCTGCTCCGACAGACAAAAAGAGCAGTCTTGAGAATGCTTGGAGTTGTCAATTTTCTCGGCAAACTAATTCCAAATCTTTTGTCTAGGACGGAAGCTCTTCGACAATTGATCAAGAAAAATATTTCTTTTCCTTGGGTTTCACAACATGATAATGAGCGATCCTCAAATCCACACTGACCACAGCCTCAGTTCTCACATTTTTCGATCCGACAAAGGGGACAAAAATCTCGACGGATGCGAGTCAAGATGGGATAGGAGCTGTTCTTCTACAGAAGACTTCAAATGATCTGTGCAGACCGGTTAACATATGCTTCTCAAGCCATGACACCCACAGAACAACGCTACGGACAGATTGAGAAAGAATTTCTCAATGAATTTTGTCTTCAGGAAAAGATCTGATCCTTGCAGATACATTATCACGTGCTACTGCACATGAAGATATGATTCCAGATCTTGTGCAGGTGATAGAAGCTCAACTGACATGCTAACTGACATGCTAGCTGACACAACCTGTTTCTGATGTCAAATTAAGATTAATTAAAGAAACTGCAAAGGATGAAGTTTTTCAGTGACTGATGGATGGCCAAATGCAGCTGTTCCAACTTCAGAAGTGTTAAAGATGACCTCTCTGTGGTAAATGGATTTTTAGTCAAGCTGGATAGAATAGTAATTCCTACAAAATTGAGAAGACAGATTCTTACCCAGATCCATGAAGGACACCAGGGTATTGAGAAATGTAAGCGACATGCGAGTCAATCCGTGTATTGGCCTGGCATCAATTCAGACATTGAAAATTATGTTTCTGAATGTGACATTTGTCAAAGGAACCAGTCTGCTCAACAGAAAGAAAAATTCACAATGATGGATATTGTTACAATACCATGGACTCAAGTGGGAATAGATGTTTTCTACTTTCAAGACAAAGACTGTCTCATTATTATTGACTGTTACTCAAATTATCCAGACGTTATTAACCTTACATAATTGAGTTTGCAATCAGTCATCAAGGCAACTAAAAATGTTTTTTATAGAAATAGGATACGATTGATTGTTTCGACAGTTGGGAATAGACTGAGTTTTCTCAGTGCTATAATTTTTTTTTTACATAGAATTTACAGTGCAGAAGGACGCCATTCGGCCCACCGGCTCTTGGAAAGAGCACCGTACCCCCTACCCAAGGTCAACACCTCCACCCTATCCCCATAACTCAGTAACTCCACCCAACACTAAGGGCAATTTTGGACACTAAGGGCAATTTATCATGGGCAATCCACCTAACCTGCACATCTTTGGACTGTGGGAGGAAACCGGAGCACCTGGAGGAAACCCACGCACACACGGGGAGGATGTGCAGACTCCACACAGACAGTGACCCAAGCCGGAAACGAACCTGGGACCCTGGAGCTGTGAAGCGTTTGTGCTATCCACAATGCTACCGTGCTGCCCTTCAATCATGTGACGTCAAACCCTTTTTATCCCCATTCCAATGGGATGGCTGAGGTGTGGGCATCGTGAAGAAATTGTTGAAGAAAGCATATGAGGCACGACAAGATTTGTTTGCTAGCTTTATTAACTTATCGAGCTACTCCCTTATCGACAGGTCTCTCACCAGCACAACGTCTTATGAACAAATAGCTGGGTACTACATTATCAAGCCGAACTATACCAAATCTTTATGATAAACCAATTGTAAGCAAATTGAGTCAGCGACAGCAAACTCAAAGCTTGTTTTGCAACAAGTCAGCCAAACAGCAGATTTGACTAGTTCCAGGAGATTGTGAACATGTACAAGATCCAACAGGTGGATGGTCCTGCACTGCTTGTGTTTTAAGTCAGGCAGCTCCACATTCCTGTCTTGTCAAAACATCGATATATAGGAGAAGTCATCATGCATTGCTGAAGGTGAAGCAACCTCCAACTCCAATTCAACATCCAATTAAGCCTCAGCAGTTATTTTTCAACAGTAGGTTTCCTGGATATTTGTTAAAACTGAGTACTTCATCATCTGATGCTCATGCACAGTGGTTAGCACTGTGGCTTTACAGCGCCAGGGTCCCGGGTTCAATTCCCGGCTTGGGCCACTGTCTGTACGGAGTCTCTCCCCGTGTCTGTGTGGATTCCCTCTGGGTGCTCCGGTTTCCTCCCACAAGTCCCGAAAGACGTGCTGTTAAGTAATTTGGACATTCTGAATTCTCCCTCAGGAGAACAGGCGCCGGAATGCGGCGACTAGGGGCTTTTCACAGTAACTTCATTGCAGTGTTAATGTAAGCCTACTTGTGACAATAAAGATTATTATTATTACAAATATCAATCAGGAGTTGGAAAATTCTGACTCACTGACAATTGATTTGAGAAAATCGACGCGATCAAGAAAGAAAACTGATTGTCTCAATTTATGAACTGTAAAACACTCATATAAGTCGTGTCACTTTTAATGACGTTCATTGTTGTATGTTTCCCATACACTATGTATATTTGAATGCAAGTTCACATTTTTCAAAGAAAGGGGTATGTCACAATATGTGGATATTGTAATGCACATAAAGAGTTGATGTAATGTCACTACTCTAGTCACTAGATGGTGCTAGATCGACCGTAAAAATATCACATACCTCCTTGACTTCCAAGAGAGAGTGGGAGAGAGCAGGAGAGAGCAAGAGAAGGAGAGACAGAATAGATTCACGGCTTGTGTCACTGTCTGTGCGGAGCCTGCACATTCTCCCTGTGTGTGCGTGGGTTTCCTCCGGGTACTCCGGTTTCCTCCCACAGTCCAAAGATGTGCGGGTGAGGTGGATTGGCCATGCTAAATTGCCCATAGTGTCCAAAATAGCCCTTAGTGTTGGGTGGGGTTGCTGGGTTGTGGGGATAGGGTGGAGGTGTGGACCTTGGGTGGGGTGCTCTTTCCAGGAGCTGGTGCAGACTCGAAGGGCCGAATGGCCTCCTTCTGCACTGTAAATTCTATGATAAGGTGTGAGATTGTTTAACTGATAGCAGAGTTTAGTATTGTCGATGTGTAGTGTAATCTTTATTTAACTAATTCCTTTGTAATATGTTCAAATCTAATTCAGTGTGGTGCAATAAATTAGCTTTCTTTGTTAAACTGTTTGCTGTTCTTTGTCAACACTACAGCCTTCACTATCCTTAAAGATCAATAACAAAGAACACAACAGGATATACCTGGGGAGGCTGGTAGATGCCGGGAGCTGGTTAGATCTGGCGTCAGCATGGTTAAGTGGGTTCTTAAACACACATAGTCATGCGAGACTGGGTCCTCCCCTGGGGAGGCTGGTAGATGCCAGGAGCCGGTAAGATCTGGCATCAGCACGGTTGAATGGGTTCTTAAACCCACTTAGCCACGTGAGACCGGGTAATGGCAGGACCCAGATCGTGATGCCTCACAAGATCTAGTTAAGATATCGTGAGAAGTACCAGCTGTTGATAAGCCAGGGGGAAGCCTCTCCCAGCACCTACTGGCCGTGGCGCACCCCAGTTTAGCGAGCATTGTGAAGTTCTCATTATGTCTGAAAATGACCCCTATTCCCTTAACATGTCAACATGTGAGCCTAAAAATACATATGACTTCAAGATCTGTTATTTTATTTGTATAAGAAAGAAATGGCATGCAATAACACTTTCCCAGAAAGGATGGAGGAAGTGAACTCAAATCTCAAGAATGTTCAGAATTCATGTTGCAGAATAGAATCATACCAACAGTGAAAATAAATGCGCATTTCTATATCACACTACACTTCGAAACCCAATTTTTGGGCAACAGTGTCTTGTGATGAATCTCCAGCTCTATCACTCCAGCCAGGCTCTGCATGCTTTTGCTGCAGGCTACATTAGCACAGGGAAAGGCTGTTAAAATTAAACAGAATCAAATTCACAATTTGCCATCATGAATCAAGGAGACAAGCAACTGCCGGCAAGTTAATAATGCCAACCATTGTATGTTAATTGGAGTATGAAAGACTTAAACACAACAAAATATGCAAATTTGTTCCGCAACATGTATTAGCACTTCATAATAGATAGAAAGGAAGAACAAGTTCACGAGGGGATTTTGCACCAGTCTATTAGATAATTCACAAATGATGCGGCTCTGTAGCACAGTTGTTAGAACTGCTGCCTCACAGCGCCAGGGACCTGGGTTCAATTCCAGCCTCGCGTGATTGTCTGGGTGGAGTTTGCACATTCTCCTCATGTCTGCGTGGGCTTCCTCTGGGTGCTCCGGTTTCCCCCCACAATCCGAAGATGTGTGGGTTAGGTGGATTGGTCAAGCTAAATTGCCCGTACTGTCCCAAAGATTAGGTGGGGTTATAGGGTTACAGGGATAGGGCAGGGGAGTGGGCCTTGGTCGGGTGCTCATTCAGACGGTCAGTGTTGACTCAATGGGCCGAATGCCCTCCTTCTGCACTGCAGGGTTTCTATGATTCTATGAATGCTGTGTATTTCCCAAACTATATAGAAGTTATTTTTTTAAATAAATTTAGAGTACCCAATTCTTTTCTTTTCCAATTAAGGGCAATTTAGCATGGCCAATTCACCTACCATGCACATCTTTTGGGTTGTGGTGGGGCGAAACCCACGCAAACACGGGAAGAATGTGTAAACTCCACACAGGCAGTGACCCAGGGCTGGGATCGAACCTGGGATCTCGGCGCCGTGAGGCAGCAGAGCTAACCACTGCGCCACCGTGCTGCCCTTATACAAGTTATTTTTGATGTCAGATTCCCTCACATTCATATTTTAAACTGGAATGTCAAGCACACGTCAAACTTTGATTGATGCTTGACAATTCTTTTCAAACATTAATTTCTTGGCACAAATCTACTATCCCTGTTCAGAGAAAGATTTTAATACTTAAAGTATCTAAAAATCTACATGCTGAAATACTTTTAGTCAGTAAAGTGCTTTAAAGTCCGAGTGTTACTAACCAGTGCTCAAAAAGATTATTATTGTTATTATATCCCTGGAATGGCCAGTAATTGGTTATTTTGGAAACCTTGCTGTAGTTAAATTGTTCTGCAGTTTATACAGTCACTAATGTACAAATCTTGTTTTTCTTACTGCAGATATTCTGATGAATCTGCAACCCCTCTACTCCAGCTCCAGGGCGGCACGGTGGCACAGTGGTTAGCACTGCTGCCTCACAGCGCCAGGGACCCTGGTTCAATTTCGGCCTCGGGTGACTCTCAGTGTGGAGTTTGCACATTTTCCCCGTGTCAGCGTAGGTTTCTTCCGAATGCTCCGGTTTCCTCCCACAGTCCAAAGTTCTAAATTGTCCCTTAGTGTCCAAATATGTGTAGGTTCGGTTCAGGGATTATTTGGAAAGGACAGGGATATGGGCTTGGGTGGAGTGCCCTTTCAGGGGACGTTGCAGACTCGATGGGCACTATAGGGATCCAATGATTTGTGTACAAGATGACATACAACATAGAACATACATTGCAGAAGGAAGCCATTCGGCCCATCGAGTCTGCACCGACCCACGTAAGCCCTCACTTCCACCCTATCCCCGTAACCCAATAACCCCTCCTAACCTGTTTGGTCACTAAGGGCAATTTATCATGGCCAATCTACCTAACCTGCACGTCTTTGGTCTGTGGGAGAAAACCGGAGCACCGGTAGGAAACCCACGCAGACACGGGGAGAACGTGCAGACTCCACAGAGACAGTGACCCAGTGGGGAATCAAACCTCGGACCCTGGCACTGTGAAGCCACAGTGTCAACTCAGTTAGTCGGCAGGAATAATGTTGCCCGTCGGCGTTCCTACTGGCATTTACCGCCATACTTTTGAAACTGAGTTGAAATCCTGGAGGCAGTTCCCATGGCGTCACGTTGGCAGGGCAGGTTCAGAATGAACCCACCCCACCAGCAACCTCGGCCTTCAAGAGTTCAGGGCACTCTTTTTAAAGGGCACCCAGTTAAAAACAGAGATCCCCCCCCACCCCCGCCCCCATGAAAATGGAGACCGCCCCTCCCCCCCAGAAAATGGAGAATTCACATTCTCCCGTACATGGGGAACTACATCCCTTTCATGGACAATAGGACCCTCAGCACTCCCCCACACGAGCTCCCCAACGCAAGGCTTCTCTGGGTACTACCCTCTGGCGATTGCCAGGCATTGCTATTGGTACTACCTCCCCAATGGTTTCCCCAACTTTCATGACGGGAACCCCAATACGCCATAGATAGGGGGCAGATTTATGCACCCAAACCTCTGCTTTTCAGCTCATTAATGCACCAATGAGGAGCTTGTCAAAATTTGTGACCATGCAGGGATTTGTCTGCCTTCCCAGTTTCCTCATGGGCTTGAAGATCCTGGCGCCACATTTAAAAAGCAGCCACACCACAGATATTGACTCACCGCAGTCCTGTTGTGTTGTGAACGTCTGCATTACCGTGGTGCCCCAACGTACCAAACCCTCAGCGCCATGGTTCAGCAAGGTTCCCCTGGGAATTCTCCTCCAACCCTTCCAGGGAAGACATGAGTTCCTCTTTCCGAGGAATGGAAGCAGGAGGTGCCCCTATGTCTAGAGGAGAGTAGATAGATGATAGAATGCACCTGCTCCAGAGCAGGAGTCCTTTAGAAAGCCAGGGCCATCCAGACCCCAGGCCTCCAGAGGACATCTGCCAAACATGGCATGGCAGTCAGCAGGCTGCCTCCACTTTCACTGCGGATGTCGGGGCTGCACCTAGACGCAGTGGTCGAGTGATAAAATTAAGAAGATTTGAATGCACTTTGATGGTGCGGGTGTTCATTATTTACTATTATAAATATATTTTAGATTTATCTCTCTCCAAGACGCAGGCATTAATGGTCAGTCAATGTGATGCAAATGCCGCTGTTCCTTTGAGGGTCCCAAATGACTGACATCCCACAATTATCTTCCATCGTGTGCCTCACGTTTCATTAGACTCACTGCAGTGAATCACCTTTAGTTCCACATCTGCGATATGGACAAAAGGCACTTCCTACATGAAAATGATGGTTGGGAAATACACATGGAAGCCTTGCACATGAGGTACACATTATGTGACCTCATGCGAATTGTTCACGGAAGCTTAGTGCTGTTGCACAGAAATCTGTAATTTGTGGATGTTTTAAGTATTTGTCACGATAAACGTTAGAGTCTTTTGCCAAGCGAACTTTGCAATGGTGTTTATTTTAGGATTGTGAGGTTTTAGGACAAGTAGTATTCCTTGTCGAGCACCATTTCCTTTTCATGCCTCCCTGTACTGTTATTTCATGACAATTTTTAAAGACTGAACTCCATTTTTAGTTCCCACTCTCCTCATGCATAACCCTGACAAATGGAAATTGGTTCCACTTGGTGACATTTGGAATGTCTACTGGATGAGAGGAAGTGTGTGCTTTCAGGGGTGTGTGCTCATCATGAGAAAGTTGTCCAATTACACGTGAGGATGCCACTTTGTTCCAGAATGACTGCTTAGCAGTATTTCTCGGAATCCTCTGTTAAGACTCAGAACACAAATCGATATGGAATTTCTTGCATGACTGTGCACTCATTGACTTAGGCTTCACAGAAAGGATTTGCCTTTGTGAGATGGACAATGTCAAGGACTGTAATGGTATGAAAGTGATGTGCCAGCACATCTCAAGTGCTCAGCAGGATCGATGAAGGGAATAAGTTATTAACTGCTGTGTCAAAACTGACTGGGCCACGTCTTTCCCAGATGCCAAGGGAATGCTGGATGTAGACTTGGTAGGCTTCCGATGAATGCACAGCCATGAGTCTTTGTGAATAGTCACATGATGGTCCTGCTGAGCCACTCTCTGTGAGGACAATCCTTGCTCCGCCACTTGCTCCGCCAATCCCAGTCAACACGCAACAATGGCGCTGAGAAGACCGGCCCTGAGGTTCGGTGATGAGGACCTAGGGAGGCTCCTAGACGCAGTGGAGGCCAGGAGAGATGTTCCCCCCGTGGCTCACCCGGAGGGTTAGAGTGAGCCACAGGGCAGCCAGTGCTGCTTGGGACGAGGTGGCAATGGATGTAACTTCCATTTCCCCACAGCCTCAAGGCGCTCAAACGCAGCCTGGGGCTATTCTCCTATTACGCCCAGTGGGTCCCCAACTATGCCCGCCCACTTATCAAGGCCACGATATTCCTCCTGCCGGCTGAGGCCCGCTCGGCCTTCAGCCGCATCAAGGCAGATACTGCCAAAGCCGCGATGCACACGGTAGACGAGTCCATCCCTTTTCAGGTAGAGAGCGATGTGTCAGATGTCGCCCTGGCTGCCACCCTCAACCAGGCGGGCAGGCCAGTTGCCTTCTTTTCGAGAACCCTCCACGCCTCCGAGATTCGACACTCCGCTGTCGAAAAGCCATATGGTGATAATTGTTTCTCGTCACGCATAAGTGAGATCCTGATTTGGTCTACAGGAGCGGCGGATTGCATTGAAAACTGATACTTGTTCTCGTTTTCGGCCTCTTCCGCTATTCATCGGCCTTGTTTCCCTCGAGCGAGAGCGTAACGAGGCTGGAGAATCGCATCCATTATGTCTTGGGACTCAAAATCAAGATGCGGCCTCCGTACTAATCATGCATGAGAGTTTGGAGTTTGGAGAGATGGCGCTGTCTGGACATGGCTCTGTTTCCGGTGGTCAAGCGATAACCATTGATGATGTATTTCCTCTTAGAGCTGCCCTGCTAAGCAGCTGTTACATTGGCGTGTGTGCATCGGTGTGTGCAATAACATTACTATGTCTTGGGGGCTGTCATGGCCACTGACTTGTTGCTGCCTTGGTTGAAGGAATTGCACTATGTGTAGTTGCTTCAGGGTATGTGTGAGTAGAATCCTAATCACAGTCCACAGCATCTACATGTTCCCTAGGCTACAGAACCTTCCAAGAATGACTCCATTGCTAGGATTGAAGGTGGCTTATTTTGCCTCTGAGATTATTGTGAGACTGATGACCTTTTGTGATAGTCTGATGTTGACAATGAATGTGTTGTTGTGTCCCCTGCGTCGAAGTCTGAAGAGAACTGCGATCGTGAAAACTCTTCTTCACCTTATTCCTCCTGAAATCTTGTAGCCAGGAGGTTACTATGTGCATCATGCCCATGTTATTGCATCCTCATGTGGCTCATTTGAATCCTCACTCTCTTCATATAAATCCCCTTCCAAGTCCTCCTTCTCCTCCTAAGAGATGTCTGGATCCTCCATGTTTCTCTGTGGCGACACATCCCTGCTTTGTTGCGCAAGGTTGTGCAGGGCATAGCAAACAATGATGATGGGGGACACTCTCTGCAGTGAGCATTGGAGAGCTCAGCCTGACCAGCCCAAGCATTTGAAATGTATCTTTAACAGGACAATAGTCTGCTCTATTAAAGACCAGATTGCTGAATGTGCAGTATTGTATCTCTCCTCAGATGTACTCTGTGGCTGTCAAACCGGGGTCATTACCATGTCCTCTGGGGGTACCCCTCATCACCGAGGAGCCAACTCTGCCACTGAGCTTCCTCAAATACCTTGAGCACCTTGGAGAGACTCAAAATGTAGGAATATGTAGGACCCAGCACAAACTTGCTGGATCTGCTTTCTCTGGTAACAAATTAGCTGAATGTCCAGAATGAAATCCTTTTCTATTAATTGATCCCACAGGCGGCTGTAAGGGCTCTGGAGACCATATGTGCGCATTGTAGGAAGCCTGAGATTGTAACAAATCCAACAGCTTGCTTCATCCATGTGGAACTGCACATAACGGTGAGCTTTATTGAAAAGGACATCCTTTGTGTATTTGTGTGTCGCTCATCTCCATTCATAAGCTGCATCTTTTGTCAACTCTTAGTCACACTGACGAGGATGCCTCTCCTCTTGTCAGCAGTTGGGTCTTCCTGGAGCCTCGCTGGCTCTTGCCAAAATGAGCTGTGTCAAAATGCGATGGGTCCTCATTCTAATTATAACGATCAAGAAGGCAGCATTGCCTGCAGTCCGCATTCTCCACTCCTCTTGTGTCTGTGTATGGATTCAACTGAGCAATTGATGGTGGTTCTCGTGGAATAGCTTTCCTCCATGTACAAGGCAGGAATGCAGACTCCAGACTTTCTCAGTCTGCACCTCACATACTAAGGCCACTCCTTGCAGGCTGCTATCTTCCTGGAGGACGAGAAGTGGCTGATCATTCCCCTCAGATGTGACTGCGCATTCACAATCCGGGTCTTAATTAGGGTCAAAAGACCCACGTTCTGAGAACCAGTCAGTCTCCAGCGGTCTTGACTATGACTACTGATATCCAATCCTTGCACTTATGTTTCAAATTTAGAATACCCAATTATTTTTTTTCCAATTAAGGGGCAATTTAGCTTGGCCAATCCACCTACAGTGCACATCTTTGGGTATAAACCCACGCAGACATGGGGAGAATGTGCAAACTCCACACGGACAGTGAGCCAGAGCCGAGATTCAAACCCGGGTCCTCAGCGCCGTAGTTCCAGTGCAAACCCCTGCACCACGTGCTGCCCTCCATTCCTTGCACTTATGCCATGACTGCAAATGTTGTGCTTTCAATGCCATGACCAGTGCACTGGGAATATGCAGGCTTGTACACCCCCTGCTGCTTCTGCGCAGTGTAAGGATCCTCCTGTTTAAACCTTGTTTTCCCTGCGTATTCCTTTTATTTTTCGTCATTTTGGCTTTCAGAATTTTTGTACCTGGACAATTACTGGGACCTGCACCTTTAAGATGGACTTCACCTTTAATTTTAAAAAGGAATCCAGCAGTATATGTTGACATCGGTGATGACTTATCTTAATGGACTTCGATGGCAGGCATAATGCGGTTTTATTTCCCCGCGTCTTGACTAACACTCAATGCTGATTGGTGGTGATCATCTCGGAACGTTCCTTACTTTGTAAGACCCCGTGTTTGCTTTCAGTTTTCGTTTTGATCATGAAACTAGAGGGCCATGATTCTGATCTCTCTCCAAAGGCCTGAAGAAAAGGCCTTTCTCTCTGTGAGACCTGCAGGAAAATCCAGTCCAGCACCAGCTTCTGGCAGGGTGGGTTGTTTGAAAAACCTTTTTAAGGCTGACAGTTTATCTGGTGGAGGTTTTCTGCCGAGATACCTCACGAGGGGGCAACCTCCATGAGTGAATGTATCTAGATTTGTTGCCCGAGACAGTCTGATGGACGACAACCCAGAGAGCCAGCGAACACCGTTGCTCACGTTACAAACGAGCACCGCGCCGTCAGGTGCAAAGTGTTGAAGAGGTCGATGTCAAACGGTGCATGCCTCGCAAATCTTGATTACGGCGCACCTTCGTGCAGATGTCCAGTAGAATCAAACCCAGTCGTGTACAAAGTCTGTGACCCATTAACATTTCAGCAGGGGCTATCCCAGTTACTGCATGTGGCGTGGTCCTGTACGAGAATAAAAATCTTGTAAGTCTTATGTCCATCGAGCCAGACGTCAGTATCTTGAGCCTCCGTTTAACCGTCAGTCCACCCGCTCTGCCAAACCATTCGAGGCTGTATTGTATGAGGTGGTGCAGATGTGGCGAATCTCATTGCTTTGTAAAGTTTGAAGTTCAACTCCCGTACCGGCCTCCCGAACAGGCGCTGAAATGTGTCGACTAGGGGCTTTTCACAGTAACTTCATTGAAGCCTACTTGTGACAAAAAGCTATTATTATTATTATTATTATTAAGTGGCAAATTCCTTGCTCGTGAAAGAGGCCCCGTTATCGGTCACAAGTATCTCAGGGATTCCATGGGTGGATAAAGAAATGCGCAATCGCTCGATGGTCACTCTGGTCGTATCAACGCAGAACATCGAACCCAAGAAGGGACTGGTGAAATCAGCATTGCCATGTGAGAGTACCTTGAAGAAATGGGTGTTTAAGAAATGTACCTTTAAGAAATTAATGTTTTTCAGTGATGTCAGAGTGTGGGTGGAGCTGGGCTGTCTGTCAGCTTTTCACTTTCGTTTTAGGCTGTTTGCTGCAGAGTGTGTTTTAGTTTTGTCTTCAGTGTTCGAGCTGAAGCCGGAAGCAGGTATACTGTTGTTCTCTCTACCATGAAAAGATTATCTCTTAATCATTTGGTGAATACAGAATTATAAATGTTTTCAGTAGTGAATGTAAACCTGATGTGCTTCTGTTAAAAGGTGTTTCTTTTGTCTTCTGGATGTTGTTTGGGAAGTTATTAACGATTACTTAGTGTTGTATTCTTTGGGAGTTGTATTTGAATTAATGGTTGTTAAGATGTTCACTATATGTTTTAAAAAGTTTAACTTGAGTTCATAGAATAAACATTGTTAAAACATCCTCTGCAGTGTCGGTTGTGACGATCCTTCACACGATTCCCTCGCCCTTCGCTGGGACAACAATCCTTGCGCCTCACAGGAGGATTGCAACGTCCAAGATCAGCTCTGGCAATTTTGAGAAGAAAGCCTTCATCTCCTCTGGTAGCCGTAATTGCTGCCCATCGTCTTGCACCAAATGTCATACCATGGCAAGTACAGGGTTGGTTTGCGTCCAGTCACAAAGACAGAGGCAGTGACGGGCAAGGAGTCCATGAAGTTCAGGACAGCAATTACCTCGTCTGCCATAGGGAGGTTTGTGGATTCGATCTGCAGGGGAGAATGGCTCACCACATTCACAATCTGGGTCCCTGGGCGGTGCTGAAAAGAGTATTCATAAGCTGCGAATAACAAAGCCCAGTGCTAGGTCCTTGCAGATTCTATTGGCGGGATTGCCTTGTCTTCATGGAACAAGCCTGGCAATAGCAAGTGATCGGTGACAATAAAAAAAAACCTTTTAAACTCTCATATGGAGAACTCTAGTCTTATTTCAGTGAGGCTGATAGTTCATCTGGTGGAGGCAAGTCAGAATTAAACAGACCTGAGGTGGATCTTCTGTGTGAAGGTCCAGGTTAATACAAGTTAAAGTGACTCCCCAAAGGGGATCACACAGCCTGAGAATCCTGCCTGAATGTTCTAGCCAGAAGAACTTATTTAGCAATCTAACTGGTGGTTTCAACACTTCGCGTCCTGGGAAGATAGCTGGCTACAACGATTTCAATATCAGCGACAAAGATATTCACCTCTCTTTCTACCATTTTAATCCTGATCATTTTACCCCTTTCTCTTGTGTGTGTCTGTCTGGTGTTTTTGGTAGAGGATGGGATGGTAAAGGGGCGAGTAGTAGATTAGCTGGCTAGTATTGTACTATAATTATTGCATGTCTTATCTCAATCTCTCTTGTTATAAATAATCAATTATTGTGTATTGCTTACAAATCTGGTGCCTGTAAGTCATTGGAGCAGTCAAGGGCCAAAAATCTCAGAACCTTTTAACAAATTATTGGTTAATTCACTTGTGTTGGAACTCTGGGGCCTGTTGGAATTGACCATGCACTAGCCCAGGGTATCGTAACTGCAGCAAGTGTGACCATTTATTTTTTGACCCTACATGCATTCTGACATGTCCCTCTAAGAATCAGATGTCAATTAGGACTATATGCAACGCAGCACTTAAACTTAATCAGTTGTTGCCTGAATGTGCACCATTACTGAAGGAGCCAAGCTCATTAATTGTTCATTAAGACCCTTTGAGTCCAGCACTCAGCTGAGCCAAGCTCTTCAATGTTTGAGCAGGACAGCTTTAGGGTGCCTCTTCAATCGGCAAAATATTACTGATTAAAAAACTGTATATCGCAGCCTTGAACATATTTAACGATCCAGCATCTGCACCCTCTGCAGTAAAGAATTGCACAGATTCACAACCCTCTTGAGAAGAAATCCCCCCTCACTGTGAGATTATGCCATCTGGTCCCAGACTCTCCCACATGTGGAAACAACCACTGAGCATCTACCGTGTCAAGCCCGCTGAGAATCCTATATATCTCAATAAGGTCACTCTCATTCTTCTGAACTCCAATGAATATAGGCCCAATCTACCGAATGGCCAGAATTCTCAGGTCATTGCGATTCACTTTTCCGCCGGCGGGAACCTGACATTTTCCATCATGCCAGATTTCATGCTCCCGCTTGCTACAATTCATTCCGCTGGTGGGAGCAGAGAATTCCGCCCCACATAACTGACCTGAGGCTGCAAAGGGAGACGTGAAAAAATTCAAATATCTGCCACAGAGAACAAAGAGTTATTTTGCCCAGAGATCTTCCAGTCCAGCGAGATTTTACATTTTTGGGGTGGCACGGTGGCACAGTGGTTAGCACTGATGCCTCACACCACCAGGGTCCTGGGTTCAATTCCAGCAGCAGGTGACTGTCTTGTGTAAAGTGTGTACGTACTCCCAGTGTCTGTGTAGGTTTCCTCCCACAGTCCAAAGATGTGCAGGTTAGATGGATGGCCATGATATATTACCCATTAGTGTCTTGTAGGCTTAGGGGGATAGATCAGCATAGATAGGGTACTCTTTCAGAGGGTCGGTGCAGACTTGATGGGCTGAATGGCCTCCTTCTGCGCTGTGGGGTTTCCATGATTTATTTAAGTACCAGCACATTAAATAATGCATTTTTACAATAAAAACAAATTTTTGGGGGGCAGCATGGTAGCACAAGTGGATAGCGCTGTGTCTTCACAGCGCCAGGGTCCCAGGTTCGATTCCCCGCTGGGTTACTGTCTGTGCAGAGTCTGCACGTTCTCCCCGTGTGTGCGTGGGTTTCCTCCAGGTGCTCCGGTTTCCTCCCACAGTCCAAAGACGTGCAGGTCAGGTGGATTGGCCATGCTAAACTGCCCTTAGTGACCAAAAAGATTAGGAGCAGTTACTGGATGGTTAAGGGGATAGGGTGGAGTGAGGGCTTAAGTGGGTTGGCGCAGAGTCGATGGGCCGAATGGCCTCCTTCTGCACTGTATGTTCTATGTTCTAATTCTTTCAAATGAAGATATAACTTACTGTCCTAACTTACACTTCAGTGAGAAGTAAGTGAAAATGCAAAAGGTTTTGCGCAGCATCAGACTACTGTAAATAAGCATGATGTTTGGTATTTCCTTGTGAAAATTTTGCTTTTAATCTAACATCTAAATTATACAGGTTATGGAGAGATACATTTGGTGCAAAGTTAACAATTATCGTAGCTGGTAGAAATGACCATCTGTAATTGTGAGATACAGTATTTAATTAGATATCAATGACACTCAGAGCCTGCATGGACCAGCTGGCAGATGTGTTCGCGGGTATCTTTCACCTGTCCCTATTCCACTCCGAGGTCCCCACCTGCTTCAAGAAGATCATACCGGTGCCAAAGAAGAACGTGCCTCAATGACTACAGTTCAGTGGCCCTGACATCAATCGTAATGAAGTGCTTCGAGAAGTTGGTCATGAATATGTTACTCCCAGAACGCCTATATCCACTGCAATTCGCATACCGCTGCAACCAGTCCACAGCAGACGCCATCTCCCTGGCCCTACACTCATCCCAAGAGCTCCTTCCCAATGAGGATTCCCAATAACTCATCCCAATAAGGACTCCTACATCAGCTCCTATTGACTGACTACAGCTCTGCTTTCAACACCATAATCTCAGCCAAGCTCATAGCAAAGCTCAAAGACCTAGGACTTGGCTCTTCACTCTGCAACTAGATCCTCGACTTTCTGACCCACAGACCACAATTAATAAGAATAAACAACATCACCTCCTCCACAATAATCCTCAATACCGGGGCCCCGCAAGGCTGCATACTTAGCCCCCTACAATACTCCCTGTACGCACACGACTGCGTGGTAAAATTTGATTCCAACTCCATCGACAAGTTTGCCGACGACATGACCATAGTGGGTCGGATCTCGAATGACGACGAATCAGAATACAGGAGGGAGATAGGGAAACTAGTGGAGAGAACCTAGTGGAGTGGTGTAACGACAACAATATATCCCTCAATGCCAGCAAAACTAAAGAGCTGGTCATTGACTTCAAGAAGCAAAGTACTGTACACTCCCTTTTCTGCATCAATGGGGCCGAGGTGGAGATGGTTGACAGCTTCAAATTCCAAGGTGTGCACATCACCAAAAATTTGTCCTAGTCCACCCATGTCGACACTACCACCAAGAAAGCACACCAGCACCTATATTTCCTCAGGAAAGTGACTTTTACCAACTTTTACAGATGCACAATAGAAAGCATCCTATCTGGCTGCATCACAGCCTGGTATGGCAACTGCTCGGCCCAAGACCGCAAGAAACTACAGAAAGTCGTGAACACAGCCCAGTCCATGACACAAACCTGCCTCCCATCCATTGACTCTACCTACACCTCCCGTTGCCTGGGGAAAGCGGGCTGCATAATCAAAGACCCCTTCCACCCAGCTTACTAATTCTTCCAACTTCTTCCATCAGACAGGAGATACAAACGTCTGAGAACATGCAGGAACAGATTAAAAAACTGCTTCTTCCCCGCTATTACCAGTCTCCAAAACGACTTTCTTTAGGACTGACCTGATTAATACTACACTCCTGTATACTTCACTCGATGCCTGTGTCTATGTATTTACATTGTGGACCTTGTGTTACCCTTTTATGTATTTTCTTTTTAGTTTATTTTCTCCTATGTACGAAATGACCTGCTCGCCCAAAAATACTTTTCAGTGTACCTCGGTACACGTGACAATAAACAAATCCATAAACAAATGCATCCATCCATGCTGAATGCCACCATTCAGTGCTGAACATTAATAATGGGTTTTGTGGGGCAGCATGGTGGCGCAGTGGTTAGTATTGCTGCCTCACGGTGCCGAGGTCCCAGGTTCGATCCCGGCTCTGGGTCATTGTCTGTGTGGAGTCTGCACATTTTCCCCATGTTTGCATGGGTTTCACTCCCACAACCCAAAGATGTGCAGCGTAGGTGGATTTGCCATGCTAAATTGCCCCTTAATTGGCAAAAATGAATTGGGTACTCTAAATTTATAATAAAAAATAAATAAATAATGGGTTTTGTTCAGCTGGCTTTACAGCAAAACCGAATGTGCCACAGGGATATGCAGGTAAAATCTAACAACAGACTCTTGGGGCTTTAACTCATTTTTTAGAGACTGCTGTGAATAGTTGCTCCACCTGAAGGTCAGCACCTCCACTGTCAGGTCAACCCTCAACACCTTAATAAAATAGATTTACTGATGATTTAAGAACAAATTCTGCTGTGTAATTTGAGGAATTGACCATTTATGACCCATTTGGACACCACAGGGCATTGTTGCAAACAGTAACTAGTGTGAAATGTCATCTGTTAAAACCAGGAAAGAATTAGTGTGGGAGGTTGTTTAACCAAGGATGCTTGGATGCCAAAATTGAGTTTTTATTATTTGTTTAGTAGCTCAGGCTGTGTAAATGACCAGAAATACAGGTGGATTTAGGTGGTGTCAATGAGAGTGCACTTTGGTTGTGTTTGATTTGTGAATTTAAGGTATTACTCCTGTTCTCATAGAATCATAGAAAATAGAAGTAGTAGACTATTCGTCCCTTTGAGCTTGCTCCGCCATTCTTTACGATCATGGTAGATCATCAAGTTCTTCCTCCATAGACAGATTTTTAAGAAATGCTGACAAAAAACTTTCCTTTCATCGGTCCTGCTGCTTCTGATGAATCCTTTGCATGCTCATTGACACCTAGGGCAGGATTCTCCGACCACCCCGCCAGGGTCGGAGAATCGCCGGGGGGGCGCGAGAATCCCGCCGTTCTGACGCTGACTGCCGAGCGGCCACCCGTTCCAGGCCAGTCCCGCTGGCGTGAAATGGACATGGTCCATCCTGGCGGGACCTGGCTTGTCGGCCGTCTAGCGGAGTCCTCGGGGGGGGGGATCTGGCCCCACCGATCTGCGAGCGGGCCTGTGCCGTGGGGCACTCTTTCCCTCCGCACCGGCTTCTGCCAGGCTCCGACCTGGCTGGCGCAGGGAAGAAAGCCCCTGCGTATGCGCAGGAAACACGTTGGCGATTCTGCGCATGCGCCAGAGCACGCTGGCAGTCCTGTGCAGCCAGCCGGCGGAGGCCCTTCAGCGCCGGTTGGCGCGGCGTCAACCCCTCCAGCGCCGGCATTGCCCCTGGAAGTGCGGAGGATTCCGCAACTTCCGGGCGGCCTGATGCCGGAATGGTTCACGCCGCTCTTGGCTCCGGTACGGGCAGCCCCGCCAATTCCGGGAGAATCCCAGCCCTAATTTCGCTAAGTGAATCTGAAACAGGAGCCAGGATTCTAACATACATAAGGATTAACACTGCTGGTTTCAGGGGCTGTTAGGAACTTCTGAAATATAGGCCTAACACAACGATTGTTGGTCCCAGAAATTGGGCCTTTTACATGTACATGTCTAAAGCCATCTATAGTACAGGGATCAATGATCTATGCTTGTGTATTTGCTCACAACCACCACTGTGGTAACTGAGGCAGTGTGTGAGTCAGCAACTAATGACTGAGCCAAGGAGCTCTTATTATCAATAAAGACTAAAGAGATAATTATTCTGCCTCTCTAGGTGGGCAGTCTTCCTGCCAGGAGCACATACCAGAAACTCAGGCATGCACTGCACAACATTTCCATGCATTCATTTAAATTAATATATGTTCCCGGCAGGCAAGGCTGCCTGCCAGGACTGCTAAGCTAGAAAATTACTCATTAAGAATTGGTTTGAAAAGCAGCTTGAATTCTACACAATGTTTAAACAAAAAAACTGGCACATAATATAATAGCAAGAGGTGATATATAATGGTAATGGCGGTTGCCTGATAACTGGGAAAACACAAGACTTGCCTGTTCGAAGCATTTATATTTATATGGCACCTTATCCAACCTTTCAAGGACATTTTGAGGCACTTCTCACACAATGAATTCATTAAAGTGCATCTCCTGGGGGGCAAAAAATATAATTATAGAATGATACAGTACAGAAGGAGGCCATTCAGCCCATTGTATCTGTGCTGATGCCAATTAACTCCACCTCCTTACCTATTCTTCATACATCTGGAAATTCTCACCCTTCATTAGACCTCAGCTGGTACATTGTGTACACCTCTGGGCGCCACACTACAGGAAGGATGTGAATGCATTAAAAGGAGTTCAGGTGAGGTTTACAAAAATGGTTCCAAGGATGAGAAATTTCAGTTACGGGGATAGATTGGAGAGGTTGTGACTGTTCTCCTTGGGGGGGGGAGGAGGCTGAGAAGAGATTTGATGGAGATGTTCAAAATCATGATGGGGCTGGACAGAGTAGAAAGGGATACATTGTTCCCTCTCGTAAAAGGATCAAGGATAAGAGGGCACTGATTTGAAGTGCTTTGCAAAAGAAGTAAATGTGATGTGAGAAAAAACTTTTTCACACAATGAGTTGTTCGGGTCTGGAATGCACTGCCAGAAAGTGTGGTGGAGGCAGGTTCAAGAGGGCATTAAATGATTACTTGAATAGAAACAATGTGCAGGGGGTTTGGGGAAAAAGCAGGTACGATGGACCAAATGGTCTCCTTCTGCGTTGCAACAATTCTGAGGTTCTGTGATTCATCTAATTCCCTTTGGAAACATTTTATTAAATTTGCTTCCACCACCTTCTCAGACTGTACATTCCATTCCAGATAATAACTTACTGTATAATTATCTTTTCCTTATATTTAGGTTAGTATCCTTGCTTTTATAGTCTCGGCATTTATTTATAAAACCTAAAATTATGTCAATCTCTCGAACAGCCTTCTCAACTTTTTCCAGAATCTTCAGTGTACATACCATTCAGATCTCTCTGGACTTCCTTTAAAATTGTAGCATATATATTCCTCCCACCTCCAAAATGCAATACTTTGCGCATCTCATTGTATTATGGGCCATGATAGTATATCATGGAGTTCACCTGACCCACAACTTTTAATAGATTTTGGTTCTGAGGAGCACAAGGACACACTTTCCAGGTGTTATGCAACAGAGATCTAAAGTACTTTTAAACAAAACAATGTTTATTCTATGAATCCAGTTAACATTTTATAAACACACATTAAACATCTTATCAACTACCAACACAAATACCTCCCCCCCCAAGATACAGTACTCTATAGGTAACCCTTAGTAACTTTCCTAACAACATCCATAAGCCAAACACCCTTTTTACCTACAAAACAGTAGGTTTGCATTCCTTACAGAAACAGGTGTTACTTTGAAATTATCAAGTGCTCCAGAGACATTCTTTAGCATGCAGAGAGAGAGAGAGACCAAAATACACCCTCGGTTTGAATTCAGCTCCCCAACTGAAAGTCAAAAGTAAAACTCAGAGCCACAAACGGCTTCCAGCTCAAAACGAAAGTACAAAGCAGAGCCAGAGCCCAGCTCCACCCACACAATTACATCACTGCAGCCACTTGAGAAGACAAACATTTCTTAAAGTGACATTTCCATGACAATTGGTGCATTTCATTTGCATGTGCAGGCCCATTTCACCAATCCATACTATACCCCCCCTCACTGTTAAGTACATTTTTGAGTTTTGTGTCATCTACAAACTCTGAAATTATGCCCATTATATTGAAATCTATGTCAATAATATATATCAAAAAGAGCAGTTCCAACACCAATCCCTGGGGGACACCACTTCCCTCTTGTCTGAAAAATAACCATTCACCAACTGCTCTCTGCTCTCTGTCCTTCAGCCAATCATGCATCCATGCAGCAACTGTTGTTTTAACCTCATGGGCTTTTATTTTGCTAATAAGTCTATTATGTGTACTTTATCAAGCACCTTTACACAACATTACCGATACTAACCTCATCACCTCTCCTCATTACTTTGTTAAAGAAATCAATTAAATTAGATTAGCCAAACTCAGTTTGCCTTTCACAACTTTGTGCTGCGTTTCATTTATTAACCCAGTGGTTTTCCAAGTGTTAATTAATTTTGTACTGGATTGTTAGTTTCTCCATGACAAAGGTTAGGCTACCTGGCCTATAGTTGCCAAGTCCATCACACCCTCCATTTTGAATAGGGGTGTAACATTTGCCATCCTCCAGTCCTCTGGCACTACTTGCATATCGAAGGTAATTGATAAATTGTGGTGGGAGCATTCCACTTTCCATCCTTACTTCCCTTAGTAACCAGGATGTATCTCATCCAGGCCAGATGGTTTTCTACTTTGCATGCTACCTTTTAACTACCTCCATGCATCTATTTATATTTTACCCAATGACTCCATTACTTCCTCTTTTACTGTAAAATTTACAGACTCTTTTTCTTTATTGGAGACTGTTGCAATGGACCTATTCATTACTTCAGCTGTGCTCTTTGCCTCCACAAGAAAATCTCCTTTTTGATCCCAATAAGCCCTGACATTTCATTTACTACCCTTTTGTATATTTTATAAAATACTTTTGTTTTGCTTATATGTTGCCCGTAATCTATTCTCATTCACTCGCTTTTCTCTGTTTATTTCCTTTTACATTTCTTCTCTCTCTTTTTAAAAAATCAGTTTGTTTTTTTATTGAATTTATTTCATTTTAATCTCATCTCGGGAGTTTACATTTTAGATGCCTTTCCTTTCCCCCTCATTGAATGTGTATCCAAACTATCTCCTCTTGCATTACTCATTTGCTGCCTTACCTATCAATCATTTCATAGAATTTACAGTGCAGAAGGAGGCCATTCATCCCATCAAGTCTGACCCGGCTCTTGGAAAGAGCACCCTATTTAAGCCCACACCTCCGCCCTATCCCCGTAAACCAGTAACCCCAGCTAACCTTTTTTGGACACGAAGGACAATTTATCATGGCCAATCCACCTACCCCGCACATCTTTGGACTGTGGGAGGAAACCAGAGCACCCGGAGGAAACCCACGCGGATACGGGGAGAACGTGCAGACTCCACACAGACAGTGATCCAAGCCAGGAATTGAACCTGGGACTCTGGAGCTGTGAAGCAACTGTGCTAACCACTGTGCTGCCCAGAGCATTACATGCTCTGTGAAAGCCATTTTGTCTGGAGGGCTTCCTCAGAAAAGCATATTAACACTTACTCTGGTCTCTTCTGACTGCTGTGCCTCATTGACGATGCAGAACCTCATTGTCAGGTCGATAAAGACTTACCAAGATTTTTATTTAAGTTGGCAATGTGACGCCAATGACTCTTGTATGTTGGTTAAGCCCCTGCCTACCTGATGTGGGTGACCTACCCTGCCTGTCCGGTGGGTTAATCAGGTGGTGGAGGACATGCACATGTCAGAAACATGATGCAACGCGATGTAAACCACACATTCCAACCAAATTGTAAACTTACAGTTATTCAGGTCTGGCAGATAGGGTTAAAATACACCCTTAACGAATGGGCTTCTCCTATACTCGTTTCTCCCCTGGTCTCTGACTGGACTACAAGAATTATTCATCCAAATTCAGTACAGTTGAGGTCTAAAGTCAATCATGAACTCAAACAAGATCAATTTTGATTTTTCAGTAATTACCCAACTTGCCAAAGTTGATTGTTAATTACAACCTCTTACTTAAGCACAACAAAGCCACGACAAAATTCTGGAAAGTGTTCTGGACTAAGGACTTAAGTAGTCTCAAGACCAGTTCAGGTTTATCTAACAAGTGTACACAACATCTTCTCAAATCAAACTCTGCTAACTGATTGACCCAGTCAGCAGAATGTAGCAGTGTGTAGTTCCAATCCTGCAGGATAACTTTGTTATTTATTCGCTAAATTATGAAGAGCTGAAGAAAAATGAATAGCACAACAAATTATTCCTGGGCAGGCTGACGATGTATATCCCACTTGTTTTTTTACAGAAAGCTAATTCAGTCAGTCTTCCATGTATTTATACCTGTCCCTGAAAACACCGATGCTTCAGAAACTAGAGGTTGCATTTACAGAATTCAATACAACAGGGCCTGTACTTTCAACAGATTGCTGAGCCCCACTTCAGCACAGTTGGAAACATATTGTATGAACTGAGAATAATTAAATGAGCAAAATGATGTATAATAAAATAGTTAATTATGAAACTTATCTTTCTCCTAGCCATCTGGCCCCAATTGTAATGATTTGCTGTAACAATGTGCTGTCCAGCATCAAAACTATCAATCTACAAAATATGCACTCCTGCTGCTTTTAATGTGAAGATTCAGCTTTATAATGTACAGAAGCATGTGGAGCTACTTGAGTGAAAACAAATTTTAGATTAAACATTTAAAAGTTGTGCTCTCATTCTCTTCCTTTCAGGGTGGTCACGAAGCAATGTCAGAACTAAAATACTATGTGAAGGAAAATTAACACTTCTTAAATTATGAAAGTGGACTTATAATTTTAATAATAACAGCTGCCTGTATATTAAGTGCTGAGTATCATAGGCCTGGATGTTTGTGCAGTCGCGGAGACTCTGTATCATATCCAAATTGGCAGATGAACCCTGGTGTCGGTGGGACCCAAAGATCCTGCTGGTACGAACAGCCAGAAGGTTCTGGCCAATGTTTCTTATATGATTTTCAGATGGTATTAGTTTCCAACTTAGAAATCTCTCTCGTCTAAAAGAGAGCAAGATTGTGTGGAAGAAAAAAATGTATATTTAATGCAACATTTTAAAACCCACTCCAAAGTAACAAGAAAAAAAAATACACAATCTTTTCTCTCTGGAAGGAGATTTATTTGAGTAATAAATAAACAGTGTCAAAGAAGGCCACATCAATCTCCCAATATGCTCAGATGATCCTGGTCCCAGTTTTGGTTACACCATTTAGTTCTACTCATTCTTCCAACCACTCTCTCTTCAATATTGAAAATTAACCAGCAAGTGAGTGAAGTGCTCTCCATGCATTGAAGGGGAAAGATCCTTTACCAATTGTCTCAGTGGAAGGCAAAGTTGGTAATGTAACTTGATGTTGCATATTGACTTTCCACCACATGTAATGGCTTGAGGTCGATAGCTCCAATAGGATCAAAAGAAATTGCTCTTCTGGTTGAATCTATCAGTTAGCTCAGTTGGCTGGATGGCTGGCTCATGGTGGAAAGAGAAGCCAACAGTGCGGGTTCAATTCCCGTACCGGCTGATGTTATTCATGAAGGCCCTGCCTTCTCAACCTTGTCTGAGGTGTGATGGTCCTCAGGTCCTCAAAGGGGAGAACAGCCTTTGGCCCTGTGGGATTGTGGTGACATTTACATTTTTGATCACTGAGTGGAAAATCTGTTGCTCAAGTCTAAACTTAGATATATACACATTAATAATACTTGAACAACTCTTACCTTAAAAACAAACATTTCACCCCGTAAGATAGCCAGAGTGTTGAAATTGCCATCACAGATGTTAGGCTTGGCACCTGGAAAGGAAGGTTTATCCCTAGTCGGCGGTCGAGGAGGTCTTGGTTGTCTGCTAGGCTTTCTTGGATCAGATGGTGGATTGGAACGATGTGGTGGTACTGTAGGTAAAGGTTTTGTAGGATGTGTAATCTTATCTGGTGGACCTATTTAAAAGTGTGGACAGATACCTATTAAATCAAGAATAATAGCTACTTACTTTCAGATATTAAAATTTGGGTTAGATTTCCAACTTGCCATCTGAGTATAAAACTAGTATTGAAGAACATAACCTGTTATAGAGACAATCCATAAGACCATAAAACATAGGAACAGTATTAGATCATTTGGCCCATCGAGGCTGCTCTGCCATTCAATCATGACTAATATATTTCTCATTCGTATTCTCATTTTCATCCAATTATCCTTTTCACTGTTATCAATGGGAAACGTCAGTTTTATGCCTGAATGACAAGTTGAAAGTCTACACCATGAAATGCAGCTACACACCATATATCTTCTGGATGCCCTGTAAGTCATCTTGAGGAAGCTGGAAGTTTTCTGTATCCATATATTGATAAAATGGGGCCATGATTGCACTGGGATCATTGGAGTGTTCCAAGCCTAGTGCATGGCCTAGTTCATGAACGGCAACCAGGAATAGATCATTACCTGAAAATAAGAAAGAAAAATTGTCTAAATTGACTGGTAACTTGTATTGTTTTTTTTAACAATGCGGTCAGTTGTGATAATTTGTAGGTGAAAATGATACTGGTGAAGAGAGAAGGAAATAAGATAATTACAGAGAAGGGAACTGTCATAAACACATGAAAAGATGATTTTACATTTATTAAGCAAATTTCAGATTTAAACTTCATATTTGGTAGTTGTAATATTAGTAGGATACTCTTTGGAAAGTTCTCAAGCTTTCCTCCCCTATATTGGAACTGCATGGCAGCAGTCAAAGCATTCCCAGTGTGGGAGAATATCTGAAAAGTCACTGACAAAACTCTTCTACCAACCTTTGATACCATCACCATTCCAAATAAAATTTTGAATTTACAATTCATCATATTAGCCCAGATATGTATTTTTTGAAACAAGTATATTCCCTTCAGGGAATGGTTAGTTCAGTTGGCTGAACGGCTACTTTGCAATGCAGAGCAACAGCATCAGAGCAGGTTTAATTCCTCTACCAGCTGTGGTTATCCTTGAAGGTCCTGCTTTCTCGTCCTTGCCCCTCAGCCAGGGTGTGGTGACTCTCGGGTTAAAGCACAACCAGTCAGTTCTCTCTCAAAGGGGAGAGCAGACTCTGGGGCGACTGTAACTTTCACGGCAGCACAGTGGTTAGCATTGTTCCTTCATAGTGCGAGGGACCCGGGTTAGATTCCCGGCTTGGGTTACTGTCTCTGTGGAGTCTGCACATCGTCCCCGCATCTGTGTGGGTTTCCTCCGAGTGCCCCGCTTTACTCCCACAAGTCCCGAAAGAGATGCTTGTTAGGCGAATTGGGCATTCAGAATTCTCCCTCAGTGTACCTGAATAGGCGCCGGAGTGTAGCGACAAGGGGATTTTCACAGTAACTTCATTGCACTGTTAATATAAGCCGGAGAAAATGCTGGAAAATTTCAGCACGTCTGGCAGCATCTTTAGGGAGAGAAAAGAGCTAACGTTTCGAGTCCGATGACTCTTTGTCAAAGCTAACAAACAGAGAAAGTGGGAAATATTTATACTGTGGAGTGAGAATGAAAGATGAGTCATAGCCACAGAAACCCAGAGAAACCGGGTGCTAATGGCCACAGAAACCAAGGGACTCTTTTAAGGCCTCAGACAGGATACAGGATAAATTAGCGTGGATAAATGTGATGTTATCCACTTCAGACAGAGGAACAGAATAGCAGAGTATTATTTAAATGGTGATAGACTGAGAAATGTTGACATACAAGGGAACTTGAGTGTCCTAGTACACCAGTCACGGAAAGAAAGCATGCAGGTACAACAAGCGGTTAGGAAGGCAAATTGTATGTTGGCTCCCAATGCCAGAGGACTTCAGGATGTCTTACTGCAGCTATACAGGGTCTTGATAAGACCTCAGCTAGTGCATTGTGTGCGGTTTTGGTCTCTTATCTTAGAAAGCATATAATTGCCATGGAAGGAATGCACCAGACGGATTCCTGGGATGGCAAGATTGTCGTATGCGGAGAGATTGGGCAGACTGGGCTTGTATTCACTGGAATTTAGAAAAATGAGGGGGGATCTAATTGAAACCTATAATAATAATCTTTAATGTCACAAGTGGCTTACATTAACACTGCAATGAAGTTACTGTGAAAAGCTTCTAGTCACCACATTCCGGCGCCTGATCGGGTACATGGAGGGAGAATTCAGAATGTCCAAATTACCTAACAGCACTGTGGGAGGAAACCGGAGCACCCGGAGGAAACCCATACAGACTCCGCACAGACAGAGAACCAAGACAGAGAGGCAACAGTGTTAGCCACTGTGCTACCACGACACTGGGTGCAGGGGTGTTATTTCCTCTGGCTGGGGGAGCTAGAACAAGGGGTCACAGTCTCAAGATAAAGAGTAGACTACTTATGACTGAGATGAGGAGATGTTTCTTCACTCAGTGGGTGGTGAACCAATGGGATTCTCTACCACAGAAAGTTATGGAGGTAAAGGGCAGCACGGTAGCATTGTGGATAGCACAATTGCTTCACAGCTCCAGGGTCCCAGGTTCGATTCCGGCTTGGGTCACTGTCTGTGCGGAGTCTGCACATACTCCCCCTGTGTGCGTGGGTTTCCTCCGGGTGCTCTGGATTCCTCCCACAGTCCAAAGATGTGCAGGTTAGGTGGATTGGCCATGATAAATTGCCCTTAGTGTCCAAAATTGCCCTTAGTGTTGTGTGGGGTTACTGGGTTATGGGGATAGGTTGGAGGTGTTGACCTCGGATAGGGTGCTCTTTCCAAGAGCCGGTGCAGACTCGATGGGCCGAGTGGCCTCCTTCTGAACTGTAAATTCTATGAAAATCACTGAATATGTTTAAGAACAAAATAGATAGATTTTTAGACACTAAAGGTATCATGGGGCATGGGGAGAGTGCAGGAATGTGATGTTGAGATACAGGATCAGCCATGATCATGCTGAATGAAGGAGCAGTCTTGAAGGGCTGAATGGCCTTCTCCTGCTCCTATTTTTCTGTTTCTGTACCTGCCCTTACTCCAATTTTGTTAGGCTGGTGAGAGGATTTACCTGGATTGAGTGAAGCCCATAAAAGACCAGTCTTAGATCTCAGCCAGGAAAAGGGGGCAGTGGTGCAGAGGAGGTTGGGGTTGGGGTGCGGTGAAAGCAGAGCACCTGCTTTAGACGTTCCCTTCTGGCTCCAGGCTTGTCCCCCTTAAGACTTGGTGGCTGCTGGACTTCTCCTGCTCCTGGCCTTCTGCCCAACACCTTGATGATCCATGAGCTTTACCACCCTGGGACTCCTATAAATTTCCTTGTCCTCTGTTCCCAGGACTTAGGTTCAGGCACGTTGGTACACACCCTCTTCTGTCCATCACAGCTCTTGTCACTGCAGGGGCTGGCGAGCTGCTGGCCAAGGCAGGATTCCTCCCGGGTGAGGGGCGGATGTCCTGCCCTGCAGTCAACTGAAGCTCGCTTGAGCATCAAGTGGCTATGGGGCACTTGGAATCAGCGGGGATCAGTACCCTTAAGAGTATTGATGGGCAGTGGGATCTGGGTGTACAGGTCCACAGGTCACTGAAAGTGGCAACACGGGTGGAGAAGGTAGTCAAGAAGGCATACGGCATGCTTGCCTACATCGGTAGTGGCACTGAGTATACAAATTCACAAATTATACGGCAGCTGTATAAAACCTTAGTTAGGCCACACTTGGATCAATTTTGGTCACCACACTACCAGAAGGGGATGTGGAGGCTTTGGAGAGGGTACAGAAGAGGTTTACCTGGATGTTCCCTGGTATGGAGGGCATTAGCTATGAGGAGAGGTTGAATAAACTCGGTTTGTTCTCACTGGAATGATGGAGGTTGAGGGTCGACCTGATAGAAGTCTACAACATTATGAGGGGCATGGACAGAGTGGATAGTCAGAAGCTTTTTCCCTACTAGGTTTGAGGTGTGAGGGCAAAATTTAGAGGAGATGTGCGAGGGAAGTTTTTTATACAGAGGGTAGTGGGTACCTGGAACTCGGTGCTGGAGGTGGTAGTGGAAGCAGATACGATAGTGACGTTTAAAGGGTGTCTTGACAAATACATGAATAGGATGGTGATAGAGGAATACGAACCCCGGAAGTTTTAAGGCAGCATGGTCGGGGCATGCTTGGAGGGCCGAATGGCCTGATCCTGTGCTGTACTTTTCTTGGTTCTTTATTTGTTCTTTGTTGACTTTTTAGATGGTGGGACAGGCAACCCCACCATCTGAAAACATCAGGCCATTATCTTGTCTAGGATCCCAAACCCAATTATCTTTCAGCCACCCCGTTAATGCTGACTGGTATATTCTGGGATAAAATTTACTTTCTTCAATTTCTGCTGTTCTTCAGGCAGTAAACCACGGAAAATGAGAAAATCATGCTTTCTAATACCCTTGTCCATACAATCAGCAGAATGAAACTGAAAAAATGAAGTGATTTCCTGCTTTGATATATTTTATCTTGGTGGACCCATTTTTGTCTCACTTGCTAAGTCTCACAAGCTAACAATTCAAATGTTCGGATAAAAGTATTTAAAATCATCTCTCTTCTTTAAACTTTGAATAAGATTTGATTTGAGAAAATGCTTGGGCTTTGAGTTCCATAGCTCTTGTTGCGTGTTCCTCCGTGCTTTACTTTGTGTCATTACTCAAACATTTGCATGGCAATTCCAGAAGTGTAGACTTTCTCTGAGCAATTGCCCTGTACTGTGAACTGACCAAAAATATAAATTGCAAACTTTGATTGTTCCTGTAGGGTTGTATGAATAGCTTTTCAGAAGAAGTTAGAAGAATTAAAACCTATTCTAACTTCTGGGTAACCCTCAGGCGACCACCCCCGCCCCGCGCTGGCCTGATTTTCACCTCCCTCTCCCAAACCTGACTGGATATCCTCCTGACCCAACTCTCCTCCAGCTCTGCAAATCCACCAACACCCCAAACAGGACCCCACCTGAAACTCCTCCCCCACCCCTCCCAGATCTGGGGCGAAATTCTCCGACCCCCAGCAGGGTCGGAGAATCGCCTGGGGCCGCCGAAAATCCCGCCCCCGCCGTGGCAGAGATTCTCCGCCACCCGGGAAGTGGCGGTGGCGGGAATCTCACCACTCCGATCAGAAAGGCCCCTGCGGTAATTCTCCGGCCCGGATGGGCCGAAGTCCCGCCGCTGGGAGGCCTCTCCCGCCGCCGAGGTTTGAACCACCTCTGGAACGGCGGGATCAGCGGCGCGAGCGGGCCCCGGGGTCCTGGGGGGGGGGGCGTGGGGCGATCGAACCCCGGGGGGTGCCCCAACGGTGGCCTGGCCCGCGATCGGGGCCCCCCGATCAGACTCCAGGCCAGTGCCCTGGGTGCACTATTTCTCCTCCGCAACCGCCACGGCCTTCGCCATGGCGGAAGCGGAAGAGAACCCCACATCGCGCCAACTGCCGCTGACGTCACTGCCGGCGCATGCGCCGACCAGCGAAAGCCTTTCGGCCAGCCCCGCTGCCGGGGCGCCGGTTTTTTGTGCCAGTCTTCTGGTGCCAACCGCTCCGACGCAGGGCTAGCCCCCAAAGGTGGGGAGAATTCCCCACCTTTGGGGAGGCCCGACCCCTGAGTGGTTGGCGCTACTCCCTTATGCCGGCACCCTCCATCACGCCGGGTAGGGGAGAATGCCTCCCCTGACCTCTCTCAACACTGACCCACATCCCTGATATTCGAATGCCCACCTCACCTGATGGCTCAATACTCCTCCGCCCCACCCCGTCCCACCCACCAAATGTCTGTCCTTCCCCACCCTTCCACTCCTATCCCCTTACTTTCTCCCTGACTGGTCAATTTCAATCGGATCTTTAAAGTTACCGGGTTTAAACCTAGAAACTAGTGGCTCAATTCTCCAGCCTCATTGCACCCTTGCTTGAACAAAATGAGGCCGGTGAATAGCGGGAGAGGCCAAAAACGAAAACCCTGCCAGATGGCAAACAGTTGCGGTGCAACCGGCCAACTCCCATAAGCAAAATCGGGACCCTCAAGGGAACAGGACATCCCTCCTGGCCTCCACTGCGTCTAGGAGCCTCCACAGATCTGCATTCCTGAATTTTGGGGCTGGTCTCCTGGGTACCATTGTTGTGAGCTGGCTGAGCATGTGCTTAAGTGCTGCTCAACCTTGTTAGCTGGTAGTTGGCGAGCGCAGTGCCGGAGAATCGGCTGGTGAGCCTTCATTTGCAGCGAGAGGCCCATACGGCCTTGTTAAGTGGACCAGTTAATGTTGAATAGCATTCCAGCCTCGTTGGCCTCGTGTCGAGAAGCTCGCAGCAGTTCCTGCTCATTACCACACTTAGGAATTTTTCCAGAGAATCACACCCTAAGTTTTTCGTGCCCTAAAAAAGGGACATGTCCTCCTTCAATCTAACTCTGCCGGATTGTGTTGCTGGGCTTCAGGGGTAGCTTTGCTGCCTGGATCTCGCTCGGCCTGAGTCGCAAGCTTAGGTGAGACAGGCTCAGAAGAAATGTGGGGTAGGCAAGAGCAGATGGATTGGCAATCTGATACTCCAAGGAAGTTAGGGCCAATTAATATTACTTAACAGCTCAAACTTTTCAGGTGGCGGAGCTTCCCTTCCTGCGGTGGGCAGTGAACACATTGCCGCCGATACTGCCTGCCCTGCAGACATTTAATACTCCAACAAGCATTGGTTGACTGGAGATGCTCCTCATGCTGGAGGAATTCTGCCTCAGTGAGCTGCCAGACAATCTGATTGTTGGCTACTCTCTGGTCTCAGAATCTGCAGTGGATGGGACTGGGAGTGCAGCAGTCCGCAGAGTCGCAGTTGTGGGAGTCGAGGGCAGGATAAATGTTGGGGGTCTCTGGCCAGGCTGAGGAGGTGGAGCCCAGGGATGGGGGGGAGGGGGGGGGGGAGGATGTTGTTGGAGAGGCCCATGGTGGGATAGTGGAAGCAGGGGCCATATATTTGAGGGAATATCCGATGCCAAAAAACAGCCATTGATGTTGTGTCTCCTGCCCCACCCTGAAGCATGAATATAGGGTTACTTTTTGGGCTCCCTCAACCATGAATTCTTCCTGACAGGCAGAAAATTTCAGCTGGGTGGGAAATAATCATTATGTGTTGTTGTTAACATATCATTTAAAGGCCTCAACTGGGGCAAGGTATGAGATGGAACAGCGACGGTGGTTGGTGACTGTCCTAGGCTACACCTATGAAAACTATTCAAATGATTTTAAGGCCCGTCACCCCCCACCCACAAACCCACCATAAATCTATCCCTGTGAAATAGGACAGCAGAGCCATTCACTCAAACCTCGTCTCACCAAGCATTGGCTGGGTCTGCCTTCGGGGAGATTGAAGAAGTACATGTGCAAAAGACACAAATGGCCGATTTAAATCATTAGTGGATGCTATTACACTACTGTTCATTTTGATATAGGGAAGTGTGAGACTATTACATAAATTAATACACTCAGAGCACTAAACAAAGTTTTATTCCAACCTCAAAAAATGGCAGAGCTGAATTTGTAACAAGGATGCTGAGATGAATGGTTGCCATCATTATGGTGATGATCACTTCTCACATTTTAGAAGTTCCACTTAATTAGCCAAATATGTCGTAATATGTTCTACTCTGGCTTCTTGGTAATAAAAGTGTGGAGTGTAACTTGTTAATCCTGTAGCCATTGCAATACAAATGTTAACCTTTGAGTGTTAAAGCTATGACTTAACAAATACTGAGCTCATTACTTTTACTACTCCACTTCTCCCAATAAATGTAGATACAATCCAAAAACAGAATTGATCAAAACCACCTAAATCCACAGCATGACCTTTGCAAAACGTAGAATGGTTGTGAAAGCAACTTAAGACCTCCTTGGGGTTTCAAAACCATGCACTTGCATGGTTTCATTTGTCATCAGAAGTTCATAATCAGAGTGATCACTCACTGGTAATCATTTCCTCAAATTATAAATATTTGGAATAAACAGTCAGAGCAGTAAAGGGAAGCACATTTCATTGTTTGAAATCTAATTGGCTGCTTTGATAAGAATTATTGTACTCGCCAGGTGAGCTTTGATGGGCTCAAAGGCCTTTTCCTCAGTCTTGAATTTTCTTACATTGTGTTCCAATCATGTCCAGCATTTTATTACAATGATAGAATCTCTACAGTGCGGAACAAAGCAATTCAACCATCTGAAAGAGCACCCGACCCAAGCCCACTTCCGCACCTGATCCCAATAACCCCTTAACCTAACCTACACATCTCTGGACACAATTTAGTATGGCCAATCCACCTAAGCTGCACACCTTTGGACTGTGGGAGGAAAGCGGACCACCTGGAGGAAGCCCACGCAGACAGGGGGGAATATGCAAACTGCTCCACACAGTCACCCAATGCCAGAATTGAATCTAGACCCCCAGAGCTGTGAGGCAGCAGTGCTAACCACTGTGCCACCATGCCACTCTAACAGAGGAAAGAGTAACCATTGTTACATAGCATGTTTAAACATGAGATTCATTTCCTCTGCTATGTCAGAAATACTTATGAATTGAGTATTTCATTGCTTTGGGTGACAAATGGAATAAAAATATTACTATATTTTCACTGCTAAATGAGCTACAATCAAGGTTATTTTAGCATTAATAACTTTGTACAGAGACTATGGGATTTGGTTTGTTACTTGATTATAAATTAGTCTGTTTAATATTTTCACGGGTTTTGCTTCGATGGGACAGCAGCAATAAACTTTAAAGTTAATGTAACACAAGATACAGATTTTCATCCACGGGTCAAGTGTACAGAGTCAGTAGAACTCTTGGCTCTGTTAACCGGACATTTAACAATGTGCATTCACGTGTCATGTTTTTGGCCTGGGGAGCCAGGCTATATTGAGAGAAAAGGTGTACCCTCCTGGAAGTAGTGAGGAGTTGGAGGCAGGTCTGGTGCAGGCTAGGTGACTTAGGCACATACAAACAGTGGGCCTTCAGAAAAAGTAAGAGGTCTTACAACACTAGGTTAAAGTCCCACAGGTTTGTTTTGAATCAATGGCTTTCGGAGCGCTGCTCCTTCCTCAGGTGAATGTGAGGTGAACATTCACCTGAGGAAGGAGCAGTGCTCCGAAAGTTAGTGATTCAAAACAAACCTGTTGGACTTTAACCTGGTGTTGTAAGACTTCTTACTGTGCTCATCCCAGTCCAATGCCGGCATCTCCACATCATAGCTTCAGAAAAAGGTTGCTTGTCCATGGATAACTTTCTGAGCCTTAGAGGAGAGGCCATTGCCTTGTCAGGTGAATGTAAACATTATAAATGTTGTCTACTGACCCTAGAGCAGATGCCCATCATGGGCATTCCCTGTGAGAGAATTGTCATTGTTGCTGCCTCATCAAAGTGTATTCTACTGAATCACTTAAAGCATGGAGTGGATTCACAAGGCACAGCCACAGAGATGGCATTGTCTCGCCACCACTCCCTTGTACAGATATTTTGAAGTGATGTAGTTCGCTGCCAAGATTCAGTGGATGAATGGTCAACAGTGCCATATTAATACGCCATCCACTTGCCCTTTGCCATCTATCAGGATACACCCACACTGTTGACCCTTGACTCGGTCAATCATGGATGCATACTGTCATGGCTTAAGAGTGTGACTAAGAGAGAATAAAGTAGTTAGTTGGACTGCCAGTGGTCATGGATGACCTTAAAGTCACATCCTCAACATTCATGGCACCAAATAAGTGCACAGCCTTTCTCTTCACCATACCGTAACAGTAATCACTGATGATGTGCAGGAAGCACCAACAACTAAATGACAGCATTGTAATCTGAATTGCTCATTACCCTTTAGCGTTACATTTTATTGATAGAATTTCTCTCAGAGGAGACGGAGGGGGAAGGATGGGCCCAGCTGCCCCAAGCTTCTCTAACCAGGATCTTCAAGTGTTAGTGGATGAAGTCCAGAGGAGGAGATTTGTCCTCTACCCTGCTCACCATTGAAATCCATCTACCACAATCAAGAAGTTCTGGCTACAATAATCACTGCAGAAAGCTTGGCCGAAGAGCATATGCTTTCCTGGGTTCAGTGCAATGCAGTTCAATGACCTTCTGTGTTCCAGCAAGGTGAGGAGCTTGGCTTTTCCACAGAGAGCTCCAATGGAAGTGTCATATTTGCATGCAGCAGCAAAGATGTGACAATTGGCATATACATCTGTTTCAGCATTCAGGCTTGTAAGTGTAAGCAGCTCAGTATGTACAAACACATATGAAGAAGTACTGTGATGTACAGATTGTCTTGTTATGCTCTTGTCGTAGCATAAGCGGCTTTCTTGATGTGCACTCTGATAAAGGAAGGTTCAGACGTGGAGATAACTTCAACACGTTTATTGAACTATTTACAATTCTGCTACTCGGGTTCGCCACGACTGTTAATCCTTTTATAGCTACTCAGACTGGCTAACCAGTCTACTACAATCCACGTGGTGGGTGTAATGTTGAATCAACCCTGTGTCTGTACTCACTGAGTGTCTCCACTGGAAAGAGGAAGATCATGTGTGCTGTGTCCTTTATATATGGGTTGGTGTAATGCCCCCCTGTGGTAGTTTCACCTCTGTGTGTATCGTGAATGCCCATTGGTCGTGTCTTATCTTACTGACCTATTGGTTGAGTGTTTTAGTGTCATGCCTCTGGTGCTCCCTCTAGTGTCTAGCTAGTCTACATGTACTTACGTTAACCCCTTGTGTGTCTACAGTGATGCATATCACCACACAGATGGGGTGAAATACCTCTGTGTGGACAAATATCAGACAAACATCAATTTATGTTAGTGTTGCTAACCAAACGGGTGAAGAATGCTGAAAAGGTGGCCCAGACTGTGGGTGGGGCATCCTTGCTGAGAACAATTTGCTTGGCTGAACAGATGTTCCTGGAGATTGCCAGGATGTCTACACAGCTGTCTGTTGGTGATAGTGAATCACCATTAGCAGGTGATAATGACAGTGCTAAACTCACCTTGGAACATGTTGGTACTGATGGAAGTCATGATGTCAGTTCACAGAGCACAAATGGGACATTGGCTTGAGAGGGCATGCAATGATGAGTTGTGTCATTAAGCATAGTTAAGGTATGGCATGCATCAGAGAGTGCTTTCACAATGTGAAAGACTGCATAAATATCTCATTTTGTGTTTCTTTTTTAAAAATAAATTTAAATATCCAATTCATTTTTTCCAATTAAGAGGCAATGTAGCGTGGCCAATTCACCTTCCCTCCACATCTTTGGGTTGTGAGGGTGAGACCCACCCAGTCACTTGGAGAATGTGCAAACTCCTCACGGACAGGGGCCCGGGTTCTCAGCACCGTGAGGCAGCAGTACTAACCGCTGCACCACCATGCCGCCCTCTCATTTTGTGGTTCAAATAGGTTCCACTCTGCTTACTCACTAAACACTGCCCTACCCCCATCACTGCTCATGCCACCTCTTCCCTTTGGCATCAGGAGAAGGAAGGGATACCCAAGGGAGTAGCATTACACCTTCCTAGCTCACACTCCACCAACTCAGATACCAACACTTTGGAGGGATGTAGTATGCGTGTCGGGTCCGTAGCACAGGGTGAAAGTCACCGCACAAGAGTGACAGAGTTAAGGAGGTGTCAGAGTCAGAGACATCTGTGTACTGTGCCCTCAAAGGAAGGAGGAAAGTCACAATGATGCTTCAGTACGCAGGAATGTGGCACCTCAGGAGTCACATTTTGTGGCTTTATATTTCATAGATTTCATAGAATCCCTTCAGTGCTGAAGAAGGCCATTCAGCCCACTGAGACTGCACCGACCCTCTGAAAGAGTACCCTACCTCGGCCCAATTCCCCATCCTATTCCTGTAAGCCCACCTAGGGGCAATTTCACTTCACCAATCCACCTAACCTGCGCTTCTTTGTACTGTGGGGGAAACCGGTGCACCTGGAAGAAGCCCACACAGTTATGGGACGAATGTGCAAACTCCACACAGACCATCACCCGAGGTTGGAATGGAACCAGAGTCTCTGGCTGTGAGGAAGCAGTGGTAACTACTGTGCCAAACCTGCCGCCCAATGTATCCAATTTGGCCAATCAGACACAGATGTGAAGACATCTGGTAGAGTTCCCTGAGGCAGCGTGAGCTCTTAGATGCAACTGAAGGAGTCCATAACTGTCCTGAGATCCACACGGTCTCCGGGACTCAACCACATCTGCTCTGACCATATGAGACTGGCCACTCCCATGGAGACATACATGCAGCAACACTCAAAGTGGATGGAAGAGCAGTATCTTGGTAACAGTGATCATTATGCAGAATTTGCCGTCCTTACCTGACTCCAGACACACAGCAATGTGGTTGACTCTTAACTGCCTGCTGAAATGGCCTAGCAAGCTACTCAGTTTAAGGGAAGGCAGGAATGGGATATAAATGATGGTTAGCCAGCAATGCTGACATCCCATAAACAATAGAGAGAGGAAAAAAAGCTGCATACCCTTAATAGGATGCTTGCACTGTTGACACAGTGATTGTTGAATTGGATGGCTGCTGCACACCAGCAGCCAGTCCATTCAACTCCAACTGAAGACCAACTCTGGACTGTGGAAGTCACTGAGGTTGAAGGTACTCAAGAGCTTCTCAGCACCCCCATCTTGCAATACGCCTGCCCCTCTGCGAGAGCTCTCATCTCCTACGCAGGTGCCATTGACCATTGCTGTCTATACAGTGATGCAGAGGCTGCAGGCCTGAAGGCGGTCCCTAACAGGTGCCTGCATGATGAGGCTGGTCACCATGCTCCTCGTTTCCATACAGACCAAGAAGTGAGCAGCCTGCCTCCACTTCCCCTGAGGCAACATCACAGGCTCTTTGAAAAGTGCGCATGAGTATAGGATGCCGTCTTGCCTAGAGCATTAATTACTTCATCCCGGTTGCACTTTTCACATTGAATATATCACATCTGAACATTTCTTGAATATATTTAATTACACTTTCATATGACCCGGTATGTGTTTGTACACTAGAGAGCTCAAAAGGAATGGTAACATTAGGAAGGTGATTCTTACCAGTAATAATGAGGGTGTAATGCTGAGACCCATTTCACCATAACGTTAAGAGGATCTGGGTTGTCGGCTGATTTGTGATGCTTTGGAGGGCTTCTTCATTCTCTACTGTAGCCAGAGTTCAAAACCTTAAGCACTGAAATGCTCCTCGTGTTTTTCACTGTCCACCCAAATTTGACTATAAGAGGGGCTCAATGATTAGACTCCAGGAGCAGATTCTGGGCAGCAGGTGTGTCTCAAACATGGGTGTTTGGTGCAAGCCATTCACCCACACTGCTGTGTTGCACATTGGCCTAGGTGTGGACATCGCAGCTCAAAAGGCCATGCATGCTCCAGGCAATATCGCTCATCTGCCGTTCCCACTACTTTGGCTGCATTTGCATTCTAGGTGCTGCAGGATGTGCTTTGTGTGGGAGACAAAGGTATATGGAAGCCTAGAATATTGCATGTGGTGCCAACATCAGGAACTGGACCATTGACAGGAACGGATGGCGTGAAAGTACTTTTGAGGAGCTGGTGTAGGACAGTTATGGGCTCCTCGTGCATGATATATCTGTGTGTATGCTGGAGCAAACAATCCAATCAACATATTGTAATATGACAGGGTGTAAAATCCTATATCATGTCACTCTCATCATTGTGGGCATGGTTTGGCTCAGGACAAATTGGTTGCTTTGACGCCTCATTTATAGCCACTGATGTTCATGTGAGGAAACCAGGCTGCAAAAGACTGAAAATCATGTGTGTTTGTAATATTATGAGGCCTATGATTATGATAGTGGCTCAAATACATTGAAGCCGAGTCTCTCCATTGTGGGAATTGGGCAGTCCGTTGAGTAATTAATTGTGCTGTCTATGTACAAAGTTCTTTATGTGGAAGCTGCTCATCAGGGACTGGTTGATGGCGACTGTGAGATCAAAGGACCTTGTAAGAATTTATTTTACACAAGGGTGAGTAGGATGGAAGGCACGATGACACGGTTGTTGGCGCTGCTGCCTCACAGCGCAAGGACCCCGGTTTAATTCCTTGGGTGACTGTCTGTGTGGAGTTTTCACTTTCCCACAGTCCAAAGATGTGCAGGTTACATGGATTGGCTATACTAAATTGTACCTCAATGTCCAAAGATGTGTAGGTTACGGGGATAGAGTGGAGGAGTGGGCCGAGGTAGGGTGCTCTTTCAGAGGGGCAGTGCAGACTCGATGGGCCGAATGGGTGCAATTAATAACACCCTGAACCTGAGGGAAGCCTCCGACTAGAGGCCTGGTCAAATCCTTTTTTAAAAATTCATTCATGGGATTTGGGTGTCACTGGCTGGCCAGCATTTTTTGCCCATCCGTAATTGCCTTAAAGAGTGGTTTGCCAGGACATGTCAGAAGACATTTACGAGTCATAGAATCTTAGAATGTACAGTGCAGAATGAGGCCATTTGGCCCATTGAGCATGCACCGGCCCTTGGAAAGAGCACCCTACTTAAGCCGACACCTCCACCCTATCCCCATAACCCAGTAACTCTACCTAACCTTTTTCGACACTCAGGACAATTTAGCATGGCTAATCCACCTAACCTGCACGTCTTTGGACTGTGGGAGGAAATCGGAGCACCCTGAGAAAACCCACGCAGACACGGGAGAATGTGCAGACTCCACACAGACAGTGAGCCAAGCCAGGAATCGTACCTGAGATCCGGGAGCTATGAAGCACAGTGCTAACCACTGTGCTTTGTGCCACCCCAAATGAGGCAACCACATTGCTGTGGATCTGGAGTCACATGTAGGCCAGATCAGATAAGGATTGCAGATTTTCTTCCCTACAGGACATCCTTAGGCATAACAGTTGAGAGTGGCTGGTTACCTTTCCAGCCACCGGCAGGGCATGGAGGTTGGTGGATTGTAGCTCGAGGTGCTGCTGGGCCATGTGATATATATCTGTCACCACTCACGGCTTAACCTCAGTTTAGGTAAGATGTCCTAGGTCTGTACACACTTTCCATGGGTTGATAACTGCTTATCCTGCCTCGAATCCTTCTCCTTCCTGGTACATCTTCCTTGTAACATTCTACTTTCCCACTGACCTCCAGCTGCTGGGAATGATTGGTTTCTATGGTCTTTATGTGCAACGGAGCCATGCTCATCTTCTATCTTCCTTTGCACAAGTGCATGTCTCGAGCACAATGTTCTTCCTGGCATCTGTGTGCATGAGTCAGCCGGGGCACAAATAATTGTCCTGCAAGTCCACCAGCCCAAACGTTTTACACCTTTGGCAGTTGGTATTGAGTTTGTGCCAATTCTGGGGCAGTGAAGGCAAGCTTTAAGCTAATTCTACAAGGGTACCTGCAAAGCAGGATCAGCTCAGGGAAAACCTCAGCTCCATGCCTCTGAGGTAGGAAGGGGAACATTTGGTTGTGATTTCCACTCTTAATCACAACCTGATATAAAATGAACCTATGTGGATACCGAGTGGAAGACATGATTTGGCTCAGCTGCAATGTTCCCCATGGTCAAAAAGCCTGCAGACATTCGTTGCTTAGGCTTAGACATGAAGAAAAGCCTGTCTGCTGAGGGTCTGAAGGGTACTCAGCATCTGTTGACCCATATCAAAGCATGAGTAACTGCCTTCAGGACAGAAATGGGAAAATAAAATCAGGGAAATGCATGAATGACCATGAATTACTCAATGAACCGTTATGAAAATTTGTGTAGAATGATTGAGGATATTTAATATTCATGAATCAACTAGGAAAATAAACCATGCTCATTTTAGCCTGTAACAGCCCTTGCCTTTACAGATGTGCACACAGTCCTTCACGCACATTCATACACATACAGATCTGTGAGGGATGGTTGAACAAATTCACAATGCTGTCTCTGAATGCATGAATCAAGCAAGCGTAAAATGTCAAAGTTCCAGGAGCAGCTAAAACTGAAGAATCACAGTCAAAGGCCACTCTCATTTAAACATAGTTCCAGCACCTAACTTGACAGTGCAACAGAATGACAAGAACCATTTCAAAAGCCTGACATTGCACAATATTAGAACAGAGATGCAGCGGACTGTCCTTTTGGATAGAAATTCATCTCAGGCAGAGAAAGGAATTATCAGGCTGGTGAGAAGGCAATTATCAGATAGGACATGGGTTATTTGCAAAATCCAATTTTTCAATCCACGAATTGCAATAGAACTGAATATTAGATACTGTGTGCAACATGTGACCAATTTGATACTGCCCATTCTGCAACATTGAGATGAAATCCTACCTCTTCATATTTCAAGAAAACGTAACAGCACGTACATTTTCAGATTTTAGCATACCGCAGATTTAATAGGGGAAGAATAAAAATTGACTGGCTTTACTATTTATTTGTTTTTCTAACGTGTTCACTTTGAACTGACTGTGCTGACGTATGCAGTGGGGTCCCATGGAGGTCAGAATTACCTTTTTGTTTTATATAAATGACCCAGACTTGAGTTCAGGGAATCTAGTTTTGAAGTGTGTGAACGATACAAGATTTGACAACGCAGTAAATAGTGAGTATACTAAATAGCAGGTGAATTCAGGAGGTCATAGACAGACTGGTGAGATGGGCAGACACGTGGCAGATGCAATTTAATGCAGATAAATGCGCAGTGCTCAGTTTGGGAGAAACAACATGGAGATACAACATAATATAAATGGTACCGTTTCGAAGGAGAGGAGAGAGATCTGGATTTATACATTCACAAATCCTTGAAGGTGGCGGGGGAGGGGGGAGTTGATAAGGCAATGGAGAAAGTGTTTAGGATACTGTACATCTAGGACAGTGAACATAAAAAAACAGAAGTCTTGCTAATACTTTATAAATCACTGGCTGAACCTCACCAGTGAGGTTATAGTTAGTCACCTTCTTGAACTGCTGCCTCTCGGTGTACTGTGTTGGTAGGTAGCGAGTTCCAGGATTTTGACCCAGAGTTGATGAAGGAATGGAAGGGCAATTCTGAGTTAGGATTATGTGTCACTTGGAGGGGAAAATGCAGGTTGCCGTGGGTTTGAAAGATGCTGGCCAGGATTTTTAGGACAGCGAGGTTTCCTCTCTGCCATCCAAGGAGTCGGAGGAGAATACACCCCGGCCTATGCTGCCTGCCCACAGCCATTTAAAACACCAAACACAGTGTAAATTGCGTGGGAGCGGGACTTTATCCCCTAATTTGGGAAATAGTCCTACTTCAGAAAGCTGCTGGCCAACCAATTGGCTAGCAGCTCTCTAGTCCCTCCAGCGCTATAAGCTGCAGTGGACAGGTTTAAAATATATTTTTATTGGCATTTGTATTTAAAAAGAACTACGTAGACAAAGAACAATATGAGAACAACGGTAATAGAAGTTAACACGGGCAGCACGGTGGCCTAGTGGTTAGCACAACCGCCTCACGGCGCTGAGGTCCCAGGTTCGATCCCGGCTCTGGGTCACTGTCCGTGTGGAGTTTGCATATTCTCCCCGTGTCTGCGTGGGTTTCTCCCCCACATCCCAAAAATGTGCAGAGTAGGTGGATTGGCCACACTAAATTGCCCCTTAATTGGAAAAAATAATTGGGTAATCTAAATTTAAAAAAAAAGAAACCTGAGAAAATAGAAGTTAACACAATACAAACGACAAAACATGAGCCCCACGCTGTCACCATGTCCATCACTGAGGTATCAGTACTATTTTACATTGTTTATAACAGTGTTTATTTGTACAGTATTTTGAAGGGTTCTTCCTGGTGCTCTTACAGCTTAGCAGTAGGAGTTGCACCCAGCTTTGCTCATATATTAACATATTTCTCACTTGCTGATTGTCTTCATTTTCATGGAGGGGTGGGGGGGAATGTCCCGTTTCCCCTCAGAGCTTTCGAGGAAGTGTGGGTTGGTCTGTTTTCCCGGTTTAGCCTGTGTGGGAAGGATTTGCGTTCCCTCCCATGGGTGGCCCTCCTCCCCTTTCTGCCTCCACTATTTGCAATCTCCCTTCCAGCCAGGCAACGTTCCCTGTCCCCCCTTTCTACCCCCCTTCCCTAACTGCCGCCCCAGTTAGCTGCTGGTTGCGGACAGATCTGTGAAGAGACTTGTGAACTTTTTCCATGTGTCATTGGAACCTCTCCTCGGACCCTCTTATTGAAATATTTTTTATAGTCTCAGGAACTCGGCCAGACCAGAGAGCCATTCTGGGGTCCTGGGTGGTACTGCCGACTTCCAATCTAGAACATAGAACATTACAGCGCAGTACAGGCCCTTCGGCCCTCGATGTTGCGCAGTCTGTGAAACCCCTCTAAAGTCCCTCGACATATTCCCTTATCGTCCATATGCCTATCCAATGACCATTTGAATGTGTTTAGTGTTGGCGAGTCCACTACTGTTGCAGGCAGGGCATTCCACGCCCTAACTACTCTCTGAGTAAAGAACCTACCTCTGACATCTGTCCTATATCTATCTCCCCTCAATTTAAAGCTATGTCCCTTCGTGCTGGACATCACCATCTGAGGAAAGAGGCTCTCAATGTCACCCTATCTAATCCTCTGATCATCTTGTATGCCTCAATTAAGTCACCTCTTAACCTTCTTCTGTCTAACGAAAACAGCCTCAAGCCCTTCAGACTTTCCTCATAAGATCTTCCCTCCATACCAGGCAACATCCTTGTAAATCTCCTCTGTACCCTTTCCAATGCTTCCACATCCTTCCTATAATGTGGCGACCAGAACTGCACGCAATACTGCAAATGCGGCCGCACCAGAGTTTTGTACAACTGCAACATGACCTCATGGCTCCGAAACTCAATTCCTTTACCAATAAAAGCTAACACACCGTACGCCTTCTTAACAACCCTCTCAACCTGGGTGGCAACTTTCAGGGATCTATGGTCATGGACACCAAGATCTCTCTGCTCGTCCACACTACCAAGAATCTTACCATTAGCCCAGTACTCTGCCTTTCTGTTATTCCTTCCAAAATGAATCACCTCACACTTTTCTGCATTAAACTCCATTTGCCACCTGTCAGCCCAGCTCTGCAGCTTATCTATGTCCCTCTGTAACTTGTAACATCCTTCTGCACTGTCCACAACTCCACTGACTTTAGTGTCATCTGCAAATTTACTCACCCATCCTTCTACGCCCTCCTCCAGCTCATTTATAAAAATGACAAACAGCAGCGGCCCCAAAACAGATCATTGTGGTACACCACTAGTAACTGGACACCAGTCAGAACATTTCCCATCAACCACCACACTTTGTCTTCTATCAGCTAGCCAATTTCTGATCCAAACTGCTAAATCACCCTGAATCCCATGCCTCTGTATTTTCTGCAATAGCCTACCGTGGGGAACCTTTTCAAATGCTTTACTGAAATCTATATACACCACATCAACTGCTTTACCCTCATCCACCTGTTTGGTTACCTTCTCGAAGAACTCAATGAGGTTTGTGAGGCATGACATATCCTTCACAAAACCATGTTGACTATCTCTAATCAAATTATTCCTTTCCAGATGATTATACATCCTATCTCTTATAAACCTTTCCAAGACTTTTCCCACAACAGAAGTAAGGCTCACTGGTCTATAGTTACTGGGGTTAGCTCTACTCCCCTTCTTGAACAAGGGGACAACATTTGCTATCCTCCAGTCTTCTGGCATTATTCCTGTAGACAAAGATGACTGAAAGATCAAAGCCAAAGGCTCAGCAATCTCCTTCCTAGCTTCCCAGAGAATCCTAGGATAAATCCCATCTGGCCCAGGGGACACTATTTTCACACTTTCCAGAATCGCTAACACCTCTTCCTTATGAACCTCAAGCCCTTCTAGTCTAGTAGCCTGTATCTCAGTATTCTCCTCGACAACATTGTCTTTTTCCTGTGTGAATACAGACGAAAAATCCTTATTTAGCACCTCTCCCTCTCCTATCTCCTCGGACTCCACACACAACTTCCCACTACTGTCCTTGACTGGCCCTACTCTTACCTTAGTCATTCTTTTATTCCTGATCTAGGAGAGGTCTCCACCTGCGATCAGTGAGACTAAGGTCAGGGCATTCTCCCCCTTCCCCATCCAGAGCTCTGTGTGCTCTGACACCCTGGAGACTGCAACAGATGGGCACAGCTCCATCTCAACCCGTACTACCCTGGACATAGTCTCGAAGAAGGCCATCCAGAACTCCCTGAGTCTGGCGCAGGACCAAAACATGAGGGTGTGGTTGGCCGGGCCCCCCTGACACTGCTCGCACTTATCCTTCACCACTGGGAAGAACCCGCTCATGCGTGACTTGGTGAAGTGTGCTCGGTACACCATCTTGAACTAGGCTTAGCCTGGCGCAGGAGGAGGTGGAGTTGATCCTGTGCAATGCCCCGATCCAGAGTCCTCCTATTTGCATGTCTATCTCCAGGTAAGTTTTATGGGTCTCATGATGGGGAGGGGAGGCGAGGCCCAAGGGTGAAGGCAGAAGGGCTGGAGATGCTGGTGGAAGGCTGGGTGGAGGCATAGGGGACAGGGAGGAGGTATCTGTATGGCTCAATCCTTTTTGGAGAGGGCAGAACCCAATGTTAAAGGGAGGCTGCTGGTGGTGGTAAAACCCCCCCCCCCCCCCCCCCCACCCCCCCCCCCTCCTCTGCTGTGTTCTCACCCTGGGTTGGCTACTTTTTACTTTGGGCTTTGTCGGGCTCTTGCCTGCCTGAAAATTGAGGCTGGGCAGGAAATTACCCTTAAGTGCTTGGTGGGCAGCACGGTAGCATGGTGGTTAGCATAAATGCTTCACAGCTCCAGAGTCCCAGGTTCGATTCCCGGCTGGGTCACTGTCTGTGCGGAGTCTGCACGTCCTCCCCGTGTGTGCGTGGGTTTCCTCCGGGTGCTCCGGTTTCCTCCCACAGTCCAAATATGTGCGGGTTAGGTGGATTGGCCATGCTAAATTGCCCGTAGTGTCCTAAAAAGTAAGGTTAGGGGGGGGGGTTGTTGGGTTACGGGTATAGAGTGGATACGTGGGTTTGAGTAGGGTGATCATTGCTCGGCACAACATCGAGGGCCGAAGGGCCTGTTCTGTGCTGTACTGTTCTATGTTCTAATTGGCCGCTTAAGGGACTCAACTGATTCAAGGGCAGGTGGACCAACCTAGGTCAGGGTGGGCGGGAAAATGTGGGAAGGTCACCTGAGGAATTTTACGGCCAAGCCCCAAGTAAATACTCATTGGTAGGGGAAATATAAAATTCTGCCCACTTGCACTGAACGTGTGGTGAATTGATGTAGTGCATCTTGGGCTTTAGGAATGATGTCAAGATCATGGCAATGTCAGAGAAGCGGTTTATTAAGATGGTGCAAAGATTTTAGTTACGTCAAGAGATTGGGATTGGTTTCCTCAAGAGTGGAAAACCCTAACGGGCGATCTCGTAGATGTATTCAAAGCGATAAGGTGTATTGATGGAGTAAATAGGGAGAAATTTTACTCTGGCAAGTGTTTTAGTAACCAGAAGTCATAAATTTGAAATAATTGAAAAAAGAACTCTGGACTGAAAGCGTGGTAGGATCAGATTTTGTTGTAACTTTAAACAGGCAACTTAACATCCAATTGAAGAATTAATTTGCAGGTTAAAGAGAAAAGGCTGCTGTGTGTGGCTTAAATTTGTCAAGCATGATATACTGAATGTCCCACTTTTACCCTGTAAGATTCTATGCTATATTATTGCATTCCAAATAAGAACAGCATTTTTTTTAACAGCAGTGGAAGATTTCTATTTACCACTGGGTGCAGGGAAATGTAACACCCTCTTTGCAAATGGATTTAGCATTTTGCTACACCTAAGACAAGAACAAAATCTTCCCCTCGCGATCCCGGAGTGGGTATTCTGCTTTAAAACCCTCCTAATCAACCTGCTCTTGAAAAAGAAGGGCACTGTTCCAGTGAGATATTAGCTTGCTGAAGAGTTTGCTCTCAGTCCACACAAGGCACATGAAATATAAAGTGGCAGCTGGAAAACTTACATCAGTCATATCCTGGGCCTTCCCCGGAGTTTTATAATAAATATCACTTTAATTAGAAGCTGCTGACTTGAAAATCTCACTGTAAATTAAAATAGACTCATCAACCTAACTACTCTCCATAGAATAATGAATAAATAATATATTCCCAAATGTTTGTTTTTCCATTGTGGAGGGACTAATAAATTCATTTACCACAGTAAAAATTCCCACAATGAAATGTGAAATAAAACATTTATGATTTAATCACATTAATATAGAAGTATCCTCGGTAATGAGGTTCAATGCAAGTAAGTCAATAAGACAAATGACCAAATATACTTCTGTGTTCTATAAGACTCTATGATGTGATATGTGGCAATGATTCAAGGTAACTGTGCACTGAATTTTCCCTGCTGTCTGTGCCTTACTTTGGCTTCCTTTCACGCTCCTCTTTCTTGCCTTGCCAAGATCACAGTAATATGAAATTGCGTGAAGTTTTTCTGCTGTGAACAAATGATTTGACTCTACTTGAAGTCACCCACTGTATCCACGCACACCCCACTAATCTTTACGTCAAGGGAAATGGAATATTTGTCTGATCATATATGTGGCGACTTAAAGTGGTCTCTACTGTATAAAGACATGGGGCTGGATTCTCCGTCGCCCCGCGCCAAAATTGCGTTTGGCATGGGGGCAGAGAATTGACGTTTACGCCCGAATCGTGCCCAGCGCTGCTGCCGCGATTCTCCGGTCCCTGGAGAATTGCTCCCACGCGAATTACGCGGCATGGCTGGGAGGGCCATTGCCAGAGGCCCTCCTCGCGATACTCCGGTCCCGCCAGCCGAATTCCCGACGGTGTGGCTCGAACCACGTCTGGCCAGTCGGGACACTTGAGCGGCAGCTGCGGTCTCAGTCCGCGGCTGCCCTAGTGGAGGATGGTGGGATTAAGCACCGGAAGGTTGGGGTGGGGGGTAGTATCCCGCCCAAGGAGCGGGAGTCTCTGTTGGCTGATGTCGCAATTGGGAAACAAATTGGGTGGAGAATTCGGTGTCAGCGGAAAACTGAGGTTGGTGCCAGGCGCCAAACGGAATGCCATGCTCCGGTTCCTCGACAGCGACATGAATGCGTTCCACGCCGCATGATGTAATGAGCATGCAAATTGTGCAGTAAAGGCCATTGGCATATCATTAACAGGCCCGACCCGGCATTTTTTGAGTCTTCTGCGATGCTCAGCCTCCACCAGGAGGTATTACTGACGGTGAGGTTCACTTGTGATATTTCAAATCAATACCCGGGCACCGTGGCTGCCGAGTGTGCAGGAGAGGGTACAAACAGTGTCTGGCTGTGGTGTGTCTGCCAGGGCCAGGGGTAGGAGCGGGGTGGCTTGGAGGTGGGTTGTGGGGTCAGAGTGGCTGGGCAAGGCCATTGCTGCAGCCTGCAAGGCAGCAATGTGGCTGTGCACGCAACTGTCTGCCCACTGGGGTCTTAGAGCCAAGGGTCATATTGGTGCACCCCCCAGGCCACCCCGCAAGGTACCCTCTGGCCACAGCCAACCCAGCAATGGGATGGGCATTTTCCACCACAACCAGTGCCACCATATTGGCTGGGATGAGGATCGGCATTGCGCGGGTTCTACGTGGTGTTGGTGCTAGCCCATTAACGGGATCTGAACCGCTCTGGGACTGGCACTGCTTTCGTCCATGTAGAACACTCGCCATTCAATACGGCGTCAGCATTTAGTCTCTCAAACAAGATCCTTTCCATTTATAGCCAACACACTTCTTAGAATATTCACTGCACATATTGGGCTGAATTTACTTAGCACTACTCGCTGGCTGGGAGGCAGAGCAGCTGGAAAAATAGGGGAGGGCTACAAGGGACAGCTCCCTGACGCATGTCTATCACTGGACAAATTTGCCATGGATAGACTAGAACCCAGAGCAGCTGCCGACACCACAGAGATGGGCAGCCAATTACAAACACAATTAGGTCTGATTTTGTGGATGCACCAGCAGATTCTATACTGCAAAGAGGGGATCCACCTGGAAACGTCTCCCCTTTTCTTCGAGGGATCTAATGACTTCAGCCCGAATATTATCTTTAAATGCACTTTTCTGGGGGCACCTCCATGTTAAGGCAACCTTGCAGTCTCTGATGTGTCTAAGCAATGGATTTGGATTTGTTTATTTGTGTACCGAGGTACAGTGAAAAGTATTTTTCTGTGAGCAGCTCAACAGATCATTAAGTACATGAAAATAAAAGAAAATACATAATAGGGCAACACAAGGTACACAATGTACATACATAGACACCGGCACGGGTGAAGTTTACAGGGGTGTAGTATTAATCAGGTCAGTCCTAAAGAGGGTTGTTTAGGAGTCTGGTAACAGCGGGGAAGAAGCTGTTTTTGAGTCTGTTCATGCGTGTTCTCAGACTTTTGTATCTCCTGCTCGATGGAAGAAGTTGGAAGAGAGAGTAAGCCGGGTGGGAGGGGTCTTTGATTATGCTGCCCACTTTCCCCAAGCAGCGGGAAGTGTAGATGGAGTCAATGGATGGGAGGCAGGTTTGTGTGATGGACTGGGCTGTGTTCACGACTCTGAAGTTACTTACAGTCTTGGGCCGAGCAGTTGCCATACCAGGCTGTGATGCAGCCAGATAGGATGCTTTCTATGGTGCATCTGTAAAAGTTGCCGATTTCCTTAGTTTCCTGAGGAAGTATAGGCGCTGGTGTGCTTTATTGGTGGGTGGGCAAAGACAGATGTTTGGAGATGTGCACCCCTAGGAATTTGAAGCTGTCAACCATCTCCACCTCGGCCCCATTGATGCTGACAGGGGTGTGTACAGTACTTTGCTTCCTGAAGTCAATGACCAGCTCTTTAGTTTTGCTGGCATTGAGGGAGAGATTGTTGTCGCTGCACCGCTCCACTAGATTTTCTATCTCCCTCTGTATTCTGACTCGTCGTAATTCGAGATCCGACCCATTATCGTCGTATCATCAGCAAACTTGTAGATGGAGTTGGAACCAAATTTTGCCATGCAGGTGTGTGTACAGTGAATATAGTAGGGGTCTAAGTATACAGCTTTGCAGGGCTCTGGTTCCCAGGACTATTGTGGAGGAGGTGTTGTTGTTTATTCTTACTGATTATGGTCTGTGAGTCAGAAAGTCATGGATTCAGTTGCAGAATGAGGAGCCAAGTCCTAGGTTTTGGAGCTTTGATACAAACTTAGCTGGGCTTATGGCGTTGAAGGCAGAGCTGTATTCAATAAATAGGAGTCTGATGTAGGGGTCCTTGTTGTCGAGGTGCTCTAGGGATGAGTGTAAAGCTGGGAGATAGCGTCTGCTGTGGATCGGTTGCGGCAGTATGTGAATTGCAGTGAATCAAGGCCTTCTGGGAGTATAGAGTTGATGCACTTCACGACCAACTTCTCGAATCACTTCATTACAACTGTTGTCAGGGCCACCGGACGGTAGTCATTATGGCACGTTGCCTGGTTCATCTTTGGCACCCGTAAGATGGTCTTCCTGAAACAGGTGGGGACCTTGGAGCGGAGACAGGTTAAAGATGTCCCCGAACACATCTGCCAGCTGGTCTGAGTGCACAACCAGGAATCCCGTCCGGACCTGTCGCCTTCGAGAGTTCACTTTCAGGAAAGCCGATCTGACATCGGAAGCTGTGATGGTTGTTATGGGTGTGTTATGGGCTGCTGGGGAACTCAACAGCAGATCGTTGGATTCCTGCTCGAACCGAGCATAGAATGCATTGAGTGGTGCTCTGCTGCTGGAGATATTGCTCGGCTTCGCTTTGTAGCCCGTTATGTTGTTTAGGCCTTGCCACAACCGCCGAGAGTCTGTAACTCTAGTCTGTGACTCTAGCTTGGTCTGATATTCTCTCTTGGCATCTCAGATGGCTTTGCGGAGGTCGTACCTTGATTTCTTGTATAGGTCACTTCTTCCAATGGCACTGCCAAAGCTCCAGAGCTGCCAGCTGTCTGAGTTGGTCATATGAAAATTCAGCACGTTATTCATGTTGTACACTTGTCAATGTTGCAGGTTTGTGTATCAGAGTCACCAGGATTTTGCAGCATAGTATATACCAAAACTCTATTTTTAGATTAAATTTTTTTTTCATTCATTATGGGATTTGTATACCACAGCAAGGCCAGAATTTATTGCCCATTGCTAATTGTTGTTGAGAAGGTGGAGGTGAGCCACCTTCTAGAACCACTGCAGCCTGTGAGGTGAAGGTACACCCACAGTGATGCTACGGAGGGAGTTCCAGGATTTTGACCAGGTGATGATGAAGATGGTGTATAACTTGGAGGGAAACTTGTTGTTTCCATGCAACTGTTGACCTTGCCATTCCAGGTGGCAGATGACACAGGTTTCGCAGGTATTGATGAAGAAGACTTGGTGAATTGCTGAGTGCATCTTGTGAATGGTACACACTGAATATATGGTCCTCCAGTGCTGAATGGAGTGAATGCTGAAGGTGTAATGAGAAACATGGAAAACAAAGCCCCTGCCAATTAAACATTGTGGAGACTACATCCATTGCTTTCCGTCTTTGCAACAAATTCTATTCCCTAGCTACCGAATCAATCCTGTATTTGACCCAAACATCAGCTTCCAACCATATATCCGCGCCATCATCAAAACCATCTACGTCCACCTCCATAACTCCACCCAATGACTCCATCCTCGTCTCAGTTCACCTGCTGCAGAAACCAGTATCCATGTCTTCATTACTTCTAGACTCGATTATTCCATCACTCTCCTGGCAAGTCTTCCATCTTCCTCTCCATAAACCTGAACTTATCCAGAAATATTTTTCTTGTACGTAACTTGCACCGAGTCCCATATATCCATCGCTCCTGCACTCACTGACTTAAACTGATTACTGGCAACGCTTGAATTTTGTTGAATACAGATTATTTTTTTTTAAATTCTTCATTCTGGTTTTCAAGTTCCTCCATGGCTTCACACATCCCTCTGTTGCAACCTACACCAGCTGCATAACTATCCAAGATCCCCATGCTTCTCCAAGTCTAGCGTTCTTCACATCCCTCATTTAAATTGCTTGGGGGCTGTGAATTCTGTATAATTCCTAAATTCCGGAACTCCTTCACTAAAGCTTTCTGCTCATCAACTTCCCTCTTTTCCAATAAGATTTGCCTTAACATTTTCCTCTTTGACCACACTTAAAGTTATCTGTCACAGTATCTTGTTATGTAGCTGTGTCAAATTTTGTTTGATAGTGCATCTGTGACGTGCCATCGGACATTGTACCGCATTAAAGGCACTATATAAATGCAAGGTGTTGTTGTATGCAACATTGTCTGGCCTCTAATTTATTTTAAGCATTTCCTTGATCCAGTACAAATTCTGAGTCAAGGAGTGAAATTGCAACCCAAATACAATATGATACTCTAAGGTTTAACATTTTAACTGACATATTCTATTAATGGAAGAACATATCTAACACCTCGAACAGTTGCCCTATATTGAATTTCTAGCATTAATTTGTCCAACTGCATGTGGTCAGCATTTGCATATGCTTGGGTTTCACTTAGTTCTATTGATCTGAAGGCCACTGCTAGTATCTATCTGCTGGCTGATATGAATATGGGATGTTACAAAATTTCAGCTTCACCCGAGCTGAACTTACTTGCCCTGCCCTATATCCATTACAATTATACTTTCTTCCAATTCATTAATGCTGTGTGCCAAAATCCTGGAGTTCAGATTCCTCCATGGCCTTGCACCTCATTATCTCTTTTACATCATCCAGTTCTACAAGCCTTTGAGAACTGTATGTTCCTTCAGCTCTGGTGTCTTGTGCTTACCCTATTTCCTTTGCCTCACCATTGGTGAGAGTGCCCTCAGCCTGATTGACCCCAAGTTCCGGCGTTCCCTCCCTAAGCATCTCCAATGCAATCCTTAAGACCCTCCTTACAACTATACTTAAGTGCTTTGGAATATTTCCCTACGTTAAATAAACCATTGTTATTGCTGATGTAGTACTCTCCTTTTCCTCCCTAAACCAGTCTATACCTTCTGGCTGTTCTCCACAATTTATGACCCACCGAAAACACAGTGAACATGTTCTCACCTTCACAAAATCTGGAAATCTTATTAACCCTTCCCTCTCCAAGATCCCCGAGCTCTCCTCGCCCTAACAAATTGACATCAGTCTATTTGCACACATTTTCAAATCCTTGATTGACTGGATAATCATCCGAATATTGCACATTAGTTAGCAACATTGTTATATGACCATCGCAGAATCACAGAATTGTTACAGTGCAGAGAGAGGCTATTCGGTCCATCATGTCTGTGCTGACTCTCCCCATGAGCAATGCATCTAGTTCCATTCCCCGTCTTCTCCCTGTATCCCTGAATATTCTTCCTTTACAGGTAATAATCTAATTCCCACATGAATGTCTCAATTGAACCTGTCTGCACTACAATCTCAGGCAGCTCTTTCCATATCTTAACCACTGGCGGTGTGAAAAAGGTTTTTCCTCATGCCACCATTGCTTCGTTTGCCAATTACCTTAAATTAGTACCCTCTGGTTCTCAATCCTTCTACCAGCGGGAACAGTTTCTCCTTATCTACTTTTCCCAGATTCCTCATGATTTTGAATACCTCCTATCAAATCTCCTCTCACCCTTCTCTTCTCCAAGGAAAATAATCCCAACCGCTCCAATCTATTTACACAACTCAAGTTCCTCATGGCTGGAACCACTCTCATGTATCTTTTCTGCTTCTTCTGGTGATCAACAGATTAAACAGCTGTTGTCAATACTGAAATTAAATGATAAAAGTGATAACGGGAGTGTATCATAGTACCATGGATTCCGACAGTGCAGGAGGCCATTCAACCCATCGAGTCTGCACTGACTCTCCGAAAGAGGACCCAATCTCGGTCCACTCCCCCATCCAATCCCCGTAATCTCATTACCCCATCTAACCTCTTGGCAATCAGCGGCAATTTAGTATCTGCACACCTTTGGACTGTGGGACAAAACCGGAGCACCATGAGGAAACCCACGCAGACACAGGGAAAAAGTGCAAACTCTGCACAGTTACCCAAGGTCGGAATCGAACCCACGACCCTGGCGTTGTGAGGTATTAATGCTAACCATTGCTCCACCGTGCCACCCTTTAATCTCCCGCCCAGTAATCTGAGTTCTATTTGTGTAGTTTTCTCTAAACGTAACAAGATGTTAATATTTTTACAAGGCTTGGTGACTACGTTTAGTCAGGCGCTCCATGACAATTGCTGAACTTGAGAGGTTTTGCAACTTAATTAATTTGATGACCATTTCTGTCAATTTTCAGGATGAGGCCAATGAACAGAGACAATTGTATATATTTAAACAGACCAATAAACACCAGAACAAGGAAGACAATGCTTCTTCAACTATAGTATCACAAAAACAGAGAAAGATGGAAAATCTCAGCACATCTGGCAGGATAGAATACATAGAATCGCTAGAGTGCAGGAGGCCATTTGGCCCATCGAGTCTGCACCAACCCTCTGAAAGAGCACTCTACCTCGGCCTACTCCCCCACCCTATCCCCGTAATTCCAGCAAACATCTTTGAGCAAGAAGGGGCAATTTTAGCATGAGCAAACTACCCAACAGGCACATCTTTGGTTCAGTGGGGAGAGAAAATAGAGTCACCGCTTTGAATCCACATGACCCTTTTTCAGAGCTAAAGAGAGGGAAAAATCATGTTGGATTCTATATTGTATAAAATGGGGGTGGGGGGGGGGGGGGGGTGGGGGAGTTGAAAAGATGGAACAGTGATTAGTGGGAGCCAGGAGAGATTGCAACAAATATGTAGGAAAACGTAAGAACAGGAAATACATGGCCTGATCGGGGAGGGGGAGGGAGGGTTTTTGCACAGGAACAAAAAAGGATTAAGGTGGAGGAGAACATCACAGTTGAACTCGATGTTGAGGGCTGTAACATGCCTAGTTGCAAGGTGAAGATGAGAGCAAGATGCTGAGTTGAAATGGCAAGTAACACGAAGGTTGGGTCATGATGGAGTTGTGGACATGGATAGGGTGCTCTTTCGAAGGGTCGGTGCAGACTCGGTGGGCTGAATTGTCTCCTTCTGCACTGTAGGGATTCTATGATTGGATTCTATGACCCCACCCACTAAAGCTGAAAAAAACAATTTAAAATCCAAGTGGTATTTAACGACTGGAACATTATTATGAAGTCGTTCTTTTCTGAAACCCCTGCTTTACTCCATTCTCTGAAATGCTCGCTCTCAGTCCAGGAGTTGCGTTTTCATTTGACACACCAAAATTATTTTGTATTTCCCCAGATGTAAGCTGTACAGTAACATGTCCAAAACAAAATAGTTTTGCTTCACTGATGGTTCAGTGGGTCCACACAGTGACTAGCTGTGGCACACACACCAGGAATATCCTGTTTAGTGTACAGTTTGTGCTCAGTTAACTGATCTCAGCTTGTGCGATGTGTTGTAGTTCCTGCCCCTGACCACAATATAGAGAAATTTGCAGAATGTGCCTGTGTTCTGCAATCGCCTGCATGGGGCCTAAGGGGTGGGAATGATCATCTTCCCCAAAATCTTTGCAGAATATGAGCACCCCCACTGAGGTGGGAGAATCTCTATTGACCGTTGTATTAAAAAATTGGCCAGTAAGGCACTGACCAGAAAGGAACCGGTAGGGATCTACTGGGTTGTGTATACATTGTGCTGTAAGTATAAACTTTGTTCCTTTATTTTACTCAGTGTGGACTCCCCATGTCCTTATTTAATGGACATTCAGTTAGGACATGATTAGTTGTGCTGTGATTTTTCCACCAGCCAACCAGCCCGCCAACACTCAGACCTGGATTTTACCTGTCAACACAATTCCCAATGTGGGATTGACCCACAATGCAGTTAGAGAGGGTGTCGCAGGACTCACTGTTGCTACTATGTGTTAGTGGTGGAGGGAGTAAATGTTTGTGGAAGGGGTGCCAATCAAGCGGGCTGCTTTGTCCTAGATGACACTGAGCTTCTTGGGTGTTGTTGGAGCTGCACTCATCCTAGCAAGGGGAGAGTATGCTATCACACTCCTGACTTGTGCCTTATAGATGGTAAACAGGTTTTGGGGAGTTTTCTTGTGAGTTAACCACCATTGGATTGCTCGCCACAATATTGATAGGACGAGTGAAGTTGAGTTTCTGGTCAATAATAACCACTAGGATATTGATGGTAGGGGATACAGAGCAGAATGCCATTACATGTTATATTTGGCAGGACATGTATGTATCAGGAATTTCAGTGTTCCCTCATTCTCTCCCTGTCTTCATCATTGTATCAGTTTGGGCAATTATTAATGAACTAGGATTAATTAAGTAGTCATTAAAATGGTAACAACATATTTACAATGTTGATATGTAACATTATGATATCAAATATAATTGTAACCGAATTGGTATCAGTTCAGCATATTATATATGACTTCAGAGCATCTTGAGGAAGTTTATTAATATCTCTTTGAATTTGTGAAATCAGCCTGTTATAATAATAATCTTTATTGTCACAAGTAGGCTTGCGCGGAATGCGGTAACTAGGGGCTTTTCACAGTAACTTCATTGCAGTGTTAATGTAAGCCTACTTGTGACAATAAAGACTATTTATTTATTTTACATTGACACCGCAATGATGTTACTGTGAAAAGTCCCTATTTGCCACATTCCAGAGCCTGTTCGACTCAGAGGGAGAATTCAGAATGCCCAATTCACCAAACAGCACATCGTTCGGGACTTGGGGGAAGAAACCAGAGCACCCGGAGGAAACCCACGCAGACACGGGGAGAACGTGCAGACTCCGCACAGACAGTGACCCAAGCTGAGAATCGAATCTGGGACCCTGGCGCTGTGAAGCAACAGTGCTAACCACTGTGTTACCATATTAAACATTAATAATACATTTAAATGGGCCCAAGAATTCTATTCACTGGACTCAAATGGTGGGAAACTCACTACGGGGTAATTTGGACAAACCTAAATACTTACAGATTTCTGCTTTGCCTGGATGTGCAAACAATGTCAGCAGGTTTGTGTAAGAAGTGAATTAATAGTGTTATGGATGTAGAAATTGTCATATGTTATATTTCATATTTGTGGCTGTAATGTTCTTGAAAACTCTGATTTAAAATACATACAGGCAATATGTCTACCAAAGCTGTAATTAAGGAGTCATAAAAGGTGAGGACATGATCATCCCAACCACTTACTTGATTACAGGTAAAGGTCTAATGGAATATTGCTATTATTTTGGAGATTCCCTGAGTGTAGATAATTTATGGAGGGAGAAGTGTTTATTTCTCGCTAAGCACGTCATGGAACTTAGTGGAATACAGGTGATGTAATTAATGGAAGGGGTTAGGTATGTCTATAGTTTTGCAGTCTGTTACAGAATTTTACATTGAATATCACTTTTTACCAAATGTTGTTAGGTTGAACAGAGGTTTACTGAGTCTGCTCTTGAAATGAACTCTGCAAAGGTCTGCACAGCTGAGTAAGTAAACCTGCTTTGTTAACTTTATTTATAAGTGGAATTTGAACTATATTGGGTTGTTTAATTGGAGTTAGTAATGTTAAGTAATGGGTTAAGAGACATTCCAATTAGTTGTCTCATTTATGTTAAGTATCCAATAATTGACACGGATATGTAAAGGGGCTTCAGGTGGCCTTTGTGTCAGGAGATGTGACGATAGAGTTTTGTGCGGAATCTGTTAAAGTGAAATAAAGGTGTTTATAAAAAGGAGCAGTACATTTGACTCTTTATACAACAGCAGCTAAACGTCGAACAAGTAGCAGGTATAGATAGTTTAGTTTAAGTTTTTCTTTGTGTTTAAGAACTGTTTAACTGATACATTGTAAAGTTATTTCTTTGATGTTAATGTGGTTAATTTTGTGTTTACATTAAAGTTTTTTTTTTAAACAAAGAAGATATCTATTAGTCAGTGTTAACTCGTGGGGTGAAGTATCCTTTCCTCATTGTTATACAAATTTTTAAAAAATGTTTGGAGTTCTTGTCCTGAGTGTCTCGAAAGCAAATTTTGAGGTCTGGTCCTGTATCCTAACCACAGATTTAGTACAATGGGGAATAATTCTAACACTCCTGCATTAGAGTAAAATCACATGCTCGTCAAATGCTCTGCCACAAGGTCCAAATATCGGCAGAGCCTGCCAGCAAGGTTGTTTGCTTTTTTTTTTAAAAGAACAGACAGTTTTCTAGCTAGAAGATTCCAGAAAAGCTTTTGGGTGAAGGTTTAATAATAAATCCACATATACAAGATCCGAATTGTAAAACAATGTTCTGTGCACTGAATAATTGTGTAAGTAGTTTGTATCTGTGACTTCGAGCTGAGAACTGTGTTAGAAGAAGATGCTCCTCCATAGGCTTCTCTGGGGCAGTTCCCTCCATGCTTAAATTATGAATAAATAAACTATTAAAACCTGACCCTGAGTCTCTTGCGGTTAATTGGAAGAAGTCCACCACAACAATTGTATAACTCAATGATGCTAGTCACAGTGCTTTCAAAATCAAAGAACAAAGAGAACAAAGAACATTATAGCACAAGAACAGGCCCTTTGGCCCATCATGACTATGCTGATCCAGGTTCCTTATTTAGATGCACTACTTATTGCATAAATGATCTGTATCCCTCCATTCCCCTTAAACTTTGCTATCATGCCTGCCTCCACCACCTCCATTGGCAACGCGTTCCAGGCATCCAACACAAACTCCATGAAAAACATTCCACGCACATCTCATGCTGGTGTACCATTGGGATAACTGACCAGTTCAATAAATGTGTTGAGAAATCATCCATTGTATCAACTTTTCAGGTCAAGCCAACATGGTCTCACCTTTCATATAAAATTAAGATTAGATGACTAATAGATTATTGCCATGGATACCCATCAGAAAAGCAGATATTGAATATCAGGTGACTGGAAACTCAGTTTGCTCCTGTGATCATCACTACATGGGAATGATGTGAAATATTTACTAGGTAGTCTTATGAATGATAAATGATTGATTTTGCCATTTTATTTCATCATACTCTCTGGCGGCCAAGAGCAATGAATTATCAGTGCTGATGGTCAAAATTTTCAAAATTAAATCAGAGTGATGCCATACTTTTGATGATGCTATGCAGCTTTTTATCAGGTCCACAACAAACTCCACACTGAGTATTATTAGGAAAATTGAAGGCCCCGATAAACAGGGAATGTGATAAATGTTAGGATTGTGCCCACAGATGCCCTCCTGCATTGACCCTGTCAAAGTCTACAGAGTAAATGAGTGGACATTAAATTGTTGCAAATGTATCTCCAGTGGATCTCTTTCCCACACAGCCAGACAATTTGCTGCATGCCGATATTGGGTTGTTAGGGCAGGGGCTGGGCTGCACGGTCTCCTCCTTGCCACCCTTAACACCATCTTGTTTCGTCACTCACACAAGAAAGTTTACTTTGTTCGCGGAATTTGTCCACGTTCCTCCTCTCAATTATATCAGCCCTTAATACTACGCTACATCCCGATTGAGTGAAGCAAATAGAAATCCCCTGTGGTAGGCGATCTCCATCCAACTGTCTTGGAAGAGAGGTCACAAAGATGATTGATGCAGGTAAGGCAGTTGATGTTGTCTATATGGACTTCAGTAAGGCCTTTGACAACGTCCCTCATGGTGGACTGGTACAAAAGGCGAAGTCACACGGGATCAGGGGTGGGCTGGCAAGACGGATACAGAACTGGCTAGGTCATAGAAGGCAGAGAGTAGCAATGGAAGGGTGCTTTTCTAATTGGAGGGCTGTGACTGGTGGTGTTCAGCAGAGATCAGTGCTGGGACCTTTGCTGTTCGTAGTATATATAAATGATTTGGAGGAAAATGTAACTGGTCTGATTAATAAGTTTGCAGACAACACAAAGGTTGGTGCAATTGCAGATAGGATGAGGATTGTCAGAGGATACAGCAGGATTTAGATCGATTGGAGACTTGGGCAGAGCGATGGCAGATGGCGTTTACTCCGGACAAATGTGAAGTAATACATTTTGGAAGGTCTAATGCAGGTAGGGAATATACAGTGAATGGTAGAACCCTCAGGAGTATTGAAAGTCAGAGAGATCTAGGTGTACAGGTCCACAGGTCACTGAGAGGGGCAACACAGGTGGAGAAGGTAGTCAAAAAGGCATACGGCCTGCTTGCCTTCATTGGCCGGGGCGTTGAGTATAAGAATTGGCAAGTCATGTAGCATCTGTATAGAACCTTAGTTAGGCCACACTTGGAGTATAGTGTTCAATTCTGCTTACCACATGACCAGAAGGATGTGGAGGCTTAAGAGAGGGTGCAGAAGAGATTTACCAGGATGTTGCCTGGTATGGAGGGCATTAGCTATGTGGAGCAGTTGAATAAACTCGGTTTGTTCTCACTGGAACGATGGAGGTTGAAGGGCGACCTGATAGAGGTCGACAAAATTATGAGGGGCATAGATAGGGTGGATAGTCAGAGACTTTTTTCCCAGGGTAGAGGGGTCAATTACTAGGGGGCATAGATTTAAGGTGGAGGGGCAAGGTTTAGAGGAGATGTACGAGGCAAATTTTTTTTACACAGAGGGTAGTGGGTGCCTGGAACTCGCTGCCGGAGGAGGTGGTGGAAGCAGGGACGATAGTGACATTTAAGCGGCATCTTGACAAATACATGAATAGGATGGGAAATGAGGGATACGGACCCAGGAAGTGTAGAAGATTTTAGTTTAGACGGGCAGCATGGTCGGCACAGGCTTGGAGGGCTGAAGGGCCTGTTCCTGTGCTGTACTTTTCGTTGTTCTTTGTTAGCAGTTGCAGGATTTTACTCTTTCAAAACATTGGATTGGATTTGATTTGTTTATTGTCACGTGTAACGAGGTGCAGTGAGAAGTATTTTTCTGCGAGCAGCTCAACAGATCATTAAGTACATGGGAAGAAAAGGGAATAAAAGAAAATACATAATAGGGAGAACGAGTATAAGTTAAGTAAAAAATGGATCTGTTGAGGAGAGCTCGCAGAGAGTCGCCTTGCTCCGGTGCCATCTCCAGGAAGGCAGAAGAACATGTCAGAAGATCCGAGGATGTATAAAGTCAAGGCACATTTTCTTCTAGGTGGCAAGATCAATGGATTCGCCTCAGAGTGTCAGAATCAATGATAGACAAGACAAGAGTATAACACTCCTCTCACTGATAAATGGTTTTACCAACCAACAAGCAGTTTAACAGCACAAATTATGCTATTCAAACTTTTTCTCTTTCAAAATTGCAAAGATGCCCTGCAGTCTCTCCACATATTCCTTGACACTGCAAACTGTACTTAAACTACCTAAATGAGCCTCTTGGAACCCTGTGCTGCTGACTAAAAGGTAAACTGTATGATTTTCATTGAAGCCTGGCACACACCAGAGGGAGCCCTTGATTCTTGCATCTGTCATTGAACTAGGAGCAAGAGCCACATTTCCATAACAACCTATCTTCATGCAAATTAACATTTCATAACTTCACACTTTTCAATTCAGATACTTTCAGAAGTTCTTTTTGGTCCACCTCCTACACCCAACAAACACATCTCCAAAATCTGAGCACTCAGGCACGTTCCACAATTGCATCAAATATGAAGCTAGTCTTATTTTTGCGCACTTTTCTGGGTACTCCACCATTAGTCTACTTACTGAACCCATAGCTACACTGTACATGAGTGGCATGGTAGCACAGTGGTTAGCACTGTTACTTCACAGCGCCCCCGACCTGGGTTCGATTGCCGGCTTGGGTCACGGTCTGTGAAAAGTCTGCACGTTCTCCTCGTGTCTGCGTGGGGTTCCTCCAGGTGCTCCAGTTTCCTCCCACAAGTCCCGAAAGACGTGCTTGTTAGTTGAATTAGACATTCTGATTTCTCTCGCAGTGAACCCATACAGGTACTGGAAATTAGCGACTAGGGGTTTTTCACAGTAATTCCATTGCTGTTTTAATGCTCTATCACTTGTGACACTAATTTAAAAAATATTATTATTATTGTAAAGTGCAGAAGACTTGTGTTGAGCAATTGAACTTTCTGTTTGGTCATCAAACTGAGATATTGTAAACGATCACTTAAAACTGAATGCTTGAAAAATGAAACTGGTTTCCAGGATTTCCCTCATGAAATTGAACCTATTCGTTGCTCTCTACAACCCCAACTCTAGATTGGCAAGAAACACACATTATCTCAACAAACTGCTCAAGGATGAATGTGTGCTTCCTGTCATATTGTCAGAGACCAAATCCATTTGTCTTTAAGTTTACATTTCCTCATAGGAAATTGAGCGATGATTTGCAGCCGTCTCCTCGACTTTGGTCCCAGATGAGGCCAGTTGTCCAATAATATCACAATATGTTTTCATAATTTGAATTCAATAAAAATTTGGAATTAAAAGTCTAATGATGACCATGAAACCATTTTTGATTGTCATAAAAACCCATCTGGCTCGCTGAAGTCCTTCAGGGAAGGGAATCTGCGATCATGTCTGGCCTACATGTGACTCGAGACCCAAAGTGATTGACTCTTAAATGCCCTCTGAAATGGCCGAGCAAGCCACTCAGGGCAATTAGAGATAGGCAACAAATGCTGGCCCAGCCAGCAATGCCCGCAACCCATGGATGAATAAACAAAATGACTATAAAATATTAAGCATAAATTCAGTTGGGAGTTACTGAATCACCGTAGCTCATGCAATTGTGTGACTCATAATACAGCTGTCATGAGGGGTTGCTACAAGACAAGAATTCTTCGAGATTTGCCCATACTCTATCACAACTTTGTGAGTGGAATCATTTTCAAACTTTGTTTTTCTAAATGCTGATATTGCTAGGCTTGGGACATGCTGTAATTCAGCAGTTATGCCTGCAGTATAATTTGCATATATATTTCAAAATTCCTTGAAGTGTTTCACCGAAGACACCCACACTGTAAGCTCTTTCACTGTGACAGATCACACTGTCTTTGAAAGTGTCCCTTTTTGTTCCAAATCCGAAATTGTATTCACAGCAGGCTCAGATAGTAATTCCTTCAAACTCTGCTCTGAAATCTGTTTCTTTTAGTCAGTGACTGATGCACGGGGCACAGGGAGCAATCCCCGCACCTGAATGGATGGGGACACGTGTATTCTTAGGCCTTGGCTCTCATTACCACCAGGCCAGCAAGGTACAGACAAGTAATAAACATCTCTAGGTAGCTCGAGGCACTGCAATGTCAGCAGTGTGTCCTTAATGGGTCCTCAAAAGGAGAATGATTGGGATAGAGGGCAGCAATCATTAGACTGAGGGTAGCAGTGACAGAAAGAATCCAATGCCTTACTGCCCGGGAATGTGTCAAGCTGTGTATTGGCCATTAATATAAAGGTGTGCATGTGTTCCAACTACTTCTCCGTTCAGTTGCCAGGGCAGAATTTTCTCTGTGAAAATAGTAACAGCTGAGCATCTATCAATTGCTAAAATATGACGAATGAAGTAATGCGAAGGACGAGCGGTAAACTGTACAGCACAATACAAGATGTGGAGATTAATCTCCAAATATATTTAAACTGAAACAAATGCTAAAGCATTCAATTGTTATCTTTATCAAAAAAGCAAATATGATTGAGTCTTATGCACTGTCAAAATTATTACCTGTTGCTTCGAATCAGTGCACATATAAATGTTACATCACATGAAACGTATGAGTTTGAGAACAACTATAGTTAATTTTTTTCAGTTTATCTCACAGGAAATAGTACTATTTATTATAACATTGTTGATACTTGTACTCAGTGTATCCCCAGAACATGTTTAGATGCTAATGTAATAAAGGCTGGGATTTTCCACCCCTGCTTGTGACGGGATTCAAGTGGAAAATATCATGAGGCCAAAAATCAGTTTTACATCATTGTAAAACCAGGACACGATTGTGTACTCCAGCCGTCTATGCTGGGCCATGTTTCCCATCAAGGCACATCGGAAACATCATTTTAAAAACTTTGCAACTCATTATAATGTCTGATCGCCAGGATCAGCCCCATGCTGGAACATCTGGATATGCCAGCCTGTAATTAGGACCGTGTGGTTCACAACGGATATAGCTGGCGTGCACCTGGTGATACACTACGTTCCTGACTTCGAGGTTAGTTAGCTTACCTTGGATCATGTAGTTCTCACAGGAATCAATACCAGGCTTCGCAGGGAGCACCACATTACTATCAGTGGATTGTCACAGGCAAGTCTCTACCTACCAGACTAGCGGTAAGGCGGGAATGGCTTTTAATGGACTGCACGGTTAGTGCTCCACTGGGGAAGGAGGGAAACTGGCCTGAGGCAGGAGAAGGGGCAGCAGAGTTAGGCCTGTACTGGGGCAATGGATATGCAGCAGGAGCAGAACAGGAATACAGGACACGGATGAGGACGTCTGTGAGGGAGGGAAACATGAACTGAAAGCTCCTCTACCCTGCCCCGTCACCTGGAATGTCGGCAGGGATCGACACCTTCAGGATTTCACTCTCTAACGACCGTTACTGGCAGGAAACAGGACTTCTGTTCCCACTTGGATGGAACTACTGCCTTGAAGGACTGCCGATCCTGGGCCTGGCCAAACTCGCCATAAACAGGTCCAGACAGCGGCGACAGGGGGAGTTGTCTGACCTACTGTTTTTCATTTTACCGTGGCTACATTTGCAGCTGGGTATCCCTGGAGAGGGAGCGCGCGGTGTCCACTGGCACCGTTGAGGCCTTCCATGCTAGGTGGGAACCACAAGGTCTGGGTGCCTTATCGACCACCTTAATCACATTTTACTTTGATGTTTGAAGTTTCTTTTGTGGTTGGTTTTTGTTTAAGAAGCATCTTTTTAAGGGTCTGCCCCTTTTACTTTGTCCCTCAGTTCATTTGATTTAGTTCATGGTTCATTGAAGAGAAGCCTCAGCCCCTTCTTAAGTAACTTTCTTTCCAGAGTGAACATTTACCCTCCTCATATGTATTACAGAGTGCACTGTTAGCGTGCAGTAAATGGGAATCCTAGAGCCTGGGCTGAAAGCATCACATCCAACCACCTGGCCAAAGCAATGTCACAGCAGTTGGCCATGTTGGGGAAGACCTTGATACTTTTCCCGCACTACCCTTCATTTCAGTGGTGAGTACTGTCCGACACGGGAACAAATGCCTTGAGTGCACATTCGCTGAGAAGTTATTGACAAAAAGAGAACTATTGGAGATTGTTTCTCATTGATACTGCAGAGAGGAGACCATCAGAAGATGGGAGGCTGGACTTATCGCTGCCTGTATTATCATTTCCAGGCAGGAGAGAAGATTGTAGTGGAGGCTTCTGGGTCGCCAAAGTGAGGAGCAAGAGCCACAAGACCAAGGCCCAACTCTGGACAAAAGAGATGAGGCTCAAAGAGACAACATAGACGGCTCTCAAGACCCAGGGTCTACAAAAACACATGTGTTACCTGCAGATGAGTGATAACCAGTTACGCCAAGAGTTTTGCATGTCCAAGAACCTGGTGACTCACATTTCCCACATTCTCCAGGAATTGGCCACGGGGAGTGGGAGGGCATCCATTGCCAGTGGCTGTGTAAGCAACAGCTGCTCTTAACCTCTATGCCAGTGGCTCCAACCAGGGGTATACTGGGTACCTCTGTGGGATCTCTCAAGCATCCATGCACAAATGCATCCTTGAGGTCACAGACTCACTTTATGTCAAGGCTCACAAATGCAACAGAGATCAAGCAAGCCAGGGCACCAGAGCATTAAGCTTTGCTAAGAATTCTGGATTCTCACAGGTGTAGCGTGCCATCAACTGCTCTCATATGGCTATAAAAGCTCTGCAGCAACAGGTATTGCCATATATAAACCGGAACGGTTACCACTTTCTCTATATACAGCTAATCCAAAACCACAAGAAACATACATATCATGCAGGTTTGTGGCAGATACTCAAGAAACATCCACAACTCACACATCTTGAATAGTTGCAGATCCTCGCCATGTTTGAGGGATCAAACAAGATCCAGAGCTGAATAACTTGGTCACAAAGGATACCCACAATGGACCTGGCTGATGATGCGCAGACAGTGGCTTCAGACTCTTGCAGAAAGAATGTATAACAAGGTTCATGCCACTGGACAAGTATTGATGAAGCACACAACAGGAATCCTGAAGGTTCAATTCCAATCTGGAAGATCACTCCAGTACAGTCCCCAGAGGATCTCACAGGCCATCGTGGCTTGCTGCGCTTTGCACAACCTGGCGCCCCAAAGGGGGAGGGCTTGCCAGATGAAAAAATCGAGCAGCTGCACTTCTCCTCGGATGTGGACCTAAAAGGTTATGAGGGTGATGAGCTTGAGGAAACCGCAACTTCAGGGGAAGAGGCCGTAGCACAGGGCAGATGTGGAAAGCGCATGAGGATGACGAGTTGTAGTCAGTACCCTCTTGGGGTGCCTCCATCATGGATCAGCACGAGCACCAGCATTGCAATTCCTCTCAATTCACTCATGCACTTCACTATGAGAGTGAATAATTACACATCACACTCACATTTTTCTGATCCTTTGAAGGATGATGAGTCCTTGGCAGTGTCCTTACTGAGATGAGGTGCTAAGTGGAGGAGGGAAGAGGCACCATGGTTTTGTAAAGGGGAGGTCGTGTCTCACTGACTTGATAAGAGTTTTTCAAAAGAGGTCACAAAGATGATTGATGCAGGTAGCGCAGTGGATGCTGTCTGTATGGACTTCAGTAAGGCCTTTGACAAGGTCCCTCATGGTAGACTAGTACAGAAGGTGAAGTCGCACGGGATCAGGGGTGAGCTGGCAAGGTGGATGCAGAACTGGCTAGGTCATAGAAGGCAGAGAGTAGCAATGGAAGGGTGCTTTTCTAATCGGAGGGCTGTGACTAGTGGTGTTCCGCAGGGATCAGTGCTGGGACCTTTGCTGTTCATAGTATTTATAAATAATTTGGAGGTAAATGTAACTGGTCTGATTAGTAAGTTTGCAGACGACACAAAGTTTGGTGGAATTGCGGATAGCGATGAGGGCTGTCATAGGATGCAACAGGATTTAGATCGTTTGGAGACTTGGGCAGAGAGATGACAGGTGGAGTTTAATCCGGACAAATGTGGAGTAATACATTTTGGAAGGTCTAATGCAGGTAGGGAATATACAGTGAATGGTAGAACCCTCAAGGGTATTGAAAGTCAGAGAGATCTAGGTGTACAGGTCCACAGGTCACTGAAAGGGGCAACACAGGTGGAGAAGGTAGTCAAGAAGGCATACGGCATGCTTGCCTTCATTGGCCGGGGCATTGAGTATAAGAATTGGCAAGTCATGTTGCAGCTGTATAGAACCTTAGTTAGGCCACACTTGGAGTATAGTGTTCAATTCCGGACGCCACACTACCAGAGGGATGTGGAGGCTTTGGAGAGGGTGCAGAAGAGATTTACCAGGATGTTGCCTGGTATGGAGGGCATTAGCTATGAGCAGCGGTTGAATAAACTCAGTTTGTTCTCACTGGAACGACGGAGGTTGAGGGGCGACCTGATAGATGTCCACAAAATTATGAGGGGCATAGACAGAGTGGCTAGTCAGAGGCTTTTTCCCAGGGTAGAGGGGTCAATTACTAGGTTTAAGATGCGAGGGGCAAGGTTTAGAGGAGATGTACGAGGCAAGTTTTTTTACACAGAGGTTAGTGGGTGCCTGGAACTCGCTGCCGGAGGAGGTGGGGGAAGCAGGGATGATAGTGATGTTTAAGGGGCATCTTGACACATACATGAATAGGATGGGAATAGAGGGATATGGACCCAAGAAGTGTAGAAGACTTTAGTTTAGACAGGCAGCATGGTTGGCACAGGCTTGGGGGGCTGAAGGGCCTGTTCCTGTGCTGTACTTTTCTTTGTTCTTTGTTCTTTGAGTCTTGGCATCAAAAGTCAGAAATTGCTGCTGCTTCATGCTTCTCTCTCGCATCTGAGTCACAATGGCATCCTACAAGAGCTAGTAGATGTGTGATCTTCAATCTGACAAGGCTCCTCAAGAAGATCTATCTCATGCAACTGAACAACACACTTTGTGTAACATGGATGGTGAATTAGATAAATCACTTTGGACAAGGCAGCTGATGACGTTCTGCTACTCTGAATCCATTAAAGGATGACTCAGTCATCCATTCTTCCAAATTACACTGACATCAGTTTGGGATCCTGGGCTACATTTATCCCCATCTTAATATGGGTGTGGAACAAGTGAGCATGATGACGTCAAACACATGCTTGCCAGACACTAAAATGCCTCCTCTTTAACACGAGACATTGTGGCCTCATGGTCAACTCTGGCTCTTGTCAAGTCCAAAATACTCAGACACCATGCAGTGCTCAAGAGCATGTGTCACTGCTAATGAAGAATACACTTCAGCTTCTATACATCCTCGATCCTAACCTATTGCTTCCCTCCACATTGTCTACAGGAATGGTGCGCGCTTGCAAAGCACGCTCAAAACCTCGACTGCCCACCAGAAATCAGCATTTGGGGAGCACGGTAGCATGGTGGTTAGCATAAATGCTTCACAGCTCCAGGGTCCCAGGTTCGATTCCCGGCTGGGTCACTGTCTGTGCGGAGTCTGCACGTCCTCCCCGTGTGTGCGTGGGTTTCCTCCGGGTGCTCCGGTTTCCTCCCACAGTCCAAAGATGTGCAGGTTAGGTGGATTGGCCATGCTAAATTGACCGTAGTGTCCTAATAAAAGTAAGGTTGGGGGGGGGGGGGTTGTTGGGTTACGGGTATAGGGTGGATACGTGGGTTTGAGTAGGGTGATCATTGCTCGGCACAACATTGAGGGCCGAAGGGCCTGTTCTGTGCTGTACTGTTCTAAGTTCTAAGAAATTATCATCAGTGACTTCAGTGAGTGCTCAGGTGAGGGGATGTACAGCGCTGTATCTCTAGTTTGTGACAAGAGCATTGTCCCCACAATGGACACAACTACAGGTTGAGAGACCCTCAAGGTTGGAGGTTCGAGCAGCAGGATAATAATGTGGCTGTGAAGGGCCAAGCGAAATCATCATGAGGTGGCAAGGTGCCCCTACTTATTGGTAAGATTAGTAGATATGCATCCCGAAAGTCAAAAAGGGTTGGCTGACAGCAGCACACTTAAGCACTAGGTACAGGCTCATAGCATGAAAGCCCTGCTGAGAGGCAGAGAGCAGATGTGGTTGCATGGTATATGATGCTTCTCCACGCGTGAACACATCTCTCCTTGTAAACCATACCTTCACCTTTCAAGAATGCTGACGAGATTGGAGAATACCTCTGCCTCAGAGTTAAACAGCCAAGAATAAACATGATTCGACAAAGCATGAGAACGAAGATTGTTCTACAAGCACACTTAATATTAAGGTTGAGGTACCACTGATGTGGAGAATGATGTGGTAAAGAGCCACACACTGTGGTGATATAAACTACATGGATGACGTCCATGGCCTGCTTTCTGTGTACTGCTGTGTGGAATGTGCTCCCTCCTTGGTCTGTGGAGCTGGAAATGATGGAGTAACTGGAAGAAGAAATTTGCATTGGCCAGAGAGTCCCAGAGTCACCTGGGTGGATGGCCCGGGGTGTCCAGTCACTGGTCCTCCTCCCGATGAGTGCCCGAAGACCCCTGGCTGACTCCTTTAGGATAAGGGGCAGTTGGAGTGTGGTTGACATGCCCCCCCACCTCCACCCCACTGTACACTCACTCACTGATGGATGCCACCAAGTCTACAGCAATGGAGTTCAGCTCCTGCGACAGTGCAAGACTGATGTCTCAGAACGGGGCGAGATTCTCCGACCCCGCCATGTCTAGAATTCTCCCACCCGCATAAAGTCGGCATGCCGCCAATCCTGCCGCCCGCCTCGGAGAATGGCGGGGGCCGGAGGGAGGCTACAGGTCTCTGTGCTGCCGTTATTCTCCGGCCCGGACGGGCCGAAGTCCTGCCGCTGAGAGGCCTCTCCCGCCACCGTGGTTTCAACCACCACTGTGCCGGTGGGATCGGTGGTGAAAGCGGGCCCCTGGGGTCCTGGGGGGGGGGGGGGGGAGCGGGGCGATCGGACCCCGGGGAGTGCCCCCACGGTGGCCGGGCCCGCGATTGGGGCCCACCGATCGGCGGGCGGGCCAGTTCCGTGGGGGCACTCTTTTTCTTCCGCCACCATGGCGGAGGCGGAAGAGAATCCCCCAGCGCGCATGCACCGGTGGTGACGTCAGCGACAGCTGACGCACCGGTGCATGCGCGAACCGGCAAAGGCCTTTCGGCCATCCCCGGCGCCGGGCGTCAAAGGCCGTTGTTGCCGGTTTTGGTGCCAGTCGGTGTGGTGCCAACCGCTCCGGCGTGGGCCTAGCCCCTCAATGTGAGGGCTTGGCCCCTAAAGGTACGGAGAATTCCGCACCTTTGGGGAGGCCCGACGCCGGAGTGGTTGGCGCCACTCCGCTATGCCGGGAACTCCCGCCCCGCCGGGTAGGGGAGAATTTCGCCCCAAGATGGCACCATCATACCAGTGTTAATCTGGATGTGTTGGCATGTAAGCACTATGACCTCCTAAGGCAGAAGGACTCCTCCATCATCCGCTGCAATCTGAGGATTCAGCGGACATCCCTTTCTGATGTTCCTGTGATTATCCTTGCAGCTCCAGCAACTGATTTAGGACCAGATAGGCTTGCCATCTGACTCAAATTCAGCAGATTCCTAGCCTCCAGCAGTTATTTGAGCGCCGGTGACCTCGGATGTCCCTGGTTCCGCCTGCTGTGGACCAGATTGTGTGCTATGCTCACCAGATTGTAAACGAGAGGCTGTTCTGGAACTAGGTACCACCGAGGTGTATGCCTTTACTCTGGTGAAGGGTGTGGGAGAGCACTGTGAGGGGTCGTCAAAGGTGGTGTCCTCAGGCTCCTCTTTGGAGGAGGTTTTGTCAGGGATAGAGCTGAGGGCCTGGCTATTTGTGGGCATCAGGTGTTTGGCAGAGGCACCTATGAAAAAACTAGAGATAATTAGTGCATTGCAGCCAAATAAAAAATATGACAATGCACTCTCAGCAGTGTTGAATGAGGGATGAGCTGGTGCAGGATCCTCAAGTGGATGTTTGCAGCCAACCTCACCGTTGCCGCAGGAATGGTCAACGTATTCTCCGGCGAGCCTTATAACATAGTTTTCAAAGGGAGTAAGGACCTTGAGTTCTGACACGCCATCCTTTGGTTTGGGACCTCTCCCTTTTATTATGTGCAAGCTTGGAGATGGCCAGTTGGAGATGTGGGGGTGTGTGTGACAGTGAGTGGAAATGTCCCTTGAGCTGGCAGTGAGTGAGAGCCCGGTGATTGTGTGATGGGCTTACGAAAGAATGAGTTGAGAGTGATCAGATGGTTGACTTAACCAGACAGGATGAAATGAAATGAAATGAAAATTCCTTATTGTCACAAGTCGGCTTCAAATTAAGTTACTGTGAAAAGCCCCGAGTCGCCACATTACGGCGCCTGTTTGGAGAGGTTGCTACGGGATGAATGAGTTCATTCATTTTCTTTCTGTGCTGGGTCACTGATCTCTTATGGGCAGCATTAATACTGACCACCACTGCCACTGCATCTTAATCCAGCACGATGAGGTTGGCGGACCTCCTGCGGCCATCACTAGATTAGAGGAAATCATGGCCTGCCTCCACAGCCTGCCTCACTGAACGTAGGAGCTGTCTTCTTGCCTTTTGAGGCCAGCTGTGTGATCTCCATGAGTCCAAAGATGTGCAGGTTAGGTGGATGGCCATGCTAAATCACCTCTTATGGTCCAAAGACATGCAGGTTTGGTAGAGGTTACAGAGCTAAGGGGAGAGTGTAGGGGAGTGGACCAAGGTAGGGTGCTCTTTTGGATGTAGTCTTGGTGGGCTGAATGGCATCCTTCTGCATTGTTAGGATTTTATGATTCTATCTCCAGCAGTCCTGGCCTCCAGTGATTACCAAAGCTGAGCACGGGTGCCATTTAAATATGGCACCCGGAGTGAGGAGTTGCTGAGTAGATGGCAAGGCTGGTGAATCAGAGGACGCGCACCAGCAATCCAACATGTTTCCCGTGCAGACAGGAAGTGGACTATATAGTGCAAAAGACCACCATTACAGCCAGTGAGAAAAATAGTTTTTCACGTCCGCTCCTACACTTCACAGAATCACAGAATCATCCAATGTCGAAGAGGCCCTTTGAGTCTGCATTGACACGTGAAAAACACCTCACTGCCTACCTAATTCTTTTTACCAGAACATGGCCTATAACCTTGAATGTTATAACATGTCAAGTGTTCATCCAGGTTCTTTTTAAAGGATGTGAGGCAACCCGCCTCTACCACCCTCCCAGGCAGTGCATTCCAGACCGTCGCCACCCTCTGAGTAAAAAGGTTTTTCCTCAAATCCCCCCAAACCTCCTGCCCCTCCTTGAACTTGCGCCCCCCTCGTGACTGACCCTTCAACTAAGGGAAACATCTGCTCCCTATCCACCCTGTCCAAGCCCCTCATAATCTTGTATTGCACTTAGAGTTTGGAGATTAGAATCTAACTATAGCCAAGACTTCTGTATCAGTACAGATGCGAAGGATAGGTTGGACTCCTCGCAGGCCCAGCTGTACACTTGATCCAAATTTCATGCTGCACGTTTCTTGGGATACACGTCAGATATGAAATATTAGCAAATGCCCTACATGCTGAAGCATGACTTTGATGAACATTGAAAGCACGCTCCAGGCATGGTTTGTAGAGGAGAACAATGTGCTTCAAGGCCTGCATCCATGTAAAAGGAATTGCTGCAGTAGCGATCAAAGGTAAATAAAAATGAAACCGTTAGCCACGTCACCCAACAGTCTTGGGAGCAGTAGGGTGTCCTGTTGCACAGGTGGGACTGTAAAAATGCCATTAGATTAAGCACGCTGGAGGAGGTAGTTACCAGATGGTCATCTGGTGCCCCGAAGTGTAGATGGTGATGTGTGACATGAGGTATTAATGCATGTCAATAGAAGCGACACTATGTCTTGGCTGCAGACCTGGAAAACATTTAACCATCTCGGCAGCTGTATCATGTGAAGACCCCACTGCAGTCTTATTTTAATGGAGTTTATTCACCATTCATAGCTTGAGTACTTCCCTCCCACCCACACAGCCCTAAAGCACTTCGATAGATTCTCATGATTGTTCATTGTGCTCTCGGGTACATTTTTGCAACAGCTTTCTTTCACAATAACAGTTCATTCCCTAACAATCGTTTGCTTCCAACAAACCCTTTCATCCACTGTAATGCAATAATGAATGTTTCTAACCTCTCGCCCTTTGTGGGCAGCTGGCCACTATATGTATCTGTGTCTGACCTCCTGCCAATACCAGCTGCAAAACCCCTTCTTTTTTCCAGGGGATGTCAGCACAGAACCAGAGGAACAAAGCTGCATGGAAGGGTCTTTTTTGGATAGGCATCAAGTGTATATATCAGATATATTACAATAGGTAACAGACCACTTTACTGAAAGTGCCACATTGTGGGTTTTCTGGAAAGTTAGAAGCCTTTTTAGGAGTAAAATGTGCAGTAGCAGCATGGTTAAAGGTCAGCTAAGTGACAGGAAGCAGACGACAGTGGTGAAGGGTTATTTTGGACTGCAGGAAGATGCACTGTGCAGTTCCCCAGTACAAGAGCCATTGTGTTTCTTGATATATATTAATGACTTGGGTGCCAAGGTACCATTTCAAAATGTACAGATGATATGAAACATAGGGCATGATTTAATAGGAAAGATTCTAAGTGCCATATCAGGCAGGATTTCCCGCGTTCCTCCCGACAGCTGAGCCGGTGAGACCGCAGCCCATATTTATCGTCACTTAGTGTCGGAAATGATCCACCACGATGTTCACTGTGGAAATAGCTGTCCCACTAGGGGATTCACCTGGACCGTGTCCAGCAGCTCCCTGTTAATGAAGAGGAGCTGCTCGTAATCAATCCCTCCAAACCCACTCCAGTCAGCAGAAAGCCCGGCCAACAAGTAGACCTACTCCACACTTTGGGGTGGCCAATGGGGGGAGGGGAAGGAGGGATTGGGGGTGGGGTGGGGCAGGGGAAGATAAGTGGGGGTGAGATGACGGCCAAAGTCTTGTCCTATGAGAAGCGGGCGAAGGTGAGGGCCTCCCTGGACCTCTGGGCATGTTGGACCCTCACTGTTGCCTGTCCTCCTTCCTCCGGCTGCTCCTGCAGATTTTCCCGGGCTCGTGCTCCAGCCCCTTCTGGTCTGGCTCTTCATCATCCTCCTCAGGCGAGGCCACATGTCCCTCCTCCTCATTTTCCAAGAAAGAAAACAAAGGTAAATTAATCTGGTGGTATGAAAACCGGGCATTCTTATTGGATTGGTGAGTTTAAGATTACCCCACAGTCTTCAGGTTTATCAATCCCAAACTTAGTATCATCCAATTGCTACATCAGGCGGTATTTAAAGCAGGGGCTGGTGGTCCTGCCGGCAGGGCAACAGTCGGCCTCCCACTGGATCAAGGGCCACAGAGTCAGAAATGCTGCCACCCAAGAATTACTGGCCAATCAGAGGCCAGCAGCTGTCCATTGCAGACGGCAGTTGCAGCAGCTGGCAATGCACCCATGGAAAGATCTAGGACTGTTGAGGGATCCATACTACAGGCAAGTTAGGGGAGGGGCATGGGTTGCGAGTTGAGGATCGGGTAGGTGGGGGGAATGTGGTTCAGTAGAAAGGGCAATCGGGTGGCTCGCAGCAGGCCCAACCCCCTCCTGATGATGACTCTCTCAATCAGACACTGAATGCCGTTCAACTAGGGCTTGCCCCCAGCCCCCTTTATTCTCGGGATCCAGCAAGCATTCCAGTTTGCTTTTTGGGCGACCAATGTGGTGATTCCCCTGCCTGCCACTAGTTAAATACTAGCAGTGGTGAGATGAGGCTGGTTTAGCTCACTGTGCTAAATCGCTGGCTTTTAAAGCAGGACAGCAGCACGGCTCGATTCCTGTACCAGCCTCCCCGGACAGGCGCCGGAATGTGGCGACTAGGGGCTTTTCACAGTAACTTCATTGAAGCCTACTCGTGACAATAAGCGATTTTCATTTTTCATTCATTCATGAGCCATTAAGTGGACTTTATTTGCCTCTTAATGACCTCAATTGGCAACCTGGTAGAAAGGCAACTAGCCTTCCCACCCTAGACTTAATCGGGCAGTAGAAGGCAGTGGAGTCCTCATCCAGCATCCTGCCATCCAACTATTTTTTTTTTTTAAATTAATTTACAGATGTGGTTGGGCCAGCATTTATTGCCCATCTGTATTTGCCCTTCAGAAGGTGATGGTAAGTTGACTTCTTGAACCGCTGCAGTCCTTGAGGTGTAGGTACACCCACTGTGCTGTTGGGGAGGGAGATCCAGGAATTTGACCCAATGACAGTGAAGGAACGGCGATATATTTCCAAGTCAGGGGGGTGAGTGACTTGGAGGGGAACAACCAGGTGGTGGGGTTTCCTGGTATCTGCTGCTCTTGTCCTTCTAGATGGTAGTGGTCGTGAGTTTGGAATGTGCTGTCTAAGGAACTTTGGTGAGTTACTGCAGTGTATCTTGTAGATGGCACACATGGCTTCCACTGTTCGTTGGTGGTGGAGTGTTTGAATGTTTGTGGAAGGAGAAGCAATCAAGCAGGCTGCTTTGTCCTGGATGGTGTTGAGCTTCTTGAGCGTTGTTGGAAATGCACTCAACCAGGAAAGGGTTGCAATCATTACACTCCTGACTTGTGCCTTGAGGCTTTTGGGGGGGTGTCAGGAGATGAGTTACGCGCCATTGGATTCGTAGCCTTTGACCTGGCCTGGTAGCTACAGTATTAATGGGGCTAGTCCAGTTCAGTTTCTGATCAATGGCAACCACCAGGATGTTGATTGGTAATGGCATTGAATGTCATGGGGCAATGGCGAGATCCTGTCTTGTAGGAGATGGTCACTGCATGGAACTTGAGTGGCATGAATTTAACTTGCCACTTGTCAGCCCAAGCCGGGATATTGTCCAGGTCTTGCTGCATTTGGACATGGACTGCTTCATTATCTGAGGAGGCGTGAATGGTGCAACATCCCCACTTCCGGCATTATGATGGCAAGGAGGTCGTTGTTGAAGCAGCTGGACATGGTTGGGCCTAGGACGCTACCCTGAGGAACTCCTGCAGTGATGTCCTGAGATGATTGACCTCCAACATCACAACCGTCTTCCTTTGTACCAGGTATGACTCCAACCTGCGTAGAGTTTCCCCCCAGATTGCCATTGACTCCAGTTTAGCTACGGGTCCTTCTTGCCGTACTTGATCAAATATTGTCTTGATGTCAAAGGCAGTCACTCTCACCTCACGTCTGGCATTCAGCTCTTTCGTCCATGCTTGAACCAAGGCTGTAATGAGGTCAGGAGCTGAGTGACCCTGGCGGAACCCAAACTGAGCGTCCGTGAGCAGGTTATTGCTGAGTAAGTGCCGCTTGATAGCACAGTTAATGTCTCCTTCCATCACTTTGCTGATATTGGAGAGCAGACTGAAAGGGTGGTAATTGCCTGGGTTGGATTTGTCCTGTTTCTTGTGTACAGGACACACCTAGGCAATTTTTCACATTGTCGGGTAGATGCCAGTGTTTTAGCTGTACTGGAACAGCTTGGCTAGCGGTGTGGCAAGATTTGGAGAACAGGTCTTCAGTATTATTGCTGGAATATTGGCAGAGCCCATATAGCCTTTGCAGTATCCAGTGCCTTCAGCTGTATCTTGATATCACATGGAGTGAATCGTATGCCTGATGTAGCTCCTGGCATGCTCTTCTGCACTCTTCATTGAACCAGTGTTGATCCCCTGGCTTGGTGGTAATGGTAGAGTGGGGGATATGCTGGGCCATGAGGTTGCAGATTGTGGTTGTATATAATTCTGCTGCTGCTGATGGCCCACATCGCCTCATGGATGCCCAATCTTTAGTTGCTATGTCTGTTCGAATTCTATCCCATTTAGCACAGTGGCAGTGCCCCACAACACGACAGACGGTGTCCTCAATGTGAAGATGGGACTTTGTCTCCACAAGGACTGTGTGGTGGTCACTTTTACCGAGATGTAATGGAGAGATACATCTTTAGCAGGCAGATTGGTGAGGATGAGGTGAAGTATGTTTTTACCTCTTGTTGGTTCCTTCACCATCTGCTGCAGTCCCAATCTAGCAGCTAAGTCCTTTTAGACCCAGACAGCTCGGTCTGTGGTGGTACTACCGAGCCACTCTCGGTGATAAACATTGAAGTCCCCCAGCATATTCTGCACCCTTGCCACCCTCAGTGCTTCCTATAAGTGATGTTCAACGTGGGGAAGTACTGATTCATCAGCTGATAGTGGCCAGTGTGTGGTAATCAGCAGGAGTTTTCCTTGCCCAAATTTAACCTGAAGCTATGAGCCTTCATGGGCTCCAGAGTCGATGTTGAGCACTCCCAACACACCGCCACACCCGCCACCACTGAATTCACCTTGGGGGAGGGCATTAGATTCTGTCCATCATATTTCTTGTGCCTTTTATTGCTTTTAAATCTGTTGGTGTCCGTACCATAGACCTTGACCCTTCACCTTAATTCCTCAATTTAAAAACACAGGGCATCTCTAGAATATCACAGTGCCTCCCTTCTTTTTGAAGCTGCCCTGCAGCGATTGCACAGAAACCACTGAATGCTCAAATAATTGCTGAACAGGCCATGTGATATTTCCAACACATTTACCAAAGAAAAAGTCAGGGACTTGCGCTCTCAACATTTCCTGCCTCTAGAACTCAGCAAGTGACAGAATGGATTGCTTTGTTCAGCAGACACATGTTAGGAACACCTTAGGCACTACTTGATCTGCTTCTCTCTGTGGTTTTTATCTCTTAATTCATTCTGCTGACCTACATAGGGTTTGATCAAAAACAAGAGCGTTTATTATGGTCTCTCAAAACAATGATGAGACTCTCTCTATTAAAGAGATTGTTTTCTGGGAAAGTGTTTGGCAAACCTTTCTTCTATTAACGACCCATCATGCACCGATGTAACAAGAATGACGCCTGGTGTTTTGGACACTTCTTCATTTCCAGACAATGAATGTTTTTGCTGAACACTTTATCATTTGGAAAACACTTCTTAAATTGTGCATTTTTCAGTTCTTACCAGTGAGTCCCGCTGATTATGGTAGTTTTAAGGGAAATTTACAATGGAAATTTTAAGGGAAATTCTACCGAGCAGAGGCGGAATTACGACTCTCTGGCACGTTTCCTACCTCTCCCTGGACCATGACTCCACTACCACAAGCCCGTGTGTCCTGGATTGTCACTTACCTCACCACCTCTTCAGATCTTCCCTCCAATCTCACAGACCCCCAACCTCGATCAGCCTGCTTCTACCTCCTTCCCAAAAGCCATAAACAAGACTGCCCTGGTCAACCCATTGTTTCAACCTGTTCCTGCCCCAGTGAACGCACTTTCTCCTATCTTGAATCTATTTTTTTTCCCCTTGTTCAGCCTGAGTTCTGATTAAAGATCATCAAACTGAAATGTTAACTCTATTTCTCTCCACAGATATAACCTGACCTGTGAGCATTTCCAGCTGTTTTGTTTTTATTTCAGATTTCCAGCGTCATAGTTTTTGCTTTTGGATTAGTCAGTGGGTTACTTGGAACTGGTTGTAACTTTTTGTCTCGGTGTCATAGATCGCAATTAGAAACTAAAGGGTGAATTGTATCCTACCCACCTGGCAGAAATGAGGTGGGCATGCAGGTGTGATTGTGTAAAAACTCACCACCTTAGTCTTCCTCGATTCCCATCTGCTGCCATCCTTTATCTTGGACAGTTTTGGGCCTGGCTTAGGCAGAAGGCTCATGCTGGCCTAACCAGCAAAGCCCATATCCCGTAAATGAATAAAAAAATGAATACATTTAAATTATTGTAATGTCATTCAGAACCTGACAATATTTTCAATTGCTGTGTGAGCACGGCACCTAATTTTCATAGTCAGGCATACTTCCCAATTTGATAGTTTAAAATTGGGCTGGGCCTTAAAATAGGCCTAGTCTACCCACTGCTGTTGAGCTCTCAGCAAAGCTGTCTATGTCTGCAGGAGTTAAAATCTCATAATTAATTTAATTTACTCCCTGAAATGAAAATCAAAGTAATTTTTGTTTTCATTCAGTTACCCTTGTACTTGTTAATTAAATAGCACTTAATTCATTTTACCCGGTACGCTATCATTCCCCTGCAACACTGCACAAAGTGCCTCCCTGCTCCCAACCTTTACGAGCCTGGCACATTTCTTGCTGTTGTAGCTTTTAACAGTTAATTTTGGTCATTCAACACCAGGCAGTTAATGGCAGTGTAATGTTAAAACAACATGTGCGACACAACAATCTGGTGCCATCATTCTTACTGGTAAAACCCTTCAGGCTTTATTCTGACTCTTCAGGCCAGAGTGAAAATCAGCTCTGTCTCATTGCTCTGGTGGCTGTTGTAGGCAGAAAGGTGGACAGTGCTGGAGGAGATGCAACTTTTCCTACCTAATTGACCTAATTGATTTACTTCTTGCAATGTGATCATCTTTGTTTGGTATTTATTCAGTATAGTTTTTATTTTACATAACTGCTATATTCTCAAAGGGTGATGTGTTTTTGTTAAATACCCTGTGGCTCATTGCAAAGAATTCCACAAAAAGTGGCAAAAAGGCGAGTGGTCTTCTACTGTACTGACTCATTCATTTTTTTTAAACGAAGATGGATGAGGTACTGCTCACGCAGCAAACAAACAATTATACAAGAGTGCAAAAACAACAGCACCAATTTGCCTTTGTATAACATCTGTGACATAGTAAAATATTACAAAGTGCTTTACAGGAGTGTTATCAAAGAGAATTCAACAGGAAATATTGGGGCAGGTAAGAGATAGGTTTTAGGGAACTCTAAAAAAACAGAGACACTTTGATTACAATAAGCAGGTCTGTGATCCTCTCATGATTTTTAGAGCAATTGGTATTTTTCACCATGGCTAATCCATGCTTTCCTCCGAAGTTCATAATACCAAAATTGCAGCCCTAGCCATAGGCGATTGTTATTCAATATATTCAGGATTGGAGTCTTAGAGGGAAAGGACATTGCTCTAGGGCATTTGAAGGACTAAAGACAATCCATCTCTGAATAGTATAATGCACAGAGCTGGTGAGCTGCAGATGCAGCGACTGCTACTGATTGAGAATCAATTTGACATTGCTCCATTCTTTCTTACACTGTATATAAACTCCACTCTTCATAATATCACAGACATGTTGAGGATGAATTTCTACAGCCATTTATCCACTTGTCCAACATAACATCAGCAAATAAGCCCCAGAAAAGAAAAGGTATAAATACTTGAGCAGCAGAACACTTTACAGAAATCCATCTCCTTAAGTTTGGTTCAAAAGAATTGCTGAATCCAGCCCTTGCTTTGCATGGGAAATTATGAACTATATGCTGACACAAGGTATTAGATAGTTTCACATGGTAATAATAGGCATTCCAAAGTAAAATAAGTTGTGAATTAAAGAATTTTGGAACCAGAGATGTGGATAGCAATGGCATCAGTTCTGTCTCCCTTTTTCAGGCATAGGACTTTCTGTTTACTGCAAATCACTCAAAAGCAATGTGCTTACGGATGTACCAGAATATCCTACCTTATTTTCAACAATTATGTTGTCAAATGTAAATAGCACATTTCAAGAAACACAAAATAGATTGGGAGTACTTAATCAAAATGCATTTATGAGGATACTGGGGAAGTACATGAGAGAGAGGGACAGAAGGATATGTTGATATGGTTAGATGACATGAGGTGGGAGGAGGTTTGTGTGGAGCATAAACACTGACAGACTAGCTGCATTGAATAGTTTATGTGCTGTAAATTCTGTTATGCTCTCTGATCAAAAAACTAAGCAATCATCCAAGATCCATTCACTTGTGTGAGAGATGGATCCTGCTCCCATAAAGTTGGACCCAGCGAGTTACTGCCGTTATAAGTAAACTAAGGTTGTGTTATTATTTTTTATATGGACCCACTCAACATATCCAATTCTAAATTAACAATTTACAAAAATGTTTATAATTTAAGCTGGTCTGTTCATATGCCAATTACCTGACACAAGGGGAGATGGTGGAGTAATGTTAATGTCACTAGACTAATAACACAGGGGCCCCGACTAATAGTCTGGAGACATGGGTCCAAATCCCACTATGCTGGTTGATGAAATTTAAATTCCACAAAGGAAAAATGGAATATAAAGCTAATTGCAGTAATGGTAACCGTAACAGCTATCACCAATTATTGTAAAAATCTATCTGGTTCACTAATGACCTTTAGGGAAGGAAATCTTCCATCCTCATGATAAGACCATAAGACATAGGTGCAGAATTAGGCCATTCGGCTCATCGAGTCTGCCCCGTCATTCAATCATGGCTGATATGTTTCTCATCCCCATTCTCCTGCCTTCTCCCCATAACTCCTGAGCCCCTCAATACTCAAGTGAGTGTTCTGGCCTCATGTCACTCCAGACTTATAGCAATGTGGTTGACTCTTAATTGTCCTCTGCAATGGTCTAGCAAGCCACTCAGTCCAAGGGGAATTAGGATGGGCAATTGTTATAATCAGCATGGAGGTCAATGGGGTAGGGGCCATCTGGTTTCCCGTGACCTCCACGGAATATGAACTTCTCCGGTAATGGGATGGGGCTTCCCTTTTAATGAGGGGCACCCTCATTGTATAAAAGCCTGTGGGAGACCCTTTGAAGAGTGGAGCGTTATTGTGCACAGAGAATAAACCAGTATTTTTGCATCCAGCCTGTCGTTCCATGTGTATTCAGTCTGCGCGGATTCTACAGCAACAAATACTGCCAGCGCCGTCCATATCCCATGAAAGAATTTTTAAAAATACTCTCTTCTATTTCACAATTAACAAGTTAAGCTGGAGTCATGGAGGACGTAAATTAATTTCAATCATCGCATTTGATTCTCAGTTGAAATTTTTCCCTTGCACCATTTAATGTAAAGATTTAACAGGCAGCCCTCGCTGGCTGTCATGAAAGGCAATCAATGGTTGACGTTTTTCGTCCAGTCAGAGGTCAGCCATTTAGGAATATAATGTGAAGAAATCTCTTCATCCAGGGGGCTTTGAACCGTTTGGATTGTCCACTCTCGAGGGCTGTTGCTATCCAGTCAATGAGTAAATTCAAGAGTGAGATTGATAGATATTGGACTCTAAAGGAATGTGGGGATAGGCCAGACAAGTGGAGATGAGACAGAAGACCAATCATAAACTTAGTGAAGTGTTTTGCTGACTTGAGATGCATTTGGCCTGATCCTGATCCTATTGCTTATGTTCTTAAATGAGTTAGTCATATTGCTTTAATACAATTTAAAACCTTGTTCACGCAAGCTAACACCTGATCTTAGCATTATAGATGAGGCATGGCTGGAGCTAGCTCCCCATTTGCAGTGCAGACTCACCAAATTAACCGTGTTCTTTTCGCTATAACAAAAACAACATCTTACATTCATAGTGCTTTTAACAGAAGTCGCCTCACAGAAGCATTGTTAGACAAAATTAAACACCGAACCACATAAAGTGATATTAACAATGCTCAGTCAAACAGAAAGGTTTAAAAGAGAGTGTCAAGGAAGAAAGAAAGTTGGCGATGCAGAGATTTAGGGAGGGAATCCAGACCTTAGTTTCTAGGCAGCTGAAGACATAGAAAGAAATGGCGAAGCAATTATAATTACAAATTCTCAACAGGCCAGAATTCAATGAGCAGCAATATCTCAAGCTTGTGGTGCTTCAGGAGAATACATAAAACGTTGTGGTGAGGCCATTGACGGATTTTAAAACACAGATGAGAATTTCAAAATCAAGACATTGCTTAATTGGGAGCCAATGCAGATCAGCGAGCACAGGGGTGATGAGTGAATGGGACTCAAGTGTGAGGTGTATGCATGCTGTATGCATGAATCGCAGTTTTGGATGACCTCAAGTTTACAGAGGATAGAATGTGGGAGACCAGGCAAGGCTGCATTGGAATAATTAAGTTTAGAGGTAAGAAGGGAATGAATAACTGTGGTCTTGGAATGCTTTTATATTCATTCTGGGATGTTGCTTCTTCATTTGACTTGCATTTCTAACGAGATTCCACTTTCTGTGCCTTCTCCTCTGGTGGGAATCTACAACGTGAAGCAAGTATTTGTAATAAGCCTCACGAGACCCAAGGGGATGATGAACTACCCTGCTGAGGGGCGGAGACCTAGCAGCTGGGACTCGTGAACCACTTCAAAGCCAGCCCGGATTGGAACCGATGGATCGATAGTCCCGGCTGGGACTGATGTACTGTATGCCGAACTGTGGTCTTATTTTTTTCCCATGACTCCTGTGGATATTAAACTGGTGATGAGGAAAAACAGAACTACAGGCTGCAATTCTGGGCGTCCAGACCACATTTGAATTCCGCCGCACAAGAGCCAGGTCAGAACAAGTTTAAAAATGTCATTTTTTGGGAGGTTTGAAGCTTTTGACACAGTTGTAGAAGATTAGGCCCAGTACGCTGAATGGATACGATACTTATTTCAGACGAATGCCATTATGCGAGATCAGTAAGAAGTCTTACAACACCAGGTTAAAGTCCAACATGTTTGTTTCAAACTGTAAGTTTCGGAGCACTGAGGAAGGAACAGTGCTCCGAAAGCTTGTGTTTGAAACAAACATGTTGGACTTTAACCTGGTGTTGTAAGACCTCTTACTGTGCTCATCCCAGTCCAACGCCAGCATCTCCACATTATAGGAGATGACCAATAGATGGTGATACTCCTGACCGCCTACAGAGCCCCTACCTTCAGCATTTTCAAAAGCATAATCTATCCGGTGGCCCCAGATTCAAAAGCCTTTGACGAGCTGTTGGTACTTGTGGTGGACCATTATGACTCCAAACTGTGGGTGACAGTACAAAGATACAGGTTCAACACGACCAGATGAACCTTAGGGGAATTGGTCATGGAATTCTTGACGGCTGACACAAACTGGCCAGCGACTATGGGCCATCCTTTATGGAGAAGCTGCGGGACTGCCTCGTGTGTGGAATAAGTTGTTGGTAGAACCTCTTTGGACTTGATAAAGGCCAGAGAGTTATCCCTCTCGTGTGAAAAGGCAGAGAAGGGAATCCAGGAGCTCCAGGGCTCACTGGATATGGAGGTGAATAGCATACGGTGCCCCTCATTCCGGTGAGTAACATCACCTAACAGTAGAGCCCAGTCACCGCCAGAGCAGCATCAGGGGCAGACCCATTGGCCAAGAGTCATGTCAACCCGATGATACATCTCTCCTGAGCTCCAGAAGGATGACTCACAGCAATGCTGCACCTGTGGTCGAAGGAACCGTTGGGACCAGGAATTCCAGAACCAACAGTGAGTGCATTGCCCTGGTCGGGGGAATACACCTCCCCAGGTCCAGGGCTTTACACTTAGCACAACCCGAGGAGGATGAGCGCATGTAGCTAAACTGCACTGCAGCACAAAGAGTAGTCCCCATCAACATCACTACCTAGTCCAGACAGGAATCCAGTGCCTGAACTGAAGGGACACTAAGGCACGATTGGTGACATATAACGGAGAACTGTTGGCCATCGTTGATAACTTCAGTTGCCTATGGGCAGCAAACCGTCCGCCTGCCATGGATAGTGGCACAGGGGCCTGGACCCAGTCTGTTGGGCTGTGACTGGATGTAGAGACTCCACCTGAATTGGCACCAGATTTTCAAAACGGGCACAGGTGGATTGTGTGAGGTCCTGGGAAAATACCCGGAAGTTTTCTAGAGTGGATTGGGAAAAATAAGGGGTGCCATTGCAAACCGTTACACGGACTCGGAAGACCAACCAAAGTATTTTCGGTCTCACCCAGTTTCCAATGCCTTGTGTGGAAAATTGGTGACGGGCTCAGCCAGCTGGAAAGTTTGGGGATTATCCATCCTGTCCAGTTCCCGGAGTGGGCAGCACTGTAGTCCCAGTGCTGAAGTCGGATAAGAATGTTCACCTGTGTGGCGATTATAAATTGACGGTTATCAAGGCCTCCAAGTTGGTTGGGTACCCAATGCACAGAGGACCTTTATTTGAAGTTGGCTGGGAGTCATGCTTTCTGCAAATTGGACATGTACCTCGCGTGCCTCTAGTTGAGTTTGGATGCGGCGTTCAGGAAATATGTGATCATCAATACCCACAGGTATTAACACACCAGGTTTCCATGCAGACTATCCTCCGCCTGCACAATCTTCCACTGGATTATGGAGAGCATCCTCCAAGGGCTCCCAAGGGTGGCAGTTTACTTAGATGACGTTTTGATTACTGGAGCCACCGAGGAGGAATACCTGAATCGTTTATAGGAAGTCTTTTGCCATTTCTCTGAGGCAGGCGTCAGCCTAAAAAAGTGTGTATTCCAGGTGAAAGAGGTCACATACCTGGGGTACCGGGTTGATAAGGAGAGCTTGCACCCGATTGAGGGGAAGATTCGAGCTGTCAAGCAGGCCCAAAGCCTGAGAATATAACAGAGCTACAGTCATTGCTTGGACTGGTAAACAATTAGAGTAAATTCATTCAGAATTTGGCAATCACACTGACATCGCTACATGCACTCATAAACCATCAGAAATAGCCATGTAGGGTGCCGCAAGAAGAGATGTTTCCAAAAGTGCAACTGTTGTCCTCTAGGCTGCTAATGCATTATGGCCTTTCCAGAATGTTCCTGATCACATCCCATATGGCATTGGGGCAATGTTGGACCAGGGATGGACGACAGGATGGAGAGGACAATAGCATATGTCTCAAGAACTTTGGCTAACGCAGAGTGTAGGTGGACTCAGATCGATAAGGAAGGATTGGCCATGATCGTCACGGTCAAATGGTTCCACCAGTACGTTTATGGGCGGCACTTTGGAATCATAACGGAGCGCCATCATTGCTCGATCTGTTCAAGGAAGACCAGATAGTCCCACCGATGGCGTCAGCCAGGATCTAGCGATAGGCATTATTGTTGGCGGCAAATGAGTATGCTTTCGAGTATAGCCCAGACACGCAAATCGCGCATGCAGATGACAAGAGCCAAAACCCATTGCCGACATGCCCCCCTAAACCCCCCCCCAACAAAAGTCATGTTGGTGCTAAATTGTATGGAGACCTTGCCAGACACAGGCTCGCAAATTCATGAGTGGATACAAAACGAACTAGTCTTGGAAAAGTTGCAACACATCATGCTGCATGGGGGACCACAGGGAAAACTGACTGAGGAGCTGTGTGTTTTCATAATTAAGCAATGGGAGCTCAGCGTGGAGGATGGCATTCTCCTGTGAGGAGCCCTTGCTTTTCCTGAGCCAAGGCAAGAAACCCATATTACATGACCTACACAATAAACACATGGGAGTGTCCAAAATTAAGATGCTCACCAGATGTTACGTGTGGTGGCTGGAGCTTGATGGCGACTTTGAGAGGTTGATGAAACAGTGTACAGCATGTCAGGAGCATCAAAAGCTCCCACCATCAGCTTCTCTCCACCTCTGGGAGTGGCCAGGCCACTGGGTGCAGTTACACGCCGACTTTGCTGTACCTTTCTTAGGGTCAATGTTTTTGCTACTCGATACCCACTCAAAGTGGATGGACGTTTACCGGATGCACCACCACTTCAAAGACTACAATTGAGTCGCTACGCCAGTCGTTTAGCATCCATGGTATCCCAGAGGTGCTCGTTACTGATAACGGCACTCCTTTTACCAGTGAGGAATCCTCGCATTTCCTGCAAGCAAATGGAGTAAAATGAATTTGGACTGCCCCGTACCACCCATTTTCAAATGGCTTGGCTAAGCAGGCAGTACAGATTTTTAAGAGGGGCATAAAGGAACAAGCTTAGGTGCCCATGGAGACAAAATTGCACAGTTCCTGTTTAGCTATTGGACTACACCGCATAATGACCAGGGTAGCACTGGCAAAATTGCTGATATGCCAAAGACTACGAACTACAAACACATCTCAGCCTGAAGTTTCCTAATCTAGGTGATAAGGTGGAGAGAAAACAAGATCCAGAAAAAGGATCACAGCCAACAGATGTAGGACAGAGGGTTCCGGCCAGGGGACACTCTGTATGTCCTGAATTTTGGTGACAGTGCTGGGAGCCATTATGGAACAGACTGGACCAGTCTCTTATACAGTCAAAACAAAGGAGTGGACATGTGGACCCTGTTAAAGGCAGGGAAACCACACCATGACTGGCCCCGCCACATGAGTCAGTCCATCGTCCCTTTTGCTCATCAGTCAGGGACCAAGGAACAACGAGCAATATTCCCCAAGGGCCAGGATGCTGTGATATGCGAGATTGAAGATACTGGGTCAAACATGGAGCCAAAATCATACATTGTCTCAGATGACAGTTTGGCTAGGGACAGACAGCCGACCGCACACCCCAGACAATTGACATGGAAGAGACCCTCACCAATGCATTACACACACCCGACATGGCCCCACAACTGCTGGAAACACAGCCGCAGGTGAAGCAGCAAAGTAGACCTCCTCCACCCTGAATGACAGAAGGACATTCGGACTTCAGGGGGTGGGGGGGAATATAATAACCCTCACAAAATCCACGGGATGACCCAATTGATCTCCCCATTGGGTTCGTGGAATATGAGCTCCCTCGCTGAGGGGCGGAGATCTAGTAGCTGGGTCTTGTGAACCAGGCACTTAAAAGCCGGCCCGGGTTGGAACCGGCAGATGGATAGTCCGGCCGGCTATGATGTATTGTATGCCACACTGCAGTCTTATTTTTCTTTGACTATATAAACCTTTAAGGTTAAACCTTCTCTGGACTCCTGTGGATATTGTACAGTAATTTTAAAATGAAGCAGTCTCCTCATGACTCCAGACAGCAGCAGCGTCACAAGTGTATGATATCGATGGTTGTTATTTTGCATTTAAGCCAGTGGAGCAGTTCCATGCATTTTCAGACCCAACCTGTGTAACAGCCATTCAATTGATTCCAATAATGGCTGTGCTTAAATGACATTATTCATTCCTTTTGTAGTTAGCCACACCTATCACCCAATCACAGGCAGCTTGCTTTAGCCCTTGCCCCTTCTTTCCACGGCTGGGCACCTATTTAAAAGCTGCTCGAACCTGACATGATAACTCTATTTCTCTCTCCACAGACACTGACTTGCTGAGTGTTTCCAGCGGTTTCTCTTCACCTTATGCATGGATGGTATCTGTTCAGAGATGGAGCTGCAGCAGCTGAAGTATCAAGAAGGTGCAGAAGGTGAACTGAACAAACAGGAAGAGTAAGCGGGGCTGTGAAGAAACAGAGACACATAGCAACACTAAAGGCAGAAAAATGCCCAGTCTTTCCTGATCGGGGAAAATGTTTCACATGCCATGAACATTACGTTGGTGCCTGAGTTACTGTTACTGTCAAATCCTTCATTATTTAAGAAGCAAAGTTCTTCAATCTTCAAGGACAAAGCCATTCAATTCTACCTTACTGATGCTGTTGCATTAATACACTTCAGGCAGACGGAAGAGATTTATATCAGCAGCAAGAATGTCCATGACCTCGTGGCAGCAATGTGGTGCTGCTGGTTGAGAAATTGGTTTGAAAGTGTCTGTTTTTTTGGGTGCTTCAAGTGTCCTCACAGAGCTCTGTGCTATTTAAAAGAATAATTAACATCTTTCAGGTTAGTTTCTGGTTGATTTCTTCTGGCTCTTTGATGCTTTTTATACTTACTTAATTTGCCAAAGTTGATAGGGAGTGTTGTGGCAGATGCTAAAGGACTTTAAAGATTTATGCTTTCAATTCTGCACACAGATAAGTAAGTGTACACTAGCAGGTCTTCCTGGTAGGATACAGCATGACTTGGAGCACGACTAGAGGTCATGCAGAAAAGGATACGTTGCTGGAAGAGGCATTAGAGGAGGGGGAGAAAGGTTCTCAATATGAGGCCACATCCAACAAGCAGCTGTCCAGGGAGCAATTTCCCAACCTGAAGCTTAGTGAGGAACAATGTGTCTGATGCAGGCACTTCCCTAATCAGGTTCTCACTGTAATCTTTCATCCGCTGCAGCTACAAACAGCAAACTCAGAACAGGGCAAAGATTGCCTCACCTGTGGCTGTGAAGGTGACAGATAAACTTCTACGTATCTAGCTCATTCCACACAGGAGCTGGAAATATTAACAACCGTTTACAGCCTGATGTTAACTGTTGCATAAAAAAGTCACTATGATGCCTTCAATTCATTGACAGCTAACTACATTTCATTCTTGCTTACTAAAAACAAGTGAGTGGTGCAAGCACGTGGCTTCTCCAGATCGCAGCCTTCCTCATGGTGCAGGATGTGATTAATTATATGCATTTCCTTTTGTAGTACCGTGTATCAGCTCTGTTCTAATAGGTTCATGAGGGAAATGGACATCTCTTTTAACTGGTCATACCACTTCACATTAAGCATGGGGCAAGCTAAGAAGGAAGGCCTCTGAACTATCGCAGCTGGTAGGAAGATTGAACCTACGTCGTCCAACTCGTGTGTGAACATAGGTAACAAATCAGGCAGATCTATGCCCAATATCCTGGAGGAATCATGGCACCTTCACTCTATGGCAGTCTGCTGTGTCACAGGAAAACAAAGTGTGCCTCCTGGGCAACAAGGCTTATCTGCTGATAACCCTGGTGCACCACCCATGAATAGGTGTGCAGCATGCATACAATAAATGCCACACTGCTACTGGAAATGTGACAGAGCAGGTGATTGTGATGCAAAAACAACACTTTTGCTGTCTGGCCTACTCTGAAGGTGCCCTGCAATACTCGACAGCGCAAGTATCAAGACTCATGGTGGTCTGCTGCATGCTTCACAGCCTTGCCATCATGTGGATACAGCCCTTGTCACTCGGCAGATGGTGAGCAGCTGAGGAGAAGGAAAAAGAAGAAAAGGAGGAGAAGGAAAAAGAAATGTAGTGGGAGTCAGGAAGCCCATTTGGACACTGAATTCTAAACCCATGATGCAGAAGCCTGAGCTTGCACTACAAACACTCAGGCATTGGGCGGCTGTTTCTTATGTTGCAATGCGAGGCACAACATCATCCATCAGATGCTGCATCATGGTTGGATTCTCATGTTGCCATAATTTCCATGCTGGCAACGATGGGTTCCAAACTTTGTAAAAGCTCTGAGCCAAGTTGGTGCTGAACTCTTTCATCTTCCTTGACCTTGCACGCAAATGTTCTGACGAGATTCACAATGCACCAAGCATTTAGTTGTGCAAGGCCACCTCTTGAATCCGTGTGCAATCTCACCTTTTCAGCAAGCCAGCACCTACTCCAGCTAAAATATACCTTCAGTTGCATTATAGCTAATGAGCATTGACTAATCATGCATTGTGATCCCATTTAGACATCTATCGATGAAAGACCATGCTAAACATGGAGCTGCAATTCATTATAACAAAACTTACAGGTGTGGATTTTCTATTATGCAGTGGCACCACTGACCCGATGACAATTGCAACCACTTGTTTGCTGAGTTGGGCTCATTTTCCATCCACAGCAGGTTCCCAGTGGTAGTTAAGCCATTATGATGGCATCTGCCAGTCCCATTGTTAATCTGGGCCTTCCCACTCTGAATGGTCCTGGAAATCATAGTGAGAATGATGCATGTCAGGAATATCTGCTGGGAATGAGGGCCTGCAGCATTTACACACTGAAAGTCAGGAAGGGATGGCCTATTGGTGTGGAGGGCGAGGAAATCCAGGTTGGGCAGGGTGCCAATGGTAAGCCTCACACTTCTTCATTTTATAATTGATTTCTCGCCTGATTTCTGCTAAGATAGTGAGGAATGTGCAGACCACATTTTCTTTCATAAATAATGTGCGATACAAGTACTTTGCTAAACTTTCTTTTTATCACTTCATATTCCATTGAAGTGCAGTAATACAAGCATGTTGCAGCACATTTGTATTACAATAGTATTGTATTGCAATAATACAAAATTAACATTTCTTTTAAAGGTAACAGAAAAAGCACCAAGATTTTCAAGCCATCCAATCTTGGCTGAAAATTAATCACATCTCCTCTCGTTTACATTGTAAAAAATCCCATCGCATTTCTCCAAGGCTTGATGAACACTGAAGCAGCTTTACTCTTTACAGTTAAAAAAAATGATTAATTGGCTGAGGAGTTAGAGAATGTATTGAAGCTGATATTATAACGTATTACAAGTGACAGGCAGCACTCTAGCCAGCAATCGTGTTCATAAATAATGGCTGCATTATGTTATTTGCTAAAGTCATAAGAGTTGCTTTACATGGTCCAAGAGAATTCAGAATCTACTGGGTGCATTTGGTTTTGTGCACGTTTAACCAAGCCAGACAGATAAAAAGACACTAGAGACTTCAGCAGTCCACAGCATGATGAGTGAGTTTCGACCGATTTAAGCTCATTAAGTGCACGGATCAGTGGCTTTGCTACAGGTGTGACAGAAATGATCCAGAAGCAAAATGCTGTCGATACTGGAAATCTGCAATAAAAACAGAACAGAAAATGCTGGAAACACTTTCCCAGCTTATGTGACTTTGAGAATATTTGTACCAAAATTACTATTGATTGTTTTTGGCATTCAACTTGTTCCACAAAAGGAACGAGAGAGAAAAAAAAGTCTTGGGCTGGGATTTTCCAGTCCTTCCTGCCAGTTGTATCTTCCAGCACCGCTGAAGGCAATACCCCGTGGCATGGCTAGCGAGCAATATAAATGGCCACTGACTTTGACGAACCAGAAGATCCTGCCGGTGGCCAATGGCGAGCTGCCTCTGCCGCTGGAAAACAGGCTGTGGGAGGCTGGGAAATCCCTGCCTTACATTTCATTCATTTCATTTATATGGTGCCTTTCATGACCACAGCATGTCTCAAACCACTTTATAGCCTATGAAGTGCTCTCATTACAGAAAGTGAAAGTTGGCGCCGGAGCGTGGTGACTCTGCAAGCTCTCCCCCACAGACGTTCTTCTTACTTATTTTATAACCGTTCAAAACCTTTAAATCTTAACTAATACATTCTCTGATCATGTTCTTTTACATTTACTTACAGGTCTGGAGATGCTTCGACTTGCGTGAACCGACCCACATGACCCGGCACGGCCCCACCCGACCTGGAAGCAGAAAAGACCTGAAGAGTGCCCGACTCGGCTCCCGAAGTGCCCAACCTGCCTTCAGAAATGGAAATGAGGAAAACATGCCGGTCTGCAGGTGAGGCTGAAGCGACGTGGTTTCAAGTCTTCTCTCCTCAACATATTCCTGGCAAACATCGAAGTGATCGAAAACAAACTGTACAAGCTTAACGTTAGACAACCTCTCAGAGGTAAGTGAGAGACTGCTGTGTGCTGTTTCACAGAGACATGGCTCACTCCTGCCTCACTGGACTGTGCCATATAACCTGAGGGATGGATCATACGGCATTCTCTGGCAAGGCAAAGGGTGGAGGGGTTTGCCTCGTCAACTCCTCCAGCTGCGCAGACGGGGCAACCCTGGGCCTCGAATACCTGACTGTGAAGTGCCGCCAATACTACCTACCATGGAAATTCACTTCTGCCATTGTCACAGGGGTCTACACCCCACCCCAGGCGGAAGTGAAGAAGACACTTAATGAATTATACACTGCCATAAATAACAGTGAAACAGAATACCTGGAGGACTTGTTCATCGTGACCAGGGACTTCAACCAGGCCAACCTCAAGAGTGTGCTGCCAAAATTCCACCAAAGCATCTCCTGTCCCACCAGGGGCCTTAACATGCTTGACCATTGCTGCACAAACATCAAGGGCGCCTACCACTCCATCCCCTGACCATATTTTGGAAAATCGGACCACAAGACGGTGCTTCTTCTCCCGGCATATAAGCAGAAACCTAAGTGGGAGATTCTGGTTAAGAAGGTTGTGCAATGCTGGTCCGAAGCAACGGAAGAGCTCCTATTCGACTGCTTGGAGTCAGTGGACTGGTCCATATTCAAGAACTCAGCGGCCAACCCAGACAGGTATGCCACTGCTACCACGGACTTCATCAGTAAGTGTGTCGAAGACTGCGTCCCAAAGAAGATAGTATGTGCATTCCCCAACCGGAAACCAAAGATTAACCAGGAGATCAACTCCCTACTGAAGTCCCAGGTCTGAGGCATTCAAGGCGGGTGACCCTGACCAATACCAGAAAAATAAGGTACGACATCTGCAGAGCCATCAGGGACACCAAGAGACAATACCAGACTGAGCTAGAGTCCCAGACTAATGTCACAAAATCATAGAATTTACAGTGCAGGAGGCCATTCGGCCCATCAAATCTGCACCAACTCTTGGATCGAGCACCCTACCCATGCCCACACCTCCACGCTATTCCCGTAACCCAGTAACCCCACTCCACCTTTTTGGACACTAAGGGCAATTTATCATGGCCAATCCACCTAACCTGCACACCTTTGGACTGTGGGGGGAAACCGGAGCACCCGGAGGAAACCCACGCAGACACAGGGAGAACATGCAGACTCCGCACAGCCAGTGACCCAAGCCGGGAATCGCACCTGGGCCCCTGGAGCTGTGAAGCAACTGTGCTAACCACTGTGCTATTGTGCTGCCCAAACAAACTCTCACTGGTTGTGGCAAGGCTTAAACAATATAATGGGCTACAAAACAAAGCCGTGTAGAATCTCTGGCAACAGAGCACCCCGCCCCAATGAACGCAATGCATTCTATGCACATTTTGAGCAGAAACTGTTATTAATTGCCCCAACAGCCTCAGACACACCCATACCTACCGTCACAGCCTCAGACGTTAGATCGGCCTTCTCGAAAGTGAACACATGGAAAGCAACGGGTCCTGGCAGAGACCCTGGTCATGCACTCAGACCCTGCGTGGACCAATTGTTGGGTGTGTTAGCAGACATCCTCAACATCTCCTATTTCGTTCCGAGGTTCCCACCTGTTTTGAGATTTCCACCTGTTTCAAGAAGACCACCATCATAGTGGTGCCACAGAATAACCAGGCAACGTGCCTCAACAACTAACGACTGGTGACCCTGACATCTATTATTATGAAGTGCTTTGAGAGGTTGGTCATGAGACACATCAACTCCATCATCCAAGAATGCCTTGATCCACTGCAATTCACCTACTGCCACAAGCGGTCTCCAGCAGACGCTATCTCCCTGGCCGTGCACTCAACCCTGGAGCATGTCAACAACAAGGACTCCTAGGTCAGACTCCTGTTCATTGACTACAACTTCACCTTCAACACTATAATCCCAGCCCAGTTCATACCAAACTCCAAAACCTAAGTCTCGTCTCCTCCTTCTGCAACTGAATCCTCGACTTCCTGACCCACAGACCAGAATCAGTGAGGATAAACAACGACACCTCCATGATGGTCCTCTTACAGGGGCACCGCAGATGTTGCAGCCTTCGCTTCGTTGATCGCCCGAAGGTGGATCCTGTTAGGGTGGAGATCAACCTCTCCACCCTGTACCCTGGCGTGGCGGGGGGACCTGCTGGAATTCTTAACGCTTGAAAAGGTCAAATTTGAACTGAGGGGAAGGATGGACGGGTTCGACAATTCATGGGCGTTATTTACTATGCACTTTCGCGAATTGGATCACATCGAACATTGTGGGGGGGGAGTGGCTGGGAGGGTTCGGGGGAGAGGGACTGTATGTGTTAATGTTGACTATGGGTGGTTCCTGATTCCTTTTTGTCATTTGTTTATGTTAACATGCAGGCTAATGTTTGGGGTTTGGTGGGAGGACGGGATCGTTGATATTGATATGGGGATTGACATTACATTTGTTACTGATTATTGTTTATTATTGGGTGCAAATTTGGGAGAAAATGTGTAAAAGGAGGAGAATTAAAATATATATTTTTTAAACTGTGTGGTAAAATTCGGCTCCAACTCCATCTACAAGTTTGTTGATGACACGACCGTAGTGAGTCAGATCTCAAACAACGATGACTCAGAGTACAGGAGGGAGATAGAGAGCCTAGTGGCATGGTGCAATGACAACAATCTCTCCTTCAATGTCAGCAAAACTAAGAAACTGGTCATCAACTTCAGGAAGCAAAGTGTCGTCCATGCCCCTACCTGCATGAATGGTACTGTGGTGGAGATGGTTAACAGCTTAAAATTCCTCAGTGTAAACATCAACAATATGTCCTGGTCCACCCACATTAACATTATGACCAAGAAAGCATAACAGCACCTATGCTTCCTCAGGAAATTAGGCATGTCCACAATAACTCTTACCAATTGTTATAGATGCACCAAAGAAAGCATCCTACCTGGCTGCATCACAGCCTGGTATGGCAACTGCTCGGTCCAAGACTATAAGAAACTAAAAAGAATCGTGAACACAGCCCAGTCCATCACGCAAACCCGCCTCCCATCCCTTGACTGTGTCTACACCACCTGCTGCCTTGGGAAAGCAGACAGAATAATCAAACGCCCCTCCCACCCTGGATAAAAGTTTGAGAACATGCACCAACAGATTCAAATACACTACGGGCAATTTAGCATGGCCAATCCACCTAACCCGCACATCTTTGGACTGTGGGAGGAAACCGGAGCACCCGGAGGAAACCCACGTGCAGACTCCGCACAGACAGTGACCCAGCCGGGAATCGAACCTGGGACCCTGGAGCTGTGAAGCATTTATGCTAACCACCATGCTACCGTGCTGCCCTGATGTGCATTGATGTGCATTATCTGATGTGCATTGATGAGATCATTCTGTGAATCCATTTTATACCCAGCTGGTTTTCCTTTCATTGAAGTCAAACATGTGCTTCACCAACTCCCATCAGTTTCCCAGTGGACTCTCCTTGCTTGACTCCCAGCTGATGTGACTTATTGGGTGTCAAATTAAAATTCATAATGATACATGCTTAGTTCAATTTTTATGTACATATAATATGCACAGTGGAGATGTAGGTGTACACACGTACGTGCAAACACACATGTGCACACATTATTTCTCATGATAAGCATCTCTCCACCACAGCAATTTATTTCACTTTTCTTGCTGATATTTGCTCTTAGTGGTTGAGAATTGGTTTCACATTTAACTCAAACAAACAAGGATTTCAGACCCATCATGAGATTAATAAAGTTAATTAATTGATTTGCATTGCAAAGAAAAAAATATGGAAAAGTACTGGATTCAAAAACATCATTGTGTATATATATATATATATTTTTGTACATATATATATGATAAGGCTAATTATCCTTCTTTCCTGTAGTTATAAACAAAACTCGCCAGGGTTCCTGTTAATTTTAAGAGCTTGCTCAATAAATAGGATCTAACTGAATATTGGACAGACTTGCAGGGCTGCAGCAACTGCTCTTGATACTATCTTTTCTAATTTAATATTTAAGGAATGAGAAGTCTTATTGGGGAAATTCACGGTCTTCTCTGGTAAGCCAGACAGAGCAGTTGACACCCACTATAGAACCTGTCCTGTTTTCAGTCTGTTTATTACAAAGGAATAAAAAGCGGGTGAGCTCTATAACATGGAGGTGACCCTGCCAGCTTTCTGGCAAGGTGGGGAAGACAAATATTGACCCCATTATGTTTCTTCTTCTCGTGTATTTAGTTCCACATATAAAATGATAGAAAACCGCTTTTACTAAAGTATTATTAAAATAATTTTCAGAATTCCCAATTCATCCAAGAAATCAGAATTTGAATTTGCAAGGTTGGGTTGGGGGGAGAATGGGGGCGGGGGGGGGGGGGGGGGGGGGGGGGAATGGGGGTCTTCCGAACATCCTCATAACTGTAGTGGGGGAACCCCGGACACTCACAAGCACTTATATCTTTTCTCCAGGATTCCCACAAACATACATCAAAGTTATGACAGGCATGCAAGAGTATCTCTTGGAAGCTAGTCTTTAACCTTACACATGGAGCTAAATTGTTTTATGTACATTCATTTCTTTGAAAGTTGTACCAAATAATATTCAATGTCTGTAAAGTGAAAAGTTTGTAATTCTGCTCCTGCAGTATTCGGCTTTTCGAATGATTTGTAAGGCCTCGTCTTGCACTGTTTGTTTTAAACATGCCAATACGTTGCACTTTGGGCCTTGGTCCTTCATCAGTTTAAAAAAAACTTGCTTTTAGACAGCATTGTTCATGACCACTGGACGTTCCAAAGCATTTTACAGCAAAGTACTTTCATTGAAGTGTAGTGGCTGTTGTAATGTAAGAAAGATAGCAGCTAATTCACAGTCAGCAAACTGCCACAAATTGCAATCTGGTAATGACCAGATAATCTGTTTTTTATTATGTTGATTAAGGGATAAACATTGGCCAGGACACTGGGGATTTTGTGAAAGGAAAATCACGTTTATAAATTTACTCGAGTTATTTGAGGAGGCAACAAGCAATGTGGTACAGGGAATTTTGCATGTAGCGTACATAGATTTCCAAAATGCATCTGACAAGGTGCCACATCAATGGTTTCTATGTAAAATAAGAGATCATGATGTAGGGTGTAACATATTAGCATGGATAAGGGATTGGTTAGCTAACAAGAAACAGAGAGCAGGTATGAATGCGTTTCTTTTGGGTTGGTAACATGTAATGAGTACAATGCAACCAGGATCATTGCTGGGGCCTAAACTATTTGGAATCTATATTAATAGCCTGGATGAAGGGACCAAATGTATGGTTACTAAATATGCTGATGGCAATAAGATAGGTCGGAAAGTAAGATGTGAAGAGGACATATGGGACGGGATTCTTCGACCCCCCACGCCGGGTCAGAGAATCGCCGGGGAACGGTGTGAATCCCGCCCCCGCCGTCCTCCAAATTCTCCCGCCCCCCCCAAAAATTGGCCCGGCGTAAGTTGCGCTGCCCGCCTCAGAGAATGGCGGGGACCGGCGTGACTCATTGGGCCCCGGGGCTCCACAAATTCTCAGGCCCGTGATGGGCCGAAGACCCGCCTGTTCTTTGCCAGTCCCGCCGGCGTAAATTAGAGTAGGTACCTTACCAGCTGGACCTGGCGGCGCGGGCGGCCTCTGGGGTTCTTGGGAGGTGGGGGGGGGGGGGATCTGGCCCTGGGAGGTGCCCCCACGGTACCCTGGCCCGCGATTGGGGCCCACCGATTCTTGGGCGGGCCTGTGCCATGGGGGCATTCTATCCTTCCGCACCGGAGGCCGTGGTTCTCCGCCATTCCCGGTGCGGAAGCGAAGCCCTCTGTGCATACGCGGGGATGACGCCACTGGCGCTACCGTGCATGCGCCGACTCGCGCCGGCCGGCGGAGGCCCTTTGGCGCCGATTGGCGTGGCGCCAAGCCCCTTTTCCTGCTGGCCAGCGGGGTGCACCTTTGGAGCAGCCCAACGTCAGATTGGTTCACGCCACTCCGTCCTGTTCAGGACCCCCCGCCCTGCCGGGTAGGGGAGAATCCCGCCCATGGAGTCTGCAAAGGGATCTAGATAGGTTAAGCGAGTGGAGCAAAATTGGCAGGTGGTGTACAATGAAGGAAAATGCAAACTTGTGTAATTTGGTTGGAAGAATAAGAAAACAACATATTATGTAAATAGGGAGAGCCTGCAGAACTCTGAGGTACAGAGGAACCTTTGTGACCTGGTACATGAATTGAAAAAGGTTTATATGCAGGTACAACAAGTGATTAGAAAGGCAAATGTAATGTCATTTATTGCAAGGGGAATGGAATGTAAAATTAGAGATGTTTTGATACAGTTGGTTAGGATAATTGTGAGATCACATCTCGAGATGGTGTCCAGTTTTATTTCATTATTTAAGAATTGATGCAATTGCATTGGAAGTAGTTCACAAAGGTTCACTCAACAGATTCCTGTGATGAGGAGGGTTATCTATGGACAGGTTGGACCTGTATCAATGGTGTTTGGAAGAATGAGAGGCGATCTTATTGAAACCTATAACATCGTGAGGGGACTTGACAGGGAGGATGCTGAAAGGTTGTTTCCCCTTGTGAAAGAGACCAGAATGAGGGGACACAGTTTAAAAATAAGGGGTCTCCCATTTAAGACAGAAATTAAGCAAAATGTTTTCTTCCAGAGGGTCATGGGTCTGTGGAAATCTCTTCCCCAGAGACAAGTGTAGGCAGGGTCATTGAATATTTTTAGGACAGGGTTAGATAGATTCTTGATTGAAAAGCGAGTCAAAGGGTATAGAGGATAGACAGGACAGTGGAGGCCAAAATCAGTGCAGCCATGATCAAATTGAATGACATAACAGGCTTGAGGGGCCAAATGGCCCAATCCTGCTCCTAATTTGAAGATGTATGCCTTTGCTAATTGCCTAACTCCCTTAATCTTCTTCAATATAGTGCCATGGAACCTTTCCCACCCACCCGAGCAGACAGATGGGGCTTCAGTTCAATGTCACATCTGAAACGCATTGGCTGGATTCTCCGGGCGGGATTCTCCCAACGGGAGACTAAGGCCGCGATTTTCCGCTCCCCACGCCGGGGGGGGGGGAGAATCGCGGGAGGGCCGGGCGAATCACACCACGCCGCCCTGGCACCCCCCGTGATTCTCCCACCCCCCCAAAATGGCGTGACGCGTTTTGCGACACGCCGCTCGGAGAATCGCCGCGCGCCGTTTTTCCCAGCGACCGCAATTCTCCGGTCCAGATGGGCCGAGCGGCCTGACGACCCCGACCGGTTCACGCCGGCGGCAACCACACCTGGTCGCTGCCGGCGTGAACATCGCGCGACAGGTAAGTGTGGGGCCTGTCGGGGGTGGAGAGGATCGAGTACCACAGGCGTGCTCGTCAGATGTCTGGCCCGCGATCGGTGCCCACCGATCATCGGACCAGAGTCTCTAAGAGACGCACTCTTTCCCCTCCGCCGTCCTGCAAGATCAAGCCGTCATATCTTGCGGGGCAGTGGAGGGGAAGACGGCAACCGCACATGCGCGGGTTGGAGCCGGCCAACCTGCGCATGCGTGGCTGACGTAACTTAGGCGCCGCCGGCAACGTCATTCTCGGCGCGCTGCTTTGACGCAAGCGTCAAGGCCCAGTGCCCGAGATTCGCGCAACGCCGCTCCTAGCCCCCCCCGGGGGGGGGGGGGGGGGGGGGGGAATAGGGGGCGAGGAGCGGCCTCCAACGCCGGAGTGAAGCACTCCGGGTTACACTCCGGCGTCGGCACTTAGGGCGCGATTCTCCGCTCCCCACGCCGGGTGGGAGAATCGCGGGAGGGCCGGGCGACTCACGACATGCAGCCCTGGCACCCCCCCCGCGCGATTCTCCCACCCCCCCCCCAGCTCGCAGAATCGCCGCGCGCCATTTCTCAAGGCGACCGGCGATTCGCCGAGCGGCCTGACGACCCCGACAGGTTCACGCCAGCGGCAACCACACCTGGTCGCTGCCGGCGTGAACATCGCGCGACAGGTTAGTGTGGGGCCTGTGGGGGGCGGAAAGAGGATCGAGCACAACGGGTGTGCTCGTCAGATGTCTGGCCCACGATCGGTGCCCACCGATCGTCGGGCCGGCGTCTCTAAGAGACACACTCTTTCCCCTCTGCCGCCACGCAAGATCAAGCCGCCATGTCTTGCGGGGCAGTGGAGGGGAAGACGGCAACCGCACATGCGCGGGTTGGAGCCGGCCAACCTGCGCATGCGTGGCTGACATAACTTAGGCACCGCCGGCCGCGTCATTCTCGGCGCGCCGCTTTGACGCAAGCGTCAAGGCCCGGCGCCCGAGATTCGCGCAACGCCGCTCCTAGCCCCCGGGGGGGAGAATAGGGGGCGAGGAGCGGCCTCCGACTGCGGCACTTAGTGAATCGCCGGTCGCCGTGAACCTGCACATGCACGGCTGACGTCACTTAGGCGCCGCCATCGCATCAAGCCCCCTGGGGGGGTGGGGGGGCGGTTAATAGGGTGCGAGGAGCGGCCTCCGAGGCCATCGTGAAACTCGGCCGAGTTCACGACGGCCTTCCTGATGCCGCGCAGGAGTGGAGAATTCCGCCCTTAGTTTCCCTTTGGGAGAATCGCGCCCTAAGTGCCGACGCCGGAGTGTGTTTTACTCCAGCATCGGAGGCCGCTCCTCGCCCCCTATTCTGCCCCCCCCCCGGGGGGCTAGGAGCGGCGCCGCGTCATTTACGCACGCTGGGCCTTGGCGCCGCATAAAAGTGGCGCCGCGTAAATTACGCTGCCAGCGCCGCTTAAATGATGCCAACCCGCGCATGCGCAGTTTCTGTCCTCCCCGCGGGCAAGACATGGAGGAGTGATTTTGCGGGGCAGCAGAGTAAAAGAGTGCGTCCTTCAGAGATGCCGGCCCACCGATCGGTGGGCACCGATCACGGGCCAGACCCCTTCTGAGAGCCCCCCCGGTGCTCGTCCTCCCTCCCCTCCCCACAGGCCGCCCACGCAGCGTTCGCGCGCTGTTCACACCGGCAGCGACCAGGTGGTGGTTGGCTCCGGCGTGAACCTGTCGTATTGGGCAGGCCGCTCGGCCCATCCGGGCCGGAGAATCGCCGCTCGCCCGTTACAGACGTCGAGCGGCGATTCTCCGAGCGGCCTGTCGTAAATCTCGGCGCGCTGTTTTAGAGGGGGTGGGAGAATCGCGTGCGGGTGCCAGGGCGGCGTGGCGGGACTCGCCCAGCACCCCCGCGTTCCCCCCCCCCCCCCCCCCCCCCCGGTGTGGGGGGGGGGGGGGGAGAATTGTGCGGTCCATTTTTGAGACTAAGTGTTGACGCCGGCGCAGAATTCGTGGACTTTCACGACCGCGAAACTGGCCCTGAACCTGGACTGATTCAGCAACTGTGGAGGGGCTAGTACCGGCCTCCACGTGGAACACAATCGAATCCAATGAAAAATGGTACAGGATTCGCCGGGTCAGCGATTGACACTTGGGAGGCTGACACGCTGCAGCTGCATTTCCACATTACAATCCCCACACACACTTATCCCAGCCAACAAGATGACATGGCACTGGCTGTGCTGGAGCTCGTCCATATAGCTGATGGGTCGGCTGGGACCAGAGGGTATTTGGGGTGGGGGGGTTGGGGGTGGCCTGGGGGACACCCATATGATCGGTTGCCCTAAGTTCACAGTGGGCTGTCAATGATCTGCACAGCTGCATTGCTGCCATTTTGGCTGCGGCAATGGTGTTCCGTGCCCGTCTACCTCGACTACACAGTGCACCTCCTAGCCAACCCCCACTACTCCCCCAGCCCCGGGAGAAGTCCCCGGCCAGTGGCACAAATGTCAGCAAACTATGGAGATGTTAGACACTTTCTGTACCCCGTCATTCTCCCTCCACAGCCATGACTCCCGTTTCACGGTTTTTAAAAGCACAAGTGAATCGCATCGTCGGGAACTCAGCCCATCGGAGGCAGAAAATCGCAGAGGCCCTGGAGAATACCGGGTCAGGCCCGCTAAGGATATGATATACGATAATGATATTTAATGGTGCTAACTGTACGTGCGTTCCGGACCGTATTGACGCTGATGTCGAGGTGATGAAGAATTGAGATTTGACATCAAATCGACGCCCGCCATGATTTTGGCATCAAAACCGATTCTCCGCTCAATCATATTTCCCGATTTCGGCATCGCACAATGGAGAATCCTATCCATTTCCTCTGGCAATCCATCAGTACAGCCCTGACATTTGTGCTGAGGTGTGGATGCAAAACCTAAACCCAGAACCTTGTGATTGAGAGGTGAATGTGCTGCCAACGACTCACTCTGAACAAGAGGAGCCAGTTGCATCTCCCATAACATTGAAACATTACTCTGTTGCATGTAGCAAACCACCTACTTCCCTGATAAGTTTTCTGTAGTGTTACTAAGCAAAGTAAATTGTGGAAAATATATGATTTGGTACCTCTTGTCTACAATTATTAGAGAAATTTCAAAATAATGCATTTTTTATTTACAGCATCCTTTGAAAGAAAACAGCTGTGTCCTGGATTTACTGTTTATTTTAGCGTCGTCTCTAAAGGGTAAATACAATAATGTCAGTGTCTAATGTATTTATAGTATCAGCTCCGATAATAAACTATCTGTTAATAATAGCCTCCTAATACAGCAATTTCTCTCTCGTATCCAGGTAATGTTCATTAGTATCGAGAAAGCTTCAAAGCAAGATGACATGAGTCATAATGATTGCATCCATTGTAATATGTTTTGCATTAACATAGAACTTTCAACACTCCACACAGATTATTTTTGTAAATAAAGTGCTTACCATCATGATTTGGGTTTCCTAATGTCCATGGCTCATCGGAGTCGAAGTGAGTGTCACCCCCAATGCCAGGTCCAGGGAAATAAGCATGTGCAAGGAAGCCCCCCTCTCCATCAAAGGGTGAGCTGTCACCATGGAAACCAGAAGCAAACATAATTGTAATGTCCACATCCCTCTTCTTGTTTTCCAACTCCACGTATGGTATTTCTTCAAATGTCAGGGGCGTTACATTCTGCCACACATCAAAGGCACGGCGTATCGCTCTGTGAGTTTCTAATTTTCCTACTTTAGGAGTGAAGTTCTTAATGCTGTGGGTGAAATCAGAAAGCAAATAGTAACCTTGATGAAAAGGGTTCGGGCCTGTGGCATTGCTAAACCATAACAGCATTTTATTTTATTCCTCGGGGCCAGTCGGCAGCTGGCCTGGGCTACTGAAAATCACCCAATGGATATGTATAACCTCGTAAATATTCTTATTTTACTTTTGGAGGCTTCCCCCCTCCCCACCTTTACAAAGTACAGTCACAATAAAAGTTGTGGCTATCTCTGTAGAAGATTAGAACTTGCCATAATTATTGTGGCGACTTCTGAGTTTTCCAGCAAGATTCAGCTGCCTTAAGTTTATTATAGTTTCTACCAGTTTTTGAAACTAAAAGAAACGACGAAAATCCGGACAGAAAACTTCACTGAAAATTTTTGAACTTCCTTATTCAATATAACTTGCTGCAACAGTTATCATAAGATTAAAACATTTATTTATGTCAAGACATCTCAAGTAATTTCATTCTTTGGTAAGCAAAAAAACTGCACATCAGAAAAGTCTAACAAATACCAAAGAGAAAATGTGAAGCTAAAATACTTCTTTCCCAATAGCTAAGAAAAAAGCAGTGGTCAGAATATCTAAGAGCTCCCTGCTCTTCAAATATTGACAAGGAATCTTTAACATCTATTGCAAAAAATGTTTGATTAATGTTTGCTCAACCTTTCATTGAAAGGCCATTGACTCGAAACATTGAGCTTAATTTTCCAGTGGATGTCAGAGTCCCAACGTCAGGACAAGGTTCCCAAGCTTGCACATGGCCTCAATGCACATGCCAGAGCAATGTTACATGAGGCAGTCTCCAAATTGACCACCTCCGCATTTGCTGCCCGGTTAAGAATGGTAGGCAGTATCGCAATGCTGGAGGCCCAATGAGTAGGTCCCAATGAGTGTTGGACAACCAGCAGCCCACTGCGAGAGGATGCTGCTGAGGGAGGGAGGTAGGAGAGCAGGCTGAAATTGGAGGTGCTCTCAGATGGTTACTGAACATATTTAAAGAAGAAAGCCTCAGCAGTGTTAGGCCCATCACTGCATACAGGAATGTTTATGGCCACAGCTGTGGCTGTATCAGCCTTGTGACTCCATCATTGGGTATTGAAGAGGAAGCTCAGAAGGTCCTCTCATCTGCCACCTAGTGGTCACCTCCATGCAGCTTCTGATCTCCAGACTCTGCGGGGAGCCTATCCAAAGCTAGGATCATTCTGTCAGTGTGGGATAATGGCTGTTGAGTGGGGCCTTAATTGGTGCTATTGGCTGTTCAACTTGGTGTTGTAGGCTGTCAATTCTCCTCACAGCCTGGGAAAGCTGCTGAAAGTTGGGACAGAATTGTGGGATCATCCCAATGAGGTTTCCCATTACTTTCTTGATTTTCCCCCTCCCCCCTGCCCCCACTTCCAAATCCATCTCCAAGGTTACAGGAAAGTTTAGTCTGTTAACTGTTTCTCTCAGATGCTGCCTGATCAGTGGGAGGTGGTGGCATAGTGGTATTGTGAACCAGAGACCCAGAATAATGCTCTGGGGAACCAGGTTCAAATCCCGCCACTTCAGATGGTGGAATTTGAATTCAATAAAAAAAATTAAAAGTCTACTGATGACCATGAAACTATTGTTGATCATTATAAAAACCCATCTGGTTCACTGATGTCCTTGAGGGAAGAAAATCTTCCGTCCTTACCTGGTCTGGTCTACATGTGACACCAGACCCACAGCAATGTGGTTGACTCTTAACTGCCCCCTCAAGGGCAATTAGAACAAAGAACAAAGAAAAGTACAGCACAGGAACAGGCCTTTCAGCCCTCCATGCTGCCCGTCTAAACTAAAACCGTCTACACTTCCTGGGTCCGGATCCCTCTATTCCCATCCTATTCATATATTTGTCAAGATGCCCATTAAATGTCACTATCATCCCTGCCTCTGGCAGCGAGTTCCTGGCACCCACTACCCTCTGTGTAAAAAACCTGCCTCGTACAGCTCGTCTAAACCTTGCCCGTCGCACCTCAAACCTATGCCCCCTAGTAATTGACCCCTCTACCCTAGGGAAAAGCCTCTGAGTATCCACTCTGTCTATGCCCCTCATAATTTTGTATGCCTCTATCAGGTCACCCCTCAACCTCCGTCATTCCAGTGAGAACAAACTGAGTTTATTCAACCGCTGCTCATAGCTAATGCCCTCCATACCAGGCAACATCCTGGTAAATCTCTTCTGCACCCTCTCTAAAGCCACCACATCCTTCTGGGAGTGTGGCGACCAGAATTGAACACTGTGCTCCAAGTGTGGCCTAACTAAGGTTCTATACTCAATACCCCGGCCAGTGAAGGCAAGCATGCCGTACGCCTTCTTGACTACCTTCTCCACCTGTGTTGCCCCTTTCAGTGGACCTGCACACCTAGATCTCTCTGACTTTCAATACTCTTGAGGGTTCTACCATTCACTGCATATTCCCTACCTGCATTAGACCTTCCAAAATGCATTACCTCACATTTGTCCGGATTTAACTTCATCTACCATCTCTCCTCCCAAGTCTCCAAACGATCTAAACCCTGCTGTATCCTCTGATAGTATCATCGCAATCCGCAATTCCACCAACCTTTGTGTCGTCTGCAAACTTACTAATCAGATCAGTTACATTTTCCTCCAAATCATTTATATATACTACGAACAGCAACGGTCCCAGCACTGATCCCTGCGGAACACCACTAGTCATAGCCTTCCAATTAGAAAAGCACCCTTCCATTGCTACTCTCTGCCTTCTATGACCTAGCCAGTTCTGTATCCACCTTGCCAGCTCACCCCGATCCCGTGTGACTTCATCTTTTGTACCAGTCTACCATGAGAGACCTTGTCAAAGGCCTTACTGAAGTCCATATAGACAACATCCACTGCCGTACCTGCATCAATCATCTTTGTGACCTCTTCAAAAAACTCTGTCAAGTTAGTGAGACACGACCTCCCCTTCACAAAACCGTGCTGCCTCTCATTAATACGTCCATTTGCTTCCAAATGGGAGTAGATCCTGTCTCGAAGAATTTTCTCCAGTAATTTCCCTTGCACTGATGTACGGCTCACCGGCCTGTAGTTCCCTGGATTATCCTTGCTATCCTTCTTAAACAAAGGAACAACATTGGCTATTCTCCAGTCCTCCGGGACATCACCTGAAGACAGCGAGGATCCAAAGATTTCTGTCAAGGCCTCAGCAATTTCCTCTCTAGCCTCCTTCAGTATTCTGGGGTAGATCCCATCAGGCCCTGGGGACTTATCTACCTTAATATTTTTCAAGACGCCCAACATCCCGTCTTTTTGGATCTCAATGTGATCCAGGCTATCTACACACCCTTCTCCAGACTCAACATCCACCAATTCCTTCTCTTTGTTGAATACTGATGCAAAGTATTCATTTAGTACCTCGCCCATTTCCTCTGGCTCCACACATAGATTCCCTTGCCTATCCTTCAGTGGGCCAACCCTTTCCCTGGCTACCCTCTTGCTTTTTATGTATGTGTAAAAAGCCGTGGGATTTTCCTTAACCCTATTTGCCAATGACTTTTCGTGACCCCTTCTAGCCCTCCTGACTCCTTGCTTAAGTTCCTTCCTACTTTCCTTGTATTCCACACAGGCTTCGTCTGTTCCCAGCCTTCTAGCCCTGACAAATTCTACCTTTTTCTTTTTGACGAGGCCTTCAATATCTCTCGTTATCCTACGTTCCTGAAATTTGCCGTATTTATCCTTCTATGTGTGGAGCCAGAGGAAATGGGCGAGGTACTAAATGAATACTTTGCATCAGTATTCACCAAAGAGAAGGAATTGGTGGATGTTGAGTCTGGAGAAGGGTGTGCAGATAGCCTGGGTCACATTGAGATCCAAAAGATGAGATTTTGGGCGTCTTGAAAAATATTAAGGTAGGAACATGCTGGTCCTGAATTCCTTTCAACTGACATTTGAAAGCCTCCCACATGTCAGATGTTGATTTCCCCTCAAACATCCGCCCCCAATCTAGGTTCTTCAGTCCCCCCTAATATTGTTATAATTAGCCTTCCCCCAATTTAGCACATTCACCCTGGGATCACTCTTATCCTTGTCCACCAGCACTTTAAAACTTACTGAATTGTGGTCACTGTTCCCGAAATGCTCCCCTACTGAAACTTCTACCACCTGGCCGGGCTCATTCCCCAATACCAGGTCCAGTACAGCCCCTTCCCTCGTTGGATGTCTACATATTGTTTTAAGAAGCCCTCCTGGATGCTCCTTATAAACTCTGCCCTGTCTAAGCCCCGAGCACTAAGTGAGTCCCAGTCAATATTGGGGAAGTTGAAGTCTCCCATCACAACAACCCTGTTGTTTTTACTTGTTACCAAAATCTGTCTACCTATCTGCTCCTATATCTCCAGCTGGCTGTTGGGAGGCCTGTAGTAAACCCCCAACATTGTGACTGCACCCTTCTTATTCCTGATCTCTACTCATATAGCCTCGCATCCCTCTGAGGTGTCCTCCCGCAGTACAGTTGTGATATTCTCCCTAACCAGTAGCGCAACTCCGCCACCCCTTTTACATCCCCCTCTATCCCACCTGAAACATCTAAATCCTGGAACGTTTGGCTGCCAATCCTGTCCTTCCCTCAACCAGGTCTCTGTAATGGCAACAATCATAGTTCCAAGTACTAATCCAAGCTCTAAATTCATCTGCCTTATCCATAATACTTCTTGCATTAAGACATATGCACTTCAGGCCACCAGACCCGCTGTTTTCAGCAACATCTCCCGGCCTGCTCTTCCTCAGGGCCATACTGGCCCTATTCCCTAGTTCTCCCTTAATGTTTTCACCTTCTGACCTATTGCTCCGGTACCCACCCCCCTGCTATACTAATTTAAACCCTCCCGTATGACACTAGCAAACTTCGCAGCCAGGATATTTATGTCTCTCCAGTTTAGATGCAACCCGTCCTTCTTATACAGGTCACACCTGCCCCGGAAGAGCTCCCAGTGGTCCAGATAACGGAAACCCTCCCTCCGACACCAGCTGTTTAGCCACGTGTTTATCTGCTCTATCTTCCTATTTCTAGCCTCACTGGCACGTGGCACAGGGAGTAATCCCGAAATTACAACCCTAGAGGTCCTGTCTTTTAACTTTCTTCCTAGCTCCCTGAACTCCTGCTGCAGGACCTCATGCCCCTTCCTGCCTATGTCGTTAATACCAATATGTACAACGATCTCTGCCTGTCTGCCCTCCCCCTTCAGGATGCCCGCTACCCATTCGGAGACATCCTGGACACATCATGGACGCCCATATCCCATGAACAAATTTTTTTTTTTAATCTGCTGAGTGTTTCCAGCAATTTTGTTCATTTCTAACCTTTGCTCAACTTGTTTCTCAACATCCACTCAATGATAAAAGTAGCACTTCTCAGCATCACATTAGCCTTAATCTGAAACACAAACATTGGTGCTGCTCTTGAATCTGCAACTTCCTGAACTAGGATGAGATTATTATCAATGTTGGCAAACTCAGCAAATCCTTTTATGGCAGACTGTTTGAGGTGAAGCTCACTGACAACACAGTTTGTCAGTCATTCCTGTCCTCTATCAGGGAGGTCTTATGACAACAGCACACAGGAGAGTCTGGGCAAACTGTTAACTCTGGACGAGCTGACAGGAGATTGTGAGGACCTTGAGCCAAGGGAATGTCCTGGAATCGACGGTTTGCCAGCAGGACTGGATTGGCCCGGGGCTTCTGGAAATGTATAAGAGTATGTTTCAGGCTGACAACATGTCAGAATCCACGAGGAAAGCCATCACCACCAGCATTTAAAAGTAGAAGAGGAAGAGAGAGGAAATGAGAAATTGGTGTCCCATTTCACTGCTTAATGTGTATGCCAAAATTCTGTCTGAGGTAATTGCCAATCAGGTCAATTCTGCTTGGGAGTTGGTGATCTACTTTGACTATTGGGGTTCAGGACAGAATCTACAATTGGATTCATGGCTCGATACAAGCATCAATCAAACAGCTTCAATTAAACCTGGGAGACAGGCAGGCCTGTCCCTCTGCCTAGACTTGTTCGTTTGCCATTTTGAACCTTATGCAGGGTTCATCAGGAAGGATTCAGGCAGAGGACCAGTGACAATCCCAGCCAGCAAAGGCACTCAGGTCAGAATCTTCCTGTGCATGAATCTTCCGCTCAGGTCCACTGTCAGTTCACATGACTGATGAACATCTGCAATGAGTTTGAATTGGCCTCGGGAGAGAAAGTAAATGGCAGAAAGAGTGAGGCCATGTTCTTTGGGAACTGGGCTAAGCAAATCCTTTGTCACGTTCACCATCAGATTAGACTGCCTGAAGGTGCTGGGGATGTGGTTTGGAAGGGCTGGAACATGCATCAAATACTGGATGGAGCATAAAGCCATGGGTAAAATAGAAACTGGGCATGCCAAACTGATGCCTCCTCTCCATTGCAGGTAAGAACCTAATTATTAGGTGCAAGGCGTTACTAGAGTTACTAAACATGGCGGAGGTCTGGACTATACCCCGATCCTGCCCTATGGTAGTCACCTCAACCATCTCCTGCTTTATCTGGGGATTGAAAATAGACTTGGATCACAAGAGGGTAAATGTACCCAATGTTATTCTAATGGTGACCGCTGCATCAAGCTGTGCATAGCCCCTCAGGCACCTAAACACCAAGTGTAACCATGTGTTGAGGTCTATCTGTCCTCGGTGTTGGGACTAGCCATGCTGCTTCAGAATGCTCCATTCAGTTGAACCATGCCATACCACCTCCCATTGTGGAAATGTTTGCATTGAAAAGCACCTTTGACCAGAAGTTTAACAGGCAATGGTCTACACGTAACATCCTTGAGGGCCTGTGAGAAAAGGAGATGGTGAATTGTGTTGGATTGTTTCCTGAACAGTCTGTCAGTCATTTAGCAGGAAGCTAGAATCTTCAACCCAGCACCAAGGTGATAGTTTGGTGGTGATGAGAAGGGCCCTTTCGGCAGATCCTTGTTGCCCGCCCTGAGTCTCTGTATTAACACACACTGCCCTCAAGGCGGCTGCAGTGGGGAAGAGACTTTTGTCCACCTCTTTTTAGAATGTGTCTTTGCAAAGCAGGTCTGGAAAGAGATGCAATGGCTTTTGTTGAGGTTCATCCCAAGCAGTTCCATAATGCAATCTGTGCTCCATGGGCTGGTGCCAGGGAGATGTAGCACAAGTGGATAGCACAGTGGCTTCACAGCGCCAGGGTCCCAGGTTCGATTCCATGCTGTGTCACTATCTGTGCGGAGTCTCCACGTTCTCCCCGTGTCTGCGTGGGTTTCCTCCAGGTGCTCCGCTTTCCTCTCACAGTGCAAAGATGTGCAAGTTAGGCGGATTGGCCATGATAAATTGTCCTGAGTGTCCAAAATGTTTAGGTGGGGTTACTGCATTACAGGGATAGGGTGGAGGTGTGGGCTTAAGTGGGGTGCTCTTTCCATGGACCGGTGCAGACTCGATGTGCCGAATGGCCTCCTTCTGCACTGTAAATTCTATGATTCTATGACCAGTTCTTCACATCGTGTACACTGTAAGCACTCTATTCCATGTTCCCAGTTTCTCTGCCTCTATTGCACCTGTTCTGATGATGCAAACTTTCATACCAGCAGTTCTTACACATCTTCCATTTTACTCAACTGAGGATTTTCCCCCACCCTGATTGACAGGACCCTTGAATATGTCCATTCTGTTTCCCATACTTCTGCTCTCACTCCTTGCCCTCCCTCCAAGAACTGCAATAGGGTTCCCCTTGTCCTCACCTTCTATCCATATTCATCAGATCATTCTCTGCCATTCTGCCACCTCCAGTATGATGCCACCACCAAGCACATCATTCACTGCTTTCTTCTTCAGCATTCCAAAGGGACCATTCCTATTTCCTATGACCCAGAGCTTCAGGTTACCAGTCATTTTCAATCTTCACCTTGCTCTAACACTGACAATCCTAACGTTGACCTATTGCAGTCTGACAATGAAGCTTAATATGAGCTTGAGGAGCAGCACCATCTGCGGGATTCTCCATCGGTGGGATCGTCCACTTCGCCGGCAGTGCACCCACTGGCCGGCAGTGGGAACAGAGGATCCCGCTGCCAGCGAGATCACACTGTGCCGGAAAATGGGGCTGGCGGGAGGGAGAAACCCGCCCCATGTTGCTTTTCCTTTTTTACATGTTTTGGTCTTATCCTTATTGTGCTCTTGTTTTTGCATCCAGACGGCATTCATTATCATTCTGCCACCCACAACTGCGCTGGGCACATTGTTTGTGTATTTTTTGACCCTTGCTTAGATCCACAGAATCCCTACAGTGCAAATAGAAGCCATTCAGCCCATTGAATCTGCACCAACCCGCAGAAAGAGCATCCTACCAAAGCCCACTCTCCCACCTATCCCTGTAAACCCACCTAATCTTTGGACTGTAGGAGGAAATCATAACATCCAAAGGAAACCCATGCAGACACAGGAGAGCATGCAAACTCCACACAGTCACCCAAGGTGGGAATCAAACCCGGATCCCTGGTGTTAACCCCTGTCCCATCCCAACCAGAAATGTTAGATCTATTTCTCGTCACGGATTCTGCCTGACATTGCTGAATGTTTCCAACACTTTTTGATTTTATTTCTAACTTTTCTCAGTTTTGATAAAAGGCCAAACTCTAACTCTGCTTCTCTCTCTCTACAGTTGCTGCTTGGGTGTTTCCAAAATTTGCTGATTTCATTACTTCAGCTAAACATGTTGTATAAAAAATCCTCGCTGTCTGAAGTGGATTTCATAAAATTAAACAAAAATATATTCTCAGCATCATGTGATGCTCAACCTCGTGATCAATAAGGAGATCAGGGTCAGCCAGCTTGCTGGTCTAGAGGTATGAATAAGGAGATCAGGGGTTATGGGGAGAAGGCAGGAATATGGGGGTGAGAAAACTATCAGCCATGATTAAATGATGGAGCAGACCTGAAGGGCCGAGTGGCCTAATTCTGCTCCTATGACTTATGGTTTTACTATTCTCTGCATCATCCTGCTTCTCTGGTGAAAACTGGTAAGTAACTCTTCAATTATAGGAGAAGATTTTCTACAAGTCTTATGTTTTTTATACTTTTGCCACTTTAAATTAATTGTCATTTCACAGATTATTAAAATAGCAAATGGTGCAACATGTACACTGAGAAATTGTGTTGTAAAAGTGCTAACAAGTAAGATCTGGGAGAAGAGCACACACACAGGACCGTATTTTCGCTAATGAGGCAGGAAGCTCGTCGTCAGACCTTCTCCATGTAAATGGCACCCACAAGCATTACTTTCGCTCTGAGGATGCAGGGGCAGGATCCAGAGTTAGCAATGCTGAGGCCAGTCTCCATTCCCTGGAACTTCATCCCAGTTCTATTTAAAAAGTGTTAGGCCCTCTATCCCTCAACCTTCGCACCCTTCAGTTCGATCTTTCAATGCCCCCCATGTCCCCACTCCACCTTCATGTCCCCACTCCACCTTCATGTCCCCATTCCACCTTCATGTCCCCATTCCACCTTCATGTCCCCATTCCAGCTTCATGTCCCCATTCCACCTTCATGTCCCCATTCCACCTTCATGTCCCCATTCCACCTTCATGCTCCCATGTTACCTCTATGACTCCATGCTCATTCCATGGCTCGCTGCACCCTCCCTACCCACTCACCCAAAATGCATTATACAATCAAGGAGTTGTATAATATCAAGTCTTGAAATGCACTTTAAAAAAACAGTGAAAAATCTTCTTTGGAAAAACATCTGCTTTACTAACTGTATAAAAGTGCCAATCAGACAGAGTTAATATAGTGTCACTAACGGAAGCTTTACCTTACTTCACATTTGTTAATCTTGTCCAAATAAACATATAGACATTGAAGGAAAGAGTTCAAAGAAAGAATAACTTATTATAACCTCATAATGTTGTGAAACACTCCGCATCAACTTGTGAAAACAAAACCTCCTGCTAAGCTAATACATTAGTGAGTCTTCGAGTTCAACCAGACATTCATAATAGGCCATCTGGGGAAACAGGTGTCTAGCCATCTGTTTCTGTTGATACAGTTCACAGCTAGCCTCATTATGAATGCTTGGCATGGATGGCATTAAGGGGACATGGGTAAGACTTTTTAAAATATCTTTGAAAATATTCTTGAATCCAGACATGGTTCAGGACTCTTATGAAGAGCTGTGAACCACATGTCCCCAAGAAGCTGGCCCCACTCAACAAAAGTTATGTGGGGTATGAAATACTACACCCGCAATGGGACTGGCTAGGTCGGGAATGCATTTTGTGTGCTTGCTCCCACACCCTTATCCGATGCCAGCAAAGGTTGCTGCTGCTGGGAATGGTGGTGGTGGTGGGGAGGTGGGGAGGGGGGGGGGTGGGGGTGAAATCTTGGAATCAGGTCCTACCGGACTCTGTGGAAATGCAGTCCACAGTCTCACAATGGTTCAGGTGGAAAATGCACTGTTCACTGTGGATTGAGTCGGAAAGACATGAATCAAGTTAATTGATCTGAACCAGGTCAAATGGAAGACTGTTGGTATTAACTAAACATTCTTGAGGGAGGGGCAAAATCAGCACCAGTTCCCAGTTATTGTTAGTATCCAAGGATCCATCCTAGAGAAGGTATGTTGGTGCAAGTTGAGTGAGGCTACAAGTGGATTTGGCTGTGATGGCTCCTGGAGTTGAAGAGCCTGCCTCTATTCCCTTTCTAGGATCACATATGAAGCATGAACCATTGTGTGAGACGCTGCAGGATAGCTGGGAACTGTGGGATTGTATATCAGCATGATTCTACACATTGAAGAGAAAAGGGAGAAAATAAACAATATTCACTTAGGAGTCATAGTCTGACATTTTCAATTTCTATATTTAATCAGTTCTGGCCAGTATTTATCGCTCACTGCCATGACAAACCGGTTAAGCAACTCATCTCTGCTCACTTGCAAAGTAACTACCATGTTTGTCTACTTAACAACAGTAAATTCACTTCAAAAGTAATTCTATGGCTGTGAAGCACTCTGGGACCTTCCAGGGATTCATTTCTCATTATTGAGTAATCTTTGAAATTGAGTTGCCTTTAAAATAAATAGCAGCTGCACCAGAGAATGCAGGCAGAATCTAACTCTCACCTCTTAAACTGCATCAGTTAATAAGATTGGCATGGTGAACTCATTTGTTTGCAATTATGCTGTATGACTATGCAGCAAATCTATTGAAGTGTCTGTAAGATTTTGGTTTTCCCTTTTATTTTAATCCATTTATATCTTAATACCTTTGTTAAAGTGGAAGATAGAGAAATTTCATGAACGCATTCAGTCATTTTTGTTGCCATTATTGTACAGCACAATCTTCATCCACATGTGATTTCTCACTAATCTGTTTTTGTGTTTAACAGTTACTGAACCAAAGGATCGCAATGGGCAAATCCCTGGGAGCTTTCATCGTCCCCTGACTCTGGAAATACCCTGAGCCAGGTTGAGTTCAAAAGATATACATGGGATGTGGCTCTAGTTTATACATAATCCGTAAAATAGGCATCTGTTATTTTATAAACTATTACTTTCCTTTTTGTAATAAGTTACTGAAATGGGCAAGCTCTTTTTACTGTGCAGCTGAGGAATGCAAATTGGTTTGTATCCCACCTGCCAAGAAAGTTGCCTGTTCACTAGCCAGGTTGGACTGATAGCTGATGCACAACATTAGGCGACTGTTGAGCATCTCTGTTCATCCAGTATCATTTTCCTTTCAAATTAAATTATACAAAACTATCCATCCAAATTTCTGAAAAGCACTAACAACAGGTTAGGCTTCCTCCCAGGAATACAAAGTGAGAAAATTACCCTACAAGTGAAAATGTTTGCATTTTGTCACAGCTTCCAGGCTTGGAATGCTAGTCATCATTACGTCTTTTTGTCAAAATTATGTTTAATGGATCTCAGTCTCAAACAGCTGAATGCAAGTGAAGACTGCAAAACAGGACAGCAATAATGTATATATTTTCACCAAACAATTGACAATGTTTTTCACTCCTAAAATAGAAAATATACAATAAAGCTCCCTGGCATATCATAGAAATCATAGAATTTACAGAAGGAGGCCATTCAGCCCGTCAAGTCTGAACCGGCCCTTGGAAAGGGCACCCCACGCCTCCACCCTATCCCTGTAACTCAGGAACCCCACTAGACACTAAGGGCAATTTAGCATGGCCAATTCCTCTAACCTGCTCATGTTTGGACTGGGGGAGGAAACCCACGCAGACACGGAGAGAAAGTGCAGACTCCACACAGTGACCCAAGCTGGAAATCGAACCTGGGACCTTGCAGCTGTGAAGCAATTGTGCTAACCACTGTGCTACCCAATGTGCTACCGTGCTGCCCACTTATATCTTCTGGTTTACACATAACCTACAGAAAATCAAATTTTACTGGTCAGTCACAAACATGTTGCTGCTAGATTTCTAAGAAGTAATACTTCACAGATCATGGATATTATGAAAGAAAAATGCTGAGGGTCAATGCCTAAAAATGAAAAAAGTAGTAGTCTAACCCTTGTCTGAGATCTTTCTCTTTCAGGTGCTAACAGATTGTGCATTTCCAGAATGTTTTGCCTACATTTCAGATTCACAGTATTCAAACTTTTTTTTCCAACTTCATAGTACAAATCCCGATGAAAATGACATGGAACTGCTTATTCAGTGATGTGTGAGTACAGGTACCTGTAGGTGATATGTTTATGATGCCACTTCTGCCCAGTTAACGCGTAACGCTTTCTTCTAACACTAAATCTAATGTTGCTGCCAAACTGGTCGGGCACACCACAGCGGGGCTTCTTCATCCAGCTGTGAAAGATAAAAGAATATATCCTTAAACCAGATGCATTTAACAGTGAGTGTTATTGCTTCATTTCTTTTCAATGCGTTTTAAACCAAAATCTCCATTCTGGAGCCCATGGTATAATTACTTGTGGCTCCTTAACAGACCCGATGAGGTGGATTTCACAAGCATCAAACTAGCAGGAGTGGCCTCACTGCATGATTCACACTTAAACAATTATCCTTTGAAGTCAATGGAAAACAATTTCAGGTGAGTTGTAAAACAGATAGCCAGCCTTCCCACCCTGCAGGGACACTTAGAATTAACCCCCACGACTCCCAACACATTTCAAATTGTCATTCTTCTTCAATAAATCTGATTAGATTTAAAATCCCTTTTAAAATTAGGCTTTGGTTTTATCTCAAGAAGTCCCCAGAGTCAGATTTAAAATGAACACGACACAGATGTAATGGCCCTGAAAGTAATTCAATTGTATTTATCAATGGATTATATTGGCCATTTAACCAGTAGATTAGAACTTCACGATCCATTTATTACTCATAAATTCATTCTCCATCAGGTGATGACTGTCTGTTTAATATTGCGGCTGATAGCGACAGTTTTAGTGCTTTTATCATTTCGTTAGATGGAACCCAGTAATCAAAGACCTTTTCTTCTAATACTGTGATATCCATTCCACAGTTTTTTTGGTGTAATGGATAAACCACCAGGTGGATATACTTAATGCACCCATGTCATGTTAATTAGTGAAATGTAGAACAGAATAAGACAAAAGTTTTATTTTCAGTCATCATCTTTTGAATAATAATCTTGATTGTTCAGCAGGAAAAATCCTCATTGTAATGGAGAATGTCTTCAGTTATCAGCATGATTAATTAAGGATAAATCCTTGCTGATCCTGGATGGAGTGCATTAACCACTTACTCATGTATAGTTTCCAATTCACAAATGCAAACTGCTTGGTATGTTTAACTGTTTTCTGAAAACAATTCACAAATTCTGGCATGGTGTCTTAATCCAGCCCGCTCACCATCATTCCTGACAGATTTGTTTAATTTCATAGCATTAAACAGTTCTGAAATATGCTTATTATTATTATTAATTACACTTCATTTTCAAAATATGCAACAATATCTGGAGGGCCACATTTATTGCGCTAAAGACAGTCATTACAATTTAAAGTAATTGATTTCACACCAGAGTAAAATTGAAACACATTTGATAATGAGGAGATATTTAAACAAGACAAACAAAACAGATTCTCACCTCAAGGTGATATCGCTATCACATGAAGCACAGAACAAAAAGAAATGAAGCTATTAAGGTGTCACCAACCACATAATAAAGTGAATTCAAGCAAGCTTTGCATGCACCAAAATTACATCAAAACATGATTTTCAACCACCTTGTGCTACATCTGCCTTTGGCAAATGATACTGTCCATTTCTTTTTATTACTTTGTCAGAGTTACAAAGCCAGAGCTCACAGTGTGGACAGGGGCAAACCCTGAATCCGGCTCCTTGCCTGTTCCAAAAAACAATTCAAACTGAATCCAATTCATGGTCCCCACAAGAGAGGCATACCAGATTCAGGCATGCACCTGACCTCATGCTCAGCTGATAGGGGGACGGGTTCAACACTGATGCTTAAAAATTTGACTTGATTCACCGAGTTTTAAGAGTGCCTGTTTACTATTAGAAAAGTGGACAAAGTAGCCATTTTTCGACCATTGGATCACTAATTCCAACCTATTCATTTCCTTGGTGTGTGGGAGTATGATCCGAATTTCTCATTCATTTTACATTTCTCTTCACTGCAACACGTACAGTGTCAAAGTGATGCACTTGTTCCATCATTATGTCAAATTTAAGATCAGAAGTTAATATAACATTCGATTGGTTGTAGTTAAGTAGAATTGCATGTAAGTACAATAATTCACCAATAATTATGCAAATATAGTTCATTCCAAATTATGAGAAGCTCTCAGACAATTTAACACTTGTATCGAGCGCTCAACGTTCTGTCAAATGGCAAATTGTTAGCAGAGCAAGTAAATTATGTAATGCTAATCAGGAATGTGTCAGATTCAAATGAGCCAGTTTGCTCAATTTCACTGGAGGAGCAGTGGGTGGAGAAGGGGCTAAAATTGGTCTCTACCTCCCTAAACGTGAAAAGTGACATTTGATTGCCATCTAATGGTTTCAGCAAGGTGAAACTCAATTGTGATACTCTGTGGTCAGGTAGCCTGCCAACAATCAGTCTAGACTCTTGCATGAAGAATAGCCACTTTGGTCAGGCATCAGGCCACAGAACTAGGCCTCAGCTACATTTTCACCTCCAGGAAAGGAACGAAGGAAACAAAGAATTTTCTAGATCAGCATGTGTATAAAGAGCAACCAAGTGTGACGCACTGATCTGACCATGGGCACGTCACTTGCAGCAGATTTAAACAAGCAAGCTCAATCACAAGATCATCCTCTACATAGTGATGTACAGCTTTCTGGAACAGTAACTTATATGGCTAGCAAAAAGACTGAAAGAACCTCTGCTGTGGTCACTTTAACATTAACTTTATTTCTTTGGCATAGGCCATGCTAAGATAAATCTTCTTGTTATTGCACATGGCAACAAACAACTAAGTATGTGGAGGATAACTAAGCATGTGGGTCACTTGGCCATTATGAAGCTTTATTTAGTGATGCGCTCCCTCTCCCATCCAAATCATCTATTGATACCAATGATCATGAGTAAAGGGACATTGAGTGAAGTAAAACAGGGTGAACATCAACCTTTTGATAGTTCTACCGAAAATAGAACATATTTACTTTCTTGCCAGTTGACTAAATGGGCCCAGTTCTCAGCATAATTGAATGTTATAACTGCATTGTACCTTCCTCTTCCTATCGATTTTATGATTACCTTATGAAGGATACTACTACCACGTACTGTGGTCCAACTGTTCACCTTTCTCAATGTTTTATGTGATGCCCCAATATTCCTCAATAGCTGCTATGTTGTGGTTATCCACCATTGCATTGGAAAGTTATATTATTCGCCAGCAGCGGAAGCTCAATGCAAATTTCCTAGATAATTAGTATAAGAACTGGCATTAGCACAGTTCACATGTACAACAAGTGTAAGAACTTTAGGGCAACTTCACTAATGGTGCAACTGTTCTGATATCTTCATCATAACCCTGGGAATGTTATTTTCTCTCGTTTCTGGTCAAATATCTCCCTGGCTTCAGTAGTCCACATCTATATTCTAAGCTGGCTGGATAATGGCAATGCGGATATCACTTGTACCCACTCATGGAAAGCAGGCAGAAGCAGTGGGAAATGCATTACAATGAACTCATAAGAGGACACAGATGAACTTTAAGGCAAGATTGAGGAAAAGAAGCAATGCTTCTTGGGACAGTACTCTTACAAGCTTGACAAGTAAGTTATTTAAGCACCTGAGGTGAGATGGCACTAGTACCCTCTCTTCCAGCACAGTAGAGCAATGAAGAAAAAAAACAATTATCTCACCACTTCCACTCTAAACGTAGTCCTCACCATGGCTGTGGAAGGAGTAGTAATCGGTATCATCTTGCCATGGCTAGTAGGTAACACAACATCTAAATCTACATGCCGGCATTAAATCAATGGGGCTGCAGATCTAGGCTCCAAGACTAGTGGTGCTAGTGTCCTTGTGGCTGATATTGCCAAATCTTAGGCTAGCAGGACATGCCAAATCTCCACAGCTCTTGCCAAAAAATGGTCAGGTACAGAAGGGGAAGCGTGGCATTGAAAAAGATCAGCAAGTTGTATGAGTTGGATGAAAATTAATTGTTTTAATGTAAATAAAATTTGCTCGGAATATACTATGCTTCTCATAGAATCATAGGATGGTTCCACCACATGAGGCCATTTGGCCCATCGTGTCTGTGCCAGTTCTCCACAAGAGCATAGTCCCATACCCCTGTCATTCCATGTAGCCCTACATTTTCTTTTTTCTTCAGCAAATCAACCAATTCTCTTTTGAAAGTCATGATTGAACTTGCCTCCGTAATACCCTCAGCCATTACAATGCAGATCTTAACACTGTGTGTAAAGCCTTTCCTCAAGCCTCCATTATTTGCCTTAAATCAGTGACATCTGGTTCTTCTTGTGCTGTTACTTTCAAGGGTGCACTCAAATGTTGTATACTTTGTCACTCAAGCAATGGATCATGACAAAGTCATGTTGGGACAAAGTGTTTTCCATGGTGCCAGCTGATAGGGCAGGTAGGAGGTGAAGCCGAGGAGCTGCCAATACAGGTGACCAGATGCTAAAGACGTTTCTGAATCTGTGCATCTGCTGTGTAAGAATGTGCCCATTTGGAGGAATTTAGTTGCTGTATGAAACAGTGTCCATCACCTGCATAAAGTCACATAGATTCTCTGTGCCAGTTTGGAGGGGTGCAGTGGTGTAAAAATCATGGGGTCTTGTCACTTTTATGTACCAGAACTGCCCAAGAGCATCCCCGGGGAAGGTATCAGGTGCACAGTTCAATGATGAGATTCTTAGTGGACCAATGCAGCCTGTACACATGGTGAAGATTTCAGGTATTAGGTTTCTGTCCTTTGGAATATTGTTGGCTGAAAATCCTCCTCCATTCTGACAACACAGAATGGCCGACCCATACCATCACTAGTTGGTTGTTAATTTGCATGTGGTTTGGAGGTCACAACACCTTTTCCGGAAAGAGAGTAACGCACTCCGGTAAAATGATCAGCACGTGTCAGTGTGAAGGCGGTTAAAGAAAATATTCTTCAAAGCTTGTAATGAGTATGTGTGATCAGCAAGGTCCACTGGCTAATGTGTAGATTAATATTTGTCAAACTGGTTTAATCTAAAAGAGCAATGCTACACACAGATATTAACATTTTAGATGTGGCAGTTTGGATTTTTGGTTCCCTCGAAAATGGAAAATCATAAAATTGGCATTTGCAATGTTGTGGAAAGTCGCACACCATGACATGCCCATCTTCCTGTGTAAAGGTAATCAAATAAACATGATTATCCATTTCAATCATTTTCACTCAAGTTAATGAGATGGTTTTGTGCATTTGAGGTAACAGTTATTCCAAACCAGAAGGCAAAGATGTGTGAGAACACCTCCTTCAGGTGGTCTCACACTCAGTGCAATATCCCAGATTTCTGCAAATTGGGTTGCACTTACTGTTCTAATTATGTGTGAGTTGCTTTATAGCAATGCAAACTATGCAAGTCGGTAGCAGGATTAGCAGGATGCTGTAACTGTGCTATATTAAGCAAAAATGACAGAAGTATTTCTTAAATTGCAAGAGAGGTTAAATGGTATTAATTTTAGAAAACTAGTTTGCTGTTACTAGAAGTGTGATGAATGCATGATTTTAGATATATTGGATTATGAACATTTGGCAATTTAAGGATCAGAGTGTGTTTGGCTGCAGTAGTTATGTTTCTAAAATAATCCTGTTTTGCAAGACCAGAAAGCTTTTCGGAGCCAGAGGTGAAATTGACCAGAGTAAAATCCTGATGCACTGTTTGACTAGGGGGAGTCCCTGGGGAGTTAATATATTTTTGGCTTGGGGAAATTATGTAATTGCTGGGTGGAGCTACGGAACTCAGACATGTTGGAAAAGCATTTTGAATTGAGTACTGATCTGGCTACCCTTTTAGACCAGATGTAAAGTCTTTTGCACTTACAGAAGGATAGTTAAAAATAGAGTAATAGTTTTTAAAGCAGAGCAGACTTGTTGATAAAGCTGAAACAAAGCAGTTGAAACAGCTTTTTGAAGACATCCAGCCAGAGTCTGCAGGGGAACTGTGCTGGGTGGCACAGTAGCACAGTGGTTAGCACAGTTGCTTCACAGCTCCAGGGTCCGAGGTTTGATTCCCGGCTTGGGTCACTATCTGTGCAGAGTCTGCACGTTCTCCCCGTGTTTGCATGGGTTTCCGCTGGGTGCTCCGGTTTCCTCCCACAGTCCAAAGATGTGGAGGTTAGGTGGATTGGCCATGATAAATTGCCTTTAGGTTAGGTGGGGTTACAGGGATGTGGGCTTAAGTGGGGTGCTCGTTCCAAGGGCTGGTGCAGACTCGATGGGCCGAATGGCCTCCTTCTGCACTGTAAATTCTATGACAAGGAGCCAAATCTGTTCTGGAAAGCAAATGTTACAGTGTACCATTGGGATGTGGGAAAGACGGAGTGATATATGTTTTTTTCCTTTCTTGTTGTTTAATTGGCAGTAGCGATAGTAATTAAGGGTATTGTATTTATTGTATTGAGTAGTATTGTTTAAGGGGTAATTGTAAGCTATTTTCGGGTGTGATGTTAGAGTTTAATAATGTGTTAATAATAAAGTTTTGTTTTAAAATACCAAATTCCTATTTCTTTGGGCAATCACTACTGGAACAAAGTATTCTTTCTGCACAGTCTTACAAAATAAAATAAAATATTGGGGTTTTGGTCCAGTATCCTATCCACTGTTAGGGTCTGGTCTGGGATCATAATACAAGAACTGAAGGGTTTTCTCCTTTAAGGCAATTGCAATTACAGGTTTTCAGGCAAATTCACTGAGCCACAGCTTGCTGTCAAAATTAGCATGAGGTTAATGACACTCATTGTTATTTATGCAGACGTGATGTGGCAAATTCAGGCAACAAGTAGATGCGGGTGTTATGCCTTCAATTCACTGTGAGACTGTGAGAACGAATGAACATTAGGCTTTATTAAACATGAACTCGCCTGCCAGAGTCGGCTGTACATATGGATGTCACCCACAGGTGGCCGGTCTATATATGACCCCAGTGAGGGGTGAGGGCGGAGCCAGAGGCGGAGCCCACCGGGGTTCCAGTACAGTACCTGGAAGTAGCCCGTATCATCACTTCTAGGTTATAGGTCACATCATTCTACAGACAGTACAGACAGCTCATGCATTAGGTGAATACATTCACCACAGTGGGATAAATGCCACTATCCAAAAATTGCTGATAGATTTGCAACAGTTTGCCATTTACTTTATGAAAATGCATTTCGCTACCTACCTAACTATTAACGTGCAGTGAATGATAAGGAGTTGCTATATTTGTAAGTTGGATACGAACGGAATGGGCTACGGAAAGATTTGCATTACAAATGTAAGAAAGATTTCAAATGGCAGTCGAATTGACGTCCATTGGCACTGAAAAATAAGGGACAAATGAGGAGTCTCATTCCTACAGGTATTACATGTTGGAGAATTTTTAAAATGTTAATTTTAACCTTTTTTTTCCTAAGAATTTTCCTGTCTTTTTTTCCCTCGCTTAAACCAATCTTTCTTTCTCTCTCTTTATTTCTCTCTCTGTACCTGATTTTAAATTAAATTTTCCCACTCTGATTTGTATTGAATTCTTCTACATTTATTTCTCAATCTGATTGACTAAAGAGTTGCCCTGGTTGCTCGGGTTGCAGTATGCCATGTTTCCATTGCTGCATTTTTCACAAGTTACTGGGACAAATATTTTTGAGCGGGAGGCTGCAGTGGCACGTCTACTCAACAGAAATTGTTTGATGGCCTGCTGCAGGAAAGTCAGCTCATCATTCTCAATTTAACCTTCCTCCACCACACTTCCAGGCACTGCATTCCAGACCCGAATTAATGCTTGTGTGAAAACAAATTCTCACATTGTGGTAGTCACCACTGTTGTATTGTTGGGTTATATGTATCGTATATAACGTGTATTACGGCGGTAGATCCCTGCCTGCTGGCTCTGCCCAGTAGGCGGAGTATAAATGTGTGGGCCCTCCGAGCTGCAGCCATTTCGGCAGCATCTGGGGGAGGCTACACATCTCTGCATAATACAGCCTCGATTACTCCCTACTCTTGTCTCATCGTAATTGATAGTGCATCAATTTATTACGCAGAGAATTTAAAACAATGGATCTCCGCACCAAGCCTGAGCGCCTGCAGCTGCACCCTCAAGCAGACAACGCCAGGATGGCCTTCGCACATTGGCTAGCTTGCTTCGAGGCATACATCGGATCTATAACTGAACCACCCTCAGAGGCACAGAAGCTCCAGATCCTTTACACGTGGTTGAGTTCCGACATCTTTCCCCTCATCCTAGCTGCTTCGCGGATTTGAGTCTTTTCGGCTGAAATTCAGCTCTTAGATTGGGTGGAGCTGCAGAGTCGAGCGGTGAGTATTTAAACTAGCTGCTTCGCGGATTTGAGTCTTTTCGGCGGGAATTCAGCTGTTGGAGTGTGCGGAGCTATAGAGTCGAGCGGTGAGTATTTAAACTAGCTGCTTCGCTGATTCGAATCTTTTCGGCGGTAATTCAGCTGTTGGAGTGGGCGGAGCTACAGAGTCGAGCGGTGAGTATTAAAACTAGCTGCTTCGCGGATTCGAGTCTTTTCGGCGGGAATTCAGCAGTTGGAGTGGGCGGAGCTACAGAGTCGAACGGTGAGTATTTAAACAAGCTGCTTCGCGGATTCGAGTCTTTTCGGCGGGAATTCAGCAGTTGGAGTGGGCGGAGCTACAGAGTCGAGCGATGAGTATTTAAACTAGCTGCTTCGTGGACTCAAGTCTTTTCGGCGGGAATTCAGCTCTTGGAGTGGGCGGAGCTACAGAGTCGAGCGATGTGTATTTAAACAAACTGCTTCACGGATTTGAGTCTTTTCGGCGTGAATTCAGCTATTGGAGTGGGCGGAGCTACAGAGTCGAGGGGTGTGTATTTAAACTAACTGGTTCGCGATTCGAGTCTTTTTGGCGGGAATTCAGCTGTTGGAGTGGGCGGATCTACAGAGTCGAGCGGTGAGTATTTAAACTAGCTGCTTCGCAATTCGAGTCTTTTCGGCGGGAATTCAGCTGTTGGAGTGGGCGGATCTACAGAGTCAAGCGGTGAGTATTTAAACTAGCTCCTTCGCGGATTCGAGTCTTTTCGGCGGGAATTCAGCTGTTGGAGTGGGCGGAGCTACAGAGCCGAGCGGTGAGTATTTAAACTAGCTGCTTCGCGGATTCGAGTCTTTTCGGCGGGAATTCAGCTGTTGGAGTGGGTGGAGCTGCAGAGTCGAGCGGTGTGTATTCAAACTAGCTGCTTTGCGGACCCGAGTCTTTTCGGCGGGAATTCAGCTGTTGGAGTGGGCGGAGCTAAAAGTCGAGCGGTGAGTATTCGAACTAGCTGCTTCGCGGATTCGAGTCTCTTCGGCGGGAATTCAGCTGTTGGAGTGGGCGGACCTACAGAGGCGAGCGGTGAGTATTTAAGCTAGCTGCTTCACGGATTCGAATGGTTTTCGGCGGGAATTCAGCTGTTGGAGTGGGCGGAGCTACAGAGTCAAGCGGTGAGTATTTAAACTAGCTGCTTCACGGATTCGAGTCTTTTCGGCGGGAATTCAGCTGTTGGAGTGGGCGGAGCTAAAAGTCGAGCGGTGAGTATTCGAACTAGCTGCTTCGCGGATTCGAGTCTTTTCGGCGGGAATTCAGCTGTTGGAGTGGGCGGAGCTACAGAGTCGAGCGGTGAGTATTTAAGCTGGCTGCTTCACGGATTCGAATGGTTTTCGGCGGGAATTCAGCTGTTGGAGTGGGCGGAGCTAAAAGTCGAGCGGTGAGTATTTAAACTAACTGCTTCACGGATTCGAGTGATTTTCGGCGGGAATTCAGCTGTTGGAGTGGGCAATGCTAAAAGTCGAGCGGTGAGTATTTAAACAGCTGCTTCGCGGATTCGAGTCTTTTCGGCGGGAATTCAGCTGTTGGAGTGGGCAGAGCTACAGAGTCGAGCGGTGAGTATTTAAACAATTGCTTTGCTGCTTAAGCAGCGGCCACAGGGTCTTTGGGGATAAATTTGTAGAGTGACATCACAACAAAGCAGTGACCTGATTGGCTGGTATGGAAAGTGCTCCAATTAGCAGTAGCTGAGATAAATTTAACTCTTTGTGTGTTGGTAAGTATTGTGATCGGTAAGTAAAATCTTTTTTCCTTTCACTTATTCATTATTTGATATTATATTTGTAATCAGTTAAGGTAAAGTGTAAAATGGGAGTAGATACCAGACCCGTGCCATGCTCCTCGTGCTCAATGTGGGAGTTCAGGGACGCGGCCGATGCCCCTGACTCCTTCATGTGCGGGAAGTGTATCCAGCTGCAGCTCTTGTTAGACCGAATGACGGCTCTGGAGCTGCGGATGGACTCACTTTGGAGCATCCGCGATGCTGAGGAGGTCGTGGATAGCACGTTCAGTGAGTTGGTCACACCGTAGATTAGGATTGGTGAGGGAGACATGGAATGGGTGACCAAAAGGCAAAGAAAGAGCAGGAAGGCAGTGCAGGTGTCCCCTGCGGGCATCTCCCTCCAAAACAGGTATACCGTTTTGGATACTGTTGGGGGAGATGACTCATCAGGGGAAGGCAGTAGTAGCCAGGGTCATGGCACCGCGGCTGGCTCTGCTGCACAGAAGGGCGGGAAAAAGACTGGCAGGGCTATAGTCATAGGGGATTCAATCGTAAGTGGAGTAGACAGGCATTTCTGTGGTCGAAAACAAGACTCCAGAATGGTATGTTGCCTCCCGGGTGCACGGGTCAGGGATGTCTCAGATCAGCTGCAGGACACACTGAAGGGAGAGGGTGAACAGCCAGTTTGTGGTGCATATAGGCAGCAACGATATAGGTGTAAAACGGGATGAGGTCCTACAATCAGAATTTAGGGAGTTAAGAGATAAGTTAAAAAGTAGGACCTCAAAGGTAGTAATCTCAGGATTACTATCAGTGCCACGAGACAGTCAGAGTAGAAATTCAAGACTAGTCAGAATGAATACGTGGCTTGAGAGATGGTGCAGGAGGGAGGGGTTCATATTTTTGGGACATTGGAACCGGTTCTGGGGGCGGTGGGACCATTACAAATTGGATGGCCTACACCTGGGCAGGACTGGAACCAATGTCCTTTTGCTAACACTGTTGGGGAGGTTTTAAACTTATTTGGTAGGGGGATGGGAACCAGATTAGGAAGTTAGAGGTCAGTAAAGAGGCAGCAACTAAAGCCAGTAAGGTACTAGATAATAAACTCATTGGGACTAAGGGGAAGAGTAGACAGGGAAGAGACGATGAACGCAAAGGTGGTCTGAGATGCACTTGTTTTAATGCGAGAAGTGTAGCAGGTAAGGCAGATGAATTTAGGGCTTGGATTAGTACCTGGGAATATGATGTTATTGGTATTACTGAGACTTGGTTGAGCAAGGGCAAGATTGGCAACTAAATATCCCAGTGTACAGATGCTTCAGGAGGGATAGAGAGGGAGGTAAAAGGGGTGGAGGAGTTGCATTACTGGTCAGAGATGATATCACATCTGTGATTAAGGAGGGCGCTATGGAGGATTTGAGCACTGAGGCAGTATGGGTAGAGCTAAGAAATAGGAAAGGTGCAATAACATTGTTGGGACTTTACTACAGGCCGACCAAAAGCGAGCTTGAAGTAGAGGTACAAATATGTAGACAGATTGTAGAAAAATGTAGGAGCAATAGAGTGGTCGTGATGGGAGATTTTAACTTCCCTAACATTGAATGGGACTCATGTAGTGTTGGAGGCATAGGTGGAGCAGAATTTGTAAAGAGCATCCAGGAGAGTTTTTTAGAGCAGTATGTAAATAGTTCAACTTGGGAAGGGGCCATACTGGACCTGGTATTGGGGAATGATCCCGGCCAGGTGGTTGAAGTTTCAGTCAGTGATTACTTTGGGAAAAGCGATCACAATTCCGTAAGTTTTAGAATACTCATGGACAAAGATGAGAGTGGTCCTAAAGGAAGACTGCTAAATTGGGGAAAGGTCAAGTATAACAAAATTTGGCAGGAGCTAGGGAATGTGGATTGGGAGCAGCTGTTTAAGGGTAAATCCACATTTGAAATGTGGGAGTCTTTTAAGGAAAGGTTGATTAGAGTGCAGGACAGACATGTCCCTGTGAAAATGAGGGATAGAAATGGCAAGATTAGGGAACCATGGATGACGGGTGGAATTGTGAGACTAGCTAAGATGAAAAAGGAAGCATACATAAGATCTAGGTGACTTAAAACTGATGAAGCTTTGGAGGAATATCGGGAAAGTAAGACAAATTTCAAACGCGCAATAAAGAGGGCTAAAAGGGGTCATGAAATATCTTTGGCTACCAGGGCTAAGGAAAATCCCAAAGCCTTTTATTTGTATATAAGGAACAAGAGGGTAACTAGAGAAAGGATTGGCCCACTCAAAAACAAAAGAGGGAGTTTTGCATGGAGTCAGAGGAAATGGGTGAGATTCTTAATGAGTACTTTGCATCGGTATTCACCAAGGAGAGGGACATGACGGATGTTGAGGTTAGGGATGGATGTTTAAATACTCTAGGTCAAGTCGGCATAAGGAAGGGGGAAGTTTTGGGTATGCTAAAAGGCACTAAGGTGGACAAGTCCCGAGGTCTGGATGGGATCTATCCCAGTTACTGAGGGAAGCGAGGACGAAATAGCTGGGGCATTAACAGATATCGTTGCAGCACCCTTGAGTACGGGTGAGGTCCCGGAGGACTTGAAAATTGCTGATATTGTCCCTTTGTTTAAGAAGGGTAGCAGGGATAATTATAGACCTGTGAGCTTGACGTCAGTGGTAGACAAACTGTTGGAGAAGATTCTGAGGGATAGGATCTATTCACATTTGGAAGAAATAGACTTATCAGTGATAGGCAGCATGGTTTTGTGCAGGGAAGGTCATGTCTTACAAACCTAATAGAATTCTTTGAGGAAGTGACAAAGTTAATTGATGAGGGAAGGGCTGTAGATGTCATACACATGGACTTCAGTAAGGTGTTTGATCAAGTTTCCCATAGCAGGTTGATGGAAAAAGTGAAGTCGCATGGGGTTCAGGGTGTACTAGCTAGATGGATAAAGAACTGGCTGGGCAACAGGAGACAGAGAGTAGTGGTGGAAGGGAGTGTCTCAAAATGGAGAAAGGTGACTAATGGTGTTCCACAGGGATCCGTGCTCGGACCACTGTTGTCTGTGATATACATAAATGATCTGGACGAACGTATAGGTGGTCTGATTAGCAAGTTTGCAGATGATACTAAGATTGGTGGAGTTGCAGATAGCGAGGCGGCCTGTCAGAGAATACAACAAAATTTAGATAGATTGGAGAGTTGGGCAGAGAAATGGCAGATGGAGTTCAATCCAGGCAAATGCGAGGTGATGCATTTTGGAAGATGCAATTCAAGAGCGGACTACACGGTCAATGGAAGAATCCTGGGGAAAATTGATGTACAGCGAGATCTGGGAGTTCAGGTCCATTGTACCCTGAAGGTGGCAATGCAGGTCGATAGAGTGGTCAAGAAGGCATACAGCATGCTTGCCTTCATTGGCGGCGGTTGCAGGAGATGATCGGCCAGATGAGGTGCCAGACAAGCAGGGGTCCTGAGGCGGGGAAGATGGCGGCGCCCAGAGGGAGAACGTGGCAGGCGGCATTAAAGATGGCAGCGCCCACGGGCCGCATGTGTCGTGAGGGGGGCAAGATGGCGGCGCCCACAGGCCGCACGTGGTCTGAGGCAAGGAAGATGGCAGCATCCACGGAACACACGTGGGTGTTTCAGGGACAATAGCGACGATAGAGCCGGCCTGACACACAGCAGCGAAATGTCCTTTCTTCCCGCAGGCCTTGCAGAGCGCGCTCCACGCCGGGTAGTGATGCGTGGATATTGAGTACAAGAGTTGGCAGGTCATGTTACAGTTGTATAGGACTTTGGTTAGGCCACATTTGGAATACTGCGTGCAGTTCTGGTCGCCACATTACCAGAAGGTTGTGGATGCTTTAGAGAGGGTGCAGAGGAGGTTCACCAGGATGTTGCCTGGTATGGAGGGTGCTAACTATGAAGAAAGGTTGAGTAGATTAGGATTGTTTTCGTTGGAAAGACGGAGGTTGAGGGGCTCCTGATTGAGTTCTACAAAATTATGAGAGGTATGGACAGGGTGGACAGCAACAAGTTTTTTCCAAGAGTGGGGGTGTCAATTACAAGGGGTCACGATTTCAAGGTGAGAGGGGGAACATTTAAGGGAGATGTGCGTGGAAAGTTTTTTACGCAGAGGGTGGTGGGTACCTGGAACGCTTTGCCAACGGAGGTGGTCGAGGCGGGCACGATAGCATCATTTAAGATGCATCTGGACAGATATATGAACAGGCAGGGAACAGAGGGAAGAATATCCTTGGAAAATCAGTGACAGGTTTCGATAAAGGATCTGGGTTGGCGCAGGCTGGGAGGGCCGAAGGGCCTGTTCCTGTGCTGTAATTTTCTTTGTTCTTTGGTCATCCGGGTTGCGCCGACCTGCGCTGAGGCCAAGGCGCGACTGAAGGAGAACTATGCTCAGCAGATCAACAAAATCTACGCCAGGCAACTCCTCTCCACGCGGCATCAACTCCCCAGTGAGTCTGTGGAAGATTTCTGCCGTGTCCTGCACGCCCTAGCGAGGGACTGCGATTGCCAGGCCATTTCAGCCGCTGAACATTCTGAACTTTTAATTCAAGATGCGTTCGTTACTGGCATAGGGTCAGCTAACATCCGCCAGCGCCTCTTAGAATGGGCTACCCTTCACCTCACGGCGACCAAGAAGCTCGCGATCTCACTCACGGTCGCCTTCCGCAATGTACAGGCATATGCCCCCGACCGCTCGGCCCGCCCCTCCTGGGCATCGTGGACCCCGCCGGCGAACAGCCCATCGTGGGCCCCACCAGCGGCCACCCCCAGCCAACCCCAGGCCTACGCCCCGCAGCAGCCAACCAACTCCGGGGGACCCAAGTGCTACTTCTGCAGACAGACAAAACACCCCTGGCATCACTACCCGGCGTGGAGCGCGCTCTGCAAGGCCTGCGGGAAGAAAGGACATTTTGCTGCTGTGTGTCGCTATCTATCGTCGCTATTGTCCCTGAAACACCCACGTGTGTTCCGTGGATGCCGCCATCTTCCTTGCCTCAGACCACGTGCGGCCTGTGGGCGCCGCCATCTTGCCCCCCTCACGACACGTGCGGCCCGTGGGCGCTGCCATCTTTAATGCCGCCTGCCACGTGCGCCCTCTGGGCGCCGCCATCTTCCCCGCCTCAGGACCCCTGCTCGTCGGGCACCTCATCTGGCCGATCATCATCTGCAACCGCCGCCAATCAGCCGCCAAATTGCCAAGGCCACGATGCATCCGGTTGACGAGATGCTCCCCTTCCAACTCGAGAGCGACGCATCAGACGTCGCTCTGGCCACCACCCTCAACCAGGCAGGCAGGCCTGTGGCATTCTTTTCACGCACCGTCCACGCCTCCGAAATTCGGCACTCCTCTGTGGAGAAGGAGGCCCAAGCCATAGTAGAAGCTGTGCGGCAATGGAGGCATTACCTGGCCGGCAGGAGATTCACTCTCCTCACTGACCAACGGTCGGTTGCCTTCATGTTCAACAACACACAGATCAAAAATGATAAGATCCTGAGGTGGAGGATCAAGCTCTCCACCTACAATTACGAGATTTTGTATCGCCCTGGTAAGCTCAACGAGCCCCCCGATGCCCTATCCCGAGGTACATGTGCCACCGCACAAGTGGACCGACTCCGGACCCTACACGACGACCTCTGCCACCCAGGGGTCACCTGTTTTTTTCACTTCATAAAGGCCCGCAATCTGCCCTACTCAATCGAGGAAGTCAGGTCTATCACCAGAGACTGCCAGATCTGCGCGGAGTGTAAACCGCACTTCCACCGGCCAGACCGAACGCACCTGGTGAAGGCCTCCCATCCCTTTGAACGCCTCAGCGTGGATTTCAAAGGGCCCTTCCCCTCCACCGACCGAAACACGTACTTCCTTAACGTGGTCGACGAATATTCCAGGTTCCCCTTCACCGTCCCATGCCTCGATATGATATCTGCCACCGTCATCAAAGTCCTCAACACCATCTTCGCCCTGTTCGGTTTCCCCGCTTACGTCCACAGCGACCGGGGATCCTCATTTATGAGCAATGAGCTGCGCCAATACCTGCTCAGCAGGGGCACTGCCTCGAGCAGGACGACCAGCTACAACTCCCAGGTATATGGGCAGGTGGAGCGGGAGAATGGGACGGTCTGGAGGGCCGTCCAGCTGGCCCTACGGTCCAGAAATATCCCGGCCTCCCGCTGGCAGGAGGTCCCCCCGACGCACTTCACTCCATTCAGTCGCTCCTGTGCACTGCGACTAATGAAACCCCCCATGAACGTCTCTTTGCCTTCCACAGGAAGTCCACCTCCGGGGTTTCGCTCCCAACGTGGCTGGCAGCTCCAGGACCCGTTCTCCTCCGTAAGCACGTGCAGCTCCACAAGGTGAACCCTTGGTTGAGAGGATACAGCTACTTCACGCAAACCCACAGTACGCCTATGTGGCGTACCCCGACGGCCGCTAAGACACAGTCTCCCTCAAGGACCTGGAACCAGCTGGGTACCCACACTCCCCCCCCTTGCCCTGGCCCCACCTACCCTCCCCCCAGTGCACCCCATCACAGCCCCCACTCCCGGACGATCCATCCTCCCCTTAGTCCCACCCGGGGATGAAGATGAGGCCGACACGCACCCGGAGTCACCCACACCCGAACCGACGCCTGCATCGCCACCGGGACTGCGGCGCTCACAACGACGGATCAAGGCACCCGATCGTCTGAACTTGTCAACTTTTTCTAAGTCGTAAATAAAACCTGCATGCAAATAGCCTTCCACCACTCCCGCTGGACTCTTTTTTAACAGAGGGTGAATGTGGTAGTCACCACTGTTGTATTGTTGTGTTGTATATATCGTATATAAGGTGTATTGTGGTAAGGCCCCTGTACTACAGGTACGGGGGTAGATCCCTGCCTGCTGGCTACGCCCAGTAGGCGGAATATAAATGTGTGGGCTCTCCGAGCTGCAGCCATTTCGGCAGTAGTTGCGGGAGGTTGCACATCTCTGCGTAATTTAGCCTCGATTACACTCTACTCTTGTCTCTTCATAATTGATAATGCATCACACATCACACTCGCTTCTTTTGCAAATCACTTTAAATCTTTGCCCACTCATTCCTGACCCTTGTATGAGGGGGACAGTTTCTTCCGATCTACTCTGTTCAGCTACCTCATGATTTTGAACATCTCTACCAAATCTCCTTTTAGTCTTTTTCTCTCCAAGGAGAACCGTCCCAACCTCTCCAATCAATTCTCATAACTGAAGTTTCTCAGCCCTGGAACCATTCTTGTAAACCTCTTCTGCATTCTCTCCAATGTGGTCGCATCTTTCCTACAGTGTGGCGCCCAGAACTGTACACAATATTCCAGCTGAGGTCTAACTAGTGAACAGGCATCAATCATGAGCTCACAAGCTCAGGAGCTAAAGTGCCAGCCAGGGATTGAAAGTGTGGATATCGGACATAAAACAGGAACAAATATCAGCTTAACATTATAACAGAGGGAGGTAGAGGGTATTGGGGAGGAAGTGGGTCAGTAGGTTCATTTTGAATCTAGGGGCTGTTTAGCGCAGGGCTAGTTCACTGGCTTTGAAAGCAGACCAAGGCAGGCCAGCAGCACGGTTCGATTCCCATTACAGCCTCCCCGAACAGGCGCTGGAATGTGGCGATTAGGGGCTTTTCACAGTAACTTCATTTGAAGAGCCTACTCGTGACAATGAGCGAATTTCATTTCATTTCATTTTGGATCGTTCTAGCAGAGAGTTGGCTTAAATGGCCTCCTACTCTATTCTATTACCTCTCTAGAGTATGTTTTTGTCCAGAAAATGCTGAGCAATACTTAATACATTGCCTTTTGTACATATTTTGAAGAAGCAGTTAAGCCCTTCTGCTCAACCAAGTATTTTTCAAGGTAGCACAATTTAATTTATTGAAAATAATCTAACACTCTTCACAGGCAGGCTACCACACTATTATAAATTGCCTCCTTTGTTGAAAAAATAATGAATACCCATTTTGTCTAAAAGTAGTAACTTGCTAACAAAAATTCTGGTCACGCAAGTCTTTGAAATATGTGATTCCTGTGAAGACGGTTCTATTCATGGGCATTACAGAAACAATCAGGATTCTCACACTTATTTTTAATGGAGGAACTATGGACCTTTACAGATGTTCCCTCCAGAAGAAATCCTGTACTTCAAGTCAGAATTAGGCACTATTGAATACTGAAAGATAATCCATGCCTGGAGTGGTTACAAAGCTGCCAGGAGCAACCATTATTAATGTTGCAATTGTGAATGCTTAAACCTGTACTTGCTTTCCTTATGTCACCAATATATAAGAGCAAAATTAAACTGTTCAGAATCAAAGAATATCTGCGCGTACAAGAAGAGATTGTTTTGATCACTATTTTGGTAGGATAGATCTAATTTCTTTTAAACTAATTTATACCCTGTCTTTGTTCTCATGTCGTAAAATATGGATGGATATGAAAACAAGCAATTGTTAATGCACCAAGTGACTGAAGCCTCTGATTTTCTATTGTTACCCATGCCCTCTGCTCCTCTTGGAAGAGGCAAGTTATCACTGGATATGAAATAGTGCATTAAGGACCAATGTCCTACCTCATTACAGTGTATTGCACCTCAACAGTGCCCTTGACCCCACTTTCAGCATCAGTCAGATACGTTCTCACTGCTTAGTGCATCAAAATCTGTTCAACTTGATGCATCAACTTTATTAAAGCACAGCATTAATTCAAATTCAGAGATTATATTAATGGTGGTTTTGGCAAAATGCCAAGTGCATACATCTAAATCTTATTTTCACAGTGCGACTCAACATGACCTATGCTCCATATACCATGTGGAAGGGAGCATCAGATGCATAACACAATAGACACCCACAAGGAAAATTTTTCACTAACATTTTGTAATAAACAAAAATTAATACAGCTCTCTTTTTTCCCCTTTTGACAGTCAGCTATCTGCCAAAATACGTCTTTGTTCTTGCTTCGAATAGCATCATCATTTGACCTGAACTGCAATAAGAAAATTGAAATTCTAACCTCACAGCTATAGTGGTGCTGCTAATGTCACGATCATTGTTGCAAAAGTCTCTCATATTCTGAAGCAGCCCTGTCACAATTCTCCATTCAGTTTTGGAATCTTTAAATCTCAGAATTTCACTCATCAATTAAACTATTAGAAATGCTTTTTTAAAATACAGTAAAGAAAATCACCTTGCTGTACTGTTGACTTCACAAAATGACAAAAATATTGCCTTTGTTTTACCTTTCCCACAGGCTAACAGTTCATTTTAATTCTTGCTCAAGTAATGATAAAGCTATTGTTGTGTTCTGCTGCTTCGGATAACACAGGCTGCTACTTGATGCAGACTTAACTAAAGGAGGCTCCAGACTCTGAAAGGAGTTCAACGTGTTTATTGAACTATTAGCACAGTTCCCAAATGAGTTCGACTCTCTGCTAATCTAACTGTAGTAACTCAGTCTAACTGTACCAGCTTGCTCGAAGCCACGTGCTGGAGTGTGATGCTGGTGATCAACCCTGTCTGACTCTCTAGATATCTGTCTGTGGAAAGAGGCAGGGTATAAGTCCCTCATCCCTTTTATAATGTTTATGTCATGCCCCCTTGTGGTGATGCCACCTCTGAGTGTCCTGACTGCCCATTGGTTGTGTCCTAATCTGAGTGTTCATTGGTTGCATGTTTGCATATCATGACATCTCCCCATTTTTTTTTAGATGGATATACATGTTGGATTGGATTGGATTGGATTTGTTTATTGTCACGTGTACCGAGATACAGTGAGAAATATTTTTCTGCAAGGACCTCAACAGATCATTCAGTACATGGGAAGAAAAGGGAAATAAACAAAATTCAAGAAAATACATAATAGGGCAACACAAGATATACAATGTAACTACATAAGCATTGGCATCGGATGAAGCATATAGGGTGTACTGTTAATGAGGTCAGTCAATAAGAGGGTCATTTAGGAGTCTGGTGACAGTGGGGAAGAAGCTGTTTTTGAGTCTGTTCGTGCATGATCTCAGACTTCTGTATCTCCTGCCCGATGGAAGAAGTTGGATAAGTGAGTAAGCCGGGTGGGAGGAATCCTTGATTATGCTGCCCGCTTTCCCCCGGCAGCGGGAGGTGTAGATGGAGTCCATGGATGGGAGGCAGGTTTGTGTGATGGACTGGGCGGTATTCACAACTCTCTGAAGTTCCTTGCGGTCCTGGGCCCAGCAGTTGCCATACCAGGCTGTGATGCAGCCCGATAGGATGCTCTCTATAGTGCATCTGTAAAAGTTGGTAAGGGTTAATGTGGACATGCCAAATTTCCTTAGTTTCCTGAGGAAGTATAGGTGCTGTTGTGCTTTCTTGGTGATAGCGTTGACGTGAGTGGACCAGGACAGATATTTGGTGATGTGCCCCCCTAGGAATTTGAAACTGCTAACCATCTCCACCTCGGTCCCGTTGATGCTGACAGGGGTGTGTACAGTACTTTGCTTCCTGAAGTCGATGACCAGCTCTTTGGTTTTGCTGGCATTGAGGGAGAGATTGTTGTCGTTACACCACTCCACTAGGTTCTCTATCTCCCTCCTGTATTCGGACTCGTCGTTATTCGAGATCCGGCCCACTATGGTCGTATCGTCAGCAAACTTGTAGATGGAGTTGGAACCAAGTTTTGCCACGCAGTCGTGTGTGTACAGGGAGTAGAGTAGGGGGCTAAGTAAGCAGCCTTGCGGGGCACCCGTATTGAGGACTATTGTGGAGGAGGTGTTGGTGTTCATTCTTACTGATTGTGGTCTGTTGGTCAGAAAATCGAGGATCCGGTTGCAGAGTAGAGAGTCAAGTCCTAGGTTTTGGAGCTTTGATATGAGCTTGGCTGTGATTATGGTGTTGAAGGCGGAGCTGTAGTCAATAAATAGGAGTCTGATGTAGGAGTCCTTGTTTTCGAGATGCTCTAGGGATGAGTGTAAATGGCGTCTGATGTGGACCGGTTGCGACGGTATGCAAATTGAAGTGGTCAAGGCGTTCCGGGAGTATGGAGGTGATGCGCTTCATGATCAGCCTCTAGAAGAACTTCATTACAACTGACGTCAGGGCCACCGGGCGGTAGTCATTGAGGCACATTGCCTGGTTCTTCTTCTTGAAGCAGGTGGGGACCTCGGAGTGGAGTAGGGATAGGTTAAAGATGTCTGTGAATACCTCTGCCAGCTGGTCTGCGCAGGTTCTGAGTGCACGACCAGGGATCCAGTCCGGGCCCATCGCCTTCCGCGTGTTCACTTTCAGGAAGGCTGATCTGACCTCGGAAGCTGTGATGGTGGGTATGGGTGAATTATAGGCCGCTGGGGCATTCGACAGCGGATTGTTGGTTACCTGCTCGAACCGAGCATAGAATGCATTAAGTTCATCGGGGAGGGGTGCGCTGCTGCCAGAGATACTGCTCGGCTTCGCTTTGTAGCCCGTTATGTTGTTTACTCCTTGCCACAACCGCCGAGTCTGTCTGTGACTCTAGCAGCACCAGGGGGTGATCAAGGTTGGCAGGTGTATGGCTGGAAGTGTCATCCACAGGTCCCTGTTTATCAGCAGTTGAGCTAGCAACATGCCAGTGGACAAGGGAGTCGCCCAGTACGCAAGTAGTGCAAGGTGTATGTCAGAAGCGGAGTCCGAGGCCTTGCGGATGAGCTGCTTAACGATGAGCATCCCTTTTCCGACTTTGCTATTGGACTGCGGATAATGCGGACTGGAGGTGAGATGCCTGAAATTGTAGCTCTTGGCAAGCATGGACCATTCTTGACTTTGGAAGCACGGGCCATTGTCGCTCATGGCGGTGTTCGGGTGCCATGCCGTGAGAATGTCTCTTTGCACGCTTTGATGACGGTCTATGAGATGAGGTCTGGTACCTTCAGCACCTCAGGATAGTTAGAAAATTAATCGATGATTAAGATATAGTCGCGACCATTCACATGGAATAGGTCAATGCCAACCTTGGACCACGGAGAGGTCTCTAGGTCATGTGGTTGGAGCATCTCCTTGCTCTGCACTGGTTGGAACCTCTGACAGATTTTGCAGTTCAGAACCATGTCCGTGATGTCCTGGTTGATGCCGGGCCAGTAGACAGCTTGCCGTGCCCTGCATCTGCACTTTTCTAAGCCCAGGTGTCCCTCATGAAACTGCCGCCGCACCATGCTCTGGAGACACAGCGGGATGACTATCCTGTCCAGCTTGAGCAGGATGCCGTCGATCAGTGTCAGGTCATCCTTGACATTGTAGAATTGAGGGCATTGCCCTTTCTGCCAGCCATTGCTGAGGTTGTGGATGACTTGCTGCAACAGGGGGTCTTTGGTCGTCTCTTCTCGGATGAGAACAATCTTCTCATCTGTTGCCGGGAGAATGCTTGTACACAGTTGTACCTGCAATTCAATGTGCTGGATGATCTCCAGTGGTTCACTGGGTGAGTTAATGGAGCGGGACAATGCATCGGCGATGATAAGCTCCTTGCCAGGTGTGTACACCAAATTGAAATCATACCTCCGGAGTTTGAGCAGAATTCTCTGCAAACTAAGCATCATGTCGTTCAGGTCCTTTTGGATGATGTGGACCAGAGGCCTATGATCCATCTCAACAGTAAATGTTGGCAAGCCGTAGACATAATCATGAAATTTGAGGGTGTGGTGAGAAGACGTGTCTCTTTGAAGCAACACCGCCCCAATGCCATCCTGACTCGCATCTGTGGATATCCTGGTCTCTCGGTCTGGGTCAAAGAATGCAAGGACCGGTGCAGTGATGAGCTTGGCTTTCAGCTCCAGCCACTCCGTTTGGTGATCCGCCTTCCGTTCAAAGGCGGTTGACTTTTTTGTCAGGTTGCGTAGGGCCGTAGTGTGTGTGGCCAAATTCGGGATGAACATTCCAAGGAAATTGACCATTCCCAGGAAGCGCAGTACTGTCTTCTTGTCCTCGGGGACTTTCATTGCCTCAATGGCTTTAATTTTGAATGTGTCCGGGCGCACACCGTGTTGCGAAATCTGATCGCCCAGGAACTTCAGCGTTGATGTCCCAAAACAGCACTTTAGTTTGACGTCATGTTCATGTATGCGTCGGAATACTTTCTTGAGTCGCGGCACATGTTCCTCTGGGGTTGTGGGCCAGATTATGATATCGTCAACGTAGACACAAACCCCTTCTATTCCCTCCATCATCTGTTCCATAATGCAATGGAAAATCTCTGAATCCGAGATGATGCCAAATGGCATTCGGTTGTAGCAGAATCTGCCAAAAGGCGTTTTGAAGGTGCAGAGCCTTCTGCTGGATTCTTCAAGTTGGATTTGCCAAAATCCTTGGGATGCGTCCAATTTTGTGAAGAAGCTCACATGTGCCATCTCACTCGTGATTTCTTCCCTCTTCGGGATGGGGTCATGTTCCCGCATAATGTTTTTGTTTAGATCCTTGAGGTCAATGCAGATGCGTAGGTCCTCCGAAGGCTTCTTTACACACATCATCGAGCTGACCCAGTCGGTTGGTTCAGTGACATTGGAGATGATGCCTTTTTGTTGTCGACTTGTGAGCTCTGCCTTCAGGCGCTCACTCAGTGGAGCAGGGGCATGTCGTGGTGTGTGGACCACTGGCTTGACATCAGGCCGTAGTAGAATCTTTTACTCGTACGGCAGCGTGCCCATCCTGCTAAATACATCTGGGTACGGGGTTAGGATGTCGTCGATGCTGGCATGAAGATCCGAATGGGACGGCAGTTGCTTGCAGGCGTGCGCACCTAGCAGGGTCGCCCTGTCTGGTTTAACAATCTCGAAGCGTAAGCTTGCTTGTGTGTGTCGGCTGGATACCTGCAGATGGCAGGACCCCAGTGCCTTGATTGCGTTTCTATTGTAGTCCAGGAGTTTGCAGGCAGCTGGAAGGATTCTGGGGGGCTTCTTCATTCTCTTGAAGTCCACCTGAGAAATCAGGTTGGGGGAGGCACCTGTGTCCAGTTTGAACTGGATGGGGCAGTGGTTGACCTTCATCACTGCATGCCATTCATCCTCGGAATCCACGATCAGGATTGATTGGACTCGCGATGTGTCCAGTGTGGTGTATTCGCACTCCGTTAAAATGTCAACTCAGTAAGTGTTGTCCAGATATTCATCATCTGGATCCGTCGCACTACCTGGATCAGAGTCATGCATTCTGTGTTGCACATTTCAGATGCGCCGCTGTCGGAATTGGGAGTGCTGGCTCCTGATTGGTGGTGCAGATCTGCACAGGGCTGCATAGTGGTTTGGTTTCCCACAGTTTAAACAGCTTCTGCCCCTGGCAGGGCAGTTTTTTTTTAAATGGGCGGTGCCGCAGTTCGCACACGTCATGACGTCGGCATCATGGCGCTCAGTGCGTCAGGTTCTCGGACGTCTGCACCTGCGCAGTGCGGTTTTTTGCCACTTTGTGTTCCCGATCGCATTGCGCATGCGTTGCGCCCCGGGAAGAGCACGCAAAATGGCTGCATTCGTCAATGTGGAGGCATTGCATCCGGGAGATGGCCTGAACACTCTCCACCTCATGGGAGGCTTGTTTTTCACTTTCTGCCATTTTGTACTGTGAATAGCGATTTTTAGAGTGCTCATGCACAGTACACGTTTCAATCGCGACTGACAGGGTCATGTGCTTGATTTTCAACAATTATTCTCGCAGTGGATCAGAGTGGACTCCAAAAACAATTTGGTTTCTGATCATGGTGTCAGTGATATCACCGAAGTTGCAGGATCGTGCTAGCAGTCTAAGGTTAGTTAGATAGCAGTTGAAGGATTCGTCTTTCCCTTGCATCCTCTGCTTGAAGATGTAGCGCTCAAAGATTTCATTGGTGTCCATCTCGCAGTGGCTGTCGAATTTGTCCAGGATGGTTTGGTACTTTGTTTTGTCCTGCCCTTCGGAAAAGTGAAAGGAGTTGAAGATCTCTATCGCATGGCCACCCGCAGTGGTGAATAGAAGAGCTATCTTCCGAGCATCGGTCACGCCATTGAGGTCGGATGCTTCCACGTATAGTTGAAATTTCTGCTTGAATGATCGCCAGTTGGCACTAAGATTGCCGGTGGTCCTGAGCTGATGAGGAGCCTGAATCTTGTCCATTGTGCCTGTATTCAGTAGCTGGTTGTCACGGATCTTGCTGAGTTGAACTAAATAGATTGAACAGTCACTCCTGGTATCATGTTCTGTTCTGCTTCGGATAACACAGGCTGCTACTTGATGCAGTCTTAACTAAAGGATGCTCCCGACTCTGAAAGGAGTTCAACGTGTTTATTGAACTATTAACACAGTTCTCAAATAAGTTTGACTCTCTGCTAATCTAACTGCAGTAACTCAGTCTAACAGTACCAGCTTGCTCTAAGCCACGTGCTGGGGTGTGATGCTGCTGATCAACCCTGTCTGACTCTCTGGATGTCTGTCTGTGAAAAGAGGCAGGGTGTGAGTGCCTCATCCCTTTTGTAATATTTATGTCATGCCCCCTTGTGGTGATGCCACCTCTGAGTGTCCTGACTGCCCATTGGTTGTGTCGTATTCTGAGTGTTCATTGGTTGCATGTTTGCATATCATGAAAGTTATTAAAGCACTCCCAGGACCGTGAGAGTAAGTAATTTCCCTCGGGTAGATCTGGTCTAATGCGATCTTAACCCTTCCTAAATTGAGATTATTGAATCAACTGTTAAAGTGTATTTTTATGCTATGATATTTCTCGAGCAAACTTCAGCCATAGCTTTTAACTATTTGGACAAGTTGGAATTCAGATTCAATTCGTAGAGATAAAAATACTGACTGAGTGAGGTTAGCACCTGACTGAGTTCCAACAGGCTGTGACAACAAGGCTCATGTATTTCTTGCTTTGAAAAATTTAGGAAAGGTTCACTCATTGGCTTTCTTACTTTGAAAAAACCCCTCAATTTCTTTCTCTTGAATGCAACTTTTCCACCTGCAAGCAGGGGCTTGGAGGGGTAGTCTTGTCTGAGAAATTGTATGACTGCCATTCTGACTGAGACAAGGCATGTCAGATTCAAGTTTCTTCCTGCTGCCTCCCGAGGGGAGTTGCTGCCATTTTACGTACAGCATCGAATGGCTTGGACAAGAGATATGGAAAATGCACCCCAATATGAAAAATAATTATGAGGCACCCACTGCTCACAGACATCAATCTGCCACATCTTCTGGTTGATACTCTGGCATCCAGAAACTAGTCATCTTCCCACTGGTCAACATTGAAAGAAGAGGGAGCTAGTTTGTAATATTGAAAACAGCAGATGCAATAGTTGCTTATTAAGTTTTCAGTGTAGCATTTTGGGCCGTCTGGATATACTTCGGCAATTCCCAAAAACGTGGATGAATATATACAGACTGGAAACTGTCCCGAAAGACCTTTATTGTTAAAGTCAAGTTAAATTTTCATCAATCACTTTGGTTTCTCAGATTTGGCCTGGTCAACTCACAGAACTAACTTGTTATGAACCTCACATTACCTTGACATCGTTCTTCAAGGTTGAAAGCTATCTTTAACTTTTGTGCATCTGTAACTTACTGATTTTTTTTTGTATTAGGGCTTATGCCTGCCTAGATAATAGATGTGCACAACTATGGAACAAAAAAGAAGCAAACCCTTGATCTGTGTGATTGGAAAGTATGTGCTGAATATAAATGATTATTCTACATTTCCTGTTACCTCCAAACATGACCACTGCATTAAATAAATAGTATTTTCCTTTAAGATGCATATTTTGGTTTTCTTGGAAATTACAGGTTGCTCTGTGAATTACAAGTAGGAGTTGATCAGTGCCTTTGAGAGGACGTATGCAGCAGTTGTGAGCCGGTGCTGGTTAAAGAGGAAAACAGATGTTCCTTACTCTATTGTGTTTTCATCCAAAGTCCCCGTAACTTTAATTCCATAAAATTGCTGCATAGCAGCTACAGCTGAGTGCATGGACTGTGAAGAGCGCAATACTGACATTCTGGGTTCACTAGCTTGAAGATAGCCGTACTTCTGTAACCATATCTGCAAAAAAAGAGACGTCAACTGATCAGCCCATTGAAAAACCATTCAAATAAATATTTTTGAAACAAAAAGCATACATTTCTAAGCAATGGTGGCATTGCATTTTAAATCATCAACGCAACAGATTGTTAAACGGTCAGAACTGACAAGCTGTTTCAACTATGGACTGTTGAATTCTGAGAAAGGAATGATATCCTAAATGTTTTGTCTGTTACCTCCACTGATGCCTGACCTGCAAATCATTTCTAGCATAAACTTACAATCAGACCCAAGAGAAAACCTAGAAAGCCGTTCTTCACACAATGGGTAGCAGGACGTGCTCTCTCTAAGGCCACAGAGGAGAATGAATTACATTGTTCAATAGAGAATTACTGACTTGACAAGTAAGGATATAGAGAATGGTCAGGAAATTGGGATTAAAAGGCAAAGTAGTAAAATGGTGCAACAGCATTTTCCTATGTCATTCAAAATTATTTAAAATGAAGCATCAGTTGTGCATTGTTAACTGTTACTAACATCGTTATTAGATGACAAATAACATTGAGCTATATATTTGCCTGGTTCAAAATAAGTATCAAGAGGATTAAAATTCAATAATGTCATTGTATTGTTCTGAAAAGAGTTATGATCTTGAGTTGGGAGCACTAACTATTTCTAAATAAAAAAACTAAATTCCTAGTTATTTGCGAATTAATGAAGTCAGAAGATTCCAGTTTCAAACAATATAATGTTTACTATACAAGAGTTAAGCAAAGCAAGCACGAGATATGTTGCGCAATCTTGAGCCTGCACTTGCCGTTCGTGGGATAGGCGGCATGGGTGGAAAATCTCGCAAGAATGGGAAAGTCAAGTTCTCCCTGGAGAGGTCGTGTTTCCCGATTTCCCTGGCCCTCGGCGGTGATGTCATGAGATTCATGCCCACAACGGGTGTGAACCTTATTTTAATAAATTTAAATGCTTTTAAATATTATGAAAAGCCCCCCCCCCCTTCCAAATAATCCCCCCTCACTAAATATTATATCTCGCCAATGTAAGGTTTACATCAGGTTTGGCCAGGCGTGAGGAAGTCAAGGGGCAGAGGGAGGGGGGGAAGAGGGTAATGCCCAGACTGCCCCGGCACAGGTTGGCACTGCAAGGTTGGAACTGCCAGGGTGAAAGCCAGTTATACCTCTGCGATATTAGTGGGGGTCCCCATGTCTGTGACGATTTTCGGATGGTATGCCGCTGATGAATGTCGGGGGAGAGGGTGTAGGTATGCCAGTGAGGATTGTCAGGGGGGAGCGAGAGCCCCCAAAAGCTCCCTGATGGGGGCTGGGGGCCATTACATTCCCAACTGTATGAGGCCCCGCAAGAGTGACGCCATGAACCACACCCACTCTTTTTTTGTGTACGAGGCTCTAGATTCTGCGAGAAAACTGGTCTGTGCAACTGGAGAGCTACACACCAGTTTTCTGTCTGAGCCTGAAATTTTGCGAAATTCTAGTAAGCTTCCACCCACCATCTTTGGTAACTACCTATACTGTAAAACCCAGAACCACAGCAAGTTCAACATGAAGTTTCAGGCAAATTATGCTTGATTATAAATATTAAAATACACACTAAATAGCAGATACAACTAAAGCAGGTCGTACGAATTGGATCAGTAGTTCACTCAGTATATAAATCAATCTCAGTCACAAAGTCCTTTAAACTTTGTCTCCCTCACAAAGAATATCAGATCCGCTTCTGAAAGAACTTAGCCTGATCTCCAGTCAACATCAGTGGGCAATCAACCCAAGTTCCACAATTAAACAACTTCACCAAAAATGGAACACACTGCCAGAACTTCCTCAACTCTGCTTACAATGGCCTGGATGGTGTAGATCCACCAGCGTTATCTTCAAATAAAGAAACAGCTGCAGCAATTGTGTTTTTGCCTGCTCTCAGCTTTTGGATCTAACTCTGTCTTCTTCAGCCTACCTATACTGCACCACTGTGGTCAGTAACTAAGCTCTTGAGACTCTGGAAGGGATTCTCTGGCCGTGCCCGCCCGGCGACCAGATACTGTGGCCCAACGTCAATGGACCTTTACATGGCCCACGTCCCGCCCGTGGCAATCTTGTGGCGGGCGGGGCAGAAGAATCCAGCCCTCTGTGTGCGTTTATCCAGTTTCAACCCATTTCAGTTTACCAGGTATTTTGACTTCCAATCTCAGTTTCAATCTTAGTTCCCTTAGTAACTGGAAGGGTCAAGTTTCCTTTCACAGTTTCCCTTTTCAATTAGGAACTGTCTCAAAGAAATACAAGCTTTGGAGCCACAATTTCACAAATTACATGTTGGTGAAGTTTGCAGTTACAGCATTTTGGTGGAGAAAACATATTCATCTGTTTTGACACTGAACACTTAAGTGCAAAGAAAAAATCAGGGTGATTTATCTCTGCGTTGCATCCTGGGTGTGCAAAAGTCCCAGTCCTAAGCATCTTCAACTGCTTCATCTATGCCCTTCACTGCAACATAAAGTCAGAAGTGGGGATGTACACTAATGATTGCACAATGTTTAGCACCATTCGCAACTGCTTAGACAATGATACAGTTTGTGTCCTCATGCAAAAAGACCCAGACAATATCCAGCCTTGGGCTGACAAGTGACAAGTAATATTTGCACCATTAGTGCCAGGCAATGACCATTTCCAACAAGTCAGAATTCAACCATCTTCCCTTGACATTCAATGCCATTACCACTGTCAACGTCCTGGGGTTAAGGGCAGCACATGGCACAGTGGTTAGCACTAGGACTAAGGCGCTGAGGACCCGGGTTCAAATCCCGGCCCTGGGTCACTGTCCGTGTAGAGTTTGCACATTCTCCCCATGTCTGCATGGGTTTCACCACCACAACCCAAAGATGTGCAGGATAGGTGGATTGGCCACACTAAATTGCCCCTTAATTGGAAATAAATGGGTCCTCTAAATTAAAAAAAAACATCCTGGAGTTTACTATTGACCAGAATCTGAACTGGACCAGCCATATAAACACTGTGGCTACTAGAGCAGGTCAAATAGCAAGGATTCTGCAGCTGTGTGTACCATCTACAAAATGCAGTGTAGTAGCCCCAAGGCTCCTTCGAAAGCACCTTCCAAACTCTAAACATCAAGAAGGACAAGGGCATCAGATGCATGGAAACATCGCCCACTTGCAAATTCACCTCCAAATTACATAACATGCTGACTTGGAACCATATTGCCGTACCTTCACTGCCACAAGGACAAAATTATGGAACTCTGACCCTAACAGCAATGTTACTTTCCAGTTATCCACCCAAAACTAGCTGTTGTCAAGGTCTTGCTGCTTGCGGGCACAGGGCGGCACAGTAGCGCAGTGGTTAGCACTGTTACTTCACAATGCCAGGGAGCCGGGTTCGATACCCGGATTGGATCACTGTTTGTGCAGAGTCTGCACGTTCTCCCCATGTCTGCGTGGGTTTCCCCCGGGTGCTCCGGTTTCCTCCCACAAGTACCAAAAGACGTGCTTGTTAGGTGGATTAGACATTCTGAATTCTCCCTCAGTACCCGAACAGGTGCCGGGGTGTGGCGACTAGGGGTTTTCACAGTAACTTCATTGCAGTGTCAATTTAAGTCTACTTGTGACACTAATAAAAATGATATTATATATCTAAGGAGTCATGAAGAGAACTGAATGTGGTTCAATTATCTGTGAACATCCCACTTTTTGAATTCTGATTGAGGAAAGGTCATTGATGAGTAGCAGCAGATGGTTGGGCTTAGGACACTGAGGAGCTTCTTCTGCCTTGTCCTGGGACTGTGATGGTTTGCCACCAGAAACCATAACCATCTTCCCTTGTGTGGATTACTCGAGCCGATGGAGGACTTCCCATTGATTCCCTTTTACTAGGGCTCCTTGATTTCACATTTGGTCAAATTCTGCCTTGCTGTCAAGGGAATTTACTCTAACCTCGAGTTCAGCTCATTGATCTGCATTTGAATAAAGTCTGTAATAAGATATGAAGCTGCATAGCCTTGTGACAACACAAAATGGGCATTGATGAGCAGCTTATTACAATATAAGTTGCACTGTTGACAACACTTTCCATTACTTTACTGATGAAATATTCCATTAAAGACGGTAAACATGACAGTTGTACAAGGCCAAATGATGCAAACACTAATTTTGCGTTGGAGAAACTGGGTACCCTCACCTCTGCACCAAGGTACAGGGAGGCGAGGTAGGATATTCCGATTATTAAAACGGTAAACAACACAGTTGTACAAAAACAAACAGTACAAGCGCTGGAGAGATCTGATACTCTTGCCTCTGCACCAACATAAGGGGGAGGAAGGGGAGGAGGGAAGGGGGGTGGTGGGGAGAGAGGAGGGTTGGTGGAGGGGGGTCCTGTATGGCACTGATCAAGACGAGACTGATGGAGTGGTAATTGGCTGGTTTTGATTTACTCTGCTTTTTAGGGGCTGGTTTCGCACAGGGCTAAATCACTGGCTTTGAAAGCAGCACGGTTCAATTGCCGTACCAGCCTCCCCGAACAGGCGACGGAATGTGGCGACTAGGGGCTTTTCACAGTAACTTCATTTGAAGCCTACTTGTGACAATAAGCGATTTTCATTTCATTTCAGTTCATTTCATTTTTGTAGACAGCATCTACCTTGGAAATTTTCTACATTGTCAGGCAAACGCCAGTGTCGTAGCTGTACTGTAACAGTACGGCTATGGGTACAGCCAGTTCTGAAGCACGTGTTCAGTACTACGTCAGAATATTGTCAGGGCCCATAGGCTTTGCAGCATCCAGTGCCTTCAACTGTTTCTTGATGTTCATATAAAGTGAATTGAATTGGTTGAAGGCAGGCATCTGTGATGGTGGAATCTCAAGGGAAGCAGAGGCGGAATATTCACTTGGCATATTTGGCGGGAGATCACTGCATTGCTTCAGCATAAAGATTAACTAAGTGGTTTCTGCTTTACTGATGTTAAAGTATAAGACATTGGATCTCATCCAAGACCTGGGTCACCATAGTCGGAAATCACTGACTGTAGTGGAGACAAAGAGTTGGGGCGGAATTCTCCGCAATGGGCGACGCAGTTGTGAAACCCGAAGTGCTTCACGATGGCGTCGGAGGCCGCTCCTCGCCCACAGGGCGGAATTCTCTGCAACGGGCGATGCTGTCGTGAAACCCGAGTGTTTCACGACGGCGTCGCTCATTGCAGAGAATTCCGCCCCAACTCTTTGTCTCCACTACAGTCAGTGATTTCCGACTCCTCGCTCCTCGCCCCCTATTCTCCCCCCCCGGGGGGCTAGGAGCGGCGTTTCGTCAAACTCGGCCGCCGAGCCTTGACGCTGGCGTCAAGGCGGCGCGCCGAGAATGACGTGGCCGGCGGCACCTAATGATGTCAGCCGCGCATGCGCAGGTTGGCCGGCTCCAACCCGCGCATGCGCGGTTGCCGTCTTCCCCTCCGCTGCCCCGCAAGACGTGGCGGCTTGATCTTGCGGGGCGGCGGAGGGGAAAGAGTGCGTCTCTTGGTGACGCCGGCCCGACGATCGGTGGGCACCGATCGCGGGCCAGTCCCCTCCCGAGCACGGCCGTGGTGCTCAATCCTCTCTCCGCCCCCCACAGGCCCCAAACTCACCTTTCGCGCGCTGTTCACGCCGGCAGCGACCAGGTGTGGCTGCCGCCGGCGTGAAGAGGTCGGGAACGGCAGGCCGCTCGACCCATCCGGGCCGGAGAATCGCGGGTCGCTGTGATAAACGGCAACCCGCGATTCTCCGAGCGGCGTGTCGCAAAACGCGACATGCCATTTTGGGGGGGTGGGAGAATCGTGGGGGGTGCCAGAGTGGCCCTCCCGCGATCCTCCCACCCGGCCTGAGGAGCGGAGAATCGCGCCCAGTACTGAATGACAGTTTGGAGAACTTGAAGAATCCTGTCTGCAGTCAGATTCTGGGCACTCCACATGTTTAGCATCTCTGGCACTACGGAGCTGGATGTTTATCTGACATCCCAGTAGACTGTTCTTTGGATTACTCAAAACAACTGTACTTTTTGCAACCGATTCTGGGGATGTAATGTGCCTGTGATCTCCTAAGCCAAATTTGTTCACATGTTTAATGCAGGTTTATTAATTTTCTTTCACATAGTCCAAAATAATAATAGAAATTGTCGGGATACTACAGACCTGGGATAAATTTTGGATCTATTAAATAATACCCCCCAAAAAAAAACAGATATTCATTCACACTAACTGATACATGCACAGACAATTTGACTTTTCTGCAAACAAAATTTAATATGGAGCAGGGAGTCCACATTGAGTAAAATAGAGAACTTTTATTTATTTACAATAACGGTATATACATTTCCTGGTAGGTCCTATCGAGTTTTTATTTGGTTGGGGCCTTACTGGCATTTATACAATGCTTAATGGGGGAGCTCATACTCCGTAAGAATCACGGGGAAGATAATCATTCACACCCTATAGGTCAAGAGGGGGATATTACATTCCACCACACACCCTCCCTCCCAAAGACCCCCTTGACGACCGATGAGGAGCAGGTGGGGGTCTCCGGACCTGGTAAGTTGTTCGTCAAGTAGCTGATGCGGCGGATTAGTCAGTGTATACCTCGCAGTTGAACGTTATCTGCGGCAGGAACGTCGTGGTGCATGATTGGCAGGTGGCGGCTGAACTGTTGAATTGGAATCCAAGACTTCTGAATCCGAAAATACAACGTTGGGCATGTTGGCGCCGACACAGGCTGGAGACCTCACAGCAGGCGGGTTCAGCAATGGACTCGGAGGATCCTTATGAGGGACCAGCTTCCATAAGCAAATATGGTCTAAATTCTGTCTCATCAGTGCCCCCGACCCGAACTTGGTAAGAGACTCTTCCGTTTGACAGACGACAATCCAAGAGAGCAAGCGAGCACCGTCATTGAGGTTGCGAACGAACAGCGCGTCGTCAGCTGCGAAGTGTCGGAGAGGTCGACATAAAACCAGGCTTATGACATAAAACCACCCTTGCAAATCCTGGTGACGGCACACCTTCACGCCGATGTCCAGGAGAATCAAACTAAATTGGGTACAAAGCCTATGAACCATTAGCATCTCAGCAGGGGCCACACCAGTTACTGCGTGTGGCATGGTCCTGTATGACAATAAAAAACGTGCCAGCATGGTGTCCATCGAGCCCAAAGTCTGTTTCTTCAGCTCTCATTTAACCGCCTGCAAACAAAATTTAATAAGGACACAGGGAATCCACACTGAGTAAAATAGAGAACTTTAATTTATTTACAATAATGGTATATGCACTCCCTGGTAGATCCTTACCAAGTCTCTTTCTGGTTGGTGCCTTACTGGCATTTATACTGCTTAATGGGGGAGCTCATACTCCGTAAGAATCACGGGGAAGATAATAATTCATACCCCATAGGTCACGAGGGTGCCAAACCATTTGATGGCAGGTGGTATGGGGCAGGGCAGACAAGCTGTTGTTTCTCATTAAAGCGGAAAAGAGGCCCAATTATCTGTTACGAGCACCTCTGAGATTCCAGGGGTGGAAAAAGAAATGCGCAATCGCTCGATGGTCGCCCAGGAGGTGATTGTCGCCATCTTGTGGACCTCCAGCCAATTGAAGTGGGCATCCACCAGGATGAGAAACATTGAACCCAGGAACGGACCGGCAGAATCGGCATGTATGCAAGCTCAAGGGCGCCTTGGCTACTACCAAGGGTGTTGGAGTGCTGCCATGGGAAACGTCTGGTGCTCTTGATAGATGGAGCACTGTTGAGCCAACTTCTTGATATCCATGTCTAAACCGAGCCACCAGACATAACCCCTCGCCAGCATTTTCATTTTGGATATTCTGGGATGCCCGTCGTGAAGGCCCTTCAATACGATTATTTGGTCCTTCGCCAGAACAACAACTCTCGTGACCCACAGGAGGATACTGTTTTCCCTCGTCAGCTCCGTGAACTTCGAGAGGAAAGCCTTCAGACAGTAACAAAATTGTACATACGAACTGTCTTGCTCACCTATTTTACAGTGTGCAGATGTAAAAATTCAACAAAAATATTTTAAAGTAAAATAAAAAAAGAGGGTTGGGGGTTGTGGTTTAAGGGGTAAGGTCTTGTGGTTAGTTCCAATGTTTGGCTTTTGTAAATTGTATTTGGTCAACATGGACTTGTTATATTGTACTGTATAAAATGAAAAACCTGACTAAAAACCTTTTCAAAAAAAGAGAAAGCCTTCAACTCCCCTAGTAACTGTAGATGCTGGCTACCGTATATTACCCAGATGCCGCACCTTGGCAAGAATAGAGTCTGTTTGCAGCCTGTAATGAATTTTGCGATGCAGTGACAGGCAAAGAGTCTGTAAAATTCAGGACAGCGACCACTTTGTCCATTGTAGGAGGGTTTGTGGAATTGGTCTGCAGCAGTAGATGACACAACACATCATCATTCGGAATCTGGGTCCCTGGGCGGTGCTTGAAAGGGTACTCGTAAGCAGCCAATAACAAGGCCCAGCGCTGAAGTCTTGCAGAAGCAATTACTGGGATCACCTTGCCTTCATGGAAGAGGCCCAGCAACAGCTCGTGATCTGTGACGATAGAAAAATGGCGGACATAGACATAATGATAAATTAGTTTAGCTCCAAAAACAGCCGCCTGACCTTCGTTTTCCAACGGAGCGTACTTTCGCTCAGCCGCAGCCAGCGGCTGTGAGGCAAAGGGGATCAGATGTTCACGGCCATTGCTCATCCGATGAGACAGGACTGCCCCAATCCCATACGGCAATGCATCACACATGCTGAGTAATGGCGTTGAATGAGCGAAATGTGTCAACGCCGGCTAAGAGGACAGCCGGCGTGACACCTTCTTAAACGCCTCATCCTGGGCCTTGCTCCACATCCAAGGCTGGTGCTGCTTCTTCAGGAGCAATGAAGGTGTCGGGGGGGGGGGGGGGGGGGGGGGGGGGGCAGTTACCAAATTCGGAATGAATCTGCCATAACAATTGACCAATCCAAGGAAACAGCAAAGCTCTGTGGCGTCTAGCAGGGCAGGGGCTAGGCTTTTACTTTCATGGAAACTAGCTGCAGGCAGCCTTGGTCAATCAGATACCCCAAATAGATTACTTATTTTGCGTGAAACATGCACTTTGCACATCACAGTGTAGCCACCTAAGATGGACACTGGGCTAACAAGATGGAGAACTGCTAAGACTGCAGGGAAAAAGCAGTTTAGCCAAGACAAGCAGTCTGCAAAGACTGATTAGCATTTTGCACGCAGCAAAACTAGTTTCTGGCCAGGTGGAAGATCTCAACCAAAGGTGTTAATAGCAAAACGCTTTGCATATTAATGAGGCAATCCAGATCTGGGCACACACAATGGCAACATTTGGGTTTGAATAGATACTTTAAGTGGATGTCCAGACAGAGCGGCACCAAAGGTATCCACCACAAAAGACCATAGAGACCACCCCCTCCATCGAGGAGAGACCCTCACATTGGGGGATTCGAAAGATATCGATTGGGAGCTGATCCAATCGATACCTGAAGGTAAAAGCCCGCCCCAAAAAGGCACGGACATTGGGGGCCCTATAAAAGATAGACCCCCACACATGGTCCGGTCTGTTTTTGTGCTCCGGCTTTGACTTCGACCCAGAACTTCGACTTGTATCCTGACTCCAGCCGTTGAGCACCAGCCGCCGAACCGTAAGTGACAATACGACGCTCGCTACGCGAACCAGCCCCACTAGACCCCCAGCGACCAGCACACTCTCTGAAGGTTACAGACCAATATCGAAACGAAGGCCTCGCTCCCTGACCTTGCCTGTTCCTGTTTAGTTAAGTATTCTGATCGCTTAGTTTAGTTGTAGCTTAGTCCCTTAGCGTGTGCATGCGTATTTATTATATTTGTAATAATAAATACTAATCGTTTGGAACTTACTAATCGGTGTATAGTTTTATTACTTTGAACCTGACCTTGGAATATTTGTGAGGTGTTTATACGACACCTGGCGACTCCCGAGCTGAAAATACACATATAGAGCCTAGCAGTGTTAAGCACACGGCCTTTAAACGGAGGCGTGTTAATACACTCCAATAAACGCGAATTACACTCAAGTAAAACGTGCAACAACAGGCAGACCCCATACTCGGAAAAGCATTTCAATACAACTTTGAGGTTCTGTAAATGTTCCTGGTCCGTGTTTCCTGTGACTAGGACCTTGTCTAGGTAGACCACAATGCACAGCAACGCATGCAGGATTTCTCTATTATCCACTGAGAAACTACACACGCTGAGGATATTCTGAATGGCAGCCGGGTGTACTCATAGAGACCCTTGTGCGCATTGATCATGACCTACTTGTGTTGAGGACTTATCGGGCTCTTGCTGTAGATATTTCACAAATGAACTGCCACCAGCCAATGTAGCACAAAGATCCTTGAGGGTCTAACCTCAAAGCCGTGTTCATCATCAACTTATAGTCATCGCAGAGCTGGACTGTCTTATCCGGCTTCATGAGGGGGACCACAGGCATCGCCCAATCAAAAAAGCACACAGGTCTAATGATGCCCAAACTCTCCAAGCGATGAAGTTTGGTCACTACTTTAGAACATAGAACAGTTCAGCACAGTACAGGGCCTTTGGCCCATGATGTTGTGCCGACCATTTATCCTAATCTAAGATCAACCTAACCTACAGCCCTTCAATTTACTGTTGTCCATGTGCCTGTCCAAGAGTCGCTTAAATGTCCCTTATGACTCTGACTCCACCACCTCTGCTGGCACTGCATTCCACGCATCCACCACTCTCTGTAAAGAACCTACCTCTGACATCTCCCCTATATCTTTCTCAAATCACCTTAAAATTATGTCCCCTCGTGACAGCCATCTCTGCCCTCGGGAAAAGTCTCTGGCTGTCCACTCTATTCATGCCACTCATCACCTTGTACGCCTCTATCAAGTCACTTCTCTTCCTTCTTTGCTCCAGTGAGAAAAGCCCTAGCTCACTCAACATTTCTTCAGAAGACATGCCCTCTAGTCCAGGCAGCATCCTGGTAAATCTCCTCTGCACCCTCTCCAAAGCATCCACATCCTTCCTATAATGACGTGACCAGAACTGGACACAACATTCCAAGTGTGGTCGAACCAGGGTTTTATAAAGCTGCAGCAAAACCTTGCGGCTCTTAAACTCAATCCCCCTGATTATGAAAGCCAACACACCATACGCCTTCTTAACAACCCTATCAACCTGGATGGCACCTTTGAGGGATCTAAATACGTAGACCCAAGCTCCCTCTGTTCCTCCATACTTCCAAGAATCCTCCCTTTAACCCTGTATTTAGCATTCAAATTCAACCTTCCAAAATTAATCACTTCACATTTATCAAGGTTGAACTTCATCTGCCACTTCTCAGCCCTGCTCTGCATCCTGTCAATGTCCTGTTGTAACCTGCAACAGCCCTCGACACTATCTACAACTCCACCAACCTTCGTGTCATTGGCAAATTTACTAACCCACCCTTCCTCATCCAAATCATTTATAAAAGCCACAAAGAGCAGAGGTCCCAGAACAGACCCCTGTGGGACACAACTGATCACCGACCTCCAGGCGGAATACTTTCCTCCATTACCACTCACTGTCTTCTTTCGGCCAGCCAATTCTGTATCCAGGCAGCCAAGTTTCCCTATATCCCATGCCCACTAACTTTCTGAATGAGCCTGCCATGGGGAACCTTATCGAATGCCTTACTGAAATCCATATACACCACATCCACATTCCCGTACCAGCCTCCCCGAACAGGCGCCGGAATGTGGCAACTAGGGGCTTTTCATAGTAACTTCATTTGAAGCCTACTTGTGACAATAAGCGATTTTCATTTCATTTCATTTTCATCCGCTGCCCGACCTTCATCAATGTGTCTCGTCACATCCTCAAAGAATTCAATGAGGCTTGTGAGGCATGACCTGCCCCTCACAAAGCCATGCTGACTATCTTTAATCAAACTATGTTTTTCTAAATAATCATAAATCCTATCTCTCAGAATCCTTTCCAATATTTTGCTCACCACAGACATAAGACTGACTGGTCTGTAATTCCAGGGATTTCCCTATTCCCTTTCTTGAACAGGGGAACAACATTCGCCTCCCTCCAATCATCCGGTACTACTCCAGTGGAGAGTGAGGATGCAAAGATCATCACCAATGGCGCAGCAATCTCCTCCTCACTTCCCGAAGCAACCTTGGGTATATCCTGTCAGGTCCAGGGAACTTATCTATCCTGATGCTTTTGAAAATTTCCAGCACATCCTCCTTCTTAATATCAACCTGTTCGGGACTATTAATCTGGTTCACATTGTTCTCATGAGCAAAAGGTCCCTCTCTCTAGTGAATACTGAAGCAAAATATTCATTTCGGGCTACCCCTATCTCCTCAGACTCTAGGCACAAGTTCCCTCCACTATCACTGATCGTCTCTACTCTCACTCTGATAATCCTCTTATTTCTTACATAAGTATAGAACACCTTGGGGCTTTCCCTAATCCTTCCCGCCAGGGCTTTTTCATGCCCCCCTTCTAGCTCTCTGAAGTCCATTTTTGAGTTCCTTCCTGACTACTTTGTAACCCTCTAGAGTCATGCCAGATCCTTGCTCCCTCAACCTTAATGTAAGCTTCCTCTTCCTCTTGACTAGAAGCCCCACTTTTCTTTGTCATCCAAGGCTCCTTCACCTTACCATTCCTTCCTCGACTCAGTGGGACAAAACTATTCAGCACTCGCAGCAAGTGCTCCTTAAACAACCCCCACATTACTGTTTTACATTTCCCCAAGAACAACTGTTCCCACTTTATGCTCCTCAGCTCCTGCCTAATAGGAGTATAATTTTCCCTCTCCCAATTAAATACCTTCCCATACTGTCTGTTCCTGTCCCTCTCCATGACTATGGTAAAGGTCAAGGAGTTGTGGTCACTGTCACAGAATTGCTCTCCCACCGAGACATCAGACATCAGGCCTGGTTCGTTGCCAAGCACCAAATCCAACACGGCCTCCCCCCACCCCACCCCCCCGAGTCAACCTATCTACATATTGTGTCAGGAATCCTTCCTGTACACGCCTGACAAAATCTACTCCATCCAAACTATTTGCAGTAAGACAATTCCAGTCAATATTAGGGAAGTTGAAGTCACCCATGACAACAACTCCTGCACCTTTCCAAGATCTGCCGCCCAATCTGTTCCTCCATCTCTCTGCTGCTATTCGGGGCTCCCAATAAAGTGACTGTTCCTTTCTTGTTTCTGACTGCCACCCATACAGACTCAGTAGACAAAACCCTCCTCGACTACCTCCTTTTCTGCAGCGGTGGTGCACTCCCTAATTAACAGCGCCACTCCCACTCCCCTTTTACCTCCCTCCCTATTCTTCTTAAAACATCTAAACCCTGGAGCATCTAACAACCATTCCTGCCCCTTTGAAATCCATGTCTCCCTAATGGTCACATCATTCTAGTTCCAAGTACTGATCCATGCTCTAAGTTCATCTCCCTTATTCCTGACACTCCTTGCATTGAAACAGACACACTTTAACCCATTCCACTGAGTGCAGCTTTGCCCAATCAACTGTGTATCCTTCCTCACAGACTCGCTGCATACTATTTCTGCCTGTCTAACCGCTGCCCTATCCTCTGATCCAGAGCTCTGGTTCCCATCCCCCTGCCAAACTAGTTTAAACCCTCCCAAAGAGCTCTAGCAAACCTCCCAACCAGGATATTGGTGCCCCTCCAGTTTAGGTGCAATCCGTCCTTCATGTACAGGTCCCACCTTCCCCAGAAGGTATCTCAATGATCCATATATATGATGCCTTCCCTCCTGCACCAGTCCTTCAGCCACGTGTTCAGCTGCACTCGCTCTCTGTTCCTTGCCTCACTTGCACGTGGTATCGACAGAAATCCTGAGGTTACAACTCTGCTTGTCCTGTTCTTTAGCTTCCAACCTAACTCCCTCAACTCACTTTTTAGATCCTCATCCCTTTTCTTAGCTCCGTCGTTGCTTCTATGTTCGCCACGACTTCTGGTTGCTCCCCCTCCCCCTTAAGAATCCTGTAGACTTGATCCGAGAGATCCCTGACCCTGGCACCCGGGAAGCAACGTACCTTCCGGGAGTCTCGTTCGCGACCACAAAATCTCCTATTCATTCCCTAACAATTGAGTCTATCATTATTGCTTTTCTATTCTCCCCCCTTCCCTTCTGAGCCACAGAGCCAGGCTCAGTGCCAGAGACCTGGCTGCTAGGGCCTTCCCTTGGTAATTCATCCCCTCCATCAGCATCCAAAACGGTACACTTGTTTTGAAGGAGAACAGCCACGGGGGATCTCTGCACAATCTGTTCCTTTTTCTTCCCCTGACTGTAACCCAGCCACTCTTGTCCTGCACCTTGGGTGTGGCTACCCCCTTGTAACTCCTCTCTATCACCCCCTCTGCCTCCCAGATGATCCGAGGTTTATCCAGCTCCAGTTCCACTAAAGTGTAGGGAACCGGCGAGGGAGCACAAAATATCAGGTCTAGGTCTTCGGGTCCACCTGGATCTTGGCCATGGCCCCTTTAATTGTACCCAAGCCAGGCTGGAAAACTTCAGAGAACTTGCTCAGTACCAGATACAAACTGCCAGATCCCATTTGGAGGGAACCCATATGTTGCCAATCCAACTGCAAATGTTGTAGCCAATCGCGGCCCAACAGGCTAGGGCCACTTCCTTGCATGACAGTGAGGGGAAGGCGAACCGATTGGTGTCCATAAACTACCGGAGTAAACGTTGTTCACAATATTCAGTCGGTCTCCAGGATAAGCGGCCAAACGAGCCGCTGTCTCAGCCAAAGTGAAAGTGTGCACGCCACGTTTAATCAGATCAAAGGTGCTCTGAACCACCACTGAAGTGGCAACTCCCGTATCCAACTCCATTTGGCGCATATGACCATTCATCTGTAATGGAACATAAATAGGGCCCACATGGGAATGTAAATAGGGCCAAGCAGTTTTTTTTTGTGATTCCATATTATTTATACCGGAGACCAAACAATCACGGAGCATGTCCAATAATGCTGTTCCATAATCACTAAACCCGGCTATCTTCCGGAACCGTGATATGTACTCGGTGACAGGCTCGCCGGGGGACCTCTCTGCTGAATTAAAATACATTTGAACCATCACTGACAGGGTTGGGTTAAAGTGTTGCGTCACTAGTGGCACGAGTTGGTCGAATGGCACCACTGGGTACGTAAGACTCCTGATCAAACTGAATGTGCGTGTGTCCCACAACTGCTAACAGTATGACTGCCTGGCACTCGTTCTCCCTGATGCTGTTAGCCCAGGAGAAAGACGGCATCCTTTACTGCGTACTGGTTCCAGTCTTCAACACCGCCATCAAATGCATCTGATCGCTCAAACAGAGGTATGTGAAATAATGGGTTCCAACCTGGGCCCAGAAAATTGGGGAGGTGGCTCAGCAAAGTAGGTCACCACTTCGACAGCACACCAGTCTAATCCTCATTGCAAGTTTAATAAGGACACGGGGAGTCCACTGAGTAAAATAAAGAATTTTGTTTTATTTACAATAACGGTATATACATTTCCCGGTAGATCCCTACTGGGTCTCTTTCCTGTCAGTGCCTTACTGCCCGACCTTTTATTCAATGCTGAATGGAGTTGCCCCATCCCTCAGCGAGAACCATGAGGAAGAGAATCATTCCTACCTCATAAGTCCCATGCAGGATAGTGCACATGATTGCATTTTTTATTATTTATTCTAGTGCAAGTTATTCTGGCAATGTAACATGTATTCACCATCCCTTAGGTGCTGTGAAACACTTTTTGGGTCAACCACATACAATAGAATTTGATCCAGGTGCAGGAGTATCACTTGTTGGCTGGATAGAAGTCCCATTTCACCCTTTTCTGAGGAGAACCGCCGTGATCTGCCATGTTAAGTGCCAATCAGGCCAAAACTGGCCAGTGGCTGGCCTTCCCCCAGTTCAAGGAGAGTGAGAGTGGAAATCCAAGCCACACCCAAGAGCTGCTGGCCAATCAAGGCTGGCAGCCCTCCAGTGCCAGCGGTGCCAATGGGGAAGTGGGATAGCTGCCAGAAATGTACCAATGCCGAGGGATCCAGGGCACAGGTAAGTAAGCAGTAACAGGGGTGGCAGGGAGGGAGATGTTGGTTGGATGCTCTCAGTGCCCCCCCCCCCCCCCCACATCCCCACCACCTCCCGCTCACCCAAAACCAACATTAAGTCTCTTCATCAGGCACTGAGTACCTTTGAACAAGGGCCTCCCCTCAACAGGTTGCACCTTTTGGGTTTTCCTTGTGGCAGAAAGCTCCACCTGCTAGTGGTTGAATACAAGAGGTGGTGAGCTGAAGCCCTGAATTAAGTGGGCATTCATTCACAGGTTTCCAATGGTCAAAGGCCATCCATGAGCTTTCATGTCCCAAAACTAATCAGGGCAGATCAGGAAGATGTCAGGGTTATCACCCTATACCCTCTAGCCCAATTAACTACCACACCCTAGCTCCAAACTCAGTTCAGGAGGGGGCATTATATTCCACCGATAGTATGGGACTGGAGTCCTCAATCTCTCACATCCATCAACCCCCATGGTCCCTCATTCATGCTCCCCTAACCCCCTCATTCCCCTAAAGTTTCTGTGTTTCTGGTTGTCACCTCCAAAATCATTCACTTAGTATCCAACATGGGCAGACACCAGGAGCCATGTGGTAATGAAAATAACACAAAATTCTAGCAATCTTATTTAGCTGTCAGTCATACACACTTGACAATAACAAAACTCCTATTCATGAAAACTATTCAAAGCTTATAAACCTTAAAGTGGTCAAGTCCTAATAAAAACAAAGTTATATTCAGACTCCACCTCACAGAAATCAAGACCTTTAATGCTTTCTTTAAACTGCTAATCAAACTGTGAATTCAGAATCCCCTGCTGAGTTAACCGTAGCTTTTTAAAGCTAAGCATTTTAAATGCATAATAATAGAACTGTGGAAATGTTAACAAAGTGGGACCTCGCTTTTGAGCCGCCAGCTCAAAATTGCAGCCCGATAGTGGGATTCCCTCGGAAAGCCCTCATAATCTTCACCACGCATAAATTTGCATGGTGAAGGATTGGGAATCACTTCCTGATTTACATTCCCACCAGGTGCAATAATTCAGCTCTAGTAGGAGAACATAATCTCTCGTAAATGCAAAATTATGCACCTTATCTGTTCTTCAAGAGCATTTGCATCTTCTCCGCCAGTTAATGACTCTTGCACTGAGTTAAGGCCCTTGGGTCAAGGTCTAGTTGAACTCAGCACTAAGTTCCAATGGCCCTGCTGAGGTTAGGTTTCCCCGTCTGTGTGATTCATGTCCCTTCTCCAAGCCAGCATGGGATCTGTTAGAAATGGGTCCCAAACTTCCAAATATAGATTTTTTTAAAGTCCAAGGAGATCTTCCCGACTCAATGAAAATTTGGCACTCAGCTGATATTTTGTTTAATTTAAAATATTTGGAATGATCCCAATTTGTTTATAAATGTTGACTTTTCCATTTATTATTGATGTTGTAGCTTGCTCATTGCTGATAACACTAAATTATCTGATCAAAAACCATGATGAATTTTATTGAATTGATCTCCTACACTAATAAAAATAGATATATTCAGATTTCCAACAGGGCTGGATTGAATTATAGGGCACCAACGTTGAAGCTGCAAGTAATAATTAGCCTCACAATTTGTCATGTTAGAACATTATAATTCCTGGGAATCTGCGATGTGCCACAAGTAAATTTACTGCAATGGTTGAAAGTGCAATTCATCAACTTTGGGGATTTCCATTCCTCAAGTATATAATGTAATAATCTTTATTGTCACAAGTAGGTTTACATTAACACTGCAATGAAGTTACTGAGAAAAACAAGTTAAGATCTTGTTTTGTGCCTTTAAGTATCATCAATATTCTGCATGATAGATGGTTATGGGTTAATCTGCCAGATCGCGAGCAGGTTGATCTTTTGGCTGAGCAGGTGGGAGCACTGATGCATTGAACAGCCGTTTTTAGTGCTGAAAACCTAGCCATAATAGTAGTGGTTGGTAATATCAACAGAATAGTTTTTACATTTAAATCCATAGTGAAATCTCCATTAAAATATCACAGATTCACAGAACTGGTATACTCAGGAGGCCATTTGGCCTATCATGTCTGCATCAGCTCACTGAAGGAGCAACTCACATAGATCCATTCTCCCGCCTTTTCCCCGTAACCTTGCACATTCTTCCTTTTCAGATAAAAGTTTCATTCACCTTCAAAAGCTTCAATTTAACCAGCCTTTACCCCACTCTTACCCCACATGAGTGCGGCCTCAACCGGGACCTGGGATTCATGTTGCATTACATTCACCCCCCACCATCTGGCCTGGGCTTGCAAAATCCTACCAATTGTCCTGGCTTGAGGCAATTCACACCTCCTTAACCTGGGGTTACCCCTGTCTCTGGATCTGTAAAGACTTGATTACCTGCAAATGCTCGCATTCTAAGCATTGTCTGGCATCTTTGACTTTGTGTATATATGTTTCTGGAACATACCTCTTCATTCACCTGAGGAAGGAGCAGTGCTCCGAAAGCTGGTGTTTGAAACAAACCTGTTGGACTTTAACCTGGTGTTGTAAGACTTCTTACTGTGCCCACCCCAGTCCAACGCCAACATCTCCACATCACCCCACTTTTAGGCAGAGCATTCCAGGCCCCAACCATTCACTGTGTGAAAAAGGTTTTCCTCATATCACTATTGCTTCTTTTACGAATTACTTTAAATCTGTGCCCTCTAGTTCTTGATCCTTTTACGAGTGCAACATTTTTCTCCCTATCTACTCTACCCAGTTCCCTCATGGTTTTGAATACCTCTAGCAAATTTCCGCTGCCTTTCTTTATCAAAGGAAAATAGTCCTAACTTCTCCAATCTATCTTCGTAACTGATGTTCCTCATCCCAGGAACCATTCTCATGAATCTTTTGTGTAATCGCTCCAGTGGCTTCACATTCTTCCTGAAATGTGTGGTGCCTAAAATTGGATGCAATACTCCAGCTGAGGCTGAACGAGTGACTTATGCAAGTCCAACATAACCTCCTTCTTCTGGTCCTCTATGTCACTGTTAATAAAATCCAGGATACTCAATGCTTTATTAACCACTCTCTCAACCTGTCCTGGCACCTTCAATGATTTATACACATACACCCAAGTCCCTCTACTCCTGCAACATCTTTAGAGTTGTACGCCCTGGTTTATACCATCTCTCCATGTTCCTTCTACCCAAGTGAATCACTTCACATTTTTCTGCATTTAACTTCATCTGTCCAGTAACTCGACAATCTCTTTTTTTACAGTATCCTTCTGGCAGTTCACACTGCTTCTGAGTTTTGCATCATCCGCAATCTTTGAAATTATACCCTGTATACCAACATCTCAGTCATTAATTACATATCAGGAAAAGGAAGGATTCCAACACTGACCCCTGGGGAACTTCACTACAAACCTTCCTCCAGTCCTAACATCATCCATTAATCACTACTCAGTTTCCTGTCACTCAGCTAATTCCATATCCATGTTCCTAATGTCCCTTTTCTTCCATGAGCTGCAACTTTGTTCACACTTCTGCTGTCCAACATTGTGTCAAATGTATTTTGGAAGTCCATGTGCACCACATCAATAGCACTGCTCTCTTCAACTCTTTGTTAACTCGTGAAAGAACCCCAGCAAATTAGTTAAATATGTTTTTCCCTCACGAAATTCATGCTGGCTTTCCTTGATTAGCCCACATTTTTCCATGTGACTATTAGCTATAGTTTCAGGAGGTTTCCCCACCACAAAGTTAAATTGACTGACCTGTAATTGCTGGGCTCATCCTTACAGCCTTTTTTATTCTCCAGTCTTCTGGCACCAACACTGAGGCGAAGGAAGGTTGAAAAATTATAGCCAGTGGCGATTGCAGCAGGATGATCACCATTGGCCATAGTTTTTCAGTTTTCCTTAGACTCAAGTATCAACAATATACATTAACGTAGTGTTCTCCATTGAAGTAAAAACTTTATTATTCAAGATGGTATGTATCCCAATCAGAAAAAGGAAAAAGATCACAAGCAGACCAGACACAGCTGTTGATGATTTTGGGGATCTTTTGTGGACTAGAGGGATAGCAGAGGCTTTTATAAAGAATACCAAAGTACAGGAGCACAGCAACCATAAAGGTAACATCTAATTGTGAAGTGGAATTAGCTTTCAGGAGGTTTGGTAACTAATGGTGAATTGGAGGGAGTTTTCATAATCTGGAGTTAAAGGAAAAGATGTTGTGGTTAGAGATATGGGGCTGGATTCTCCGTCGGTGGGACTCTCTAATTTGGCAGCAGCGCACTCACGCCTGCGGATTTCCCAACGCCACAATCGGAAACCCCATTGCCTGCCGAGACGGAAGAACCCACGGCCAGTGGGAGTGCGCTGCACCAGAAAATGGGTGCGGCAGGACGGATAATTCCGCCCATAGTTAGAGATGATAATTCTGGTAGAACAAACCTAAGGCATACCTAATCTTACTGGGATTTGTTGAGGCAGAGTTTGGGTAATAATCATGGATGGTGACAAAATTTTGTTTGTGAATGCTCCTGTTCTTGAGTTGGCAAAGTCATGAAATTAGATTTTTCCAGTGAATTAGATTTAGATTTACTGTCACGTGTACTGAGCAATGAAAAGTATTATTCTGCATACAGACCAGGCAGATCATTCCATACATGACGTACAGGATATATGATAAATACACAATGTAAATGCATAGACATAGACATCAGTTAAAGCGTATGGAGTATAGTGCCACAAAATAGAGAAGATGCATGGAGAGATCAGTTCAGTCCACAAGAGGCCATTCAGGAGTCTGGTAACAACGGGAAAGAAGAGGTTTTTGAACCAGTTAGTGCATGTTCTCAGACTTTAGTATCTTCTGCCCGATGGAAGAGTTTGGTAGAGACAATAACCCGGGTAGGACGGGGTCTTTGATTATGCTGCCCACTTTCCCAAGGTAACGGGATGTCTAGATAGAGTTAATGGATGGGAGGCGGGTTCGCATGATGGACTGGGCTGTGTTCACAACTCTCTGTAGTTTCTTACGGTCTTGGGCCGAGCAGTTGCCATACCAGACTGTGATGCAGCCAGATAGGATGCTTTCTATGGTGAATCTTCAAAAACAGCTTCTTCCCCGCTGTTACCAGACTCCTCGATGACCCTCTTATGGACTGGCCTGATTAATACTACACTCCTGGTCTCTATGTATTTACATTGTGTACCGTATGTTTCCCTATTATGTATTTTCTTTTTATTTATTTTCTTTTCATGTAATAAATTATCTGTTTGAGCTGCTCGCAGAAAAATACTTTTCAGTGTACCTCGGTACACATGACAATAAACAAATCCAAATCAGTCAAAATAGGCTAAGACGCATGTGGCTTAAAGTAGTGCACAGAACCCACTTAACAAGCACCTGAATGAGAAGGTTCTTCCCAGGGGTGGAGGACAAATGTGAACAGTGCCAGGGTGGCCCTGCCAACTATGCCCACATGTTCTCAGCCTGCCCCAGACTTGTCGTGTTCTGGACAGCCTGCTTCGAGGCAATGTCCAAGGTCGTGGGGTGAGGGTGGAGTCCGAGAGTGGCAGTCTTCAGTGTATCGGATCACCAGTTCTTTATATGGGGAAGAGGGCCGACTATGTGACTTTTGCATCCCTAATTGCACGCCGGAGAATCCTGCTTGACTGGCGATCAGCAGCATCTCCCACAGCTGCAGATTGGCTGGCAGACCTGGCGGAATTTCTCCACCTGGAGAAGATTGAGTACACCATCCGAGGGTCGGACGAGGGACTCCACAAGGCGTGGGGGCCATTCCAAGACCTGCTCAAGGCCAACAGCAACTAGGAAGAGGAGGGGGGGGGGGGGGGGGAAGAGGGAGGTGTCGTGTTAATCACCCTGGGGTGACACGGACTGCAACTGAATGCAGTTGTACTTGAAAGTAGACTCCAAACTTTGACATGAGTTCAATACGTTTTATTGAACTTGCTAAGCAATGCACACAGTTCGCTGTGGGTTTGACACCTATTAATCTAAGCGTGCTTACTATAACTAACTAGACCAGACTAGCTCTGAGCCACGTGTAGAAGGTGCTAACTGATATATACACCCTGACTGAAACTACAAGTGGAAAGAGGCAGAGTGTTGATGCCTCGTTTCTTTTCTAGTGGGAGACCAACTTCTAATGTTCTGCCTGGTGATTGGTTGTGTTCTGTCCTGTGTGTTGATTGGCTGTACTGGGTGTCTGTCACTGCCTGTCTGTATCTCATTATGCATGAGTGCATATCATGACATCTCCCCTTTTTTAAACAAATGTTGGTTGCTTTGAGTACATGCGACTGTATTTACATGTATAACTATTTACATTAAATGACGAATGGATGAATATATACACAAGAGGTGTCTGGCGTGCAGATACAGAACAAAATTTACAAGATAAATGTCTGTAAGTCCAATCTTTGGGGCTTGCGTGGATCCTTGTCGTGGGTGTGGGGACAAAGGTGCCTTGGCAGGCAGGATTGCTGCCAGATTGGTGTGTTGAATGTGCAGAGCTTCCTGCTGGACTCGTCCAGTTGTATCTGGCAGAAACCAAATGATGAATCTAGCTTCGTGAAGAATTTGTCGTGTGCCATCTCACTGGTCAGTTCCTCCCACTTCGGGATCAGGTAGTGATCCCGCATTATGTGCTGGTTAAGATCTATGCATATCCTCAACTCTCCTGGGGGCTTCTTCCCACAGACCATCGAACTGACCCAGTCAGTCGGTTCCGTCACTTTGGAGATGATGCACTGGCCTTGGAGCTCCTATAGCTGTGCTTTTAAACGTTCCTTCAGAGGAGCCGGCACCCGGCGTGGTGCATGGATTACAGGCGTGGCATCAGGCCTGAGTAGGATCTTGCAGCAGTATGGCAGAGTACCCATTCCATCAAACACATCCAGATATTGACCAAGGATGTCATCAATGTCAACCTGAAGATCCACATTGGAAGAAGACATGGCATGGACTCGCTGTACGAGGTTGAGTAGCTTGCATGCATGGGCACTGAGCAGGGATGCCTTATCAGGCTTGACAATTTCGAATCGCAGTGTGACATTGATGGTCTTGTTGGAGACGAATAGATGACAAGATCCTAGTGCAGTTATGGCATTGCCATTATAATCGAGGAGCTGGCAGACTGGCGGAAGAATTCTGGGTTGTTTTTTAATGCGGTCAAAATTAGCTTGAGAGATCAGATTGGCAGAAGCACCAGTGTCCAGCTTGAACTGTATGCTGCATTGATTTACGTGTATGACAGCACACCATTCGTCCACGGAATCCACATTGAGGATAGATAGGCGTCTTGCTGAATTTGAGGAGGCATACTCACATGTAGTTATGATGCCCACACGATAGGGGGACTCCACGTAGTCATCCTCTGGATCCGTAGTGCTACCAGGATCAGAATCCAGTAAACTTTGCTGTACACATCAAACGCGCTTGCGTTGGCCCTTGACTGGTGGTGCTGACCTGCACAAGGCTGCATAATGTCCAGGCTTCCCGCAATTTAAACATCGCCTGCCTTTTGCAAGGCGTTGCTGGAAGATATAACACTCAGAGCTCTCATTTGTTTCAACTTCACAGTGACTGTCGAACTTCTCCAAAACGGTCTTCAATTTGGTCTTGTCCTGGCTGTCGGTAAAATTAAGCGAGTTGAAAATCTGGATGGCTTGGTCCCCCGCAGTTGATAGGAGCAGCGCAATTTTTCTGGCATCGGATGCATCCTCGAGGCCTCAGGACTCAATGTAGAGAAGGAACTTTTGCTTGAAGACCGCTAGTTGGTGCCGAGATTGCCGGAGATCCGTAGCTGTGGAGGGGCCTGGATCTTCTCCATGCCGCTGGAAGGCACTTGCTGGTCGTCACGGAATCACTCAAGGTAAATCATTTCGAGATAGTAGACTACTGGTACCATGTCGTTAATCACTCTGGGGTGACACGGACTGCAACTGGGTGCAGTTGTACTTGAAAGTAGACTCCAAACTTAGGCGTTAATTCAATACGCTTTATTGAACTTGTTAAGCAGTGCACAGTTCGCTGTGGGTTTGACACTCTACTAATCTAAGTGTGCTTATTATTACTAACTAGACCAGACTAGCTCTGAGCCACTTGTAGAAGGTGCTAACTGATATATACAACCCTGACTGTCACAACAGTTATCACCAGTGGAAAGAGGCAGAGAGTTGATGCCACGTGTATTTTATTGTGGGAGACCATCTTCTAGTGTTTTGCCTGGTGATTGATTTGGTTCTGTCCTGTGTGTTGATTGGCTGTAATGGGTGTCTGTCACTGCTTGTCTGTATCTCATTATGTGCTTGAGGTCATATCATGACAGGAGGAAGACAAGGGAAGGCACACAAGGAGAAAGGGGCAGAGGGGGAAGGGGATGGAAGGGAACCTAAAGGAAGCACAAAGCGAAGCACGGGGACAAGGGGAGGTGGGGAAGGGCCACGTAAGCCCCCCTGCAACAATAAAATCTAAAAGCCCAGTGGAAAGAAACGGAGCACAATCTGCCCAGGGCAGATGGCAACACTAAGAGGGGAACTAAACAGCCAATAAGGGGGGGAGGGAAGGGGAGGAGGGAGACGGGAGGGAGGGGGGGACCTCATGTAAAAACCGTTGTAAATGGGGCAGCACGGTGGCACGGTGGTTAGCACTGCTGCCTCACGGCGCCGAGGTCCCAGGTTCGATCCCGGCCCTGGGTCACTGTCCGTGTGGAGTTTGCACATTCTCCCTGCATTTGCCTGGGTTTCGGCCCCACAATCTAAAGATGTGCAGAGTAGGTGGATTGGCCACGCTAAATTGCTCCTTAATTGGAAAATATTGTGTCCTCTAAATGTACTTAAATAAACATTGTGAATAAGACAAAACTTGTTTGTAAACACCAGATACTCGTGGGCTGTTACTCTGTAAAAACTGGAAAACATTAATCCAAATTTTTCTTTTTAATTGGTAAGAGTCAATGTGGACATGCCTTAGTTTCCTGAGGAAGTATAGGCGCTGTTGTGCTTTTTTGTCATGACGCTGACGTGGGTGGACCTGGACAGATTGTTGGTGATGTGCACACCTAGAAATTTGAAGCTGTCAACCATCTCCACCTCGGCCCCGTTGATGCAGAAAGAGTGATTCTGATGTGGGGTCTAAATGTTTTCAGTTAAGGAGTAAAAATTTAAATTGTACACCACAAATTTGGCCTGAGAGGTCATTTGAGAGGCTATCGGAGTCAGAGCTAGAAGCAAATGGATGTTTCATAAAAATTAAACTGCACAGATTATATTTTAAATGTCAACATTTAAGAATTGTGACTATCTCTGATGATTTACATGACTGACGATATTGCAAAATACTGGACCAATACGGGAAGGACCAAGATTGCAACATCAGGCACCTGGGCACAGACGGTGCTAAAAATTCATGTAAGTCCCAGCTTTTATTTAAATTCAAAGTCCACTCTACAACATGTCTGGAACAATGTAAGATCAATGACAGAGGAACGTGGGTTACTTTTTCACATATGGAGGGTATTTTTTTTAAGAGAGTTGGATCTACTCCCTCTGTGGCAGGTCTCCCAATCCACTGCTGTGACTTGACAGGATAATTGGCAGAGCCTTTGGTTCTGTTGAACAGATATGATGCAACAACAAGGAGAAAAACTACAGGAAGGACAGCCACAATGAGACCAAGAAACCGTGGTTCAGTATACTGGAGGGTGGGATGGGGGAGTGTATTAGGAATTTGATAGTAATAGGGGACATTATAGTGAGGGGGACAGATCGCATCCTTTGCAGCCAAGATCGCTATCCCCCCCACCCGCGTCATTCCCTATCCAAAAACACCCTCCTAGCCTGCTTACCCACCCACACAAACCTCAAAATCATCCCATTAACCTTCTGAAAAAAGGATTTTGGCACAAAGATCGGGAGGTTCTGAAACACAAACAAAAACTTTGGCAACACCATCACATTTACCATCTGCACCTGACCAGTCAACAACAATGGCAGCAGATTCGACCTCCTAAAGTCTGTCTTCATTCCCTCCACGACTCCAAATTAAACCTATGCAGCTGGACGCGACTACTCGCCACTTATATCCCAAGATAATGAAAACTCGTCCCTAGCCGAAGCAACAGCCTCCCCAAACTCTTCCCCTGCCCCCGGACATTAATTGGGAATATCTCACTTTTCCCCATGTTCACCTTATACCCCGAAAAGAGGCTACACTCCCCCAAAGGCCCATGATCCTGCTGAAGCTCCCGATCAAGTCTGAAATATACAGCAGAAGATCATGCGCGTACAAAGAACTTGGTGCTCGACTACCACCCCCCACCCCCTAGCTCAATACCCCCTCCACCTCTTTGAGACCCTAAGTGCCATTGCCAGCGGCTCATCGCCAGGGCAAAGAGCAGCGGGGAGAGCGGACACCCCTGTCCCAACCCGTAGTGCAACCCAAAATACTCCAAATAAAAGCAAATTACTGGGGATGCTGGAATCTGAAACCAATAAGAAAATGTTGGAAAATCTCAACAGGTCTGGCAGCGTCTGTCGGGAGAGAAAAGAGCTGACATTTTGAGTCCAGAAGACCCTTTGTCAAAGCTGCTAACGTTTTGAGTCCAGATGACCCTTTGTCAACATACTCCAAGCTGACCTTATTAGCCCAAACACTCAGCTTAGGTGCTTTAAACAACAGTCAAATCCAGTTCACAAATCCCTACCCAATACCCAAACCGCCCCAGCACCTCGAAGAATCCACCCACTCAACTTGATTGAAAGTTTTCTCTGCATCCATCGCCACAACCACTTTCACTTCTTGGCTTTCCGAGGGCAACATAATTACATTCGGAAACCTCCAGACATGCATCTGCTGTTGCCGCCCCTTCATAAATCCAGTCTGGATCTCAGCTATCACCCCCGGCGCACAATCCTTTATCCATGTCGGCAGCACCTTTGTCAACAGCTTTGTATCTACATTCAACAGTAAAATCGGGCGGTACGTTCCACACTGTTCCGAGTCCTTGTCTTTAAAATGAGAGATACCGGGGCCTGAGACAACATGGGGGGAGCTCTTCATCGCCTCATTATACATCTTGACTAACAGGGGCCCAGCTCCAAACCAAATGTCTTGTAGAACTCGCTGGGAACCCAATCAGATCCCCATCTGCATCGACCCCATGCAATCTATTACCTCCCTCAGCTCGATCGAGGCCCACACTAGGTTGTCCCTTAATTGGGTAAAAAAATTGAGTACTCTAAATTTGTATTCAAAAACAAATTTTTTAATTATCTCTGGTTGTACTGAAACCTGTTGTCTGAATACCCCCTTCTCACTCCTTATGTAAATACTATTTCTCTTCACTTGTCCTGAAGGTTTGTAGCTGATTTCTTTGACATGCCCGCATTTTACTCATTTTATGCATTAAACCTCTCCTTGAGATATAATTTTTTTTCAGATTTTTCAATTAAGGGGAAATTTAGCGTGGTCAATCCACCTACCCTGCACATGAGATATAATTAAAATGTACATAATTTCCTAATTAATTCATTTGACAATCTCTGCTTATCTGCTATCATCTCTATTTTTCATGAACAAATATATATTGAATTCTAGAATGAGCCACGATTTCACAATAACTATGCCATAATTTTCTTCCACTACTGGGGGCATGCAATGCACTGCCTGTGGAAGTAGTTGAGTCGGAAACATTGGGGACCTTCAAGCGGCTATTGGATTACGGTAGAATGATGGGGTGTAGATTAATTTGTTCTTAATCTGGGACAAAAGTTCGACACAACATAGTGGGCCGAAGGGCCTGTTCTGTGCTGTATTTTCTATGTTCTTTTTCTATAATCCCTGTACCTTCATCTCCATCATCCTCGGGAATTCCAGCCAACCCAAACTGCCTCATGCCCTCATCCCCCAGCAAAGGCTCTGAGCTGTACAATTTCCAGCAAAAAGCCTCAAATCCCCATTCACCTCCTCCTGCTCCATTACCACCATACCTCCGTAATCTGCTGGTTTAGCACACTGGACTAAATCTCTGGCTTTTAAAGCAGACCAAGGCAGGCCAGTTCAATTCCCATACCAGCCTCCCCGAACAGGCGCCGGATTGTGGTGACAAGGGGCTTTTCACAGTAACTTCATTGAAGCCTATTCGTGACAATAAGCGATTTTCATTTTTCATTTTCATCTCATCCGTCCAATTTCCCTCGTCGCCGTCTGCCTCCTCAGTGGATACGCACGCATCCTGCTGGCCTTCTCTCCATATTCAGATACTGCCCCTCTGCCCTGTGGAGTTGCCCCATCGCTTTCCCGTGGACACAGGTCCAAACTCCATCTGGAGCTTCTGTCTCTCCTTCAACAGCGCTTCCACTGGTGCCGCTGAGTACCTCCGGTCATCCCTCAGACTGGCCTTAACCAACTTCAATCTCTCAGCCTGCTCCACTCTCTCTTTGTGCGCCCGGATTGAGCTAAACTCCCCCCTTACCACTGCCTTCAGCGTCTCCCACAACGTGGAGGTGGAAACCTCGCCCATCTTATTCTGCTCCACATAGTTTTGGAGAGCCACCCCCTATCTTTTTGCAAACCCTTTAGCCGCGAATAACTCCACATCCAACCTCCACTGCGGCCACTGGGGACTCCGCTTTACCACCCGTAATTTCACCCAGTGCAGCGCATGGTCAGACACCATAATCGCCGAATACGCCGGCTGACCTCCCGGCTAACATCGCCTTGTCCAAGACAAAAAAATCAATCTGGGAAAATACCCAATGGATGTATGAGAAGTACGAAAATTCCTTCATCCTCAGCCTTGCAAACAGCCATGGGTCAGCCCCTCCCATGCCTTCCATAAACCCCAAAAACTCCTTTGCCATTGCCTGAAATCATCAGGGACCTGGGATATGACCAGTCCAACCTAGGGTCCAGCACTACATTAAAATCCTCCCCATAATCAGCCTTTACATATCCCCTGCGTCTCCTCTGCACTCCCTAGTATCACACCTCGAAAACTCACCATAAAAACTGTCAATGAGGACTATGAACATATGCAGGCAAGCTACCTGGGTCACTATTTTGACACTATTTTGGTGGTCCAGGTCCACAGGCTGAGTCCGCCATGGAGCAGGGCGCGGCCGCTGCAGGCTGCCACCATGCCCATGCGCGGCCTCTGACCCGGAAGTGCTGGGGACCACATCAGCAGCTAGTGCTGCGAGCTCCACGATGGCTGCCTGCTAGCCCCCAGAAAAATGGGGATTCAGGGCCTTTTGACGCCAGTTTACCTGGAGTAAAAGACCACAGTTTTCATGCCAGCATGGGGACATGGTCTCCATAATGGAGAATCCAGCCCATGATCAATAGTAGCTCAAAGGAGTCATGAACCTTGGAGGAAGGCTGTTGTGGAGTCACAAATTATTTGACAGGTACGTTTGAAGGTTTTCCCAACTTCAACTAAGTAGATGCTATCTGAAAATGTTAACATTAATGTAATGTAGTGATTGATCATAGGGCTCTGCCCTTAAATGATATGTGACTCTTAATGGGACCAGCATTGTTTGCATGTATCGGAGTATCTTATCCAGAAGATAAAATCCTCTTCTGCATTCAATTCAACTATGTTTAGAATCTGACTTAATGTGTTGTCTGATGATTTAATCTTTCCCATTGATTTAAAATCCCGAGATCTGTTCAACCTTAGAAGTACATTCCAAAATCAATGATGGACAGAACTTACAATAACTTAGACTACTATAATAACACTGAGAAGTCTTTGAATGTTTATAAAATTGTCAAAATAAACAAATAATCATTTAAATTCTTCTTGTAGATAATCATATGACATGCTCATATAATATACAAACAGGCTTTTAAAAACCCCTTCAAAGACACACAATCCTCACAGTAACTCATAAAACTGTTGATCAAACACACATACAGTACCTTCTACGGGTATGTGAACAACTGCCACAGAACTAAATACATTAGTGAGGCTTAGAGATCACCCAAGCATTCATAATGGGATTTGATCTCAGAGCTGTCAAAACAAATGCTCTAGAGCTAAATATATTGAAACCTTTGAAGGAGGCTGAACCGATGGCCAACCTGTGAGTCAAAGAACAATGGGCCATCAATCTGAGACAGTCATCAAGAAATCAAGTAAGGAATTCAGTAGCAACTTCTTCATTCAAAGTGTGAGTGTTAAAGCAAATTGTATGGATGCATTTAAGGGAAACTAGGTACGCACATGGCGAAGAAGGGAATAGGTGTTTACAAGAATAGATTAAAATTAATAATGTAGATGGGAGCAGGCTTGAGTGGAGCATCAACACTAGCATGGGCTGATTAAAATGAATAGCCTATTTCTGTGCTACATATCCTGTAGCAAAGACTGAGCAAAGACTAATATCTCACAGATCTGATACTTTCCTTGCTAAGGTTTCCATACCTGTAGTTTATCTTTCTTTTTTTACTCATCCTATTAAAATGCTTCCTTATCTTTCAGTTTCCAGTTTTGACAAAAGGTTAAATTCAAAATGTTAACTTTTCTCTTTCCAGATTTTGACTGACGTCCATTTCCTACAATTTTGTTTCACTGCAGATTATAGCATTTCCCTATTCCCCAGATGTGTCATGTGAGTTTGCCAATTAGTTCTGATTTAATTTTTTGTGGAAGGCCTATTATGGACTGAGAATGCTCAAACACATTTCAACCCTTAGGGTTATCTGAGAAAAATGACGAAAATCCCATTAACCTGGACTGGCTTTGATATCCTGAAGTAAAAGATCAATCCATGTTCTACCTGGTTCCCTATTTCTAAATAATAATTCATGGCAGTATTTAAAATCCCCGAATTGTGTTAGAGCAGAGCACCAACTCCTAACCATAACTGATTATTTTAATTATATTCTATCGACATACATTTGCCTGCATAACAATTGCAGACTGTTTATAATAAATATCAGTTCTTTCTTTCTCTGGGGGTAAATTCCAATCCAGCCCTGGAGATTAAACCAGGATCGTCCAGAAATCTTCAAAATGAAACTGCTCGGCAAACTCCCTGATTTTAACCCAGGGAAGAAATTAAGCAAGCGAGGATATGGTGTGTGGCAACCTCCCCCTCCACCCGACCCCCGCCTCCCCTACCATCACCTTCACCCACCACCTTATTTTGTATTACGATCCCGGACCAGACTCTAACAGTTGCTAGGATGCCGAACAGAAACCCCAATATTTTATTTAATTTGTAAGACTGTGAGTAAAGGATGCTTCGCTTCAGGAGTGATTTCACACACAAATGGGGATATGGTATAGTAAAATAAACTTTATTGCTCGCACAGTATTACTAACTTTAACATTATCAAGACAAGTAGCTTTCAATTACTCGTTAAACAATGGTTATCAATACAATGAAACAATAACCCTTAATTGCTATCTTTATCTTCACTCAAACAATACCCATCTCAGGTTAAAATCCACTTTCAAATACAAGTTAGCAGACTCAGGAATACTTGTTGTAAAGAGATGTCTTGGATAAACCACTTTGAGAAAGAGAGATCCTCAGGAACCAACTGCAGATTCTTGCTACTACTGGTTAATCTGCCAGCATTTCCAAAAACTACTGTTCTATTGCACAGACAGATCTTTAACAACTTTATTGAGAGCACAGCTTCTTGTCTGCTGACATCCCAACCTAAAACCCAAACTGAAAAAGACCCACCGACTGTTTCAGCCCCTTCCTCCTCCGATTAATTACATCATCTTACTAAAACTAAACACAATGTATCTAATTATCTACTCCCCAGGGATCCCTCTTAGTATAAACAAAAGTCCATTAGCTCAACTTCAGCAAACAATATCGATGGCTGGAATGAATTATCATCTTACTTTTACAATTCTTTGATTGCACTTCTGTCTCCAATAAGTCTAGTTGCCTTTCAAACCAGGATTTTTAAAAATACCATCGCAGCAATCATACACACACTAATTCAGGCTTTTAACTCTTACTGCACCAAATACATATAATACAATATATCTGAAATTCCCACATTCATCACATTTGGCACACTGAGGCTTGACTAATTTTAACTCATGGGCTTCTTCTGATTGTCCCTAGTCATTTTTCGACCAGAAGCTGTGGTTTCATTATGAGGTATGCAAAACACAAATCACAAACACATATCCGACCATCCATCCCCACTTTATAAGTTATCTTCCCAGTCTCTACATGGAAACTAGTCAGTCCTTAAACACATGACAAAGCATCTGCTATCACATTATCCTTTCCAGGAATGTAAACAATTTAAACATTGAATTGTTGTAATAACAAACTCCAACAGAATAATCTTGTGTTATGGGTTTTAAATGGTAGCGGATTATGGTCTGTATAAACTAAGCTTTGTTTATTGTCATGTCGGACATATACATTTTAAAGTGCTGAAGGGCTAGTAGCTAGTACCCCCAGTTTACTTGCATTTGTGGCCATTTTAATGCTCTGGATAAGCCTAGGGTGGCCAGTTCGACCACTAACACAGCCTTCAATCTCCCAAACTCTACTTGGTGTTCTGTGGACCACAGTGTTTTCGCTTGTTTCCGCAACATATCCAACAGTCACTGGATTTCAGTCGCTAACTGAGCCAATCTCCATGGTTTTAGTCGAGATGGATGTGGCTTTATTGGTTCAAAGTTTCTTAGGTCTACAGCACCATTAGTTAATGGAGTACACTCTGGTGTTTCCCTACATCTGTCTATATTTTTCCAGTATCTTCATTAGACCTTCTCTCTGTTCTTTTTCTGCTGATAAGTTTGTATATTTGGTTTTAGAAGTCCCTCTAATATTTTCAATCAGGGCCTTGTTTTCATTTTCTTCTTCAAAGTCAAAGGCAACATGCATCCCTTTGTCAGGTTTCTGACAGCCCATATTGGAGAGGACGCCCTGAATGAGTTTCTTTAGTATTTCTATCTCTCGTGTAATGCAGCCAGTCTTTCCTGAATATCCAATGAAAGTTGAAAGTTTATCCAAATTTTGAGGATCTTCTACAGTCAAACGACTAGCAGTATTGTCAATACTGAGGGAAATATTTAAACATTTTAAATCAATAAACATCTTCAACCCCTCTGGCTTTACGTTCTCTCTTTTCTTTCACATGGTTACTTTCAGCGGCAAGTAAAGCTGATGGTTCAATCTTTGCAGAGTTGGTTGGCTTTATATGCACTATTCTTTGTTTTACAGCTTTTACCTCTTCCTCGGGAGTCTTCGTAAACAACAGTTTTTATCTCAACTTAGGAATACGGACATATACAATTTATGCTTTCCAGAGTTCAACTGTCCTTATTTACTTTCAGATATACAAAGGTGAAGCCTGTGGCTAGGCGTGTCCACAGTGGATGTGTTGAACTGAGTACATATTGTTCCCTTTAATGGTGGTGACGTGCAACCACTTTCCACATCATTCTCAGAATCAGAGGGTGGCACATTATTGGTTTCATGAATTTTCTGTTTTTTGTTGACAGATATGACTTTAACCTGGTGTTGTAAGACTTCTTACAGTTTCAGAAATACATTTCTGGAGAAAACACGGGGGAGACAGCGCAGGTCCTTTTCTCTGTGTCCAGGTCTCTACTCTGCTTTCCTTGGGTCTCGGGAAATCATTACTCAGGCAGGATCCAATCACCACCTGTTACTGGGCAGAATATGGCCTTTTGGTCAATTCATTGGCCACCAGTCAACCAATCAACCCGAATCCCATCCCATATCTAGGGAGCCATGAAGTCTGGGTCTTGCTATCCAAAGCTAGCAACACCATATACTATGTTGCAACTTTTTGAATTCCTCCTTTTCTCTGCTGCTTGACTTAAAGACATATGTCCATTAAGCATCCATAGATCAAAATGATAACGGCAAAATGAAAGGGGAAATAATGGAATCAGCAGGAAGGACCCTTACAGCCTTAAGTTTTAAACAAATCAATACATTATGAGTATTCAAGACCTAAGGCTATCATAAACAGGCCAGTGAGGTCCTGGCAATGTTACACCCTCTACAACATCAAATGGAAAAGATACAAAGGAAGCTGTTGACGTGACTTTGTGGTTGCAGACAATGCAATCAAAAGGAAAGCTGCAGTCAATAAGAAGGCAACCTGAACAACCATGGAGGAAGAGCTACAGTCAATGAGGAGAGAATTACAATGGCTTTTATATAAAGTATATATAGAATCCCTACAGCACAGGCTACTCAGCCCATTGAGTCTGCCACGACCACCTACCTAGGCCCAATCCCTCACCCTGTAACCTCACCCTAAGGGGTAATTTAGCATGTCCAATCCAATTAACGTGCACATCTTTGGACTGTGGGAGCAAACCGGAGCACCCAGAGGAAACCCACATAGACACGGAGGGAATGTGCAAACTCCACACAGTCATGTTAAGTAATGGGTTCGAGACATTCCAATTAGTTGTCTAATTTTTGTTAAATATCCAATAATTGACACTGATATGTAAAGGGACTTCAGGTGGCCTTTGTGTAAGGTGATGTGATGATAGAGTTTTGTGCAGAGTCTGTTAAAGTGAAATTAAGATGTTGGTGAAAAGGAGCAGAATCTTTGACTCTTTATACAACAGCAGCTAAACACTTAACAAATGCTAGCAGAGAATGGTTGCTATGCAAATGTGAATGGTTGAAAGATGCAATTTTTCCAGACCAAACCAAAGAGTGAGTGAGAAGAAAAAAAAAGATATATGGCTGAACCTAGGATAAAGATGGCCGGATATGACTACCCCCCTTATTTTCCGAAAGGGTTTCCTACGACCAATGGGAAAGTGCAGTAGTTATGTGGACTGAGTTAACTGCCTTGGGAAAGAGAAAACAAGGTATGGCTTTGGCTCTTTCTCTACCATATGACAGTAAAATCCGGAGCAAAGTGTTTTCTGAGCTGGAATTGGAAGAGTTAGTCTCAGAAAAAGGTCTGCAGACTCTATTACATTATATGGACAAGATTTATAAAAAGGATGACTTATTAAGTGCGTATGAAGCATGGTTGGATTTTGATAGGTTCTGGAAAATGCTCCATTGACGACTATATAATGGAATTTGGCAGACTATATAAAAGGCTGCAGAAACTGAACCTGGAATTTCCACATTCAGTGTTGGCCTTTAAATTACTTGACTGTGCTAGAGTGAGCAACATGGATAGGTTCCTGGTTTTGACAGGAGTTCAGTTTGTGGATAAGGATACCTTATTCAATCAGATGACAGAAGCTTTAAAAAAGTTTCTGGGGAAACATTCGATTCCGATGGCTCTGATGACCCAAATAGGTCAGCCTGCAATAAAGCAGAATATAGAAGATACACTACTAACAGGATGGCGAAATCGTACGGCTACGAACAGGTTCCAAAACTATAGAAGGAGATCGGGACCCGTAAATTATGAAGACAAAAACCCAGTTCGAACCTACAATAGGAAGATGAACCACAGAAATGCATGGGGCATGATGTGACTCTCAATATCATTATGCTTTCAACTGTCCAACATGTTATAATAGAGTGTTTGAAGCGACACATGTCACTGAAGAGTCAGAAGAGAAAAAAGGATAGTGACCAGAAAGAAGGCATTGTCCTATTAACAAGCAGTCTGACAATTGATAGCTACTGTCGACACATTTAATTTTTGCTATTTCCCCTCTGTCCAACATCTGCTTCAAACTTGTGATGTCTATCCTTAACCTTTTTTCATTGAAACATTTTGTGGAGTGCACATTTTCCCACAGGGATTTATTGTCAATGTGACCTTCAATAGGTTTATTAACCAAATCCTCTAATTCCAAAATTTCTGTCAATACCTAAGATAGATAAAAGGCCATATCCACCGCCTCTACAAGGCTTAACGTCTCAGCAGCCAAAGTGCTTTTGAACACTCTCCTTATTTTCTTTGTTTCCCACACAAGTGGGCAACATTTACCATTGTTCTCCAAAAGTAAAATTATAAACCTCCTTCTCTTGAAACCCCATCACATAAATTTGCATAGGACGCATCACTATAACCTATGAGTTTCGAGTGCCTAAGGTCACCCAAAACCGGGAACCTCAAAACACACTCCTGCATTTTTAGTTTGACCAACACTTTAGCCCAATTAAACTTCGCAGTTGCTCTTTTTCCATCTTTGAAACCATTGCGTCTTTCTGCAAAACCCGGCCACGGCTAATTGCTATTGGGCTGATGATTTCCGAATAAGACTGCTGACCTAAAATTGCCCTAACTTAGTCTGTCCGATTTCCAGTCTAATATATTTAAATGCACCGGAAGCCTGACTTCCATCCCAGAATTCTTTCCTCAAACCAGAGATTACAATAGCTTCAAAATCACTCATCCCACCCCACAAAAAATCATCGATGTTCATCATAAAGATGCCAGAAAGATTTCCTTTGTAGTGCCTAGTAAAGCATTGCCGGATCTGCTTTCAACTGGCAACAGCCTAACTTTAACAAAACTGACCTTACCAAAAAATACCAGACTCTAAATGCATAATTTAACCCATATACACATTTGTTCAACTTCCAGAGTACCCCTTCTGTGTTAGCTGCCTCGTTAGGAGGATGGAGAAAAATGTCTCTCTAGAGCTGATGTCCCTGCAAAAAGGCAGCTTTTTTTTCTATAGATTTGCATTCCCATGCCTTTGTGGCTAATAGAGCAAAGAATATATTTAAAATAACCTTTCCTGCCGTAGGTGAATCTACCCTTAAATCTTGATCTTCTACGTTTTTTTCAAATACCCTTGCCACAAGCTTGATCTTTGCCTTATAAGTTCCATCTGGAATAACCTTTTCTGTGCAAATTCATCTGTGGGATAGAACTCTTTGTCCCCTACCCTGTACTTCCGTGTATACCCCAAACTCACTCCAACTATGCAGTTCTTGCTGTTTGGCATCTTTGATAACTTTTCCATCTAATTTATTGGAAGCCACCAAAATCTCACGTGCATGTGGGCTTCTCGCCGAATAGTATTCGTAGTCTTACACATGTTCCGAGATCTTGATAAACTACGTCCCCTCTCCTGCCTGGTTTCTTGTTCTGTGCTGCTACTGCTTGATCTTTCCCTTCTGCTGTGGGATGTCCTTTCAATAGTTCTTGACCTTTTCTTGCGGACCTGTTCACTATCCGATGTACTCTCTGAACTGTCACTGCGTTTCTGTGCCCTCCATTTTTGAACTTCATGTTCCCAATCCATTGTCTTGACTCCCTCTCCTGAATGCTGTACATTCAACCAATGTTTATACTTTCCAGTGGCCTTTCCTGCTCTACTAATAACAGTTGCATCCTTCCATTGACTAGACCCTTCTGGCAAGTATGTCACTTTTGTACCAACTTCTGGCAGTTGTCCTTTCAGAAAAATGGCCTGTTATAATCCATCAGAAGTATTGTGTTCCTCTGCAGAAACCCTGTCTATATCAGTTAACTGGTCCTCATAGTTCTGTAACAAGTGCGTACCAGATGACCCTGGTTCCTCGACATGTCTGTCTGCTCTGTCTAAATTTGAAAATTTGTAGTCTGTACCCGTTATCCTTGATGAATGTACCCTAACAGTTTGATTGCTATGTTGCAAAATAATTGTTTTGCCATCTATGCCTATGATCTTCCCTGGGCCTTTTCATTCATTAAAATTATCTCTCTTATAGCATACTATGTCTCCTTGCTGAAAAACGGTATTTGTTGGCCGTACATTACGAATTCTTCAGAGACTTCTGCTTCCAAAAATGCTTTTCTACTGCTATGTAATGCATTTAAATGCTCAGCAAAGGAAGAGCAAATTGGAGTCCTTTCCCAAGCTGGAGGTTGGTCATCCAAAATGGATGGAATTTTAGGATTTCTACCAAACACTAATTGATAGGGACTATAGCGTCCAACCATCTGCAATGAATTCTTTGCATGTATTGCCCATGCTAAAGCTGAATTTAGCTTGCAATTCGGTCTATCTGCCAAACTTTTCCAGAGCATGTCATCGATTACAGCATGGTTTCTTTCACAGACACCATTACTAAATGGGCTTGCCGCAGCCGTATTCATAACTGTGATATTCACGTTTTCACACATATCCCTCAACTCATCATTAGCAATTTCTCCTCCATTGTCTGTAAGGAATTTTGCCGGTGAGCCCATTCCTGTCCCTATCCATTTTTCCACAATCTGTTCCAGAATTACTCTCTTTTATTTACTTCGTATAATCGCTGATTGACTAAATCTGTTTGCTAAATCTATAAATTGCAAAATAAATATATTATTGGCTTTATCCCAGATCTTAAGGTCCATGGCCCCAATGTCGTTAAAATCTCTGGCCAAAGGTAGGGTTACTATCAGTCGTGCTGGTGTTCTTCTGCACTTCCTACAAACTTCACAGTGATCACTAACCTGTTTTATCAGTTTGGTGTAGTCTTCATCCCTTATCCCTGCTTCCTTTAATACATTTTTCAGCCTCTGAGGAGATGGATGTGCAAATTGCCTATGCAGTTTTAATACAACATACTTTTTATCAGCTAAAGTCCCATTTTCAACTGCCATTAACACATCCTTTGACCAAAGATTATACTCAATTGTGTTTAGAACAATGAGAGGTGATCTTATTGAAATAAGGAAGATTCTGAGGACTTGACAAGGTAGATGCTGAGTGTTTTACCTCATTTGGACACATTTTTAAATAGGGGGTCTCCCAATTAAGAAGGTGTTGAGGAGAAACATCTTATCTCAAAGGGTCAGCAGCGTTTGAAATTTTCTTCCCCAATTAGCAGTGAAGGCTGGGTCACTGAATATATTCAAAGCTGAGGCAGACAGATTTTCATTGACAAAGGAATCCAGGGTTATGGGGGACTGGCAAGAAAGTAGACTAAATGCTACATCAGATCAGCCACAATCTCACTGACTCCTGGAGCAGGCTCGAAGGGTTGAATGGTCTATTCTTGCTCTTATTTCTTCTGTTTTATGTTCTTATCGAAATTGACCCCAAACAAATCTGACGGTAAACAAACAATTCTAGAGTTCCCACACTCTAGTCTTAAGAAACAAATGCCTATGTTAAAGGCAATGACTAAAAAATGCTTCAAATTAATTTCACCAAGCACAAAGAAAACATCAGAAGTCACATCACAAGTCCATATTTTGCTCCGCTCCCATTCTGTCTTCCATCCAGTTTTGGACTTGGGTCAATAAGTTGGCCCTTCAGGTGAAATGTGCACAAGTTATCCCACACACGAGGCTCAATTAAAACCATAATTTGACAATGAAGCAAGATTTGTGTCAGCAGCTGGTACATTGAGGTCTGGTGCTGTTGCATGAATCTCCCTAAATGAATCATTGTCAACTTCCGTCATTCAACCAGCCGGAGTGCTAATATTTCACACCAGCTGTGCTCCTGCTCCTGATGCTGCACAACACATACTGACAGAATAAATTTAAAGGCACCTGATTGTGTGCGCAATAAAAGCAGAAATGCTAGATTCAGGTAAACAAATAAACATGCTTCCTCACTCCATTTTATCTAAAGCAAATCATAGCCAATGAGACTTGTACATATCATTCGAACAAGCACAAATTCAAACACTGACTCATGGACACACTGGTAGAGTTTTCTTCATTCAGGGAGAGGTAGGAATGCCAGTGTTTATATGCAGTGTTACTGCAATCATTCTGCCTCTACCCATCCTTTCTAGGCATTTAGCAATATATTTATCGTTTTGCTCCAGATGGGAAAGAGAGGAAATCCTCCGTCAGAGCAGAGTTGCCTGAAATTTTCATTTAATAACACAAAATGTGCTACTTTTTAAGATCAGAACAAAATCTCTTCACTGGACCTGTGGAATGAATGGAGTCGGCAATTTTCAACTGGGATATTGGCTATAAGTTATGGAAGAGAGACCTTTACAAACAGCAAAAGTATTATCATTGAAGAGCAAATTACCAGATTCTACACACATTCAAATCTTTGTTCAGGTACAGAAATGACTGAACCACTGGGTTGATCTTTTCCCCAGCCCAGACGCCAATTCTGAGGCAGTCCTCGGCCCTCGGACCCCTGTAAAGTCTCCAACCTGTGGATTGATAAAAAGGCAGCACAGCCACTGGGGTCAGGCACATGTACCTCTGCAGGCCCAAGAGAAATGAAGAGGAATTCACCTGAGGGATCCTTTTTGGTAGACTGCCACTTAGAATCATATAAGGAGGTCATTCGGCCCATCGAGTCTGCACAGGCCCTTGGAAAGAGCACCCTACTCTATCCTCCTAACCCAGTAACCACACCTAACCTTTTTGGACAATCCAACTAACCTGCACATTTTTGGACTGTGGGAGGAAACCAAAGCACCTGGAGGAAACCCACGCAGACACGGGGAGAATGTGCAGACTCTGCACATACAGTATCCCAAGCCGGGAATCGAACCTGGGACCCTGGAGCTGTGAAGCAACAGTGCTACCGTGCCAGCCATACTTCATGTCGGTCAAAGCATGCATGGCACACACTCCACCTAGCTCAGTCCATGATAGCTGTAGGGCCTGAATAACCATTTGAAATGTTCCTCCCACCTGTGTCAGGCTACCCAACAGGAGGCCCCGATGAAGACTGCCGTGACTACAGTGATGCTGCCAACAAGGCAAAAGCAATTGGCCATCATTTTCAGGGTGCTACCGCTCTTTTTCCGTCATGCAGAAGGTTTCAAAATTCACCCCACTCTTACTTTAGCCTGTCAGCTTATCTAAACTAGAAGGTCATTTGCTGTTCAAAGGCTCATCATTTACTGATGAGTTGTCGGAGACTGATTAAACCAAACAACCTCATTAAAATGATAATCTCATTCACATTTCTAATAAGTGATTAGATGTTTAAGTTTTTCAGCCAACAGACATTTAGGATAACAGGAAAGACTGAGTAAACAGTGGGATAATGAGATTAACATTTAAATGTTATACAGGTATTTCAAATGGACGTGTATTACCAATAAGTTCAGAGAACAGTAAATGCTTGTTGAATCCCAGATACAACAAAAGATTTTACTGTGACGGACTACAGCTACTAATTGAACTGAGCATGTCCATGATACACTTAACCCAGAATTTAATGGAATGCAGCCACCTACAAAATGCTGTTATAAGTTATAACTAAATTGAAGTTCAGATGATAATTCAAGTATTTATTTCTGGCGGAAAACTGGACCTCGGCAATAGTTCTTCATCCTAAAGACAGCATTTCCAGCAATGTGCCATTCGCTCAGTGTTACTCTTAAGTGTTAAGTCCAGATTCTGGGAAGGCTTCAGCCCACCATACTGTGATGTAAAAGACAAGAGTGCTATCTAGGTGAACAAATGTGGCAGTATGAGGAGGGGGGAGGGGTGGTGCGCTGGCGAGGCAGAGAAGTAAACGGAAACTGAAATGGGAGAGGGGATGTAGTAGAAGGGGATAAAGGAAAAAGGGGAATGACGATGGTGGAAGGAGACAGGGAAGGATGATAGAATTTACAGTGCACAAGGAGGCCATTCGTCTATCGAGTCTGCACCGGCCCTTGGAAAGAGATCTCAACTTAAACCCACACCTCCACCCTATCCCCGTCACCCAGTAACACGGCCTAACCTTTTGGACACTAAGGGGCAATTTAGCATAGCCCCGAACTTGCACATTTTTGGGAGGAAATCTGAGCATCAGGAAGAAACCCACGCAGATGGGATGAAAATAAATCAAAGTAATGCTTTTGTGGTGGAAATGACTAACTGGGTAATGGACAAGAGTTATCTTTTGGGGTGGGGAAGGTGACAAGCTGAACTTTCACTGTGCGGAGAAGAAGACATGAACAATAGTTTGGTAGTGTATGGGAGGGAGAATTAACTTTGAGCAGTGCTTTCAAGTTGGATAAAAGGGAGGTGCTAATTTGAACTGGAGAAGCAGGAAAGGAAGTGAATAGAGTACAGTACCTTTGTGAGCTGGGTGCAAGGATGATTGGCTGCTCCTGGAAACTGGGGTAGGGTAAGAGAATGATTGGAAGTTGCTTTTGTGTTCTGATGAAAATTCAAGCTGTCGTTTTTTTTTTTCCTTTCTCATTAAAAATCTATTATTTGGGAATTATAAAATTGTTAGAAATTAATCAGAATTTACAGTGTTTAATACCAACATTTTCCAGGGAAAGTTGTCTGGGGGATCTGCCTAGAAATACAACGTAAGTTGACACAAGCACTGAAAGGGTGGCGGAAGAGGGTGAGTGGGATGTTACATTTGGAAGTAATATGCAGAATTCTACAGCCTGAATAATCCTATGGTCAATAAACCAGGATTCAAATCCCTTTTTGCTATGTTCTTAATGTGTTTCCTTTCCAAATAACTGATTGTTTGTGACTGAGTGAAATTTTACACAATATTATTTTAATGAACTGGATGTCACAATAAAATGTAGCAAATATCACTTTTTCGATGAAAAGGAAATGGAGATTTCACAATACTGGAGAAAGACCACATAAAGTGTCAAAAATTAACATTTCTGGATGGAAACAGACCTTCAGATAATCCCCCACCAGCCACTGCCTCCTTCCACCTACATTTTGAGCTTTTTACAAATGTAATCTCCTTTCAGCTTTCATGTATTCTGGAGAATATTTTCTTTTAAACAAGCAAATAGTGTTGGCAGCTTACATTATTCTACTATGTAATTATTAACTTAAATTAATCGATAGGAAACATGCCTGGGGTGTAAAATGGTCAGCTCACCTATTGCCTGCCCATTGAGAAGAGTTAAAACCAACTGCTAAGTGTGAGAAGGTGAGTAGTTTGATGAAACTATTGATGGCTCCTTCCATTACTTCCCTGATAATTGACAGGAGGTTTATAGGGCAGTTAATGGCTTGGTTAAACTTATCCCTTTTCTTTGTTAATAGTTGAGGAAACTTCCATATTGATTGGTACATGCCAGTGTCACAGTTGTACTGAACTAGCTTGGCTAGGGGTTGACCAGCTCTGGTGCACATAACATCAACACCATAACCAGGATGTTATCAAGACCACAACTGTAATGATGCCAGGACCAGGCAAAGAGATTTGCACAGATAAAACTAAGCCTCCTGTTCATAATGAAGACCGGTAGAGGTACCAGGAACCCCTTTGTCGTCCAATGAACACTTATTGTGTTGTTCTGTAACCACTGAATGCATCCCAGTATAACAAGGTCATGTATAATTCAGCAAATGATTCCTTGTCTTGGGATCTTTCCAATCTGTTCAGATCCCTGAATTTCTCTGTCACCAGTACCGTGGCATGATCAATGATAATGCAATGATAGTGCAATGACAAATATTAGAACTGTGTTACCTATGAGGGGTGTGTAAATTAAGAAACACATAATTAAAGATATTCCCTGTTCTCCAGCAGTCTCCCTTTTTAGATGGTGGAAGGATCAAATATTGGGGGCTAGTTGAATGCTAGAGAATAGTATATCATGACAGCAGCCTGGGCACATAGCACAAACCTTTGTTTGATTTGTGGTCCTTCTTATTTATGGATTCTGTCAGCTAGTCCTTTGGAGAGCTGAGGGAAACCTGTGTTGTAACAATGCTCTGGTCATAAGAAAAACCCTTGGCAATATGGAAGGCGACGCACTGCTTAGCTCTGGTGATCAGGTTATCTTTGACTCGTTTAAGTCAACTCTGGTACTGGAGACAGGGAAAATTGGTGAATGACCCCCTCCCCTCCTGATTCTTCAAAACATGCCCATTATTATTTTTTAAAATATTTTCATGGGACGTGAGCATCACTGCAAAGACCAGCAATTGTTGCCCATCCCAAATTTCTCTTGAGAATGAGGTGGTGAGCCACCTCCTTGAACTGGTGCACTTGATCTACAAGGCACAAGTCAGGAGTGTGATAGAACGCTCTCCACCAACCTAGATGAGTGCAGCTTAAACAACATTCAAGAAGCTTGGCACCATTCAGGACAAAGCAACCCACTTGATCAGGACCCCACCCACTACCTTAAACATTCACTCTCTGCACCACTGGTGTGGAGTGGCAGTTGTTTGTACCGTGTACAAGGTGGACTGCAGCAACTCGCCAAGGCTCTTCTGACAGCACCTTGAAAACCTGCAATCTCTTTATCATCTAGAAGGACAAGGGCAGCAGATGCATGGGAACACAACCACTATCTCTAGGTTTCCCTCTTGACTGGCACGCCCTGTCACTGGGCATAGCCTCCTCTGATAGTCCCCCTAACCCGCTGCATTCTTAATAGGCCCAGTTGCTCTGGCTTCCTAAAGCTGTTGCTGCTCTTCCTCATCTACCTGTCCCACCATCCAAATGAAATTAGTGCTAACAGCACACATAGGAAGCAGATTGATCTTACTGGGAGTAAGTAAGGCAAACAAAATGTCTGATAGAAGCAGTCTCGAAGCTGGAAACTTTTGCGCCAATCCAAACAACACAATGACACATAAATCCTCTGATCCAATAACCTGTGTATTATACGTTTGAATCTAACCGACCAATACTGCTAGGTTTTACTGGCACATTGGCCTTTGGGTAAGACTTCTGCAACGTTGTGTTAAAATCCATTGCATATATAGAACCTTGATTTACATATTTTCACAAGCCCAACCCAGTTGCAGACTATGACGCTGAATGAGGAGCTCCAGTGCCCAGCTCTCTGCGGGTTATCATCACCCCTCCTGCCCTCGACCGTGATGCATTGACAGTGCCGACACAGTGCCTGGAGTGACATTACACAGACCCTGGGAGTGGAGGAATGGAAGGTGGGGGGTGGGAGGGGGGAGGTGGAGTGGGGTAGGAGGAGGATGGTGAGGGGGATTCGCAGAGGGATGGGGGAGGGGCAGGAGAGGGGAAATGATGAATGGGCCACGGACTGCATAAAGCGGGTGAGGATGACGGCCTCCCTGGCCCTTAAGGCTTGCCGGACCTTCGCCGCTCCTGCCTGTCCTCCATCTTCCTGCAGGTCCTGCAAGTCATCCCCAGGCTCATTCTCCAGCCTCTCCTGATCCTCCTCCTCAAGGTGGCCACATATTCCATCTCTTCCACCTCCAGCACCTTGCCCTGCTGCTGCACCAGGTTGTGGAGCACACAGCAGACCACCACGGCCTCCCGTACCAGCCTCCCCGAACAGGCGCCGGAATGTGGCGACTAGGGGCTTTTCACAGTAACTTCATTTGAAGCCTACTTGTGACAATAAGCGGTTTTCATTTCATTTCAAAGCGGGCTACCCTCTGGGGGGTGTACTGCAGTGCACCACCTGAACGGTCGAGGCATCGGTATCAGATTTTGAGCAGTCCAATGCACCACTCAATGGCAGGCCGGTTGGCCACGTGGGCCTCGTTGTACTGGGTCTCCATATCAGTCACAGGTCTCTATACTGGAATCATTAAACAGGTTCTCAGTAGGTATACTCTGTCCCCCAAGGGCCAACTGGCCATCCTAGGGTTGTCTGACTGTCCCAGGATACAGCTATCGTGCACACTCCCTGGGAAGCATTCACACACGTGCATGATCTTCATGTGGTGGTGGGATGTGAACTGGACATTCAGGGAGTGGAACCCCTTCCTGTTGATGGAGGGCATTCCCAGACGGCCCGGTGAGCACAAGGCGACATATATGCCTTCTATCCTGGACCTGGGGCATCCCGACGATGAGGAAGGATCTTGCTGCCTGGGCATCTTGTTGGGTTTGGTCCAACCTGCACATGAGCCATCGCCTTGAGCCTTTATCAACGCTGCTGTTGCCACCTTCTCTGGCATCTGACCTGCCAGGAGCACCACTAGGGCAATTTCTGCAGGGCCCAAGATATCATTCATCCCGTGTAATGTCTGTAAGGAATTGGGAGAGCATTTGAGACAGACAACCAGCAGTGCCTTCCACCCAGGGGCCCTCCAATCGCCCCATTGCACCACACCCTGCACCCCGCCATCCGATGCGGTGGGGCAAGCAGGCTGGGGCTGGGGATTCCCCTTGAATGGGTCCAGGAGTTTGCATGGCGGGCCTGCAGGCACTGGAACATCCATCTCCGCGCCGCCCCACCCCTTAAGCCCAACACAGTCCACGGACGGCCACGCCCTTCTGCCCCGCAAACTGCCCCCCCCCCCCACCCCTGTCGAGGGCGGCCCAACCCGACCTCCAAGTACCAGGGAAGCAACCGCAATGCCCTCGGATTCTCTGCCCATGATTGAAGATGGCTACTCACCTCCTCGCGTCCCCACAGCAGCCCTTCCACCAGCTTCACATTTTTAAAAAGGAGTATGAATCGGCGACTGCGTCACCAGTTGCTGAGGAGGGGGTTAGATCACGGGAGGCCGTTAGATAGGGGGTCGCTCCTGTAATTATATGGAGATTTGGCTTAACTGGTGATTATTGGTTTCTTGCCTCACGCAGGCGAGATTTTGATTTTGCCACTGGTAGTGGGCCGGTTCAATCGCATACACATCGGTGCCTGGCGCAGTTCTCGATTCTGACCCCTCTCTCGATTTAACGGCCTTGTCACGCTCTCACTTAAGCTCAACACGACCATTAATTTGCACCTAAAATGTTAAAACCATGCGATTGTATCGAGCAACCAAAAATTGTCAGAACTACAACACTAATTGGCAGCATAAGCAGAAGGTGCTGAAGATAATCTTCAGTTCGAGTCAGATGAAGACAAGATGCACACTGATGTTCCATGTTCGAGGTACCAATGAAACCTGTGAGAATTAGATTTTTACCAATTGATAACAAGATAGATAAATTCAGTGAAAGAGAATAAAGAATACTGCTGCACCTTTGGAGCATGCTCAGTTAGAACGTGTACCCTCATTATTTTCAGTGCCTTTGGCAGATAAATAGAGCTTACATACATGAACTCTGTAGAATAGTAACAACACTATAGTACAAGTAAAAGACTTTCACAGAAACTAACATTATCAAAAATCTTCCATTCATATATGTCCTTTAGGGAAGGAAATCTGCTGCCCTTACCTGGTCTGGTCTGTATATGACTCCAAGCTCAAAGTAATGTGGTTGACTCTTAATTCCCTACTGAAATGGCTGAACAAGTGATTCAGTAAGGGCAATTAGAGATGCGGGCATCTCGTGAACGAATAAAGGAAAGTAAATAATTTGTCTCAACAGCTGAAGGAATAATGAAAGATGGATCAAAGATTGTCATCTACAATTCATCAAGACTTCTTCAACAGCACCTTCCAAACCCACAACCTCTGACATCGGGAAGGACAAGGGCAGCAGGTGCATGGGAACTCCAACACCTCCAAGTTCCCCTCCAAGCCACACACTATCTTATTGCGGAATTATCTCACCATTGCGTCACTGGGTCAAAACCAGTGTATCATGGCGGGTGTATCGAGACCAGAGGGACTGCAACAATTCAAGAGGATGGCTCACCACCACTGCTTAAGAATGGGAAACAAATACTGCCCTTGTCGATGATACCCACATCCCAGGAATGAGTTTTTAAAAATGGAAGCAGAAATTCGCTGAAATTTTTTTGAAAGATCCTGAAATGCATTTATATAATGTGGAACATGTCATGGCAGAAAGGAAGAAGGCCCAAAATTGAATTTATGTACAAAAATGAACTAATTCTCAGCCAACTGAACTAATTCTCAGCCAGAAATCAGACAAAAGACAAACTGAGGTTTAATGGTGACTCTGATGAAGATTACATTATATTTATGTAGTTGGAGTGGAGAAGATTAGTGTACCAAACAAAAAACGATGATAACGTGTTCATAAACAATGGGCTGGATTCTCCGTTCTGGAGACTAAGTCCCCCTCGGCGGCGTGAAAACAGTGACGTTTTACGTGAGGCAAACTGGCGCAAAATGGCCACCGATTCCCTGTTCCCCGCCCCCCGGGGGAGTGGGGGTGGGGCTAGAAGTCAGGCAGCTTACAGCTCCCAGCTCTAGCTGCCGATACAGCCTGGGGAGTTGCCAGGTCCGTGGCCGTACATGCGCACAATGGCGGCCTGCAACGGCCACGTTGTGCTTCATGGCGGATGCCGCTCGCGCACCCGGCCCGCGAAATAGTCCCTCACTTCGGCCGGCTCGTGAGCCACAGACCACCCCACCACAGTGCTGAGTCTGCAGCCGCCACGCTGAGTTCCCGACGGGTGAGAGCACACGTGTCCCATGTCGTCAGCAACTCAGCCGGTTGGGGAGGGAGCATCGCGAGGCGGGCCTCAGCAATGTACGGAGACCGGTGATACGGCGCGCGCCATTCTCGTCGAGTACACCACTTTTCAGGGGGCAGAGCATCTCAAAAGCGACGGCGCTCCCGCTTTCGGCATCATCGGGGATTCTCCACCCCGTCGCCAAATGAGATTTCGGCGTCGGGGATCGAAGAATCCAGCCCATTAAGTTCAAATTCAGCTGGAATGCATTGTTGTCATGAACCTCTGCCTGAGAATGAATAGTAGGTTTGTGATCCAATTTGTAGAGAGTTTCAGGACTGTGATAATTAGCTGTTCAATAAAACAGGAATAATATCTCTGAGGAACAGGAGGGTCATTGTTAAAAACTCGACAACAGAGTGTACGACATTGAGTTTCTTCATCAATCATTATCAATTATTGATGACAAAAACATTTATTTACATAATGCTTTTAACATAGAGCAAATGTTACAAGGTACCTCACATGAGCTTAATCAGGCAAAACTCAACATTAGAAAGAGTGACAATAAGTTTAATCAAAGAGCTAGTTTTGAAGGAGGGTCCCAAAGGAAGAGAGAGATGTGAAGATGGAAGAAGGTAAGGGAGAGATTTGGAGATTGTAATGTCCAGATGGGTGAACACACAGTCACAAAGAGTGGAGAGAAATGAATAGGAGTGCACAAGACTTGGAAGAATGTGTAGCTCACGGAAGATTGTAAATCTGTACAATCCAATAAAGGGGGAGGGGCAGGGGGAACAAGGCCATGAAGGGATTTGAACACGAGGTCAAGAATTGTCAATTTGAGTCATCAAGGGATTGGGAGCCAATGTGGGTCAGTTAGTCCAAAGGTGTTGGGTGAATAGGACTTAGTTTAGGTATTTGGTTAGCAGTGTTTTGGATGAGCTGAAGTTTATGGAAGTTGGAGAATGGATGTCTAGCCAGAAGAGGACTGGAATCAAGGCATGGATGAAAGACTTTTGACAGCAGGTGGATAGAGATGAGGTGGACACAGATGATGTTATGAAGGTGAATGTTGCCAGTTTTCGATGTGACTACACAGTAAAAGATATAGTCCTGATTTCGGTGCTGGAGTCGCTCAGCTGTCTTGTGCCAGTGACTCATTACATAACATTATGATCATGGATGATTTATCAAATCGCACAAACAAGATGCGTTGACCAAGTACCAGGGAGTCTTCAGAGGAGCAGGAGGTGAGAAGGCAGCCTGTAGCTTCAAATTATTTGCAAAAGTCTAAATGCCACAAATGCCAACCAAGAAACTACCTCCAGCTACGAAAGACCTTGTCAAAATATATATTAGCACCCTCATTGATGCAACTGTTCTTTCACCAGCCAGTGAACCTGATGAACTGGACCCGTACCGTAATGCTTGTCATGAAAGAAAATGATAAAGTGCACACATGCATTGATATAAGGCTGCTGAGCAAAGCCCTCAAACATCATCACTGCTTACAGAGCAACCTAAACTTGTGAAAATTAAAGTATTTGTGCTGTGTCTATCGAGAGAATGGACTTTAGCAGATTGTATTTGCCAAAGAACGGAATCAGTTGACTATCTTTTCAGGGCTGTCTAATACAGCAGGTTGAGGATAGCTTTTGTAATCATTCTAGCCCCTGATGAATTTGAGGAAAGGCTTCGCCAGGCATTTGAAATCTGGAGGGAGCGATTGTCAGTTTCGTACATGTTACAGATGAACAAGATCATGATCAGAAACTGCAAGCTCTGATAAAACAATGTCAACAAAAAGATGTCAAATTAAACAAAAGAAGATGAAGTTAAGGAACAAAAATTGAAGTAAATCTTTATTTCCCCTTCGCTGGTGCCTCTCTGTCCTTTTTCTAGCATAGACTGTTCAGTTACTCCAAATGTGGCCGCACCAAAGTTCTCCACAAGTTGAAAATAGCTTTTCTGCTTTTCCATTCTATGCTTCTCGAAATGAACCCCCACCACTTTGTTTTTTTTTTAAATGGCCTCATTAACCTGCAGTGTAACTTTTATTCATCTGCATATTCCTGTATAGGAACCAACAAAATGGTCGCGGGTTGAATGAAAATTTACAGCAGATGGGGCGATGGAGCCTGGTACAATGGTCGCTGGAATATCACTGTACAGGAATGGGTTAGGCCTGTAAAAGCGGGTGGTCTCCTTGACCGGAGGTTTTTTTGGTAATGCAAGGATAGAAAGCAATCAAAAATTAGTAAAGTTCATTTTGAAGAAGGCTCTAATAAATATTCCCAAACAGTTCCAGGGAATGAGATCCCACCTCCAAGACTGTGACTGTATGAGGTTGTCTGCAGGAAAGGCAAGTATATAGTGAGTACGGGCAGCACGGTAGCGCAGTGGTTAGCATCGTTGCTTCACAGCTCCAGGGTCCCAGGTTCGATTCCCGGCTTGGGTCACTGTCTCTGTGGAGTCTGCACGTTCTCCTCGTGTGTGCGTGGGTTTCCTCCCACAGTCCAAAGATGTGCAGGTTAGGTGGACTGGCTGTGCTAAATCGCCCTTAGTGTCCAAAAAGGTTAGGTGGGGTTACTGGGTAACAGGGACAGGTTGGAAGTGTGGGCTTAAGTGGGGTGCTCTTCCCAAAGGCCGGTGCAGACTCGATGGGCCGAATGGCCTCCTTCTGCACTGTAAATTCTATGATTCTGTGACATGCCAATTTGACACAGATTCAGAAGCAGAGGGAGATGGGTAACATCAATATGCTGCAATAGCTACTGTAGTACAATCTACTGAAGGAAAAGAGGCTACTTCCAAGGTTGTGAGTTGCCAGGTTCCAGAACGTCGAATACAGTCTAAGGGAATAGATACCCACCTGAGAGACTGTCCTGTTGAGTTGTAAATGCATGCTTAGAAATATTAGAGATAAGCCCCAGCAAAACTGGAAATCAGGGGGGAAACTATCCACTAATTGGAGTCATACCTAGCACAAAGGAGGTTGGTTGTGGTGGTTGGATGTCAGTTATCTCAGTCCTGGGACATCACTGCAGGATTACCTCAGGGTGGTGTCCCAGCCGCAACCATCTTCAGCTGCTTCATCAATGACCTTCCTTCCAAAATCAGGTCAGATGTGGAGATGTTCACTGATGATGGCAAAATGTTCAGCACCATTCACAACTACGTAGACACTGAAGCAGTCCAGATGCAAATGTTGCAAAACCTGGATAATATCCAGGCTTGGGTTGACAAGTGGCAAGTATCATTCATGCCACACAAGTGCCAAGTAATGAACCTCTCAAATAAGAGAGAGTCAAACTGTCGCCCCTTGACATTCAATAGCATCATCATCACTGAATCCACCACAATCAACATCCTGGGGGTTACCACTGACCGCAAACTGAACTGGACTAGCCATATAAATACTGTGGCTACAACAGCAGATCAGAGGCTAGGAACCCTGTGGCGAGTAACTCACCTCCTGACCCCCAAAGCCTGTCTGTCATATACAAGGCACAAGTCAGGAGTGCAACGGAATGCTCTCCACTTGCCTGGATGAGTGGAGCTCCAACAACACTCAAGAAGGTTGACACAATTCAGGACAAGGTAGCCTGCTTGATTTGAACCCCTTCCACAAGCATTCACTCCCTCCACCACAGACAAACAGTGGCAGCAGTGTGTACAAGATGCACTGTTGGAACTTCCAAACCCATGGCCACTACCATCTAGAAGGACAAGGAAAGCAGATGGGAACACCACCACCAGGAATTCATTCGCCATCCTGACCTGGAAATATATCGCCGTTCCTTCACTGTTACTGGGTCAAAATCCTGGAACTTTCTCCCTAACAGCAGAGTAGGTATACGTACCCCTCAGGGACTGCAATGGTTCAAGAAGGCAGCTCACCACCACATTCTCAAGGGCAATTAGGGATGGGCAATAAGTGTTGGCTTCGCCAGCAAAGCCCACGTTCAATAAAAAATACATTTTTAAAAATGCAAACGTGGGCCTGTTGTATAAATGTTAAGCAGTTGTCGTACTAATGAAGTAAAGGGGGAGGGGTGTTTTATCAGGGAATACACCCTTGCTGGTGAAGTGTCACATGATCTGTAATGATGTCAGCAGTGAGTGTTTGCAATGGCTTCAGTTCTCTATCTTAGATTGTACGAGCAACATCCCAAATAGAACTTCTCATTGCGTTTGTAAGAATCCAGAGTGTGGGTACCTCCATACCTATTCTCTGTGCGGCAAACTCAAAGATACAATAGTTACCCCGAAGATAAAATGACCAAGATTCAGTTAACTACATGAGAAGATTTGAAACTGTTGAAAAGCAAAAGGTAGGCTGAAGCAGGCGTCATCCCAATTTCTTTGCTCTTCAATTTTAAGACATGCGCTGAACATAAAGAATGGATGCGAAGGAAATTGAACAGTTACACTGTTATGTGTGTGAAAGCTCAATGAAGTTGAATCACAATCCAAGGTTGATTTTTGATAACATGAGAATTACTTCAGTACCATCTGATAAACAAGGTCAATGAGCAATACAAATCAAACTGTGAGATATTCAAGCAGAAGGGGAGGCCTGGATTGACTACTCACTGCCAAGAAAGCCTGGGAGAAAAGTGTAATCAGTTTGAAGCAGCTGGCCGTAACCATCACCACACTGACTTCTTTCCAATTGATTCACTGACTGATTCAAAATATGTGGCTCAGTGGCAAGCTATGGGGTGGGATTCTCCCATCCCGCGGCAGAGTGTCCAAGCCATCATAAAGGCCGTCACGTTTTACGACGGCGTGAAAGGGTCACTGCCAGGAGTAATTCTGGCACCTACAGGGGGCCAGCACGGCACTGGAGCAGTTCACGCTGCTCCAGCGGCCAATCCCAGCATCGGAGGCCCCCCCGGGGACGGAGCCGCCCTACTTCCCCCCCGCCACAGGCTTGTACGCAGAGTTCCCACCGGCTGCGAGCAAGTGTGGATGGCGCCGGTGGGACTCAACATTTTACCTGCGGCCACTCGGCCCATGCGGGCCGGAGAATCGGCGGACCGGCTGCGTAGAGCGGCCCGCGACCAGCACCGCGCCAACCATGCCGGCGCCAATGGCGCCGATTCTTCGCGTGCCGGCATCGAGGCGGCGTGGCCCAGTCACGGGGATTCTCCAGCCCAGTCCAGGGCTGGGAGAATTCCGCTCATGGTATTCTAAATGAAGTTGTACAACCACCATCTAACTTGGAATTCCAAGTGTTTGTACAATCTTTCTTGTCACAAGATCATTACTATCTCAGTCATGAAATTGGGCAGCCCTGTGGCTGCCCTGATGTGAAAAAAAGACAGATGCAGCACTTGCAGCCACTTTCTAAGTGGTCACGGTGGCATGCCATGCCATGCAGGGTGCTGCTACAGGTGTGCGATACATGCAGCAGAATCTTTAGCAGTGGAAAGATTGGGATGTCAAACAGCTTCTCCAGCTGACTTGATTCATATTCTGGAAAACTGGACCATGGAGGTCCAGTGTACGCCTGTGCTAATCACTTACTGCTGAATAAGTGCCCCCCACTGACAAAACTTCGGTTATTTAAAGGGCCAGTCATCCAACTTGCAGATAAAGTGTCTTTGACTTGATTCTGCTCGGGAAATGCTTAAATACTAAGCATTTTTGGAGGTGTTGGGGCAAGTTGATTAATTTGGCAGGACTGTTGTTGCATCAGTACAGCAAGGGAAAGGGAGTTACTGACCTGTCCACCAGGGTAACCAAGCATCCTGTCTATTTATACGGGGTTGTTCCATAATTGCACTGATTGTTCCACGTCCCATATTCTTTCTTCCCAGGACAGCATTTGTCCTGTATTTTTAAAGCTTTGTTTGAGCAGAGATTTAGGATACTGCCTGGAGCCTCATCTTGCAGCTCCATGTCTCTTTGTTAATTAGACAGCCTCTCTATTCTCCTACTGTCATTGGAGACCCCAGAGAGCTGCCAAACCTAAAGTTGGTAGGTTTGAATCCAACCACAGTGTAAGGAATATAATTGGATAGTGATTTAATGTGTCTCTGTTTGCTTGTTTATCTTTAAATGCAATGTTGCAACAGCTTACAGGCATTGCAAATAATTTTACAAAATTGTAAAACATGTTCAGCTCCCACAGCAACCCTTTATTGTCGCCAGCATAACCACTCCCCATGCCCCACATTCTGTAATCCAATTTTAAGATCAACATCACCAGCCTCCACACCCCTCCAACCCCTCCCAACCTTCACGCACTCTCGCCAACTCTGATGGGAGCTTAAGTTTAATGTCGCATCTGAAAGACAGCAGGTGCGATTTAACAGCCTCGTCACGCCCAATCTGGTGTCACGACGAGGGCGTTGAATCTCGCAAGAGGCCTCTTGTGAGATACGCGCTGTTCGAGACATCTTGTGAGAGTCAGCCGCGCTGGGCGAGATCCAGAGCAGCATATTTAAATGAGCCATTAGGCCAGATTCTCCTGGTGCCTGGGAACTAGCAGCCTCCCCAGTGAGGCCTCGACCGAGTGCCATTTATTACTGATCGACACAAACAAGGGCACCTGGGAGATTTCCCAGGCCATTGGTGATCCCTGGGTGGTCAGGTACAGGGCAGGGTGGCACCCAGGCACCTGGGCACTGCCACCCTGGAACTGCCCAGGTGCCTGGCTGGCACTGCCAGGCTGGCATGGGAACTGCCAGGGTGACAGGGTGATAGTGCCAGGGTACCAGGGTGGCACTGCCAAGGGCCTAGCCGAAGGGAGGACCATGAGCATAAAAGAGGGTTGAGGGGGCCTCATAAAGATTGGGAGGGGTGAAGGGTGGGGGTTCTAATGGGGGGCACAAGGGGAAGATGGAGAGGCCCTCAGTGACCCCATAGCAGGGTGTCCTCACTTGGGGATGGGGTGGGGGTAATGCCCATGTGTGCAGGGGGTGACATTGTCCATGGGTGGGTGTGGGGGGGGGGACCCCTAAGCCATTTTAAAATGGTGACCCGATCTGAGGAGCCGGTCTCGCCGGCGCATTCAGTTTCCTATTGCTGAAAAAATTTTGAAGTGTTGACTAGAGTGTGGGGAACCTCCCCAAGGCCCAAAGAAATGACTAAGTGTGGGTGAATATTGGTGTGGATCTCACCGAAAAAGCCGGTGGGAAACACCCCGCCAAACCCACCCCAAACGACCCTGAGAAATGTTTTGGTTAAATTGCACCCAGCAACTCAAAAGTCTAACATTCCTTCAGTACTGAACTGGAATGGGACTCAAATGTCAAACATTATGAGTCAAAGGTATATGGCTTTGCCAGGCTCGCTGGGTTCCAACGTTACAGGGATGCCATTAACTGTTTTGGTTCCACATGTCGATGGGGAGAGTATAAGAACCGTAAATGCTCCACTCCACTAACTAGTAGTTGGTGCACACCGAGACCCAAAGAATCTTGTCGGTTAATGTTCACTATTCAGACAGCAACCACAGAACCTTCGTTTTGAGGCAGTCTGCCTTTCCCATCTTCTTTGGGCCACCACAAAGAGCCATGTGGCAGCTGCTCAGACGAGGGGCACACCTTGTGCACATGGCTGATGATTCCGCTCTGCCACCCCATCGTCCAGGGAGAAAAGGCTCTGACCCAAATTTTAAATTCCTCTCTGCCCGCCAGCAAGGTGCCAGAGGACAGGAGAACAGCTAATGTGGACACGCTATTTAAGAAGGGTTGTAGAGATAAGCCAGGGAACTAGATCAGTGAGTCTCACTTCAGTGGTAGGGAATCTACTGGAGAAGATTCTGAAGGAGAGAATCTATCTCCATTTAGGGAGGCAAGGTTTGATCAGGAATATTCAACATGGCTTTGTCAAAGGGAGGTCATGCCTAAAATATTTTGAGGAGGTCACCAGGTGTGTAGAGGAGGGTAGTGCAGCTGATGTAGTTTATATGGATTTCAGCAAAGCTGTTGATGAGGTCTCACATGGAACATGGGACAGGGTAATTTTAAAAGGTAGATTCAAAATTGGCTCAGTTGCTGGAGACACAGCGTAATGACTGGCGGCTGCTTTTGTGACTGGAAGCCAGCGTACCACAGGATTCTGTGCTGGGTCTCCTATTATTCATCATTTATATAAATGACATTGATAACTATGTGGGGGGTAGGATCAGTAAGTTTACAGATTTCACAGAGATTGGTCGGATGGCTAACAGTGAGGTTGAGTGTCTTGGGTTACAGGAAGATATAGACGGGATGGTCAAATGGATAGGCAAGTGGCAGATGAAATTTAACCCTTTAAAGTGTGAGGTGATACACTTTGGAAGGAGTAATTTGACAAGGAAGTATTCAATGAATGACCTGACACTGGGAAGTTCCGAGGAACAAAAGCTGTGTTTGTCGATAGATTTCTGATAGCCTTCAGGCAGGTTAATAGGGTAGTGAAAAAGGCATATGGGATATTTGCTTTTCCCAATCGAGGCATAGATTAATAATCTTTGTTAGTGTCACAAGTAGTCTTAGATTACAGGGCAGCACAAGTGATTAGCACTGTGGCTTCACAGCGCCAGGGTCCGAGGTTCGACTCCCCACTGGCTGACTGTGTGGAGTCTGCACGTTCTCCCTGTCTCTGCGTGGGTTTACTCCGGGTTCTCCGGTTCCCTCCCACAGTCTAAAGACGTGCAGGTTAGGTGGATTGGCCATGATAAATTGCCTTCGTGGCCAAAAAGGTTAAATGGGGTTATTAGGTTACGGGGATAGGGTGGAAGTGAGGGCTTAAATGGGTCGGTACAGACTTGATGGGCCGAATGGCCTCCTTCTGCACTATATGTTCTATGTTCTATATTAACACTGCAATTAAGTAACTGTGAAAATCCCCCAGTCTACACATTACAGTGCATGTTTGGGTACACTGAAGGAGAATTCAGAATGTCCAATTCACCTAACAAGCACATCTTCTAGGACTTGTGGGAGGAAACGGGAACACCTGGAGTAAATCCATGCAAATATGGGGAGAACGTGCAGACTCCGCACAGACAGTGACCAAAGTCGAGAATTGAACCCAAATCCCTGGCACTGTGCTAAAAGGAAAGGTCAGTCATAGGGTGGAGGTCAGAAGAGATTAAATGACAAAGGTTTATGATGCAAAAGCCAAAGAGAATGGTAATGGGCATAGTAGAGAAACAAAACTTGTGTCCAATATGGCATGCATGGCTACACAGCATTCACCTCTATGCAACGTGAAGAGATAAAGAAACAAGGAAGTCAGCAATAAACACAACAAAAACGAAACACGCAGTACAAGATGGAAGCGGAGGTTACAACCTAAAGCTGTTGAACTCAGTACTGAGTCCAGAATGTTGTAGAATGCAGAGATGAAGAATAAGCTTCTGTGCTCTCAAGCTTGTGTTGAATTTCATTTGAAAACTGAGGTAAGCCGTGGACAGATAGGTCAGAGTTGGGACAAAGAGAAGAGTTAAAATAACAAGCAGCAGGAAGCTCAGGACCGTGCTTGCGGACTGAACAGAAGTGTTTAGCAAAGTGGTTACCCACTCAATGTTTGGTCCCCCCATTACAGAGAGGCCACATCGTAAACAGTGAATACAGAATACTAAATTGAAAGAAGTGCAAATAAATCACTGTTTCACTTGGAAGGAATGTTTGAAAGCTTGGATGGAGAGGAGGGTGAAAGGGCAAGCATTGCATTTTCTGTGCTTAAACATTTATATGCTTCGAGGAAGGGAGGAGCTGACTGAGGAGTGGATCAAAGTGTCACAGAGGGAACTGTCCCTTTGGAAAACTGAATGACGAGGTCGGGGGAAATTGCGTTTGATGGTCGCATTACCCTGGGCGTAGTGAAAATGACAGAGGATGAGATGACCCATCGAATACAGAGATTGGTAAAATGGAAGGTGAGAACCAGTGGAACCCAATTATGGTCCTAAGGAGAGGAAGCGTATGAAATGGATTGGACATGGTGGACGGAGCCTGTCAACCATACTGGGTGGGAATCCTCGATTGAGGAAAAGAAAAAAGGAATACATGTCAAAGGTACTGGTGTAGAAGGTAGCATCAACAGAAACAACAGAGAAACTGGGAGAATAGAATGGTGGCCTTGCAAAAAGCAGGGAGTGAGCTAATTAATTGTTATTAATGTGAAAATTGGCCAGCATTTTGTGGAAGTGAAAAGATATCCCACGAATAGCAAACATGTCAAGTTGCTAGCCAATTTAAACAGCGTCACTATTAGTTTCTTGGAAACATCAGCTGCATTTAATCTCCCTGTCAATTTCATCAAGTTGCTTCATTTACACATTAATTGCTGATTCAAGTTACTAGAGAAAGTTAAATTCAGTAATTAACAGAGTAATTACCCTTTTAACAATGTGATAATTGGTGATGGCTGCCAATCAAGCACTTTGTCACAGAAAAATGAACTATTTAAAGAATGGAGGTAGAGAATTGTTGTTCTAAGTTTTTTTTTTAATTTAAAAAATGTTCTTGCCCTTTTTGTCTCTTTTTTGAACGTTCTTTCTCTCTTTACTCCTCTTTCTGACCCTGATCTGTCACTGTCTTTACCCAATCTAACTCACCTTCCTTGACTTGTTTCACAATCATTGAAAGGACCTATCTCACTGATCCTGCCATTCACCAATGTCCCTGTCCATCCACCTTGTCCGTCCGTCGTTATCAGCTTGCATTTCCAGCAGCTTTGCAAGCTGAAGGATGCAGGAATCTGTCGAACTAAGCAGACATATTACGAAGTTGCCCTCCAATTTTTGTCTTTGTAAACTTCCATCTTTTTCTCAAGCAATTCATTTTGCCCGGGTTATTAACAAAAGGCTGCCATTATGTATTCAGATAAAAGAGAGTAATAGTTTGCTACTGTGTTTCAAAGTAAAATTGTAACTGTCCTTTAACTCCTCTAAGTAGTGCAATGATACACCAGAATTCAGTGGACAGTAGATATATGTTATTAATGTACTTTATTAAAAGGGTTTGGTAAAACATTTTTGGAAAGAATCAGGATGTTTTACATCATTTTTGTCATGGCTGGAAGGGATATTCTTTCATACATTTACATTGCCCCTTGTATACTTGTAGTGATAAAATATTTTTCAAAACACCTTTTCATGAAGGTAATCTTTTTAATAATAATAATCTTTATTATTGTCACATGTAGGCTTAAATTAACACTGCAATTAAGTTGCTATGAAAATCCGCTAGTCTCCACACTCCGGCGCCTGTTCAGGTACACAGAGGGAGAATTCAGAATGTCCAAATTACCTAACAGCACGTCTTTCGGGACTTGTGGGAGGAAACTGGAGCGCCCGGAGGAAACCCATGCCGACACGGGGAAAACATGCAGAGTCCGCACAGTGACCCAAGCAGGAATCGAACCCAGGACCTTGTCGCTGTGAAGCAACAATGGTAACCACTGTGCTATCCACTGTGCTGCCCGTGTGATAAATATAAGTTATCTAAATTGGCTATATAAATATTAGGTGTTGTTGTTTAAATTTTTTTAATATAAATTTAGAGTACCCAATTATTTTTTTTTCCAATTAAGGGACAATTTAGCGTGGCCAATCCACCTACCCTGCACATCTTTTGGGTTGTGGGGGTGGAATGGGGAGAATGTGCAAACTCCACACGGACAGTGACCCAGGGCCGAGATTCGAACCTGGGTCCTCAGCGCCGTAGGCAGCAATGCTAACCACTGTGCCACGTGCCACCTTTTGTTGTTGTTTAAATGAAGTTGCCTTTGGGAAGTCCATCAGACTATGAATGAAGGTGATGCCATTTAGAAAACAGCCAAAATGCATATCAAGAATGAAACAGAGAAGTCATCCACTGGATTAACACCAGCCCAATGAGTGTGAGAAGGTCAGGGGGGAGGAGTTGAAAATAAAACATATCACACAAGATAACCACGACACACTGTGTACATATCTGCCACCTTTCTGCAGCACTGGATTGCATGGTGTGGCTGTTCAGCTTTTGAGAGGCACCATAGTTCATTATAATATTTAAATTAAGGACACCCACAGTGCATGTGGGAGTTCAATTTAAATTTAGCAGTTGCCAGGCAGCCAGGTTACCCAGTGCTCAAGAAACAACTTCCTCCATTCTCTGTCCGCAGGCAGGTGTGGCCCATACAGCCAGGAGTAGGGCAAGGAAAGCAGACCTGAATCCACCTCTGGAATAGGGATTGAAGCCCATGCTGTTGGCACCAACTGATTCACACTGGTCTTCCACTCCAGCCAGCTGAAACAAGCAAGGAGCCCGAGTTGCTGTGGCAACAGGCACATTTACATGCATGTTGTGGTCCAGTAACGATAGAGGCTCGTCACGTAGCTGAACAGGAATCTCTACTGCTCCTATCACCTGCCATTGACACAAAGTTAAATGAAATTGCAAATTGATACGCAACCTGTTTAGCCATGCTATGAATGCGCTTGCTCAGGGAGCCCAGCTGCTAAATGGAGACTGAAGTGTTGGCTAGTGTAGACTTGAGATATGAACAGACACTTCCAACACTGATGAAGGTTCAACTCAATTTAATTAACTACTTCTAACTAACTAACACACAATGACTGTGGGTCTAAATGATGCTAACTTAAACTAGAGACCTAAGCCTTGTCTGAACCAGTTGATTCTCTCAGCATGTGGTGTGAGTCTGTGCTGGGCTGGATGAGTTCTTGTTACACTCAGAGGCAGCACCCAGAATGAGCGGGAACCGTGGTGCCCTCTGCCTTCATAGTGTGTGTATTCTAACTGGTGATTGGCTGTGGTGTTTGTACGTGTTGATTGGCCCCTGTGTGTGTCCATCAGTGTGTGTCTGCACCATGATATACTGGTGTATATTATGACATCCTGCCTTTTATACAAAAAATGTTGATACAGGCATGTGATAATAAATAGTGTGGGTGTGTGGAGAATATACCTGGCTACGTGTGAGGTGCGAAGACATATGTACAAAGCTATATACAGGGAACAAGACTATTTACAGAGGAAGGTGCCTGGTGCAGATGACTACCATGAACTGGAACAACCAACGAATCTATTTACAAGTCACTGGAGAACGAATGCAACAATGAAGAATGTTAAAAAAAACATTTCAGACAGTCCACATGTGTACAGAGTTCATAAGTTCAGTCTCTGAGGTGGGCGATGAACCTAGTTGACCGCCTCAAGGGTGGGGCAATGGCTGGCGCATCAGGAGGCGGGAGGGCTGCAGCACAGTCAGGGGCAGGCAGAGTGACCGGAAGCACCACACAGTCCACGGCGGGATCAGTAGCAGAGCTGGTCGGAGGATCCCGTGACGACCCTGGAACCAGGCAAAGAGCACGCCTGTTGCGGCGCCGAATGGATCCATCCGGTAAGCGGACCAGGAAGGAGTGGGGGGCCACCTACCTTAGAACGACAGCAGGCGCAGACCAGCCACCGTCCGGGAGGTGGATGCGAAACTTGTCGCGTGGATGGATGTCGGGAAGGTCAGCAGCTCATGAGTCATCGGACGTTTTCTGCTGCAGTTGAGACATGTGCATGCGGTGGGGCACGGAGACATAATAGAGGTTGGGAGTGAGAATCGATGGCACCGTCGTCCTGAGGGTGCGGTTCATTAGTAGCTGAGCAGGCAACAGGCCGGTGGAGGGCGGGGCGGAGCGATAGGCTAGCAGAGCAAGATGGAAATCCGAGTCGGCGTCGGCGGCTTTGCTGAGTAGCCGGCTTAACTATGTGAACCCCCTTTTCTGCCTTCCCATTGGATTGGGGGTATAGGGGTCTGGACGTGACGTGCTCGAAGTAGTAGTGTCGGGCGAAGCCGGCCCATTCCTGGCTCGTGAAACAGGGGCCATTGTCCGACATGACCGTCAGCGGAATGCCATATCGGGCAAATGTCTCCTTACACGCCCTGATCACAGCCGAGGATATGAGATCGTGCAGCCTGATGACCTCCGGGCAACTGGAGAAGTAGTCGATGATGATGACATAGTCCCTGCCCAATGCATGGAACAAGTCGATGCCCACTTTGGTCCAAGGCGATGTGACGAGCTCATGGGGCATCAGGGTCTCCCGTGGTTGGGCAGGCTGAAAACGCTGGCAGGTGGAGCAGTTGAGCACCACATTGGCGATGTCACCGTTAATGCCCGGCCAGTAGACGGCTTCTCTGGCCCTGCGGCGGCATTTCTCGATGCCTAAATGGCCTTCATGGAGTTGCTCCAACACTAGCTGGCGCATGCTTTGTGGGACGATGATGCAATCCAATTTCAGGAGCACCCGTCGACAACCGCCAGGTCATCGCGGACGTTGTAAAATTGCAGGCATTGGCCCTTGAGCCACCCGTCTGACATCAGGCGCATCACCCGCTGCAGAAGTGGATCAGCCGCTGTCTCGCGGCAAATTTGCATCAGTCGTGCATCCGAAGCTGGCAAATGGGAGGCTGCAAGCTGAGCTTGAGCATCTATTTGGCAAATGAAGCCGTCGTGATCACACAGAGTTGTGATCGACCTTGAGAGGGCATCGGCAACGGCAAAGTCCTTGCCAGGGGTATAGACCAGTTGAAAGTCATACCTGCGCAGCTTGAGTAGGATATGCTGGAGGCGAGGCATCATGTTATTCAAGTCCTTTTTGATAATATTTACAAGGGGGCGGTGGTCGGTTTCAACCGTTAACTGCGGAAGGCCATAGACGTAGTCGTGGAACTTCACGACTCCAGTGAGAAGGCCGAAACACTCTTTCTTAATTTGCGCATAGCGCTGCTCTGTGAGGGTCATCGCCCGCGATGCATACGCAACGGGGGCCCATGACGAGGCCTCGTCTCGTTGCAGGAGCACGGCACCAATCCCCGACTGACTGGCATCAGTAGAGATTTTGGTCTCTTTGGTCGGGGCGAAAAAGGCCAACACTGGGGCCGTGGAAAGCTTGGCCTTCAACTCCTGCCATTCACCCTCGTGAGCGGGGAGTCATCGGGAATCTGTGGTTTTGCGAATCAGGTCTCTGAGGGCCGTGGTGTGTGAGGAGAGATTCGGGATGAACTTCCCGAGGAAATTCACCATACCCAAGAACCGGAGGACCGCTTTCTTGTCCTCGGGCGTCTTCATGGACGTGATTGCTGCAATCTTGTCCTCGTCCGGATGCACCCCCTAGTGGGAGATGTGGTCTCCCAGAAATTTGATACTCGACTGGCCGAAGGAGCACTTGGCTCTATTGAGGCGGAGGCCTTGTTCGTGGATGCGCCTGAAAACACGCTTAAGGCGGGCAATGTGTTCCTGCGGGGTAGTTGACCAGATAATAATGTCGTCGACATATACCCGGACGCCGTCAATCCCCTCCATCATCTGCTCCATGATCCGGATGCAGAAATGATGCCAAATGGCATCCGGTGTAGCAGAACCTGCCAAAGGGTGTGTTGAACGTACACAGCTTCCTGCTTAACTCATCTAGTTGGATCTGCCAGAAACCCTTCGAGGCATCCAGTTTTGAGAATAGTTTGGCGTGGGCCATCTCGACGTGAGCTCCTCACATTTCGGAATCGGGTAGTGCTCCCGCATGATATTCTGATTCAGATCTTTAGGATCAATACAGATCCGCAGCTCGCCGGATGGTTTCTTGATGCAGACCATGGAGCTTACCCAGTCTGTGGGTTCCGTGACCCTAGAAATGACTCCTTGGTCCTGGAGGTCCTGGAGCTGTTGCTTGAGGCGATCCCTAAGGGGCGCTGGGACTCTGTGAGGTGCGTGAATGACAGGCGTGGCGTTGGGCTTGAGTAAGATTTTGTACGTGTACGGGAGCGTGCCCATGCCTTCGAAGACATCATGGTATTGCTGGATGATGGAGTCGAGTTGTGCCCTGAAGTCTGTGTCACAGGGTGCAGACACATTGCTTGAAGAGAGATTGTACTCTCTGCACTAAGTGGAGCAGCTTGCATACCTGCGCACCGAGCAAGGAGGCTTTTGAGGCAGCAACAATCTCAAACGGGAGAATGACTGTGTGAGCACGATGTGTCACCTCAAGGCGGCAGGAGCCGCTGGCAGCGATGGCATTGTAGTCCAGCAATTTACACGCAGATGGCAGGACATCAGGCTGTACGCAGAGCTTGCGAAAATCAGACAACGCGATGAGATTGGCAGAAGCGCCAGTGTCCAGGCGGAACCTGACAGGGGACCGGTTGACTGTAAGGGTGGCACACCATTCATCATCCTGGTCGACGCTGTGGACGTGGACGGTTTGGTGCCACGCTTGGGAGACATCCTACTGGTGGTAATGACGCCAATTTTGAATGGGAGCTGTGGGTCCACGCAGGCACAGTCGGAAGTAGGTTCATTGATGGCAGGCTGGATAGCCCTGACATCTCTGTGGGGCTGGGTGGACCTTTGAAAAGCAGCAGGCAGGGAAGATCTGCACATTGCAGCGTAGTGGCCTTGTTTGCCACACTGCAGGCAGCGTCGGGACTTCGGGGGACATTGCCGCTTTAAGTGGGCGGAGCCACAGTTGCCGCACGCCGGAGCATCGGGATGTTCGTCGCGCCACCGCGCATGCACGGGGCGATCCAGCGAGGCGCGCACCTGCGCGAAGAGGTCCATGACGTCAGCACGCTCGCTGCGTGTAATGCATCTTCATGAAGTACACAGGTCTCAATGGCCATGGAGAGAGTGAGCTGCTGTACTTTTAGTAGCTGCTGGCGCAGGGGCTCAGATTGAACACCAAAAACAATCTGGTCACGGAGCATGGAGTCAAGGTGGATCCGTAGTTGCAGGACTGCGCAAGGACGCGGAGGTGGGTAATATAGGACTGGAAAGGCTCGTCCTTACCCTGACTTCGCTGCTGAAACATATATCTCTCGAAGCTCTTGTTGACCTCGACCGCGCAGTGGCTGTCTAACTTTAGAATGATAGTCTGGAACTTCGATTTGTCCTCCCCCTCAGCGAAGGTGAGCGAGTTGAAAATGTGCAGAGCATGGTCACCGGCTGTGAAGAGGAAGAGAGCAATCTTCCATGCGTCCGAGGCAGCTTCCAGGTCCCTGGCCTCGAGGTACAGCTGGGAGCGCTGTTTGAACAGTTTCCAGTTCGAGCCCAGATTCCCTGCAATGCGGAGAGGCGGCGGCGGGCGAACGGAGTCCATTCTGTAGGATGGCGCAAGACTGGTGGAAGGCAGATCACTGAAAGGTAGGTCTCAGAAGTGCTGGCATCCCTCAACTCCTGGTATCATGAAGTGTTGGCTAGTGTAGACTTGAGAGATGAACAGACACTTCCAACACAGATGAAGGTTCAACTCAATTTTATTAACTACTTCTAACTAACTAACACACGATGACTGTGGGTCTAATTGATGCTCACTTAAACTAGAGACCTAAGCCTTGTCCGAACCAGTTGATTCTCTCAGCATATGGTGTGGGTCTGTGCTGGGCTGGATGAGTTCTTGTTACACTCAGAGAGCTGTTGGATCAAACACTGCTTGTGAGTGGGGAGTAACAATAAAGCTATTGGGCCCACCCCAGCCCAACGCCGGCATCTCCACATCATTCTCTATTTGGTGCTTGGGTCTGACACTGCCCCCTCCCCCACCCACAACCAGCTCCCGCCCCATGATTTCTCTCTCCTAAAAGACAACCCAACTCCCTCCACCCCTCCTTTCTCATCACCTCCCCCAGTCTTCCCTCATTGTCGATTGTTCATCTGACTTCCCCCAAACAAAGCCCTGATCTTTCCCAGTTGCTGGTCGTCATTCCCAGCAACCCTTGGCTCCTGCCTCCTAACACAAGCTTTCACACTCTTCAGCTTCTGTGTGAACTGCATCTGTCAGCCTTCAGGGAGCTCAGTGGAAAGGGCCGCCTGCAACGTCACTTCACGCGGTGCCTACTCTCTTCCCGCGCTCTCTGACACCACTCAGCCTTTCATAGCATGTGCGTTTCATGCTGCCTGCCCACTAATTGGTTCTTTCAGGCCTAGCCAGTGCACACACCCGACCGGTGAAACCCTCGGGCCAATGTAGACGAAAGCAAGTGAAACCAAAAGGCTGTGAACAAACAGAGGATAAAAATGTTGAAAGTCTAATTTGGAACAGTCAGAGCCATTTGATGTTTTGCCGAGCTAAATTCATGGCAGCCAGAAATATGTGTTGGGCTGCCAGATAAAATGTTCTGATGAGACCATTAATTCACTAGACACGTGCTTTGAGATATGAACAGCGGTTTTAATCTACTTACTACAGAGCCAGCCTGTTACACGTTGAACTCTCGATGAACTGGTCGGCTGGCTCTGGGCATCGATATTTATACAGCAGTCCAGGGGGAGGAGCCGTGGACGGAGCCAAGGGTGGAGCCCTGTACAAACTCCTAAGCATTCCCAGAGCTACTCCCCCTAGTGGTCGGGCAATGCAACTGCGCTTGCAATCGTACGGTCTCATATATATATCAGTGTGAATTACAGAGTTACATTCACCACAGCTCAACTGAGGGAAGAAAGAACTGGGGAATATAAATGGATCAAAGGTTTCAATCAGTCTCACTCCCTTGCAAAAAAAATGCTTAATTTCAAAACAGTGTTCAGCAGCCTTGAGTATAATTTTTCATCCTTCTGTCCACAACAGCCAGGCACATAGTCTATAGAGGATACTGAAAGCATTCTGTGAAAACACACAAGTGAATTGTAGTCAATCTCGTGAGTGGAAATGAAAACCACATTTCACTGGGAGGCATTCAGTGTTTCAAGTGGCTTTAAAAATTAACTATTTCTTGATGTATTAGGCACTGAAATCAGAAAAGATTATGACTTAGTGATGTTGACCGGAGGCGGTAATTTTGGCTTTTGGCAATAAAGTGGTTAAAAAAATGCAAAATTTCATCTCCATCGAAACAATATTCAGGATAGGTGACTGACAGGTGGTCAGACCAATATTGCCCCTTTTACACTTCATCAAAACTCAAAGCTGTCTGAGTATGGCAGTATAATTTCAATTTCCTGATCTAAATCTGAGGCTATCTAAATTACAAGCACTGTAAAAATCCCAAAGGGACTATCAACACTTTAAGTTGCTGTGAATGCAAGATTGCAAAAGATTGTGACATTTTAAACTGTTTAATTTAAAGTAAAATAGAGCAAAGGGGATCATGTGGCCTGCTCTGGATTCTGTCCAACAACAAGCCTCAGTGGCGTGGTTGCTATGGGGAGGGGAGGCATCCAAATCAAGAGACTTGCTGAGCAAGGTGTGAAGTTCGCACACCTGGAAACAAAGGCAAGGACTGATTTGCAGTCTCCACGCTTTCTGATGCAAAAGAGAGACAGAGGGGGAAAGCACTGCCGTTAGTGGAGTCAGCAGAAGAGAAGCTGCAAGTTCTCTGTGAGCTACGGAAACAGGATGAGGCATAAGAGGGTCTCTAGTTGAAGAGTCACTTCCCGCCCTATCTAAGGAATCTGACAGATTTGTACTGTCATAGCCAGGGAGGACAACGAATCATCACAGCCGACTTAACTGCCGGTAATGGATTTGAAAACTCTGACAACAAAGGGAAATCTACATAGAGTTACTACTCAGCAAAACAGAGAGTCACGAACCCACTTGAAGCTGGCAGGGACTGTGGACTAAAAGGATAGTAATTCCATGGAGAGTGCTGCGTAATGTTTAACCAGGGCTTGGGGTTATTGGTCGAGTAAAGTCAATAGGAAGGTATGATGAACACATAAAAGGAGTTTCCTTAAAGTGGTCTGAGCTCAGATTTTGATTTGAGTGTGTATGTAGCACCTCTTTTACTTTATGAACAAATCAATTAAAAAATAACCCAGCAGACAAGTCTCAAACAAGAATAAGGTCTTGTCTTTTGAAAACTATTTAAGTTAAAGTGCTAAAGTTATTAGCTAAAATACTGTTACAAAGTAGAAAAGTAAATAAAAGAAAAAAATTATCATAGAATCCCTACAGTGTAGAAGGAGGCCATTTGGCCCATCAAGTCTGCACTGACCCTCTGAAAGATCATCCTACCAAGGCCCAGGCCCCCACCCTATCCCCGTAACCCCACTGAACCTTTTGGACACTAAGGGGCAAAATAGCAAGGCCAATCCACCTAACCTGCACCTCTTTGGACTGTGGGCAACACGGTAGCATGGTGGTTAGCATAAATGCTTCACAGCTCCAGGGTCCCAGGTTCGATTCTCGGCTGGGTCACTGCCTGTGCGGAGTCTGCACGTCCTCCCCGTGTGTGCGTGGGTTTCCTCCGGGTGCTCCGGTTTCCTCCCACAGTCCAAAGATGTGCGGGTTAGGTGGATTGGCCATGCTAAATTGCCCGTAGTGTCCTAAAAAGTAAGGTTAAGGGGGGGTTGTTGGGTTACGGGTATAGGGTGGATACGTGGGTTTGAGTAGGGCGATCATGGCTCGGCACAACATCGAGGGCCGAAGGGCCTGTTCTGTGCTGTACTGTTCTATGTTCTATGTGAGAAGAAACCGGAGCACCCGGAAGAAATGCACACAGACACGGGGAGAATGTACGAACTTCATGCAGACAGTGACCCAAAGCTGGAATTGAACCCGGGTCCCTGGAGCTGTGAAGCAGCAGTGCTAACCACTGTGCCATTGTGCCACCCTAAATGATTCGTAAGTGTCAGTGTAAAGTCACCATAGTCCCAATGATCATAACCAATGATCATAGGCTGCTTTCCCCTTTTAGGGGCAGAGCTGACTGGTGGTGATTTAATCTTAGGATCATCGCACCTCGGGCGAGGGGTAAGGTTGAGAAGGTGGGCCTTCATGAATAACCTAAACCGGTACGGGAATTGAACCCACACTTCTGGCCACGCTCTGCATCATGAACCAGCTTTCTCGCCAACTGAACAAATATTCAAATATTTGCCTTATAATAATAATCTTTTTTTAGTGTCACAAGTAGGCTTACATTAATACTGCAATGAAGTTCTTGTGAAAATCCCCTCATCATAGAATTTCATAGAATTTACAGTGCCATTCGGACCATCGAGTCTGCACCGGCTTTTGGAAAGAGCACCACATCCTAACCCACACCTCCAACCTATCCCTGTAAGCCAGCAACCACACCCAACACTAAGGGCAATTTTGGACACTAAGGGCAATTTAGCATGGCCAATCCACCTAACCTGCACACCTTTCGACTGTGGGAGGAAACCGGAGCACACGGAGGAAACCCACGTACACACGGGGAGAACGTGCAGACTCCGCACAGACAGTGACCCAAGCCAGGATTGAACCAGGGACCCTGGCGCTGTGAAGTAATTGTGCTAACCACTATGCTACCGTGCTGCCCTAATCACACTGCTACTGTCATCCCAAAAAATCCCAGTGACTATCAACACTTTAAGTTGCTGTGAATGCAAGATTGCAAAGGATTGTGACATTTTAACATTTTAAACTGTTTAATTTAAAGTAAAATAGAGCACACTACGGCACCTGTTCAGGTACACTGAGGGAGAATGCACAATGTCCAATTCACCTCGCAAGCACGTCTTTCAGGACTTGTGGGAGGAAGCCAGTGCACCCAGAGGAAACCCACGCAGACGCAGGGAGAAAGTGCAAACTCCACAGACAGTGACCCAAGTGGAGAATTGAACCCGGATCCCTATACCGCTGAAGGGAAAGTGCTAACCACTGTGCTACTGTGCAGCTGGCCCAGCAGGTCAGTTTTTGGGAGAGATTTTTCCTATTCAGCACTAATTTTGCACTTGAGACTCTTGCTTAGTATCATTCAGCAGAACAACAGTTGATTTCTTAAAACTTTCCTCTTTGCCAACCCTTGAACCTCAGAAATTGTTTCTCAGAATTCTTCCTGGAGTCCTGCACACCAGAATTAAGTTATATAAAGATGGGTGCGGGGTGGGGGGGAATGGTGGGCATAGTCAGGTCTGGTCATGGGGCGGTAGTCAGGCTGTTGCTTCAGGAGGGAGAGAATTAGGTCATGTCTGGGGGGAGGGGGTGGTTATCGTCAGGGGGTCAGGTTGGTAGTCGGGTCAGGTCGGGGTGGTAGTTGGGTGAACTAGTGGTAGTTGGATCCAGTTGAGGGGTAGTCAGGTCTTCACATCGGCAGTTGTAGTTGGGTAGGTGGGTCGGGTTGGGGTTTGCCAGGCAGGGGTGGCACGGTAGCACAGTGGTTAGCCCTGTTGCTTCACAGAGCCAAGGACCTGGGTTTGATTCCCAGCTTGGGTCACTGTCTGGGAGGAGTCTGCACGTTCTACCCGTGTCTGCGATAGGTTTCCTCCGGGTGCTCCGGTTTCTTCCCATATGTCCCAAAAGACGTGCTTGTTAGGTGAATTGGACATTCTGAATTCTCTCTCAGTGTACCTGAACAGGCACCGTGCAATGTAAGCCTACTTGTGTGTGGTTGAAAATAGATCAGGTTGTGGGGGTAGTGGAATGGTTAGCCGGGTTAGTCAGGATGTGTGGGCGGAGTAAGCAGGTTGAGCGAGGTGGGTAGTGAGGTCAGGAAGGTAGTCAGATCGGGTTCTGGAGTTAGTCAGGTCGGGTCAGGGTGGTAGTAAGTTGGTCGGGGTATACAGGTGGTTGGGGGTAGTTGGGTCTTGTTGGCAGGGTAAATCGGGTGGTCAGGAATGTGGTCTACAGGTCAGCGGGCAGATGGGAAGTCTGGGTAGTTCGATGGGGGGCATGATTGGGGGAGGGAGAGTACGGGTGTTGATTACGGAGTTACCAAGATGGTTAGACCAAGTTGTACCATTTCCTGGGTTACTAACTCGGCAAGTATCCAGGATCTGACCAAATTTCTGACTGCAGATCAGAGTTGGGGATGTTCGCAGAGCGTCATAGAAACACAGAAAATAGGAGGAGGAGGAGGCCATTCGGCCCTTCGAGACTGCTCCGCCATTTATTATGATCCTGCCTGATCATCGAACTCAATAGCCTAATCCCACTTTCCCCCCCCCTCCCGCCCCGCCCATATCCTTTGATCCCCTTCGCCCCAAGAGATATATCAACTGTTTCTTGAAAACGTAAAGGGCTGGATTCTCCGTCGGCGGGATCCTCCGTTTCGCCGGCACTCACACCCACAAATTTCCCGAAGGCACAGAGGTGCCCACAATGGGAAACCCCATTTTTTTTAAAAACGCATCATATTCAAACTTGTATCAAAGTAGGTTACAGCAAATAACAACCCCGGGAAACATTCTTCCCAACAATCAACTATACAGTTTGTACAGATTTTTCTTCTTTTTCTAGAACCTTCCCAATTTTTCACAACCTCAGAACATGTGTGCATGATTCGCTGGCCCCCGCCCACACCTCTCACATTCATCTGCTACCCCCTGAAAGAACCCACTCATTTTCGTCCGAGTCATATGCACACTGTGCACCACCTTAAACTGTATCAGGCTCATCCGTGGACAAGAGGAGGTCCCGTTTACCCTTCTCAGTGCCTCACTCCGTACTCCCCAATTGATCTCCATTCCTAACTCCGCTTCCCATTTCACCTTGATCCTCACCACCCGCTTGCCTCCCTGATCCCCCCGCCACTTATATATATCCCCAATTCTTCCCTCCCCTTCCACATCCGGAAGCAGCAGTCGCTCCAGCAGCGTGTATCCCGGCAATCTAGGGAACCCCTTCCAGATCTTTCGTGCAAAGTCCCTAACCTGTAGATACCTGAACTCACTACCCCTCGCACCTCTACCTCTCCCTTAGCTCCTCCAGACTGGCGAACCTTTCCTCCAAATACAAACCCTTCACCTTGACCAGCCCCACTTCCCTCCACCTCCTGTATACACTATCCATCCCCCCCCCACCGGCTCAAACCCATGATTCTCGCACAGCGGCGATAGCACCGACATCCCTTCCACCCTAAAATGCCTCCTCAGCTGATTCCATACCTTCACCGTGGACTGCACCACTGGGCTCCCTGAATACCTACTCAGAGCCAGTGGCAATGCTGCCACCACCATAGCCCTCAAACTACACCCTTTACAAGATTCCTCCTCCATCCTAACCCACTCTACCCCTTCTCCTTCCCACCACCGCAGCATTTTGTCCGCATTCGCTGCCCAATAATAATGAAGCAAGTTTGGAAACGCCAACACCCCCCTGCTGCCTTTGCCTCTGTAGCAGGGTAATGGGAAACCTCATTGGCCAGCTGCCGGGACAGAGGATCCTGCTGCCGGCGGGGGCACGCCACACTAGAAAGCAGGTGCGGTGGGATGGAGAATTCAGCCCAATATCTTTTGGCCTTAATTACTTCCTGTGGTAATGAATTCCGCAGGCTCACAACTTTCTCGGTGAAGAAATTTCTTCTCATCTCTGTCCGAAATTATTTACCCTGTATCCTCAGACTGTGACCCCTGGTTCTGGACACACCCACCATCAGGAACATCCTTCCTGCATCTACCCTGTCTAATCCTGTTAGAACCTTATAGGTTTCTATGAGATTCCCCCTCACTCTTCTGAACACCAGCAAATACAATCCAAACTGACTTAATCTCTCCTCATACATCCATCCTGCTATCCCAGGAATCAGTCTGGTAAACCTTCTCTGCACTCCCTCTATAGCAAGAACAACCTTTGTCAGATAAGGAGACCAAAAATGCACACAATATTCCAGTGTGGCCTCACCAAGGCCCTGTATAATTGCAGCAAGACATCCCTGCTCCTGTCTTCGAATCCTCTCGCAATGAAGGCCCGCGTACCATTTGCTTTCTTTACTGCCTGCTGCACCTGCATGCTTACCTTCAGTGACTGGTGTATAAGGACACCCAGGTCTCGTTGCACATTTCCCTCTCATAATTTATGGCCATTTAGATAATAGTCTGCCTTCTTGTTTTTGCTACCAAAGTGGTTAACCTTGCATTTATCCAAATTGTACTGCATCTGCCATTCATTTGCCCACTCTATCAACTTGTTCAAATCACACTGAATGATCACTGCATCCTCCACACAGCTCACCCTCCCACCCAACTTGGTGTCATCTGCAAATCTGGAGATATTACATTTTGTTCTTTCATCTAAATCATTAATATATATTGTGAATAGTTGGGGTCCTAGCACTGATCTCTGCAGTACCCCATTAGTCACTGCCTGACAATTTGAAAGAGACCCGTTAATTCCTACTCTTTGTTTCCTGTCTGCCAACAGGTTTTCTATCCATCTCAATACACTACCCCCAATCCCATGCACTTTAATTTTACACACTGTTCTCTTATGTGGGACTTTGTCAAAGGCTTTCTGAAAATCCAAATAAACCACAGGCACTGGCTCCCCTTGGTCAACTCTACCAATTACATCCTTGAATTCCAGTAGTTTTGTCAAGCATGATTTCCCCTTTATAAATCCATGCTGACTCTATCTGATCCTGCCACTGTTTTCTAAGTGCTCGGCTATAAAATATTTGATAATGGATTCTAGAAATTTCTCCACAGTCAGGCTTACTGGTCTGTAATTCCCTATTTTCTCTCTACCTCCCTTTTTAAATACTGTAGTTACTTTAACTACCCGCCAATCTGCAGAAACTGTTCCAGAGTCTATAGAAGCCTGGAAGATGACCGCCAATGCATTCACTATTTCTGGAGCCACTTCCTTAAGTACCTGGCTTAATATATTATCAGGCCCTGGGATTTATTATCCTTCAATCCCACCAATTTCCGCAACACCATTTTTCTACAAATTTGGATCTCCTTCAGGTCCCCTTCTCATTAACTAAACCCTGTGTTCCCCAACATTTCTGGTATCTTATTTGTGTCCTCATTTGTGAAGACAGAACCAAAGTATGTATTTAGTTGCTCAGACATTTCTTTGTCCCCTATAATACATTCCCCTGTGTCTGACTGTAAGGGACCTTTATTTGTCTTCACCAATCTTTTTCTCTTCACGCACCAATATAAACTTATATTTTTTAATGTAATTTTTTATGTTCCCTGAAAGCTTACTCTCATACTTTATTTTCCCCTTCTTAAACAATCTCTTGGTCCTTCTTTGCTGAACTCTAAACTGCTCCCAATCCTCAGACCTGTTGTTTTTGTTGGCCACTTTGTATGTTTCTTGCTTGGATCGAATACTATCTCCAATTTCCCTTGTAAGCCATAGATTAGCCACCTTTCCAATTTTACTTTTGTGCCAGACCGGAATAAACAATTGTTACAGATCCCCCATGAGTTCCTTGGCATTCCCCAACCTATCATAGCCAATTCACGTCTCATATCATCGCAGTTTCCTTTATTAAGATTCAAGACTCTAGTCTCGGAATCAACTACTTCACTCTCTAACTTCATGAAAAATTCTATCATATTATCCCCAAGGTGTGTCATGCAACCAGATTGCCAGTGGTTCTGTTCTTATGAAACAGTCCGCAGTCTAGGATGGCCTGTTCTCTAGTTGGTTCAACATATTGGTCCAGAAAACTATCCCTTCTACACTCCAGAAATTCCTCCTCTACGGCATTGTAGCTAATTTGATTTTCCCAATCTTTGCAGATTAAAATCATCCATTATTACAGATGTTCCTTATTGCATGCGTCTCTAATTTCCTGTTTAATGCCATTCCCAACATCACCGCTGCAGTTTGGGTGTCAAGATATGTCACCTACAAATGTGTTTAGTCCGTTGGCATTTCTCAGCTCTACCCATACTGATTCCACATTTCGGAGCTAATATCCTCCCTCACTATTGCATGAATTTCCTTTTTAGCCAGCACTGCAACTCCACCGCCTTTTCCTTTCTGTCTGTCTTCCTAAATATGGAATACCCCTGGACATTCAGTCCCCATCCCTGGTCACCCTGCAAACATGTCTCCGTAATCCTGATTATCATACTCGTTTACATCTATTTGAGTGATGACTTCCCTGTATCAGTCTTAAAAGTTCCAGGGAACTTCCCACGTAGGTTCATGCATCAGGGCTTCTGCAGTGTCCTGATGGCATCTTCCATTATGCATCCGGTTTCCAATGAGGCTGAAAGATTTGGGTATTTATTTTTAAAATGAGCAATTTTTGATCATGATGAAAAATTTGGCATTGCACAATATAAAATTTATTTTTCAGGGCCAGTGATTAGCAGTAATTGTGACCACAGCACACCATTTTAAAACTCAGATATATTTAATTCAACAAAGTGAGAGGCATTTGATGGCGAGACTAACAGTGTAAAAGAAAGAAGGACTTGCCTTTATATTACACTTTCCAAAACCACTGAACATCTTAAAAGCACTTTACAGTCAATGAAGTAAAATTTGAAATGAAATGAAAATCACTTATTGTCATGAGTAGGCTTCATTGAAGTTACTGTGAAAAGCCCCTAGTCGCCACATACCGGCGCCTGTTCGGGAGGCTGTTACAGGAATCGAACATGTGCTGCTGGCCTGCCTTGGTCTGCTTTCAAAGCCAGTGATTTAGCCCAGTGTGCTAAACAGCCCCTGTGATGTGGGGAATGTAGCAGCCAAGATATACACAACAAACTCCCACAAACAGCAACATGATAATGAGCAAGTAATCTGTTCTTGTCAATTTCATTAAGGGATAAATACTGGCCAGGTCACCAAGATAAGTTCTTCAAAATAACGTACATACACGGAAGCGTGTGATTCAGAGGCCAAAGTGGTAGCAACTAACACTCAGAAACATGGAAGTTTTTGCAAATTCACTGATACTGACGGATTGCATTCTCAGGGCTCCTCAAGGGCCCACCCTCTGGTGGGATGTAGAATTTCTGCCAGCAACTTCAGGATTTCCACATCACTTAGCACAGATGTCGACACCTGAAGTTTTTGTCAGTTTCTGTGAAGTAATTACGACAAAATGACAGTTCCTTCATTATTATCACCAATCCACGGCAATAGTGAAACAAAGTTTGAAAAAGCTACGCAGCACTAGTAAAACAGTTTGGGCATGAAACTAACAGCAAATGTTGTACTGATGGTTATATTTTCAAATTGTGTTCTCAGACAGCACACTGGAGGCTGCTTAAGGTTTCAGCAGAAAATGAGGGGCCGCATGCACTTGATTTTCCTGGCACTTTCTCTTGGCTCATCGATATTTTTAAAAATTCGATCTTTGAGGCCGGGATTCGGCGATCTGAGTTTGTCCCACCAGGCTGCCAGCGAGAACAGGGAATTTGGCGTTCAGCCAAAACATCATTCACTACAGCGGGACCGGAGAATCCCACTGGTGTGAATGGAGGGGGAATTCCAGCCTGAATGTAGGCATCGCTGGCTGGGCCAGCATTTATTGCCCATCCCTAACTGCCCTTGAGATGGTGGTGGTGAACTGCCTTCTTGAACCGCTGCAGTCCTTGAGGTGTAGGTACACCCAATGTGCTGTCAGAGAAGGAGTTCCAGAATTTTGACCCAGCGGCAGTGAAGGTAGGGTGGTGAGTGACTTGGTGGGGAACTACCAGGTGATGGGGTTCCCAGGTATCTGCTGCTCTTGTCCTTCTAGATGGTAGTGGTTGTGGGTTTGGAAGGTGCTGTCTGAGGAACTTTGGCGAGTGCATCTTGTAGATGGTACACAGACCTGCCACTCTTCATCAGTGGTGGAGAGCTGAATGTTAGTGGATGTGGTGCCAATCACAGGCTGCTTTGTCCTGGATGGTGTCAAGCTCGAGTGTTGTTGGAGCTGCACTCATCCAGGCAAGTGGAGAGTATTCCATCACACTCCTGACCTGTGTCTTGTAGATGGTGGACAGGCTTGGGGGGTCAGGTGGTGAGTTACCACCAGCAGGATCCCCAGCTTTTGATTTGCTATTGTAGCCACAGTATTTATTTGGCTAGTCCAGTTCAATTTCTGGTCAATGGTAACTCCCAGGATGTTGATAACCGGGGATTCAGCGATGGTAATGCCATTGAATGTCAAGCAGCAATGGTCAGATTCTTTCTTGTTGGAGATGGTCATTGCCTGGCACTGATGAATGGAAGGCCATTGATGAAGCAGCTGAGGGTAGTTGGACCTAGGACATTACCTTGAGGAACTCCTGCAGCGATGTCCTGGAAATGAGATGAATACTTTCCAACAACCATAACCATCTTGCTTTATGCTTGGTATGACTGCAACTAGCAGAGAGATTTTCCCAGATTCTCATTGACTCCAGTTTTTCTATGACCCTCTTGACTCTGGGTCACTGACTCCAGTTTTTCTGTGACCCCCTTTACCCCAGGTCACCTGCTTCCTTGAAGTCAAGGGCAGTAACTAGCTTCCACTCTCACCTCTGGAGTTCAGTTCTTTTGTCCATGTTTGAGGCTGTAATGAGGTCAGGAGCTGAGTGGCTCTGGTGGAAACAAACTGAGTGTCAGCAGGTTATTGTTTAGCAAGTGACGCTTGATAGCACTGTTGATTACCTCATCCATTACTACTGGTGGTTGATAGTAGATTGATGGGGCTATAATAGGTTGATGTCAATGTTGCAGCTGTACTGGAACAGATTGGCTAGGGGTACAGCAAGTTCTGGAACACAAATCTTTGTTACTACTACTGTAATATTGTCAGGGTCCAAAGCTTATGCAGTAACCTGTGCCCTCAGCCATTTCTTGGCATCATGTGGAGTGAATCGAATTGCCTGAAGACCTCAGGAGGAGGAAGAGATGGATCATCCACTCAGCAGTTCTGGCTGAAGATTGTAGGAATGCTTCAGCCTCGTCTTTTGTACTGATATGCTGGACACCCTCCTCCACTGAGTTGTTCAATTGTCCACAACTGTTCACAGCTGGATGTGGCGGACTGCACAGCTTAGGTCTGATTCATGGGTTGTGGAATTGCTTAGCCTTGTCTATTACTTGTTTCTTTTGCTTTTTCACATGCAAGTAGTTCTGTGTTGTAACTTCACCAGACTAACACTGCATTTTCAGGTGTACCTGGTGCTGCTCTTGGCATGCTCTCCTGTGCTCTTCATTGAACCAAGGTTGATCCCGTCTTGGTGGTAATGATTGAAAGGGTGATATACCGGGACATGAGATCATCTGCCTTGGTGGTAGTGATGAACACGGGTATATGCTGGGACATGAGGTCACCTGCTTTGATGGTAATGGTGGACAGGGGGATATGCCGAGACATGAGGTCACTTGCCTGGGTGGTAATGATGGACAGGGGGTATGTGCCGAGACATTAGGTCACCTGCCTTGGTGGTAATGGTGGACAGAGGTATATGCTGAGACATGAGTTCATCTACCTTGGTGGTAATGGTGCGCAGGCGGATATGCCAGGTCATGAGGTCATAGATGGTGGCTAAGTATAATTCTGCTCCTGCTGATGGTCCCAGCAACTCATGAATGTTCAGTCCGATCTGTTCAAAACCTATCCCATTTAGGACGGTGGGAGTGCCACACAGCACGGTGGGAGGGTATCCTCAATGTGAGCACAAGGACTGTGCGATGGTCACTCCTACCGACACTGTCGTGGACAGATTCATCTGTCGCAGGCAGGTTTGTAAGGATGAGGTCAAGTATGTTTTTCCATCTTGTTGGTTCCCTCACCACCTGCCACAGATCAGGTCTAGCAGATATATCCTTTGGGGCTTTACCAGCTTGGTCTGGAGTAGTGCGACTGAGCCTAGGTGACATACATTGAAGACCCTGAGTACATTCTGTGTCCTTGCCACCCTCAGTGCTTTGTTAAACGTGGAGGATTATTGATTCATCAGCTGAGGAGTACATGGTAATCAGCAAGAGGTTTCCTTGTCTATGTTTGACCTCAATCGATGCCAAGTGGTCCACCTGGTTTCATTTTTTCCTTTTCAGGAATTTGTTTTAAGCGTTTGGCATAACTGAGTGCCTTGCTAGACCATTAGTTAAGAGTCAACTGCTTTGCTGTGACATGCAGGCCCTACCAGGTGAGGATGACAGACATCCTTTCCTAAAGGGCAATAATAAACCAGATGGGTTTTTACAACAATTGACAATGGTATCATGGTCACCATTTAACGTTTAATAGATATTAGACTTTTTTAAATTGAATTCCAATTGTACCATCTTCTGTGATGTGTCTCAGGATCATGTATCCAGTGCCAATACCACTGCGCCACCCCCTCCCCTTATTATCATCCCATTCAACCGCTGACTAATTGTTTGATCTATTAAAGATGCCAAACAATAGTGGAGCTGAAAGAGTTAAACTGAGTAACAAAGACAGATCTATGTCAAATCAGCTGGAAACTTTTCAGTTTCCTTTGAATATGGCTCTTGCCACAAATACAGCGACATTTGCCTTTTCTCTTGTTTTACGCCACCTGGGACTGTAATAATACTTTTCCTTCATAAGACTGCCTTTCCTATATTGTCATGAACTTAATATCTGTAGAAAACCTAATACAGATTCTTAGAGAAAAAAACTTAAATTACAAATTGGTTTAACTTTCCATTGTATTTAAAGTGACAAATCTATAGGAACACTAGGAAAGGGATTTTTGAGAAAACATTGCAACCCATGAACTGTTCTGCTCACAGTTATGCCCTGATAATTCTGGAAAACATCCATGTTCAAACTGGAGCCGCAACATCAAGACTAAACAGATGAGATCGTTGAGAACCTGACACCAGTCAAGTCTTCGTGACGTCATTCTGGGGCTCTCTACAATTACTCACTGGATCACTGGTGCGATTTGTTTTCCCCCCAATATGTTTAAATAATTCAGCATTATATACAGACCCAACTGAAGGCAACAGGCCAATGTCAAGGTCATCCTCAATAATAAAAGACTTTCTCTGCAACAAAAATCCAGTTCAGATACTGAAGTGGTAAGTGTGACTGCTGTTTAGTGATGGCATGAATTGTACACATCATGAGAAAGATTGTGAACACACCCCCAGGGCCTGTCAGTTTATTCAATTCTGCTGAGGTAATATTTTCACTATTTCCACTTTGAACACAAAAGCGATATTTCTTCACAAACTTTATCCTTTAAGAGGACGCCAGTGAAATTGATAGTGAGAAACTGATAGCGATGGTAAATTTTCTGAGTCCAGAATGGTGGACAGGTGGTCATGTCTCAAGAATGTAACTGGACCTTTTTTCCCAGCCTTGACTTTAATACTTAGTCTAATGTGTATGTATGCGAAAACAGTGTGTAGTTTCCCTTCGAATGTTGACTTTCCTGCCAGCTCAAACTAATTTGAATTCGACTTCAGTGTCACAATGTAAACACTCCTTAATATTGTCATATAATCCACAATCGCATGGAAAATACACTGGCAACAATGTCACTGTAAGAAGTCTTACAGCACCTGGTTAATGTCCAACAGGTTTATTTGGAATCATGGGGCCGCCCCACGACATGAATCGCTGCTCACCGTTTTTTACGGCGAACAGCGATTCTCCCCAGGCCGATGGGCCGAGTTCCCAGGCCTTTACGGCCGTTTTCACGAACGCAATCACACCTGCTCTCACCGTTCGTGAAAATGGCCGCACAGTGCCGTCCCGGACAACCATGGCACCGATTGGCATGGCCGCACCACGGCCGTGCCAAGGGTGGCATGGGCCTGCGATCGGTGGGCACCGATCGCGGGCAGCGGGTCCGATACACTATTTGTTCCTCCGCCGCCCCGCAGGATCAGTCCGCGGGGCGGCTGAGGGGCATGACGGCCCACGCATCCGCGGGTTTGACGCATATGCGTGATGACGTCATCCGCGCATGCGCGGGTTGGAGCCGTCCAACCCACGCATGTGCGGCTGATGTCATCGTGCGCGTCAGCCGCCGTGACGCTTGGCGCGCGGGCTTAGCGACGGTCGCTAAGCCCGCGATACCGTGCTTCACGGGGCCGCGCTGCTAGCCCCGCCCAGGGGGGAGAATCGGGTCCCGGGAGGGAGCGCGGAGGCTGCTGTGAAACACGGCCAGTTTCACGGCAGCCTTTACGACTCGCCGCATTTGCGGAGAATCGCGCTCATGAGATTTCGGAGAATAGCTCCTTCGTCAGGTGAGTGAAGAGGTAGGTTCTTTACTTTTTTTTTATTTAGAGTACCCAATTCATTTTGTTTCCAATTAGGGGGCAATTTAGCCTGTTCAATCCACCTACCTTGCACATCTTTGGGTTGTGGGGGCGAAACCCACGCAAACGGGGGGGGGGGATGTGCAAACTCCACACAGACAGTGACCCACAGCCGGGATCGAACATAGAACATAGAACGATACAGCGCAGTACAGGCCCTTCGGCCCTCGATGTTGCACCGACATGGAAAAAATCTAAAGGCCATCTAACCTACACTATGCCCTTATCATCCATATGCTTATCCAATAAATTTTTAAATGCCCTCAATGTTGGCGTGTTCACTACTGTTGCAGGTAGGGCATTCCACGGCCTCACTACTCTTTGCGTAAAAAACCCACCTCTGACCTCTGTCCTATATCTATTACCCCTCAATTTAAGGCTATGTCCCCTCGTGCTAGCCACCCCCATCCGCGGGAGAAGGCTCTCACTGTCCACCCTATCTAACCCTCTGATCATTTTGTATGCCTCTATTAAGTCACCTCTTAACCTTCTTCTCTCTAACGAAAACAACCTCAAGTCCATCAGCCTTTCCTCATAAGATTTTCCCTCCATACCAGGCAACATCCTGGTAAATCTCCTCTGCACCCGTTCCAAAGCTTCCACGTCCTTCCTATAATGAGGCGACCAGAACTGTACGCAATGAGAACCTGGGACCTCGGCGCATGAGGCAGCAGGGCTAACCCACTGCGCCACCATGCTGCCCCGTAGGTTCTTTACTCACCTGAGGAAGGAGCTACGCTCCGAAGCTCGTGATTCCAAATAAACCTGTTGGGCTTTAACCTGGTGTTGTAAGACTTACTTGTGCCCACCCCAGTCCAATGCCAGCATCTCCACAATATCACTGGTCACAACTGTGGAGGTGAAGCTCCAACAGAAATGAAAGAAAATATTTCCATTTATATAATGTCTTTCGTGTCACTTAGTAACAAACAAGACTGCCTACAAATAAAGACTTTTGTATATAAAGCACCGTTTCATGTCTCTCAGATGCATGACATTGCTCTTCCCCAAAAAGAATTACTTTGAAGTTCAGTGATTGCTGTTACAGCCATAAAGCTAGTAACTTCCTCAAAAAGTCCAGTTACATTGTTAAGGCATGACCTTCTTTTCCATCAAGCCATAATGAAAGCATCTAATAACACTTTCTCTGTCCACATGGTCTTACAGAGTGCGTCAACCGAACCCTTCACGCAATTTTCTCATTTTTGCACAAATCCTCTATTTCATTTTGAAGTACACATGGGAAATAGCAAAATCTACAAAGTTTTGCTTTGGCTTTTATTCTGCCTCATGGAGAAAGCCTAGTGGCATGCAAGTTCCTTCGTGTTTATCCCAGTATAACTGCAGGAAAGACATCGGCTGCATTGATACACAAGGAATGGTGCAAGAAGAAAGTAAGCTACAAAGAAAATTGCTATGAACTTCCACCAATTTGATGGCAATTCGCTGGGTCAGCCCTAAATGTGCAGTTCCACAGAGTCAGCCCATGGGCTATGTGCTGTTTATATTTGTTACAGTCATTGGCCTCAGTAAAAGAAAAAAGCTTGCATCGGGGTGGTACAGTGGTTAGCACTGCTGTCTCACAGCGCTAGACGTAGAATGGTCTTTCAAAGTGTCAGTGCTGACTCGATGGGCCGAATGGCCTCCTTATGCACTGTAGGGAATCTATGAATCTATCAAAACTGAGACAGCAAAATACACATTGGTAAAATAAATTCCATTTCTATTTTGAAAAAACACAAGGTTAAAACTGCTCGTCTGGATTTTCCAGTTATCCATTCCCCGGTTTACAAACTCTAAAGTCTCTAAACTATCACTGCGAAAAGAATTTGTAGGTTCAGACTAACTATTGTATAGAAGAGCATATAGCAAGGAAACGACAAATTAAAGTTTCTAAATTTCTGCCAACTTGTGAAAGAGGAAGTAATTTTCTTTATCGATGGTCAAAAGAATAAAGGTTACCCTACACTCTGCTCACTCAAAATAGATTTTGATATTAGCTTTTGTCAAGAAAGCATATAATTGCCAGCTGTAACCTTGGTGCAAGTTTGGTGGAAACCCAATCTTAATGACAACTATTTGCATTATATAGTGCTTTCGCGTGCGTCGTAAAATATCCCAAGGCACTTCACAGAGCATTATCTAACAATATGTGACACAAAACCACATAAGGAGATATGTGGCCAAATAACAAAACGCTTGGTCAAGGAGGTAGGTTTGAAGGAGTGCTTGAAAGGAGGGAAAAAATAGGAGAGAAGTAGAGAGGATTAGGGAGGGAAATCCAGAGATTACGGCTGAGGCAGCTGAAAGCATAACCGGGAATGGTGGATTAATTAAACTATTGATGCTCAATAGGCCAGAATTGGAGGAATGTAAAGATCTCAGAGGGCTGGAGGAGATTACAGAGATAGGTAGTAGAATAAGGCATGGAAGGACTTGAAATTAAGAATTTTGATGTTGCAAACTGGGAACCAATATAGATTAGCCAGAGGTGGAGAGGCTTTACACAAGTTAAAATATAGACAGCAGAGTTTAGGATGAGCTCAAGTTTATATAGGATGAAAGAAAGTAGGATGAAAGAAAGTAGATCAACTAAGGGATCATTGAAATAGTACAGTCTCGAGGTAACAAAGATAGATGATGGAATTGGTAGTTTGTGGTTCTGGTGACGGAGTGGATATGTAGTTGGAAGTTCAGCCAAATACAACACCCAGGTTTGAACGGTTTGCTTCAGCCTCTGACAGCTGCCAGGGAGAGGCATGGTGAAGATGGCTAGGTAACAGAATTTGTATTGCATAAACGTGGTTTCTCTGTGTGCAATGTTAAAAGTGACTGTCGACTTCACGCTATTTTCAGTGGCTTCCTATTGTGACTGAGAGCAGTTCTAAAATATAGCTTCAGTTCTTTGAGACATAAGTCATGTAAATCAACACAGAGGCTATTCTTACCTCAGTGTATTATGCATATCTTTCAAGTCTGAATTTGGGAAGAGATAGGAAACATCCAAACCGACAGTTATTTGCTTTGCTCTCATTACTTTGAATCTGAATCAAAGTATGACATACAGCCCTATGAATAAATCTGTTGGCTTCTTAAGGGCGGCGGGGTTTGGGGGGGGGGGGGTATTTTGTGTGAGCACATGTCTTAGGTTAAGGAGCCACGATTAATGCTGGAAAATGTTTACAGTGTCAAAGATAAAAAGATAATTTAATTCTACATATTAGTAGTCTACTGCTGCACTGTGATTCTTCAGGTAGCATTTTGTCGTTAATGACCTTTCTTTCTAATACATGATCAAAATGACCTTACATGTGAATGAGATGGGGTGTTAATATTACCAGGAACACTGTATTTCCCAAAGGAGGGATATCTTATACGAGGATCTTGCAAAAGAACACTGACCCTTTAAGTGATATTTCACTGGCATGAATGATAGTTTTTAATTTCAGTTCTGTGGCTCACATCAGAAGCAAAGCTTTATTTTGTTTGCCAGCAATTATTTAAACACTAATGGACATGCCTGTGTAGCTCTGCCAAACAGAGCACAAGTCGAACAACTGAAGGACAAGACCAAAGGTCTTGTCTGTCAATCATCCAGGCAATCCTCAGTTGGAAGGGGCAGCGTGCACACAGTCCATTACAGAGACTACAGTTCCAGTCATTGTAAGTCAATTCCAGTTACTTATTTTAACCTGTTAACTGCATAATGATTCCAGAACATCCCCCACAAAATATGGTTGAGTCTAGTATGACATCAGGACAGCTTGCATTTTATGACATCCCTAATCAAGCTGCACCATCCTCTTTCTAGAAATTGAGCATGTGCTTCAGGCAATTATCACTACTCAAGTGAGGTGTGATTATATTACATTTAGGTTAGAGAATATTAACACATCCTGGGGCTAGAATCTTGACTGGTTAAAATGCGGTCACTTAAAATGAATTAGTTTTCACAGACTGAAATGTGGCACTAACAAAACGGCTAGTGGGCTCTCAAATGTGGAGTGGTCTACCTTACAGAAGCTATAGTTAATCAAGACGTAATGGATAGCAGTGACGATGGTCAATTGCTAAAGTCATTAAATATTGCAGTGAATATTTTTAGCTGAATATTACTAATGCTAATATGACTGCTGCTGTGGCTAGCATTGGATTGTCCTCGGTGCTGAGCCCCCAGGAATCATGAATTGCAACTCCTCCAACACATATAATATTCTAATAGTGTGTGGGCTAAACAATGAAATTAGCTATTAACATTTTGTACTTACAACAGCCCCATAACTCTGCAGCACCAATACTCTGTAGCCTGTTATTGATTGTAGCAACCTGCCTATTATTCTGTCACAATCCAGTTCCAGTTTGTGACTACCTACACATTTGGGTCGAAATAAACAAGGCAACTTATTTTCAACAAGAACATTTTAAAATCAGTTACAACATATTTAAACAATAAAATGCTTTATATTGGGTTTGATTTATCTCCTATATGATCACAGGCCTCCTAGAAACCTTTTTGGCTCTCTATTCTCTATTGATAATTTAATTCCATCGTTAATAAAAGCATTTCCCTCTGAACATCTATTTACTGGGTCCTCATCTCTCCATGGATTATGCTATTGTGCAGGCCGCAACTGAAAAACTACTTGAACCACTGGAAAGCTCTGAATAAAGAAAGTGTAGTTCAATTTACAATATATATCATTGTTTAAAACAAAGCACTGCCTTAATTCTTTGATGTGGAGATGCCGGCGTTGGCCTGGGGTGAGCACAGTAAGAAGTCTTACAACACCAGGTTAAAGTCCAACAGGTTTGTTTCAAACACGAGCTTTCGGAGCACTGCTCCTTCCTCGGGTGAAATTCACCTGTGGAAGGAGCAGTGCTCCGAAAGCTAGTGTTAGAAACAAACCTGCTGGACTTTAACCTGGTGTTGTAAGACTTCTTACTTAATTCTTTGAGGGGTGGGATTGTGACACAGTGGTTGGCACTCCTGCCTCACAGTGCCAGAGACCCGGATTCAATTCCAACCTCGAGTGACTGTCTGAGTGGAGTTTGCACATCGTTCCTGTGTCTGCATGGGTTTCCTCCGGGTTCTCCGGTTTCCTCCCACAGTCCAAAGATGTGCAGGTTAAGTGGATTGTCCATGCTAAATTGCCACCGAGGTGGGGTGCTCTTTCAGATGGTCAGTGCTGACTCAATGGGCTGAATGGCCTCCTCCTGCATTGTTAGAATTCTATGATTGTATAATCAGCACCAGCACATCAGCGAAACTTAAAATCAGCCTGAACGATGACAGCTCTGAATTAAGGATATCTTGTAGTTTGGCCTGTTTCTCAAGTTATTCTTAGCAGTATTGATAATGACGAATGTAAAAAAAAAATCTTATTGACTAAGATTTGTCTGGAAAGGTAGCTCTGCATATTTAAAGACCTCTGAGTCTATAAAGCAAAATGAGTGGATAATCAGGCCAGGAAAGGATCTTCATGGTAACAATGAGTACCAACTGTAATTGTATCTGACTACTTCGATCTCAGTGTCTATGAAACTAACACTTGCAGCACTAGTTTCATGTGACACTTCCACAAACCCAAGTAGAAATGACTGAAATTCAGATCATGTAACATCTGTTTCCAAAGACAACTGAAACACTTAATTAAAAACACTCCATTCAATGACTCCGAAATAAAGGTGATCACCACAGGTATGAGATACTGCAATAGATTTTATCACCAGGGACTTGGTTTGAGTCAAGTTGAAACTGTTAAAAAGGAAACCTCCTCATCTTATGAGTTTTATGTGTGTATTCCAGCAGTGCCAGCACAGTTGGAAAACCATACCACCTAATGAGAATGGCTGCTGTGTCAAAGATAAATATTCACACTATTACAATGGTAAAAAAGAATGAAAATGTTAAACTTTACTGTTGAAGTAGAGTCTGGGTGTTTTAATAATAATAATGTTTATTAGTGTCACAAGTAGGCTTACATTAACACTGCAATGAAGTTACTGTGAAAATCCCCTAATCACCACACTCCAGCGCCTGATAGGTTAAAAAAAGGTAGAATTCAGATTGTCCATTTCACCTAACAAGTCTTTCAGGACTTGTGGGAGGAAACCGGAGCACCCGAAGGAAACCCACGCAGGCACGGGGAGAACGTGCAGAATCTGCACAGACAGTGACCAAGCCGGGAATCGAACCCGGTTCCCTGCCGCTTGAAGCAACAGTGCTAACCACTGTCCTACCGTGCCGCCCATACATGCATCCATTCCATATATATCTGAACTGGGAATGTATAATGCTGACACTGGGCACAACATTTTGAAGTGTGGGTGGAGGCACGGTTTGGGTGCAGAGGAGGGTGCAAAATCCCTTCCTCAACACTTACATTCTGCATCTTCTAATGAACACATGTTAACTAACAATTTAGGCAAAAAGTCAAAACAAAATGACACTGAAGTGATATTTAGAATTCATTGCACTAAAAGATATCCAACCCTATTTCTCACTCGCAGAACTTGAACCATCCCATTATGCTGCCTGTTCCCCACTCAAAGCAATTGAAACTGAGAGAGAATTTTCCATTGAAAATAATTGAAATCCTTCAATAGTATGTATGAGTGTGAAAGAGTTATGTCCACCATCTCTAAATATAAAAATGAAGGAAGAAAAATTGCTCCAGTCCCTGAGCACAACATCATAATGCTTTTTTGTAAGTGCTTACAATTTCACTACACATAGACTAGGACTGTCCTTCTCTCCACGTTACTACACATTTATGAATAGCTCCTCATAATGAGCTATTTTTCTGGAAAATATACCTTTTGATGGGTTACATTTGTCATGAAGCATGCTCCCCTTCCATTGAGGAATAATGCAAGAACACAGTCAGATGGATTTCAGTCATTTCAGTGATCCCAAGAGTGATATTTGATCTCAATTTCCCATAAACGTGGTCTTTCTACTTTATGCTTATTTCACCCAAGTCCATTTTCGGTCAGTTAAGTGTGACATTTAAGCCTGAAGGTGTGACATAACTTTAAATGCTTTAATATTGCGGGACCATAACCTAGATATCGACCCAATTTATAACGATAGGAATTGTATATGAATTGAAAGGGGATAATCTGTATATTACATAATTTACCATTTAATTTTAATGAGATTAGAAATCAGATAACTAACTGAAGAAAATAAGGTCAACAGAAAGGTTTTACAGTGCTTGATGTTTCTGGTGTTAGAACCAACGATATTTGAATTAATGCACATGCCACTTTACAGAGCTTGATGTACACATCATATGGCAGTACTTTTAGTGCCATCATGCTGATTAATACAGTTTAATTTGAAGATGCCTCCATGCGCACTTAGTACAATACAATTAATGATGTTCCTGCAGAAAGACCAAAACATTCCCGAAGCCTGCATGATTCCATATTAGTACCTTCGTGATTCCATATTAGTACCTCCATGATTCCATATTAGTAATGAATAGGAGTGCTAAATAAACAGTTTGCTTTCCAGTTTTAAATCCTGTGTAGTCAAAAGTAATCAATGGGACATTTTCATCAAGTAAGACATCTTTCATTTTATAGTATTTTTATTCAACAAATCTTCAAATTTTCACAATACAGCACCCAAACAGCCCCAAACTAACCCCAAACAAACAAACAAAGACATCCCCTCTCACCTGCCCCCCCCCCCCCCCCAACAGTCAACGGTAACCAATTCCGAAAAATGCATAAAAATCAAACCCCAACAATTGTAGAACCCCTCCTTCATCCCCCTCAATTCGTACTTTACCTTCTCTTGGGTCAAAAACTCCAATAAATACCCCCGCCATACTGAGACACAGGGTGGAGAAGCTGACTTCCACCCCAACAAAACTTGCCTTCTAGTGATCAATGAGGCAAAGGCTAGGACGTCTGCCCCCGCGCCCGCCTGCAGCTCTAGCTGGTCCGACACACCAAACATGGCTTCTCAGGGGCCGGACTTCACATCCACATGCAGAACCCCTGAAATTGTCCTGAATACTGACCTCCAAAAATTATCTAGTTTCGGACAGGACCAAAACATGTGCACATGATTTGCAGGGTCCCTCCCATATCGCTCAAAGCTATCCTCCACCCCCTCGAACAGCCGGCTCATTCTTGATTTGGTGAGGTAAGCTCTATGCACTACCTTCAGCTGTTATCAGTCCCAACCTCGCAAAAGAAGTTCAGGCATTCACCCTCCACAGCACCTCACCACAGTCCCTCTTCAAGCACCATCCGCAGTTCCTCTTCTCATTTCACCTTAATCCACTCAAGGATCCTCCCATAAATCGCCGAGTTGACTTCCTTCTCTAGTCCCCCCGTTGACAACACTTTCTCTGACAACCGGCGCTACCAGAAAGGTCGGGAACATTTTCCTTGTGAAGTCCCGCACCTGCATATACCTAAATCCCTCTCTCTCAGTCAACCCATATTTCTCTCCCAACTCTTCTAAGCCTCGCAGATCATCTCCCAATTAACTAATCCTTCATTTCACTGATAACCTTCTCCTCCCAACCCAACCTTGCGTCCATCCTTCTGGCCTGAACCCATGATTCCGCTAATTGGCATTGCCTCTAGCCCAGCCCTCAGTTTAAAGTGCAGCCTAAACTGCCTCCTAATCCTCAGTGTGGCCACCACCACCTGACTACTTTCCTGGGGCCATCGGGAGCGGTGCCATTGCTAATGCCCACAACCTCAACCCCCTGCAAGAGCTTGCCTGCATCCTTATCCACAGAGCACCCCCCCCCTCCCCCCTCCATGCACCATCCTCTCACCTTCTCAGCATTTGCCGCCCAATAATAGGAAAGCAGGTTTGGGAGGCCTAGGTCCCCCTTTCACCTTCTGCTCTGTAATATCACCTTTCTAATCCTGGGAACCTCCCCACACCTACCCCCAAATGAACAAGGAGATTAATCTATCCACCTTCTTGAAGAACGATTTAGGTAGAAAGACCGGCAGACACTGGAACAGAAACAGGAACCACGGCAATACATTCAATTAGATAGCCTGTATCTGGTCTGCCAATGACAAAGGGAGATTGCCCCGCCTTGCCAAATCAGCCTTCACCCTCCCTACCAAACTGGTAAAATTAAACTTCCAGAGCCATGGCCAGTCCCGAGCCACCTGCACCCCGAGATACTTAAAGTGAGACGTCGCCAAGCGGAATGGCAATCCTCCCACCCATGTTCCCACTCCCAGTGGGGACACCATGAAAACCTCACTTTTCATCAGATTTAACTTCCCGAGAACTTCCCAAACCTCTGAAGCAACGCCATTATACCCCCCATCGATACCTTCGGCTCTGAGTTGTATAGGAGCAGATCATCTGCATATAGGGACACCTTATGTTCTGCCCCACCCCTCACTATCCCCTTCCACAACCCCAAGCTCATTAAAGCAATGACCAAGGTGTCTCTGGCCAATACAAACAGAAGGGTGGGACATCGGGCACCCCTGCCTCATGCCCTGATGCAATGCAAAATACCCCAAGTTTGAATTAATGCACGTCCAGAGTATTCACAAAGAATGGGCATTGAAAAACCAGATGAGAGGAGAAAATTGGAAAAATTACAACTGAGAGCAGGATGACAATTGAGAACAAATGTTAGGAAAACAAACATAGTTTTAAGGGATTTATGTTTGTATTGGTAAACACTAGAAATAAGGGATAGCTTTAAGTGTGTTTAATTTAATGCTTCTGTGCCTAGAAGGGTTAAACCTATAGTTACATCCATGCTGAACCAAACGTTTTAGCTGTGTGAGGGTGGTTTCAAGTCCAACTGTGATTCTATTGTGCTTAGAGAGGCTACAGCCTGAAGAGTAAATAGAGCCAGCAGTTGTTGCTTAACAACCAGAGGCCCTTTTAAGGTAGAAAAGTTTTAAAGTTTTAGTTTTAGCTGGATACATTGAAGTTGGAGATATGACACCAGGGAGTGGAGATTTCTCAGGTTGCCAGGAGAATCTGGACAGGATAAGGGAGTTTCAAAGATGCAAGCTTCTTAAAGAACCAGATACAGTTCAGATAACCAGAGATTCGGGACAGAAAGAATGCCTTAAAATTAAATGGGATTAAGAGAACAGAGACCAAGGTGTTGTTCAGAAGAATTCAAGTAAACCTAAACAATGTGTTCAGAGTTAAAGAGATAATTGCAGTAACCTGATTTAGAGTGGGAAAGCAGACTTCAGAGGTAAATCACAAGCTTGATGCTATTTCAATACAGTCTAGGAATCGTGACTTAAAGTAATGGTGAACAACAGCTTGTACAGCAGTCGAGATGAAGAAATCCTAAAGGGGATAGTTAAATCCTGGACTGGGGCTGCTGTAAGAATGGCCAAAGGACACCACCCAGGCAAGGCTGCTAGAATCAGCAGTACACGTGCCACACAGATCGGATGCCAAAGCCCCCCAAAGGTTTCCCCAATAAAGATAACAAGCTTGGTCAGTAGTCACTCCCTAGAAGAAGATGGATATGGGAGTTGTTGTGTCCATCGTTGGAATCAGACCTTCTGGCATCTCTGGATGGGCATCTTTCCCTTAGGCCTACGAGACACCAGTGCCAGTTTCTCCACATATACAGGGTAACCTTTGAAGATTATTGGAACCACTGTGACCCTGGATGCCGATGGACACTCCAACCCACAGTTGTACGAGTACCAGGATCTAGCCTTTTGGGCAAAGACTGGCTCCGAAGGATCCGTCTGGACTGGCTACAGATTTTTAAACTAGGAGCCGATGGACTGTCCAAGGTCATTGGCAAATACCCCGAGGTATTCCAAGAAGGACTTTGGAGAATAAAGGGAGAAAGGGCAAAAATTTATGTGGACTCCGACGCCCTCCCAAATATTTCAGGGCACAGCATTCTCATACACTTCACTTACCACTATACAGACTGAACTCTATGTTAGCGAGTCTCAGGATAGTACGAGCAGTATCCAGTACAGTTTGCTGAGTGGGCTACACCAATAGATCCGGCCTCAAGCCCAACAAGTCAGCCCGCTTTTGCAGGGACTATAAACTAATGATTAATAAAACCTGAAGTTTAGATCGGTACCTCATGCGCGCATAGAAGATCTATATACCAAAATGGCAGGGGTCAAACCTTCACCAAACTAGATATGAACCATGCCTAGCTCCAATTAGAATTAGATGAATCATCAAGGAAGTACATGACAATTAACACCCATAAGGGGTTATACAAATATACATACCTTCCCTCCGGAGTTTTGTCGCCATGCGCCATTTTTCAATACGCGAGGAAGAACATTTTCTAAGGGTTACACAAGGTGGCAATATACTTAGACGATGTACTAATCACAGAAGCTACAGAAAAAGAGCACCTCGCACACCTGGTGGAAGTTTTGAGATGATTTTCTGATGCAGGTCTCCTTCTCAAATGGGAAACTATGTGTTCCAAGAAAGTGAAGTGATCTACCGAGGGTACCGGTAAAAAAGGCCCACGCCCAGTGGAGGATAAAGTTAAGGCCATCAAAGAGGCACCAAACCCTCAAAATACGACAGAATTAAAATCTTTCTGAGGCCTCATAATCTACTATGATCCAAAACTTGGCCATTTTACTGTCACCCTTGCACACACTATTAAAAACAGAAGTGGTTGTGGCAGGTGATGCAGGATGAAGCCTTCACGAAGGTGAGTGAAGCAGCAGTTACTATCACCCTGACTCATTACTATCCCAAATGAAAACTGGCAGCAGAAAGACACGGCTGAGAATGGACGCAGAAAGACACTATTCTCAGGTAGAAAAGGAAGGATTGGCTGTTATTTCTGGAGTGAAGAAATTCCACCCATACCGACATTTCACAATTGTAACAGACCATAAACCCCTGCTCGGCCTTTTCAACAAGGATAAAATGGTTCCCCCCCATCGCCTTAGCTCTGATCCAATGTTAGGCATTATTGTTAGCAGCGTACAAATATTCTCTCAACCACCGCTCAGGAACACACATTGCCAACATGGATGTCCTGAGTCGCTTCCCGCTGCCCACAAGCTTGGCCCCTCTGCCAGCTTGGAAGAAGTCATCATGATCTTGAACTTGCTGGACATCTTGCCAGAATCCGCAAAGCAGATACAAGTGTAGACCCAGAATGACTCCACGTTGGCAAAATTGCTCCAAATGATCCTCAGCGGCGGAATTAGAGGACACCCCCTGAATTACATGAAGCGCTCCTCAATAAATGACAAGAGCTGAGTGTAGAAGATGGCATCATCCTATGGGTTGCCCAAGTAATCATCCCCCACCCAGGTTGGCACCTAATCCTGACAGAATTACACAATGGACACCCTGGGATATTCAAGATTAAAATCATCAGAAGGAGCTACGTCTGTTGGCCCGAGCTCAATACAGACATTGAGAATCTGGTGAATCAGCCCAGGAGAACTAGGCGTTCCAACCTTTGGTCTTTTTGCAGCCATGGGAATGGCCATCAAGACAACTGGTACGGTTGCATGTGGACTTCACTGGCCCGTTCCTGGAATCGATGTTCCTTATTCTGGTCAATGCCCACTCAAAATGGTTAGACGTATGTTGTACATATCCTCGATGACTTCTCATGCAACAATAAAAAAACTCCAGCAAGGTCTCTGTACCCACGACATACGAGAGGTCTTCGTATCCGATAATGGTACTCCGTTTACCAGTGGAGAATTTCAGGCACTCACGAAGTTGAACGCCATTAAACACATCCGAATGGTATCCATAAAATAATGGCGCCTCCTAACCGGCAGTTCAAACATTCAAAACCAGAATGAAGAAACAGTCTGCTGGTTCCCTGGATAAGATATTGGTCTGGTTCCTCTGATTATAGAACCATACAGCACACAATGACAAGAGTAGCACCAACAGAATTGTCAATGGGACAACGACTGCGCACCAGGCTCAGCCTGCTGTTTCCCAACTTGTGTGGGGGGGAAGGTGGAGTCAAAACAGGAGACCCAAAAAAGGAACTACGACACCAGAAGACCGCAAAGGGCTTTCAGGGCAGGAGGTACCATCTATGTGTGGAACCTTGGAGATGGTGACCAATGGATCCCAGGACCTCTGCTGGAAAAGACTGATCCGGCTTCTTACAAAGTCAAAGTCCAAGGGAAGGCAGTGAAGAAACATCTTGACCCACCTGAGAAACAGGGAACCGACTCCAGCAAAGATGGTTTCAGCAAATACAACGTCCTTGACACCTGTTGCAACTACCTCTGACAAGGCGACTCAGTCTATCAGGGACTCCAGAGTCGTTGTCCCTGAAAAGGAAGATTTGGAGTCCAAAATGGAGACAGAGGAGATTGATTCTCCATCGGAGATTAGCATCGAAGATGAGCCTCTATCTGTCCATTGTAGCCCTTCGGCATTCACAAGGAAGCAATGATCCTCAGTCTGCTTCTCCTCCCCCGACTACCAATCCGGGCTCTATCCCCCACCAACCCGAGGTCTTGTGCCAAATACAAAAGGGGCTTCATCACCGTGGGAGTGAAGGGGATGATTTGGACTTGAAGGGGGAAGGAATGTGATAATAGTCACGAGAACCATGGGGGATCACTTGATCTTCCTGCGGGCTTTGTAGAATACGTGTTCCCGTGGTGAACAGGCGGAGGCCCGCCCAGTTGGGGCTCGTTAGCAGGACCTTTAAATGTAGCTCCCACACATGGACCGGCAGTACCCGATGGTCCTGGGCTGGGACATTTGTTTTGTGTGCCGTGGTAGCGGCTTTATCTTCACTTTAAAATAAACCAGTTAGGCCTTTCAGTCCACACCTCCTGGAATTATTACATGCATTCACAGTATTGTTGCCACAGAATTCTCAAACTAATTAAGGCACGGAAGAAAGCTATTCTGCCATCGAGATGTTATACAACAGGTTTGTCAATCTGTAGTTGCAAGTGTCTGGTCGTTTTTGAGGAGTGGAATGCTGTAGCATTGAGGAAAGCACTATGGAAATGTGCAACTTATATTCAAACTTTCTATTCTCCTGCATTCCTGATGACGCTGTGAGGTAAGGGCTCAGTTTATCTTGCAAAAGGTAGGAAGCAAAATTTAAAGGAGGCCTTAGGCCATTCTCCTCTGCCTTTGGCATTGACAGATGCCTGGTTGCAAGTTACCAGCCACCACAAAACAGCATTATGGTGGGTGGGTGGCGGGGGCTGGCTCATGCTTGGGAGGGAGAGAGAATGAGGGATCAAGGGAAGCCAGGGGAATAAGGATCAGGACAAAGACAAACATTGGGAATGGAGATCGGTCAAAATAGATCGAGACAGGGAGTACGGTTTTGGGGAAGGAAGACTGGGGAATGGGAACTTGAGAGAGAAAGTCAGAGATCCTGAGGGATAGGGTCTCAGGTGAAAGATGGAATCTGGGAATGGGCGTGCTCATGTGGAGAGGTGGGATATGTGAGTTGAGGGAACATGAAATGAATGAAATGAAGTGAAAATCGCTTATTGTCACAAGTAGGCTTCAAATGAAGTTACTGTGAAAAGCCCCTAGTCGCCACAGTCCGCCGCCTGTTCGGGGAGGCTGGTACGGGAATTGAACCCGCGCTGCTGGCCTGCCTACATGTCAGAGGATTGAAGGTTTAAGAAAAAATGGATTGTGGGTGTGACAAGCTTTCTTTCCACAGAGCAAGTGAAACACTGCGAGCCCACTGTGGTTAAATAGTGGAAGATCATTTTAATTGGAGGGAGAATAAGGAACTAGGAAAGAAAGCTGGATTCTCACTGGAAGCAACAAGCAGGAAAAGAGAAAGAAATATTTTGAACTGAAGGCTATTAGCAATACATCACTAACATGTGGTTTTTGAGGTAAAGACTAGCACTTCCTGTCAAAGGGAATGGGACATTTTATAATAATTATGCATATTATATATGTTTGGAAAGGAAGAATAGAAAAAGATTTCCTTCCCCGCCCACATTCCTCCCCTCCTTCACTGCCCACATTGTTCCTCTCTTTCCTTGCCTACTCTTCCCCTCCTTCCCTGTCCACCCTCCTCCCTTTCCTATATTCACTCTCATTTCCCCAGCCTCAGTTTTCTCTCTCTCCTGCACCCAGTCTTTGCCTGCTCGTGGGTGCCATCATGGCTCTTGAATTTCTTTGCTCAACAGCTGCAGGCACAAAGCCCTGAACAAATTCCCCATCTTTCTACACAGGTCCCACTTTATAATTCATATGGAAGTTGTGATCAGATGCCACGACATCAAATATCACATGATCAGACGTCGAGAGATCAGACATCCCATGGGTTACGGAGAAAGGCAAGGAAATTGCACCAGCTCGTCTGGAGAGCTGGTGAGGACTCGATGGGCCAAATGGCCTCCTTCTGTGCCGTAAGAATTCTGTGATATCATGTGGTCAGAATGTCACCTGATCAACCTTCCAGGATTGCCTCCAATCTATGCTGCCAGCCCCAGCCACGGAGTGTCAGTGCTGTTTGATCACATACGAGGCAGATAATCAGTTTTGATTCACCTCTGATAGTTTTACATCCATGTGTACAATGAAAAAACAAATAAAGCAACAATTGTTTGCTGACATGGCGCAAACCACGTCATTAAAGTAATTTTGTTCAGTGAACACGAGTAATTTAAAGAAATTACAGAAACAGCACAGAAAACATTCTGAACCATTTGCTGGACCAGGGCTGAAGTATCCAGGGAGCCTCCGCCCTCAGTCACACAGTCAGAAGAAAAGGGGCGGGAGCCTCCTTGAACACCAGGCGCTATCCGGCGCTCCAGCTCCCACTCCAATGCACTGATGCTTGCAGAATGGTTTATTCCCCATCGAAATGCCGTCCGCTCACTGCCTGCAATGATCATGCTGTGTGACGCTCAGAAAAGCAATCTTGGCAGAGGCTGACTGACGGGGATGTTATTGAGAGGAAAACCATGCGGTATACCCAGCAATGCTAAATTCCGCTTCACACGACCGCTGGTAAATCATCAAAACGGCATCCATTCGAACGTGTGAGGGCAAATTCAGGAATCTCGAGCGCGTGTGACTTCCCAGGACGATCGCTACCACAATTCTCCAAATTCAGTTCTTGACATGAATATTTGATAATTCAAAACTTATGGGGGAGGGGGGGGGGTCTATTCGACTGGGGATGGTTAAGTGGATCCTGTCTCACTTTTATAGTTGTTGATCTGATTCACCCTCCGTTAAAACTGCCCCGTCCAACAGGCCGAAGACAAAGCAGTTGGGCAATGTTGAGACAGTATCGGTAATGCCCCCCTCCCCCCCCCCCCCCCAAGTCACACTCGGGGATTGCTGGCTACTTTTTATTTCCAGAAGGTCCGTTCGCCTAGGCGACCGACGCTGCTTCACACCCACCCGGACACAGACACCTCCACAGGGGAAGAGGGTGGACGCGACTTCCAGGTCTGCCTTATCCGACCGGGGTGAGAAAGAAAGGGACTCTTTTTTTTCAAAATAGTGAAATGGTTAATGGAAAGGCGGGAACTTTCTTTTTAAAAAAGGATGCATTTCGGATGAAACGATCAAATCTGGTTTGTGGGACCAGAAACGCGCTCGAATAAAGGGGCTTGAACACCACTTGGCCACTTCACAAACTTCGGATGGCTTTACCACACGAATATAAAGTGAAAATGATGTAAAGATGGAGCGGGGCGGGCGGGCAGCGCTGGGAGAGGTCGCGGGGGTTGGGATCGCTTGTAACTCAGTCGGTCACAATAAAGAGGTTCGATAAATAAGAGAGCGATAAAGTTTGCAGAGTTAAACCATCGTTGTTGCGCGTGTGCTAATGGCAACTGGTCTCTCTCTCCCCCTCTGATGTCTGCAAACGTGAAAAGGCAGATCAACTCATAACAATCTGCTTGGGATGTAGCGTCCGTTAACACAGCGGAGCCTGCCGACTGGAGCAATGTCAGAAGCCCGGAGTCACACTCACAAGACACGGGCTCGGCTGAGGAGCGGGAAAGTGAGATTGTGGCACATCAGGGATGGTTGCAAGAGGCAACTCTGCCTTAAATAGAAAGTATCCAGCACCCCCCCCCCCCCCCAACACGCTTTATTCTCATTGGCTGGTTAATGAATAATAAATCAACAACAAAAAAACCCTTCTCCACAAATTGCTCAACAAAAGCGGCTTACACCAAGTCAGACGACAAAGGTTCTTTGGTTTGAAAAAAAAATCTCTCCGAAGAAGTCCTTTCACAACAAGACTGCCTTCGTTTTTGCATTTCTAAGAATTACAATTATCGTTGCCCTCCAATGAATACTGTTCTACATGAGAACGTCTTTGTTCAGCATTTAAAGGAGCAACCCCCTCCCCCCCCCCCTCAGCAAGAATGCACGATTTGTTAGCTGGAGAAACATGGTTCAGTTCTACTTTAGTCATTTATGGAGATCCCAGTGTGTGTATAACACTGTGCCGGAGCGTCAGAAAATTCTAATCCAACACTGGAACCAGGGCAGAAAAAAGAAGTCTTGAAAACTTACCTCCACGCTGAAGGGCTGCTCCTCGCCGCAAACGGAACAAATAATCCAAAGCAAGGTTTGCAAATAAAACGCACCGGAATATACAAATGCAAGTTGTCTTCCTTTGTACAATGTGGCTAAAGGCTGTGTGAACCCGTTTGCCATCTTTCAGAGAAGGAGCCGCTCATTTGTAAGGGAGCTGTCTGTAACTGGAGACAGAGCCAGACCGTGAATCAGAGGGGAGCTGGAGAGAGCCGGCAGTGCTCTGGGGCTGCTGATCGCTCCTGAACAATTTCACTGGCTCCAACCAGTGAACTCGAGTGTAACAGTCCAGGGAACATCCAGCGAGTCTGCGCACTGACTGTCAAGCTACCCTCTCCAAGACTGGCACAGCCCTCTCTCAGCACTGTGCTGTATCACAGCGAAAAAAAAACCCAGTGGGCTGAGGCTGACACAGGCACTCTCCGTTCATTATGCAGACGTTGTATTTATCTGTCTCTTGGCAGGGAAGATAGACAAAGTGTAATTAGTTTAAACGAAATGCTTCTCCCCTGTGCTCTGGTGGTTGGAATGTATGTTAGTAAAACAAATGCAATGCTGTTATTATATGCTGATATTATTTCGATATCAGTGACCATTTAGAAGAGATCATTTTTTTAAAATGCCCTCACTGTGATTAAAGTGCACCAAGATTTCTCACTGAGAGCAAAAGTTTTTCCCCATTGTCCCTCCCACCCACTATAGAAACAGAAGGATTTACAAGACAGACATGACATTCGGCCCATCTTGTTCATGCCGGTGGAAAAAGCGCGCGATCGACACAAAAACTTTCAGCTCTTGGTCCACTGCCCTGTAAATTAGATAGCTCAAGTGTAATTTCAAGCGTTTTTTAAAAAAATTATGAGTATTTCTGCTTCTGCGATCTTTCAGGCAATTTCCAGACCCCACCAGTCACTGGTGAAAACTAACTCCCCTCCAATCCTTCCATTAACTAATTTACATCTACGCCCTCTACTTATTGATCTCTCTGCTAAGGGAAATCTTTGCTATCCCCTCCATCCAGTCTCCTCCTAATTTTTTTACATCCCAATTAATTCACTCCTCAACCTTCTTTGTTCCAAGGAAAATAACCCCAGACTTTTATCATAGCTACAATTCTCTATTCCTGGCAACATCCTCTTAAAACTTCTCTGTACCCTCTCTAGTGCCATCACATCATTCCTGTAATGTCGTGATCAGAACTGAACACAGTTCAGCACGGTAGCCTTGTGGATAGCACAATTGCTTCACAACTCCAGGGTCCCTGGTTCGATTTCAGCTTGGGTCACTGTCTGTGTCGAGTCTGCACATCCTCCCCGTGTGTTTCCTCCGGGTGCTCCGGTTTCCTCCCACAGTCCAAACATGTGCAGGTTAGGTGGATTGACCATGATAAATTGCCCTTAGTGTCCAAAATTGCCCTTAGTGTTTGGTGGGGTTACTGGGTTATGGGGATAGGGTGGAGGTGTTGACCTTGGGTAGGGTGCTCTTTCGAAGAGCCGGTGCAGACACGATGGGCCGAGTGGCCTCCTTCTGCACTGTAAATTCTATGAATTCTATGATATTACTGTATCTACAGTCCAACTATTGTTCTGCAGTTTTAATATAACCCCCTTGTTTTTAAACTCCAGGGTTCAGTTAATAAAGGAAATGTACCTTGTGCCTTTTTGACCAATCCACCTAACCCACACATCTTTGGACTGTGGGAGGAAACCGGAGCACCCGGAGGAAACCCACGCACACACGGGGAGGACGTGCAGACTCCGCACAGACAGTGACCCAGCCGGGAATCGAACCTGGGACCCTGGAGCTGTGAAGCATTTATGCTAACCACCATGCTACCGTGCTGCCCTAAATTCTCTGGATTGAATTCCATTTGCCATTTTGTTCTGCCCAGGAGGCTCTGATTGATACATTGATGTATTCCTCCAGTCACCAGCTTTCTTCCTGATATCAATCACACAACCATTTTTATTTTTATTGTGACATCTGCAAATTCCTTAATCATAGCCCCTAAAATAATTGATATATACTACAGAGAACAAGATGCCTAGTAATGAGCCCTGCAGAACATAACTGGAAATAGTCTTCCTGATACAAAAACACCCAATGACCATTACTCTTTGCTTCCTGCTATTGAGCCAATTTTGGATCCAATTTGCCACTTTCCCTTGGTTCCAATGAGCTTTTACTTTTCTGTCTAGTCTGCCATGTGGGATCTTGTAAAAAGCTTGCTAAAATCCATATAGTCTGCATTAAATGTGCTCCTTCACTGGCCCAGCCTGTTACCTCAAAACATTTCAATCAAGTTAGTCAGGCACAACTTTCCCTTAACAAATCCATGCAGACGCTCTATGTTAATTTGTGCCTTACTAAATTGCAATTTATACCATCTCATAGAATCAAAGAATCACTACAGTGCACAAGGAGGTAATTCAGCCCATCAATTCTGCACCGACCCTCTGAAAGAGCATCCTACTTAGGCCCACGCGCCCAGCCTATCCCCATAACCCAGTGACCCCACATAACCTTTTTGACACTAAGAGGCAATTTAGCATGGCCAACCCACCTAACATGCGCATTTGGATTGTGGGAGGAAACCGGAGCACCTGGACGAAACCCGTGCAGACACAGGGAGAATATGCAAACTCCACACAAACTACATCCAGGGCTGGAATTAAAACCCGAGTCCCTGGTGCTGTGAGGCAGCAGTGCTAGCCACTGTGCCACCGTGCCTCTGAAAAATTCTCTGATTTTCTTCTATTAATTTGTTCACCATCAAGATTGGGCTATCCATTTTTTTTTTAACAATGGTACAAATCAACTGTCCTCCAGTACCACATTTGTAGTCAAACAGGTTTGGAAAATGATGGTCAGAGCCTCTGCTGTTTCTTCACTTCCTTCTGTTAGTAGCCTGGGATACATTCTATCTGGGCCTGGTGGTTTATCCACATTCAATAAGGTTAAGTATCTTAATATGTCCTCCCTCACTATGTTTATCCCATTCAATATTTCACACTCCTCTTTAACTACAATACCTGCTTCGTTCTCCATTTTTTGGTGACCCCAGGTGCAATGTTTTCATTAAGAACCATAACCACATCTTCTATCTCCATTCACAAGTTATCTTCTTGGCATCTAACTAACCTTATTCATTCCTTTGTCGTCCGCTTGCTTTTTATTCGTTTATAAAATACCTTTGGATTTTAACTGCTAATATTATTTATGCTCCCTCATTGCTTTCAAATTTCTTTTGTAATTTCACCCCTGCATGTACTATTCTAGGCTTTCTGCAGTATTGTACTTTTTACATCTAACGTAAGCTTCCTTTTTTTTTAACCTTATCCTACTCAGTATGCTCTTTGACATGCAATGTGATCTAGATTTGGGAGTACCACCCATTTTCTAAGTGGAAACATATTCAATCGGAACCTTTTTTGTTCTCCCTGAATGCTTCCTACTGCTTTGATACTTATTTATCTCCAGAATTCACTGAGGAAGGAGCAGTGCTCCGAAAGCTAGTGTTTGAAACGAACATGTTGGACTTTAACCTGGTGTTGTAAGACTTGTTACTCTGCTCACCCCAGTCCAATGCCAGCATCTACACATCATTTATCTCCAGGTAACTGTTTCCAACCCCCCATCTCAACGTAGTTGACTAGGCCTTTCGCCAATTTAAAACTTTTACTCTCAGTCTATCTTTCCATAACCTAAATTGACTGAATTATGATCACCACCACCAAAATGCTCTGTTACTGATACTTCTTCTACATGCCCAGATTTGCTCCCTGAAACAAAGTCCAGAACTGCCCTTTCTTTTGTTAGGCTTGCTATGTATTAGCTAAAATAGTCCTCTTGAATGTATTTTGAGAATTCTGCTCCCCCTACTCTTGCACACTGAATTTTTCTCAGTTAATATTACGTTAATATTATTATTACTGTCCTATTGGCATTTCTCAGCAACTTGTCCTACATATTTGTTCTTCTGTCTGCTTCCAACTATTTAGAAGATCTATACAGTAATATACTCCCAGCAGTATAATTACCCTTCTTTTTTTTCAGTTCAAACCATATGACCTCATTTGATGTTCTTTCTCAAATATCATCCCTCCTCACAGCTGTAACTGTTTCTTTAACCAGTATTGTGACCCCCTTCCTTTTTCTATCCCCCTTATGATCCCATCTGAAAACGCTGTAACTAGTTGAGCTGCCATTTCTGCCCTTCTTTAAACCACAATTTACGGAGGGGCAAGCATTAGCATCTCCTATAGTGTCACTGAAAGTGGTGTTCAGGAAGGGCATCAGAAAATAATCATTCTGGGACCACTGAAATAAAATCAGGAAATGTCTGCTGGACATTTAACCCATTAACTCCCTCTTTCTGGTTGTGTTGCTGGTTGTTTTCTGTTTACTATTTTAAATCCTAGCAAGAGGCATTCTTAGCTTTCAGTTTTCAGTTTTTCTGGGGGTTAATAGGCAAAACATCAATCCACGTATTCTCTTTGCAGATAATGACAGGGCAAATTGCTTTTCGGTTTTTAGTTCAGGTTTCCTGTTTTCATCTTGAAGCCTAATTCCTGTTCAGTCAAATGTCTCTGCATCTGTTCATTATGTCATTTTGTTCCATTTAGTAGTTTTATTGAATAGCTGTAATAAGTCTTTCGACCAGCTTAACCATTTTCGCAGCATAATGCGAATTACACTTCTGTGGCTTTCCATGCTTCAGGCAGCACGCATTCAATCAAAACGTACTGATATTTCATGCAAACAAATAAACCTCTGGATTCTATCTTTAGAATAAACCACCTGTGCATGACTTTAAAAACTGCTGATAACACACAGGTAACTGTAATATCGTTTATTATTTAATGGGCTGTGGGCGGTGCTTGGCAAGGCCAGCATTTGCCACTCATCAAATCAGTGGCTTGCCCAGCCATTTCAGAGGCCAGCTAAGAGTCAACCGCGTAGCCCAGGTTGTCTGGAGTCACATGTAGGCCAGACCAGGTGAGGATGGCAGATTTCCTTTATCGGTGAACCAGATGGATTTTTATGACAGTCACTGATGTTTTCATGGTCACCATTATTGAGGATAGCTTTACAATTCCAAATTTATTTAATGATTTTACATTCCACCAGCTACCATGGTGGGATTTGGACACATAATAATAATCTTTATTAGTGTCACAGGTAGGCTTACATTAACATTGCAATGAAGTTACTGTGAAAATCCCCAAGTCGCCACACTCTGGTGCCTGTGCGGGTACACTGAGGGAGAATTCAGAATGTCCAAATCACCTAACAAGAACGTCTTTCGGGACTTGTGGGAGGAAAGCAGAGCACCCGGAGGAAACCCATGCAGAGACAGGGAGAATGTGCAGACTCGGCACAGTGTTTTGGCTTTGTGTTTGTGGTATTCAATCATTTCTGCTCTGCACAATTGTTTTCCGAAGTTGAATAGCTGACACTTATTTTTGCTTTATTTGTTTTTGTATTTGGCACTTTAAGGCCACCACATTGTATGCTTAAACTTGATGGATTTGTGCTCCCAGTACCAATTGATGGATAGAAAATCTTGTGGGAGTCACTGGCCCCTGTGGTTATTTTCTGGTACAGATTCCTACTGCACTGTGAGTGCAAATTAATAAAATCCTTCCCAACCTATTTCCTTATGACTTGCAGCACCGTGAGGACAGGACGCTCCTGAGCAACGCTGTGTAACAGTTATTTTTCAATAATGGACCTCCTGTGGGTTACATAGCCCATGTAATAAACAAAATACTACTAAAGCCATTGATTTATGATTGCATTTCACATGTCAGCTAATGAATATAAGTCCTTTTATATTCAAGGTGACAATACAATTTGTAGAGAGACTTCAGAAACTTGTTTCACAGAGCTGCAGAACCTGAAACTTCATTGTTGCATTTGATTTTGTAAAATTGAATTGGAAATGTTGAAACAGCAATCCATTGTAGTAAATGTTGTGAGAAAATCATGGCTAACATCACGGCAAAATAAAGTTCAGTTTCTGGGCAGAAATTGCTTGCCTGACACAGATTTGTAATGATGTTATAAATATTTGTGTTCATAGTTTCCAACTATTGTTATGAAAACTTTCCTTACATCATTGAGAGTGGAGGTCATGAACTTCAACTCCTGATTGATCTCAGAGCTTTTGCCCTGGCACAGACCACGAGTGGGCTCCACGTCCACAGTTCATCAGATTTATGATGTTTATGTCCTTTGGGCCCAATGCGCCTGTAGAAGACGGAAAATGAGGCAACAATCCAGGTCAGGTGACCAGGGATAGAGCACCACCGAGAATAAGCTTCCCAGGCAGTGAACAGGGAGAAGTCCAAAAGACAGAAGGCAGGGGGAGAAGTCCCAAAAGAAGGGTCCCAGTGAGGGTGCATGTACAGGAAAAGATCTCAGTTCAGTTAAAAAGAGAGGAACAGAGAAACCGTCTTCACACTGGAAAAATTTAATTTACAGAAGAATGCCATTCAGTCCATCGAGTCTGCATCGGCCCTGGGAAAGAGCACCCTACTTAAGCACACACCTCCACCCTATCCCCATAACCCAGTAGCCCACCTTAAACCTTTTGGACACTAAGGGAAATTTAGCTTGGCCAATCCACCCAACCTGCACATATTTGGACTGTGTGAAGAAACCAGAGCACCCGTTGAAAACCCACGCAGACACTGGGAGAACGTGCAGACTCCACACAGACAGTGACCCAAGCCGGGAATCGAACCTGAAACCCTTGAGCTGTGAAGCAACAGTGCTAACCACTGTGCTACCGTGCAACCCTGAAGTGCAGGCTAGAAATGAAGAGGTCTCAGAAGAAGCCCTGAAGATCAAAGAAGGAAGCCGAGGCTGGTGACTCTCTGCTGCAGTCCATTGAGCCATAGCTACCCTTTGGCGCAGTAGTGATATGCTCGACACGGCTGAAGAGCTGAAGCTGTGCTTGCAAGTTGGTGTTTGAGAGTGTACTTGGGAATCCAAGGGAACAGAATCTTGGTAGATGAGACTGAAATCCTGCAAGGCTATTGTTGATGCAGTCTGATTTAGAATGACATTTGGAGAGAATTGTGGGTTAGATCTTCGAAGGTGAAGACCAGAACACCTCATGAGAGAGTGGGATTGGTTGACTCACAGTGTTTACTGACATCAGGGTGAAATATTGAGAAATCCATGTACTTTATCTTCATTGCAACTGCCATTTTTTGTGTAGTGTGGTGTGTTCACCCGTAGTTGGTTTGTTAATTCACATGTACCTCATATTTACTTTGAACGTGAGCACATAAGGCAGATATTGTAAGTTGTTTTGTCTCTCTTGACCATGCACAGTAAAGTTTATTTTTGTTTGTTTAAAATTGGGAGAATCATGTGGCATATTCAATTCAAAATCTCAAACTTTGTCTACTTTAAAGAAAATGTTATTGGCCACTAACCAGATCTTACCAAGAAGCTGGGTGTCTGGCCTCGGCTCTTAATACTGTATTTCCTCTTTTGCCTTTTCCTGTGTAAATTGGGGTTATCACAATGCTGGTTGATCACCTTCATATCAACCATCATTTTGGATTTGGTGGGTGATTTCACAGCCAGATGCCCTGCTTGCCGCTAACATCCCCCCGCCATGCGCGCCCCCCCCCCCCCCCCCCCCTCCCCTCTCCCGCCGGCCCAATTAGGGGTTGTGCACCAGTATGTGCTGGCTTGATTCATAGATTATAACTCTCTGCACGTTTATATTAGCTGATTATACATTGGAATATTATTGTTTTCACATGTACTCCGTTTTATTTAATTTATTCTAAAGCCCAGGTTCCCTGGAAGAAAATAGAGAAGATGTTTTGTAAGAAGATAAGAGGTGTGTAAAACTACTGGAGAAAAATGAGAGGGGATGGAGGGAGCATTAATTTATTTACTGTGTCAGCATTGCGTTCTAGAAGTATTGCAGTAGTGGTCAGAAGTGAAGGGGTTTGAAACCACTGGGAGTGGGCCTCTTAAATCTAGAATAATGGTTCCAAGGTTTTTAAGTATTTGGGGTGACGTGTTTGGAATTTTGAAATGGTGTAACCTATGAGAAATGGAGATTGATATTTGGGTCCAGCAGGCAGCAGACTAGACGCTGATTCAGAATAGGCCCTGGGAAAAGGGATGCATGGGTATGAAACTACTGGGAGGTACATGGTCTAGGAAGTGTCAATCGCTGGACATTGAACTGGAGATGTCATTGTGTGATTCTGAGGTAATGTTGAGAGAGGTTAAAATGTATGGCATGACTTGGGAAAGTGATCTTTAGGAAAGAAAATAAGGAAAGATCTTGCATGTACATAGTCCTTTTATTGGCCTCAGAATGCACTAACAATTCAACGCAGTGGAATGCTTTTGTCGTCACCAATGAAGGGAAATGAAGCAGACAATTTATACTTTACAATTAACAATGAGACAAATGTTCTGAAGAAGAGCCATATTAGACCTGAAATATTAACTCTATTTTCTCTCTTCACATCTGCTGCCAGATTTGCTGAGGTTTTTCAGCATTTTCGGTTTGAGATAAGTGAACCAGTCAATCTGATTTTTGTAGTATTGGATGAGGGATAAATGTTGGCAAGACCCCAAGGGATCTCCCCGCTTTTCTATAATTCATACCATAAAACGTTTTCCAGCCATCTGATAGGGACTCAGTTTAACATCACATCTGAAGGGTGTTCTTTGGCGTACAGCAGTCCCTTAGCACTGAAGCGTTGGCCTAGTTTATGTGCTAAATTCTCTGCATTAGGGCTTGAAACCTATAACCTCCTGACTCAGAGGCAAGAGTGCTATCACTGAATCATGGCTGTCTCCCAGGAAGGTTGAGTGAAGTTGGGGGGGGGGGGGGGGGGGGGGGGGTGTGGTCAGAGTGACAAGCTATCGGAAGGTATAGGAAGTGTTAAGGAGCTGATAGCTGGCAATATCTTTGGGAGGAGTGGACACAAAGAATGAACTTTGTAATCCTAAACAGATTTCTGCCACCCAAAAGTTTTACAACAATATTTTCTGTGGGTAGATGTTTAAGATAAATAAAACAATAATAACAATCTTCATTGTCACAAATAGACTTACATTAACACTGCAATGAGGTTACTATGAAAAGCCCCAGATCGCCACATTCCGGCGCCTGTTTGGGTACGCTGAGGGACAATTCAGAATGTACCTAACAGCACGTTTTTTGGGACATGTGGGAGTAAACTGGAGCACCCGGAGGAAACCCACACAGACACAGGGAGAACGTGCAGACTCTGCACGTGACAGTGACCCAAGCCGGGAATTGAACCTGGGACCATGGCGCTGTGAAGCAACAGTACCAACCACTGTGCTAGTGTGCTGCCCAAATTCTTGGTCCGCTGATAATGTAATTACCAACCATAGGTCAGAAAGTATATTATAAGCACAAAATTAACTTTAATAGCTTAACATAGGCATTCAAACTCACTATTGGGAAAGGTCTTTCGGGAGTTCCACTTTTACAGTCAGAAAGCAAGTATACAGCTGCATTCCCAACCGTCACTTGGCAGCTTGCTAGAAATTGTCCAGAGCATCGAATACCCTGAGAGGAATTCTGCTCAGGAAATCTGCCCAAAGACGCAATGTGTCTTTAGATCTTCCAGAGGAACCTCCAACATGGTTTTGGAAATGTGAATGCTTGTGCAAGGGGAGATGCTGGTGTGGTCCAGCTGGATGAAATAGAAAGAGATTAATAGGAAAAGTGCAATCCCCACCATAAAGTCAAGTGTCACATCATTACCTCTCTTGGGGAAGGGGCTTGGAGGACCGAATCAGAGATAACTATGGACATTGATTGATTTAAGCAAAGCAGTTAAGCTTTGCAGAAATAATGTAATGGGAAAAAATCATGAGGGAAATCAAAAGTGGAAATGGAAGGAAATGTTTCATTCACAAGATGTACATACAATATCTAAGAGTTTAAATACATTAGGGAGGCAAGAAAATGTATAGAATGGGCAACTATTATGCAGACACTCGTAATTACTGGGAATACAGAGAAGATTTGAATGGGGTGAAATCTTGAAGTTTAATTAAGCTTTGTGCAGAATAAAGTTGGGAGCTGATCAATTTTAAACAACCTAATGCCTTCAATAAGGTAGTATCAAAGAACTTCATATAAATGCTTTATTACTCATTTTACAGTGTGATTTTAGACCAACAGAACAATTTCAAAGCTAACAATTAATGCAGCCAGGGCTGGCGCAAGGTTGTTTGCCACCTGATGGAACCATCAATTCTACGGACACGTGCTTGTAGGATTAGAATAGCGGTTTTAATATACTTACAACAGAGCCAGCCTGTTAGCCGTTGAACATTCGGTGAACTGGCTGGCTGACTCTGTGGCACGGATCTTTATACAGCAGCTCCAGGGGGCGGAGTTCTGGGCAGAGCCAAGGGGAGAGCCCAGTACAAACTCTCGAGTACTCCCAGAGCTACTCCCCCCTGGTGGTCAGGTAGTGCAACTGCACTTACAATATCGGTGCAGATATGCAATGGGAACAGAGTGACATTGGTAACTTATAATACCGTGTCAATCTCATTCACCACATTCACCCCCTGTGAAAAAAATCAACTCCGGCAGGGGTGGTGGCTCACAGAGTTAGTCTGTCTGGAGGACGAATTGTTCGTTGCGATCTGCGGAGCACCGGGGTTGCAGCCTCTTGCGGTGGCTGGGTGGGTGTTGAAAGCTGGGGTACGATGACAGACTCCGGGGCGGGTCTCGTCCAGACTTCATACACCTCTGGCTCGCCTGGAGACGGGGGGCGCTGGGGGTGGGCTGGTGCTGGCGCGTGGAACAGGTGGGGCAAGCTTGCGGGATCGGGGACGCGAGGGGGCGGCAGCATAGGGAACGGGGTAAGGGGTTCCTCAGTGGGGGTAGGGAGGGGGCTGGATCCAGCGGGTGCCAGGTCCCGAAGGGATACTGTGTCCTGGCGACCGTCCGGGAACTCCACGAATGCTTACTGTGGGTTGGAATGGAGGAGGCGCACCTTTTCAACAAGGGGGTCGGTTTTGTGCGCCCTGACGTGCTTCCTCAGGAGAACAGGGCATGGCGTCCTCAGCCACGCCGGAAGTGAGACCCCCGTGGTAGTGCCCCTAGAAAAAATGAAGAGTCGCTCGTGAGGGGTTTGATTGGTCGCTGTACAGAGGAGTGATCTAATTGCGTGGAGCGCGCCTGGGAGGACTTCTTGCCATTGGGAGACTTGGAGTTTTCTAGACCGAAGGGTCAGTAGGACGGTCTTCCAGACCGTCGCGTTCTCCCTCTCCACCTGCCCGTTCCCCCCTGGGGTTGTAGCTGGTAGTCCTGCTCGAGGCGATGCCCTTGTCGAGCAGGTACTGCCGCAGCTCGTCGCTCATAAAGGACGAACCCCGGTCGCTGTGAACGTAGCTGGGAAAACCAAACAGGGTGAAGACACTATGCAGGGCCCTAATGACTGTGTGGGAGGTCATACCGGGGCACGGGATGGCGAAGGGGAATAGGGAGAACTTGTCTATGATGTTGAGAAAATAAATGTTCCTGTTAGTGAAGGGGAGTGGCCCTTTGAAATCGATCGCAAGGCGTTCAAAGGGCCTAGAAGCCTTGACCAGGTGGGCCCTGTCTGGTCTATAGAAGTGCGGTTTGCACTCTGCACAGATCGGGCAGTCCCTGGTGACCGCTTTTACCTCCTCGTTGGAGAAAGGCAGGTTTCGGGCTCTGATGTAGTGGGCGAGCCGGGTGACCCCTGGATGGCAGAGGTCATCGTGGATGGCTTTCAGACGGCTGATCTGCGCGCTGGTGCATTTCCCGTGGGATAGGGCATCCGAGGGCTCGTTGAGCTTCCCCAGTCGATATTTAATATCATAACTATAGGTGGAGAGTTCGATCCTCCACCAAAGGATTTTATCGTTTTTTATTTTGCCCCTTTGCGAATTGTCAAACATAAAGGCTACCGATCGTTGGTTGGTGATGAGGGTGAACCTCCTACCTGCGAGGTAGTGCCTCCACGGACGAACAGCCTCCACGATGGCTTGTGCTTCCTTCTCGACTGAGGAGTGTCGGAGTTCTGAAGCGGATAGGGTACGGGAGAAAAATGCAAAGGGCCTCCCTGCCTGATTCAAAGTGGCTGCTAGAGCTACCTCTGAGGCGTCGCTCTCAACCTGAAAGGGAGTGGATTCATCCACCGCCCGCATGGCTGCTTTGGCAATGTCCTCCTTGATGCAGCTGAAGGCCTGGCGCGCCTCAGCTGACAGGGGAAATCGTGTGGCCTTAAAGAGTGGGCGGGCTTTGTCCGCATATTGAGGGACCCACTGGGCGTAGTATGAAAAGAACCCCAAGCACCGTTTGAGGGCCTTGGGGCAATGAGGGAGGGGGAGTTCTAAGAGGGGGCGCATACGGTCCGGGTCTGGGCCCAGGACTCCGTTCTCCACGATGTAGCCGAGGATGGCCAGTCTGTTTGTGCGGAAAACGCATTTCTCCTTGATATAAGTGAGGTTTAATTTCTGTGCCGTTTGGAGAAAACGGTGGAGGTTGACGTCGTGGTCCTGCTGGTCATAGCCGCAGGTGGTAACATTTTCCAGATACGGAAACATGGCCCGCAGCCCGTACTGGTCCACCATTCGGTCCATTGCTCGTTGGAACACCGGAACCCCGTTAGTGACGCCGAAGGGAACCCGGAGGAAATGGAAGAGGCGGCCATCAGCCTCGAACTCCGTGTAGTGGCTGTCCTCCGGGCGGATTGGGAGCTGGTGGTATGCAGACTTCAGATCCACCGTGGAAAATAGCCGATATTGGGCAATCTCGTTAACCATGTCTGCAATTCTGGGGAGGAGATACGCGTCTAGGAGCGTAAAGCGATTTATGGTCTGACTATAGTCGAGGACCATGCAGAATTTTTCCCCGGTCTTGACGACCACCACCTGAGCTCTCCAGGGACTATTACTGGCCTCTATGATTGTCTCACTGAGCAGCCATCGGACCTCCGATCGGATAAAGACACTATGCTGTAGGCTGTATCGCCTGCTGCGAGTAGATACTGGTTTGCAATCTGGAGTGAGATTGGCGAAGAGAGGAGGGGGGGGGGAGATGCGCAGCATGGCTAGGCTGCAGATAGTGAGTGGGGGCAGGGGCCCGCCGAAGCTGAGGGTGAGGCTCTTGAGGTTGCACTGGAAATCCAGGCCTAATAAGAGTGGCGCGCAGAAGTCGGGCAGGACATAAACTTTAAATTTAGAATAGCGCCTCGAATTGTGAGCGTAGCAACGGTGCGTCCTTGGATTTGGACTGAGTGGGAGCCCGAAGTGAGGGCGATAGTTTGGATCACAGGAAAAATAGGAAGCGAAAAGCATCTTACCAGCTCTGGGTGTATGAAGCTCTCGGTGCTCCTGGAATCAAAGAGGCATGGCGCGCTGTACCCGTTGATCTGGACCTCCGCCATCAAACTTCGTAGGTGCTTGAGGCGGGATTGATCTAGGGTGACCTCGTTGAGTTGCGGGCCGCGTGATGGGTGCCCGGGGAAGTCGTAGTCTTCCGAGTGGGCGTCCGGTCGAGTAGATGCCGGTACGTTCTGGCGAGCTTGATGCAGGATCTCTGCGCTGAGTTGCGGGCCGCGTAATGAGTGCCCGGGGAAGTCGTAGTCTTCTGATGAGTTATCTGAGCATGGAGATGCAGATGGGGCCCGTGGATCGCACGTGGTGAGCGGCGAGGAAGATGGCATCCAAGATGGCGGCCCCCATGAGTCGCATGTGGCCGGCCGCATGGTGGGGGTTTGCCAAGATGGCGGCCCCCATGGATCGCATGTGGCGGGAGGGGGCGGAGTCAGGGCGCAGGCCGCAGCGTTTCGGACCCCGCAGGCCCGCTGGTGCTGGGAGCGATTTGTTCTCTCTACTGGGGATTTAGAAACTGGGGCCCTTTTCGCGAGGCACACTCTGGCATAGTGGCCTTTCTTCCCGCAGCTGCTGCAGGTCGCGGATCGGGCTGGGCAGTGCTGCCGCGGGTGCTGGCTTTGTCCACAGAAATAGCAGGCTGGGCCAGCTGAGTAGCTGGCTGGGGCAGCAGAGTGACTGGCTGGGGCTGCAAAGTAACTGGCTTTGGCAGCGCGGTAGCTGGGGGGCCGTGCGGCACAGGCCTGGGGGAGTTGTTGGTCGGGGGCCCACGATGAGGTCGCGGGGTCCGCGGGAAACGAGGTGAGGCTGCGGAAAGAGACTTCCATAGTGGTAGCAGCCTCCACAGTAGTATCTAAGTCCTGGGCCCCCTTTTCTAGCAGTCTTTGGCGCACATAATTCGATCTAAGGCCTGCTACGAAAATGTCCCGCACAGCAAGCTCCCTATGTTCAGCCGCGGTAACGGCTTGATAATTACAGTCATTAGAGAGATTGTTCAGTTCACGTACAAATTCGGCTAGCGTTTCTGTAGGCCGCTGATGGCGAGTCGTAAACACGTGGCGTGCATAAACCTTGTTCATGGGCCTAACGTACATTTTGTCCAATATCGCCAGCGCTGCGGTGTAAGAACCGGCCGGATTTAGTTGTGTGGAGATTCTGTGGCTTACCCTCGCGTGCAATAGGCTGAGCTTTTTGTTCCTCCCTTGTTTCAGCGGTGCTGGCTTCTGCCAGGTAGGCCTTAAAACATCTCAGCCAGTGGGAGAAAATTTCTTTAGCCTCTGCATCCTGTGGGTCGAGTTCTAGGCGTCCAGGCTTGAGGGCTGCTTCCATGATTTACATCGACTGTTTCCTAAGTATATTAAATTGATGGAACCATCAATTCTACGGACACGTATTTGTAGGATTAGAATAGCTTTTTAAATATACTTACAACAGAGCCAGCCTGTTAGTCGTTGAACATTCGGTGAACTGGCTGGCTGACTCTGTGGCACTGATCTTTATACAGCAGCTCCAGGGGGAGGAGTTCTGGGCGGAGCCAAGGGGGGAGCCCAGTACAAACTCTCGAGTACTCCCAGAGCTACTCCCCCTGGTGGTCAGGTAGTGCAACTGCACTTATAATATCGGTACATTTATGCAATGGGAACAGAGTGACATTGGTAACTTATAATACCGTGTGAATCTCATTCACCACACCACCCAAGGTGAACATTCAGCCTGGCATACCACCACACTAGTCCCGTTATCTTTACCACAGTGACAGATGCAACACAATATCTGCCTCCTTTATTATTTGCTGGATGTCAACTTTTACGGAGCATTCACTTTTGCTGATTCAATTGATGTCATCTGCTGATACCTTGGTAATGTAATGCAGGCAAACTAAATAGATCCACCATGCTAAAATGGCATGTTAAAAGACTGTTGCAGTATTAAACTGTCACACAATTGTACGTTCCCAAATTGAAGCTTTTAGTACTTTTTAAAAATAAATTTAGAGTACCCAATTCATTTTTTCCAATTAAGGGGCAATTTAGCGTGGCCAATCCACCTACCCTGCACATCTTTGGGTTGTGGGGGTGAAACCCACGCAAACACGGGGAGAATGTGCAAACTCCACATGGACATTGACCCAGAGCCGGGATCGAACCTGGGACCTTGGCGCCGTGAGGCAGCAGGGCTAACCCACTGCGCCACCGTGCTGTCCTGCTTTTAGTACTTTTAATCACATTTAACACAAGTAATAATTATTTGTTTGTAATCTAATTGGTTTTTCTGATTTTCAGCATAAATCATAATTTCCGTAAACGATTGCACATCAATTTAGTCCCAGCACTTTTCCCATTGTTATGACAGATTTAAAAAATAAATCCTCTAATATATTAGTGCTTAAGTTTGCTCCAAAACATAATCTTTTGGCAATATTTAATTTCCTTGGTGGCCATATACCTGTAATAAACCTATCATTCCAAAATGGTTTTGTTTAATAATTGAGATTGACAGATGGTAGAGACTGAGTTGTGATATTAATGAATGATTCTGAGGGGAAAAAATGGGTCCTGTTATTCTGATATTGTATAGTCATGTATACAGCATGTATATTTTTTCAACAATTGTAATTGTGATTTTAATACAGAGAGAAGTGTTGTCAATGTAATTCCAGTCTGAAATAATGAGGTTAAACTGTCAAAAGTAAAATATTCAACATCTGGTTTATTTGATTAAATTTATATTTCCCTCATAAAGTTGAGAAATTATTGTAGCCTCAGAACCCCAGACTACTTTATTATTCTTCTGAGTAAAAAGTGAAATATAAAAAAACATCAGCTCTTTTGATAAAAAAGAATGAAATGAGATAAGCACTGATAGATTGGCGTGTTACATGCAGCATGCAGCAAATGGGTCTGATCAATGTTGTACATTCAGTAACACGGTTCATTGTCTAAACCTAGGCAGTGCTGCAAGAAGAAATTGTATATGGCGAATTCCCTGGACATCACTTAAACCTCATAATGTGTGAAGTGGATGCTGAGAAATTGAGTAACTTGTTCACAATTTTAAGGATGTTACTTTCTCAAGACTGCACAGCATAGAAATCAGGCCATCTAACATTTAATTTAATTGCTGAACGCTCTCTGAAGGGATATGAAATGACTGCATAATTCATAATGTTCAGATGGAACGTCTCTGTTTTCTGTGCATGAATAGTGTCCAGGAACACCCTTGCTGATTTGAAAGAGTTCATGTGTTCCTGTTCCCAGTGCCTTCTCCCTACCTCACTACAAAACTGTTAGGCTGTGCTGAAAGGAGTATTCATGCTTTCAACAATGTGACCTTCCTGATTTTGGACAGAATGGGATATGCAAGCATGACATTGGTTGTGAAACTGGTAAAAGAAGCTATGTACCAGTTTGGGCACTGCCACATTGAGCTGTCTGTCAGTCCTTTCGGCAAGTGTGATCCACAGGCTGAATCGAATCAGACCACACAAAGTCAGACTCTTTTCCACGAAGTAGTTGGGTCTATCACTCTTCCTTTTTTTCACAGGCAGTCATTGAGCAGCTCCTCCAATCACCACTCTGCAGTCATTTCCTACTCTCAGCAATTGTTACAAACCCACGGAGCAGGAACAGATGCTTTTCATGTTCCCCAGCTTTCTGGTTTTACATAGAACATAGAACAGTACAGCACAGAACAAGCCATTCGGCACTCGATGTTGTGTCGAGCTTTGTCCGAAACCAAGATCAAGCTATCCCACTCCCTGTCATCTGGTGTGCTCCATGTGCCTATCCAATAATGGCTTGAAAGTTCCTAAAGTGTCCGACTCCACTATCGCCCTAGCTCCCTCAACCTTTCCTCATAAGGTGGAGATGCCGGCGTTGGACTGGGGTGAGCACAGTAAGAAGTCTTACAACACCAGGTTAAAGTCCAACATGTTTGTTTCAAACACTAGCTTTTGGAGCACTGCTCCTTCCTCAGGTGAATGAAGAGGTATGTACCTCTTCATTCACCTGAGGAAGGAGCAGTGCTCCGAAAGCTAGTGTTTGAAACAAACATGTTGGAATTTAACCTGGTGTTGTAAGACTTCTTACTTTCCTCATAAGAACTACCCTCCAATCCAGGCAGCATCCTGGTAAATCTCCTTTGCACCCTTTCCAATGCTTCCACATCCTTACTATAATGAGGTGACTAGAACTGCACACAATACAAAATCAAGGTGGTCATGCTAAACTTGCATAAGACACTAGCTTCTGACTGGCTTTCAGTTTTGATGTTTTTAATAAACTGGCAGAGGGGTTCACGGGATGAGAGCACGGGAACGGCGGTGTTTCGTGAGCTCCGGCACGACTCATCTTATCCTGATGCACAACCCATAATTATTTCTTGCTGGCCTGTATGTCCTGTGCTCTGTGCCTGGAAGATCCTGGCTGACTGAGGCAGTTGGAGGCGGCTATGGTGGGGCCCAACATGCAGTGCTGGTTTTGCTGGTGAGAGGGCCGACACTTCAGCCATGCTGTCAGCGTCAAGGTGATGGCTGCTGTTATGAATGATGATGTGGACTATGGTCTTGGTTCCTTGGCGCAGGTTGCTGGCCCTCACTTTGATGAACTGTGAGATATCCTTAAGAGAGTGGATAAAGCGGAGGAGAGAATCCAATTAGTTGATAGGGCAGGCTCCTTGCTGGGGGCTCGCTTTCAGTCCTTGGAAATCCTGCTGCACGGTATGTCGAATATCCTGGTTGATTCACGGAATTTGGGTCAAACAGGAAGAATTCATGCACCCAGTCTGCTGAGGGGATCTGGGGATGAATCCCTGGCTGAATTTGAGAGTTGGCTGCCATGCTTTCACAATCTCGGTTTGAAGGCTGAACATTTCACGTTTCATGGGGCACATTCTATCTGGTCTTCGGGGCCTGCGGTCAGTCAGAGACCCTGATCACTGTTTTTATGCTATCTTGTTGACGATTACCGAGAAGATTTGGAGGCAGTTGAATGTGATGGGTCATTGCCTCCCACCAGGGCCTAGGTTTCTCACTACCTGGCCTTCGGAATGCCGACATGGCAAAAGTGCAGGGTCTTCGATTGAACTCTGGGGGGATCCTGAATGCAGCTCAACGATCCTGTCCTGCCTCTGGCTTTCCCAGCTTAATGGACAATTTATCCTGCAGTTCATCAATACTCTTGAACTTTATCCCCTTGTGATTATGCTGCTGATTTTATGTTCCTGTCTTTTTTCCTGACAAGGGTGTACGATATATGAGCACAGAGGCGGTTGTCGTCTGTTACCCTGTTATAGAAAAAATCATACTGAGTTGGTAGTGTGTCACAAAGTTTGTGCAGTATTTACCTACATTTAATTATGTGTTGTAATCCTTGTCTTTATAAAGAGGAATTACAGTTTAGGAACCCCTAACCTAGTTTATAGAGAAAATGAGTAGCGCCATGGCAGGATGGTAGGTGGATGGTTTGGTTTGGAGCTGATTGGTAAGTCCGTGTGAGTCCTCATTATGGGCGAGGAAATTCCCCAGTTAAAATGATCAGCATTGTGTTCTTCTTTTGCATTTTTGTTATTTTGGGAGTATAGAATCCTTGCTTGCCTCCTATGAAGGCTCATGTATTCCAGAGAGGATTGGGTTCCTTATGATTTTACTTTGTGGTTGTGTCCCTGGCATTGTTGGAGTAAGGGGAGGTATGTAATGGTGCATGCCTGGGTGTGGTCGGTTAATCCTTGATTGGTTAGTCTTCCATAGTCTTAAATATTCACTTTGCTGCATGGGTAATGACAGTGGTCGCTTGGTTGAGGGCAGGAGTAACTGTGTTTTCCTGGGTTGGGTGTAGGATATGCTGGATGGTGTATTAGGTTACCTTCCCCCAAGGGGGTCCTGGTCTGCTCTCCATTAGTTAGGATTCCACTGGGGAGGTAGCAGCCTGTAGGCTGCAGGGTCTGAGTAAGAATCTGAGTGCTGTGAATCAGCGTTGTTGGAGTCTTTCTTTGGTGTTGGCTGAATCTGGGAGTTAGGCGCCCTCCTGCAAGTGGTCTTATATATAGAATTCCAGATTGCCCTCTTTCCTGAGGACATGGCACCCCTGGGGAGGCAGTGTCCTATTTCTGATGAGGCTACTCTGTTCTGCCCCTGGTATCCTTTTTGCAAAGGTGTACGATACTGGACACTGTCTGGCATTCTTTGGCTAATCCTGGGCTATCTCTCTTTTTGCAATTCCTATCTTTACTTGGGTAAGTAGGGTGCTGATACAGGCTCTGATTTGGTATAATATGGCGTGGGGGTGGGGTGTATGGAGGTTCCCTTATCGTGTTGAAGGGGTGGAGGATTATACTTCTCCCGAGACACCCAATTGGTGGGTGTCTTGACAATTCCAGTGTCGGCAGGGCCAGAGTGGTGCCTCTGATGTGGCTGGATAGGAGTCAGGTCTGTTGTGTAGCGATTCTTGGCATGGTGTGGGTGTTCTTGGTTTACTGTCCTTATAACGAGAAGATACAATGCCAACCATATCTTGTATTGAGCGCAGTTCCTGTTGCTCCCCTTTTCTTGGGATGCTCCTCTTGGCTTCAATGTTTTGGGAGGCTGAGTTAGGTGTTGAATGAGCAGCTTTTTCCTTTTTTGTATTCTGGTGAGGGGGCCATGCGTCATACGGCCATGTGCTCATGATTGTATCCTGGTATCCTGTTATCCTGAGATCCTCTACTCTTGGTCGTATCTTTTTATCCTGTCTTTGTCAGTCTGTTGGAAGACGCCGACCATACTGATTATAACCTGAACGAATTGTTTGTCCTCTCTGTGTAAATGTGAGGAATGATGATCACTCTGTACTGTGCTGGATTTTAGGGATTTGCTATCCTGTGGGAAAATGTAAAATATCCTTTTAGAACTAAAGGCTTTGAGAAATTTTTCTGCCGCTTTTTCTTGCCTATTTTGGGGTTAGAGAATCGTTGACTGGCTCCTGCAGGTCTTATATCTGAGAAACGAATTTCATGATGTGTTATTGGTGCCACTGGTATGATTGGCGTTGGGGGAGATGTGTTTTGATGCGCGCAATCTATCCTAGATCATCGAATCCTCCGTTCCGGGCATTCACTACATGTGAAGATTTGTACCATGTTTTCATGGCCTCTTCTTCTTTATTCTCTAGCCTATCCGTTGCTACATACGGAGGCACCAAATTTAATGGTTAAGCTGAACCTACTGTGTTCTTGTTCGCCTGTCTGTTTCTGTATTCATGTATGCTGAGGCATTTGTGGCTGTGCTGTGCCAGTCCTGAAGATTTGTTGCGTCATTTGTTAAAATAGAAATACTCTAATAAAGAAATATTTAAGAACATCTGGCAGACTTTTGCCACCCCCCCTAACGACTCCCCTCTTTAATCTTGCCACCTTCGGCAAAGACCTAGTTCGCCTCGTGGCAATGTCAGTCCTGAATGCAACTGCTCCTTATGAGTGGTTATGAAATTGGAGAAAGTGAAGAATGGGCATAGTTAAGGAATTCTGTCCTGACGCAGATCCCTCATCTGTTTATTTTTCAAAAATTCAAATCCAACTTTCTCTGGAGTACAATTAATGTTTACTTTCCGGGCTAACCTGGCCATATGATTTGTTCACCATGGGCAGAGGCTATCTATCTGTGACCAAGCAAATGGGTCATTATGTAATTGGAATCAAATGCATTTGTCCATGTCCATGGCAAATCAGTAAGCAGAACATGGGATCTCCAGTGCCTTTAAACAGTTTTGTCATGTGCTCAAGTATGTCATTCAAAATAAATGATCATATGCAAACACTTGAAATGCAGCTAGTGAAAAGAACAAGTACTGGCTTCACTGTTTCCCACTTGTGTTTTTTTCATCAGTGCTATTTACAGCTGTTCATTTTTTACTGTGTCTGTTTGTTCTTAACCTCTTGGCATGAACTGAATGCTGGGAAATAAATCAACAAGGTAATTCAAATGCTATCATAACTCTATCTGAACAAAGCTTACCATATATATATTACAAAGTCGAATGTGATAAATTGATTCAAATTAAAACAGATGCACCATAGTTCACATTTTGGTTCTGAAATAATATTTTCTGCCAAAAATAATACTAACACTGCTGTCTGAAAATATGAAATTCATATTTCAGTCTTGCAGACTGATTCCTTCTATCACTTTTTTTCAAATTGTCTCATTCCAGTGAAGGAAATAACTGGATATTTATTAAGCAGAAATTAAATGGAAAACAAGTATGTATAGGTCTAGTCTTATGTGTGGCATTTCTGAGGTGAGGGAAACCTGTCAATACATATAAACGTACATTGAAAATAGAAGCAGGAGGAGGCCATTCAAGCCTTCTCCATCATTCAATATGATCATGGCTGATCATCAAGTTCAATACCCTGATCCCACCTTCCCCCTCATATCCCTTGATTCCTATAGTCCCAAGAGCAATATCGAATTCCTTCTTGAAAGTACATAATGTTTTGGCCTCAAATATCTTTTGTGGCAGTGAATTTCACAGATTCACGACTCTCTGGGGGTCCTCACCTCAGTCTTAAAAGGTTTACCCCTTATCCTCAAACTATTACCCCTAGTTCTGGCCTCTCCCACATTCGGGAACATTCTTTCTGAATCTACCCTGTCTAATCCTATTAGAACTTTTAAAGTTTCTATGAGATCCTCTCTGACTCATTTAAACTCCAATGAATATAATCCTAACAAACTTAGTCTCTCCTCATGTGACAGTCCCGCCATCCCAAGAGTCAGTCTAGTAAATGTTCGCTGCATTCCTTCCACAGCAAGGACATCCTTCTTCAGATAAGGACACTAAAACTGCACACAATACTTAGTGCTGTTGGGTAATTTGCAGATTCTGAATTATCCCTCTGTGTACCGAACAGGTGCCAGAATGTGGTGATTGGGGGCTTTTCACAGTAACTTCATTGTAGTGTTAATGTAAGCCTACTTGTGACAATAAAGATTATTTTTAAAAAATTAGGTGTAGCCTCACCAACGCCCTCTACAGTTGCAGTAAATCATTCCTATTCCTATACTCGAACCCTCTCGCTATGAAGGCCAACATACCATTTGCCTTCTTTACTGCCTACTGTACCTGCACGCTTACTTTCAGCGACTGATGCACAAAGGCACCAAGGTCTCACTGAGTAACCACCTCCCAATTTATCTCCATTCGATTAATAATCTGCCTGCTTAGTTTTGCTACCGAAGTGGATAACCTCACATTTACTACATTATACTGCATCAGCCATGCATATACCCACTCACTCAGCCTGTCCAAATCCCGCTGAAGCATCTCTGCATCCTCCTCACAGCTCACCCTCCCACCCAACTGTGAATTATCTGCAAATGTGGAGTTAATATATTTAGTTCCCTCCTCCAAATCATTAATATATAATGTGAACAGTTGGAGTCCTAGCACAGATCCCTGTGGTACCCCACTAGTCACTATCTACCAATCGAAAAAGGACCTATTTATTCCAACTGTTTGTTTCCTGTCTGCTAACCAGCTTTCTATCCATCTCAAGACACAACCTACAATCCCATGTGGTTTAACTTTACATAATAATCTTTTATGTGAGACCTTGTTGAAAGCCTTCTGAAAGTCAAAATAAACCACATCTACTGGTTCTCCCTAGTCAACTCTACTAGTTACATAGAACCTTCAAAGAATTCCAGTAGATTTATCAAGCATGATTTCCCTTTTATAAATTCATGCTGACTTTGTCTGATTATATCTCTACTTTCCAAATGCTGTGCTTTAAAATTCTTGATAATGGACCCCTGCAACTTCCCTATTACCGACGTTAGGCTCACTGGTCTTTTGTTCCCTGTTTTCTCACTGTCTCTCTTTTTGAATAGCGGGGTTATATTAGCTACCCTCCAATCCATAGGAACCATTCCAGAATCCAAAGAATTTGGGAAAATGACCACCAGTGGATCTACTATTTCAAGGGCCACTTCCTTAAGTACTCCCTTAATTTCCCCCAAAACATTTCTTTACTAATTTCCTTCAGCTCCTCACTGAAACTTGTGTTTCTCAGAACTTCCGGTACATTATTCATGTTTTCCTTTGTGAATAACAATTACACTTAAACTATGTATCTTTTCCAGACCGTGTGCATCAATATTTCCTTGTCTACCTTGATTGAAGAATTTCCATAGGGAGTGGGGCTTCATACCATATGGGTGGCCCCTGCCTCAACCGGCTTCTAGCCTCAGGATTATGGAGGTGGGCCCCTCAGGCCTCAGCTGAGAAGAGAGGGGAGGTCCAGAATGGCTGGACTTGGGGTCCTACTGCAGAGATGGACTAAGCCAGTCGACATATAGCACATAAAGCTGTTCTGTAAAATAAAAATCGGACTTCCTTTGTTGGCCTGAGCGAGGCAGCATTTCTTGAATTCATGCCCTAGTTGCAAGGAGAACTTTATTCTTTCTTCTACTGAGCAGTTAACGTTGGGTGCCTGGGCCAAAGAGATAATGTTGTATCCAGCATTGAAGATATGGCAGACAATATCCCAATCACTTATATACCCCAAGCTATCCAAGATCGACTGGAAATCAGAGGGGTAAGGAGATCACATTCGCTGTGTCTGCATGTGTGTCCATCCATCTGTCCAAGATGTTGGGTGGGGTTCTCCTGACCCCCTGATGCGTGTTTCTCAGTGGCGTGCCAATCGTTGGCGGCGGGATTCTCTCTTCCCGCTGCTTATCAATGAGGTTTCCCATTGAAGTCACCCCTTGCCGCCATGAAATCCACAGGCTGGAGTGTGCTGCCAGTGGGTAAAGAGAATCCTCGGGCCCTTGATTTTGACTTAGTTTTTGACTCCGTGGTTCTTTTCCTCTTGTTTATTGAGAATAACTCTGATTGAGATCAATCAGACTTCTTGAAAGAATTGCTGTGTTTCTGTGATTTCCACCTGCATGAGTTATTTTATTGTAATTCAAGACCTTCATGTCCCTTTGAACTACCTTGGGAACAAAAAACTGGGGCTTTCATTGTTCCCTGGCAAGTTTAGATTCCAGAGTGCAGACAGCTAATAATTTCATGATTGCCCGGAACTTGCCTCATCATTGGGGTTACAATCCACCTAGGACATTTCCGACCTTTGTGGCGTGATGCATAACCCATCCTCTGATCAGGCCAATAATTTGCTCTCAATTGCTTGAGACTCAAGGGCAGCGTGGTTGCACAGTGGTTAACACTACTGCCTCATGGCACCGAGGTCCCAGGTTCGATCCAGGCCCTGGGTCACTGTCCGTGTGGAGTTTGCACTTTCTCCCCGTGTTTGCATGGGTTTCGCCCCCACAACCGAAAGATGTGAAGAGTAGGTGGGTTGGCCACACTAAAATGCCCCTGAATTGGAAAAAATTAATTGGGTACTCTAAATTTATTTTAAAAATTTGCTTGAGATCCAATGTTAGTTCACAGTCGCTTCTGAGGGACATTATCGAATACCTAGACTTTGGCAGGACAGGACCATCCTGTCAGTGGCCAATGGCGAGCCACCTCTGCCGCTGGGAATACACCACAGCGCAGGGGGCGGGAGGAGGGGGGGGGGGGTGCTGGAAAATCCCATGATGCAACTTTTGATTCGGCATTTTTCAGCCTACCTCACTCAATGCTTAGTTCATCAATTCCAGACCATAACCTCTGCCCTGATTTATTTATTTTTTTGGATGGCAACTGATGATGACAATTCTGCGATTACCATTTACATCTCCTCTGGATCCATCTTTTGTTTCTTCACTTGTTCCGTGACTATCTCCATTTGCCTGGCCACAGTATCCTTTGTCATTTAATCTCTCCTGCCTTGCACAGTCTGACAGACCTCTTTTGTTCCACCCTCTCTGTCATAATATCCACTCATGTATATCATGAGATGCAGACAGGCAGTGATTGACACACAGGATAACCAATGAACACATATGACACAGAACAACCAATCACCAGACAGGATACCACCACTATTAAGGATCTCCCTCTCTCACACGACACGGCCAGGGAGGTAGTCGCAGTGCACAGGCCAATGAACATCATCACCATGTGGTAGAGAGCTAATCTGGTCAAGCCAGTAGGAGGTTATCAGTTAGGCTAATAGAGTGTCAACCCACAGCACATTATGTACAGCAATCAACAGGTTCAATAAAACAGTGTTGGACCATCTCCTGTGTCGGAAGCCTGTTTCTCATTTTACTGCATCCAGTTGCAGTCGATGTTAGACCAGCACAGATAACACATCACTCTCCCCTTTCTCTCTGCCTCTGTATTTGCTTGAAATGCATTACATCTCTAAGACAGTAAGATCATAAGGCTACAAGATATAGGAGCAGAATTAGGCTGCTCAGCCCATCGAGTCTGCTCCGCCATCCAATCATTGCTGATATTTTTCTCATCTTCATTCTCCTGCATTCTCCCCATAACCCCTGATCCCCTTATTAATCAAGAACCTATCTATGTCTGTCTTAAAGACACTCAGTGATTTGGCCGGCACAGCCTTCTGCGGCAAAGAGTTCCATAGATTCACCACCCTCTGGCTGAAGAAATTCCTCCTCATCTGTTTTAAAGGATCTTCCCCTTAGTCTGAGGTGGTGTCCTGTGGTTCCAGTTTTTCCTACAAGTGGAAACATTCTCTCCACATCCACTCTATCCAGGCCTCAAAGTATCCTGTAAGTTTCAATAAGAGCCCCCTCAGCCATCTAACTCCAACGAGTACAGACCCAGAGTCCTCAACCGTTCCTCATATGACAAGCTGTTCTTTCCAGGTATCATTCTTGTGAACCTCCTCTGGACCTTCTCCAAGACCAGCACACCCTTCCTGGGATACGGGGCCCAATACTTGTCACAATGCTCCAAATGGGCTCTGACCAGAGCCTTATACAGCCTCAGAAATACATCCCTGTTCTTGTATTCCAGCCCTCATGTTATGAATGCGAACATTGCATTTGCCTTCTTAACTGAACCTGCACGTCAACCTTAAGAGAATTGTGAAAACAAAGACTCCCAAGTCCCTTTGTGCTTCTGATTTCTGAGCATCTTCCCATTTAGAAAATAGTCTCTATCTAAATTCCTCCATCCAAAGTGCATTACACATTTCCATTGTATTTCATTTGCCACTTCAGAAACAAAGAAAAGTACTGGCCCTTCGGCCCTCCAAGCCTGTGCTGACCATGCTGCCCGTCTAAACTAAAATCTTCTATACTTCCTGGGTCCGTATCCCTCTATTCCCATCCTATTCATGTATTTATCAAGATGCCCATTAAATGTCACTATCGTCCCTGCTTCCACCACCTCCTCCGGCAGCAAGTTCCAGGCACCCACTACCCTTCATTGCCCATTCTCCTAGCCTGTTCAAATCCTTCTGCAGCCCCGTTGCTTCCTCAATACTACCTGCCCCTCTACAGATCTTTGCATCTTCTGCAAACGTAGAAACAGTGCCTTCAGTTCCTCCCTCCAGATCATTAATGTATATTGTGAAAAGCTGTGGTCCCAGCACCGACCCCTGAGGCACACCACTACTCACAGGCTGCTATCCTGAAGAAGACCCCTTTATTCCCAGTCTCTGCCTTCTGCCAGTCAGCCAATCCTCTATCCATGCCAAGATCTTACTCTTAACACCATGGGCTCTTAACATATTCAACAGTCTCCTATGCGCATCTTGTCAAAGGCCTTCTGCAAATCTAAATAAATCACGTTCACTGGTTCTCCTATGTCTAACTTCTTTGTTACCTCCTCAAAGAACTCTAACAGATTTGTCGGACACGACCTCCCTTTGACAAAGCCGTGCTGACTCAGTCCTATTTTAACATGTACTTCCAAGTACTTCGCAATCTCATCTTTAATAACGGACTCTAAATCTCACCAATTACCAAAGTCAGGCTAACCGGCCTATAATTTCCCATCTTCTGCCTCCCTCCCTTCTTAAACAGTGGTGTTACATTAGCCACTTTCCAGTCCTCTGGGACCCTTCCTGCCTCCAGTGATTTCTGAAGGATCACCACTAATGCCTCCACAATCTCCTCAGCTAGGACTCTGGGGTGTAGTCCATCCGTTCCAGGTGATTTATCCACCTTCAGACCTTTCAGTTTCCCCATAACCTTCTCATTAGTGATGGCCACTGCACTCACCTCTACCCCCTGATTCTGCTGGAGCTCTGGCATCCCATTGGTGTCTTCCACCGTAAAGACTGATGCAAAGTAACTATTCAGTTCATCGGCCATTTCTTTGTTTCCTATTAGTACTTCTCCAGCCACGTTTTCCAGTGGACCATTGTTTATTTTTGCCTCTCTCTTACCTTTTATATATTGAAAAAAAACTCTTCCTCTCTTCTTTTATATTACTAGCTGGCTTTAACTCATCTTTCATCATTACTCCCCTTATTGCTTTTTTAGTTTTCCTCTGCTCGCTTTTAAAGGATTCCCAATCCTCTGGCTTCCCACTAATCCTTGCCACTTTGTATGTTTTTTCTTTTACTTTTATGCTGTCCTTGACTTCCCTCGTCAACCATGGATGCCTTGTCCTGCCCTTAACATGTTTCCTCCTCCTTGGGATGAATTTCTGCTGTGCCCCCCCGAATAAGCCTCCAAAACTCCTGCCATTGCTATTCCACTGTCTTCTCTGCTCGTCTTCGTTTCCAATCAACTCTGGCCAGCTCCTCCCTCATGTCATTGTCGTGACCCTTATTTAATTGTAATACCGTTACATCTGACTCCAGCTCCTCCCTCTCAAACTGCAGGGTAAATTCTATCATATTGTGGTCACTGCTCCCGAAGGGTTCCTTCACCTGAAGATCCCTAATTAAGTCTGCCTCATTACACATCACCAAATCCAGAATTGCCTGTTCCCAAGTGGGCTCTACCACAAGCTGCTCCAAAAAAAATCTCATAAACATTCCACAAATTCCTTTTCTTGGGGTCCACTACCAACCTAATTTTCCCAGTCCACGTGCATATTGAAGTCCCCCATGATTATTGTGATAGTGCCTTTTTGACGTGTTTTCTCTATCTCCTGATTTATTTTCTGCCCCATATCCTGACTGCTGCCAGGGGGTACGTACATAACTCCCATCAGGGTCTTTTTACCTTTGCGATTCCTCAACTCTACCCACAGAGATTCTATGCCTTCTAATTCTATATCGCTCCTTGCTATTGATTTAACTTTATTCCTCACGAACAGTGCAACACCGCCCCCTTTGTCCTTTTGATAGGACACATGTCCTTGTATATTTAGATCATAGCCCTGATCCCCTTGCAGCCACATCTCTGTGATGCCCACAACACCTTACCGGCCAATTTCAATGTGCGCAACAAGCTCATTTACCTTGTTCCGTATACTGCACACATTAAGATACAACACCCTCAATCCTGCATTGACCACCTCCCTTTTCACACTTGTCACCTTTTTTGCTCTGCATGAGGGTGATGTTGTTCTCTTATTTTTGTTCTCTAACTTTGCCCAGTTCTGACAGAAGGTTGTTGACCTGAAACATTATTTCTGATTTCCTTTTCACTGTTGTCCGTTGAGTATTTTCGACATTTTCTGCTTCCGTTTTAATCATTTTCCAGTTTTAAATCAAAGGAACCATCCATGTTATTTGAAGTTCGACATCACACCTACCAATACCACAATCTTATTCATGGACCCACAATCATTATTAGATTAAATAAAAACAAAATACTGCAGATGCTGGAAATCTGAAACAAAAAGAGGAAAAGCTTGCGAATTCAGCAAACAAAGAACAAATAGAACAAAGAACAATACAGTATAGGAACAGGCCCTTTGGAATCTCCAAGCCTGTACCAGTCATGATACCAACCTTTGCCAGAACCCTCAGCACTTCCTTGTGTCGTATCCCTCTATACCCATCCTATCCAAGTGTTTGTCAAGATGCCTTTGAATGCCGTGAATGTATCTGCTTCCACAACCACCCCTGGCAACGCGTTCTAGACACTCACCACCCTCTGTGTAAAAAAACCTGCCTCGCACATCTCCTCTAAACTTTGCCCCATGGACCCTAAACCTATGCCCCATGATGACAGACCCCTCCAGCCTGGGAAAGAGTGCCTGCCTATCCACTCTATCCATGCCCCTCACAATCTTGTAGTCCTCTATCAGGTCGCCTCTCAACCTCCGTCTTTCTAATGAAAATAATCCAAGTTTATTCAGCCTCTCCACATAGCTAACACCCTCCAGGTCAGGCAACATCCTGGTAAATCTCCTCTGCACTCTCTCCAAAGCCTCCACATCCTTCTGGTAGTGTGGTGACCAGAATTGTGCGCAATATTCCAAGCATAACTTGCCAGTTTTTATACTTGATGCTGCGTCCAATGAAGTCAAGCATTCCGTATGCTTTCTTGACTACCTTGTCCACTTGTGTTGCCACCTTCAAAGATCTGTGGATATGCATGCCCAGATCTCTCTGACTTTCTATAATTCTAAGAGTTTTACCATTTATGGTATATTTCCCCTCTATGTTAGACCTCCAAAACGCATTATCTCACATTTGTCCAGATTAAACTGCATTTGCCATTTCTCTGCCCAAGTTTCCAACCTATCTGTGTCCTGCTGTATCTTCTGACAATCCTCAACATTACCTGCCACTCCACTAACCTTGGTGTCATCCGCGAACTTACTAATCAGACCGGCAAAATTATCCTCCAAATCGTTTATGTACACTACAAACAACAGACGCCCAAGCACAGATCCCTGTGGAACACCACAAGTCACAACCTTCCATTCAGAAAAACACCCTTCTACTGCTATCCTTTGCCTTCTGTGACCCGGATAGTCCGTCTGCACCTGTGGGGCCGCACCTGTGGGGAGAGAAATCTCTGAGGAAGAGTCATATGTATTCCAAACGTCAACACTATTTCTCTCTACACTAATGCTGCCAAGTCTGCTGAGTTTTTTCAGCGTTTGCTATCATGATTATATTCTTTGCCCTGGATTTTATTCCCCTTCTATCGTTCCTTCTGTTTCTGTTTCAATATGACCCTATTGTAATTTTAGCACATGATACTTATACAGTAACTCTGTTCCTTATTATTATGGGCGTCATGGGAGCCCAGTGGTTCGCACTGTTGCGTCACAGCGTCAGGGTCCCAGATACGATTCCTGCTTGGGTCACTGCCTGTGCAGAGTCTGCACGTTCTCCCTGTGTCTGCGTGGGTTTCCTCCGGGTGCTCTGGTTTCCTCCCACAAGTCCCAAAAGACGTGCTTGTTAGGTGAATTGGACATTCTGAATTCTCCCTCTGTGTACCCGAACAGGCGCTGGAATGTGGCAACTGGGGGATTTTCACAGTAACTTCATAGCAGTGTTTATGTAAGCCTATTTGTGACAATAATAATCTTCAGAAATTGCATCCAGTTAAGTTGGCTCAGAAGGGCTTCCATGACATTCCACTGTCACTAACTTACTTCCCTGTCTCATTAGAATTTACACACTTTTCTTAACTTTGTTTAAGTTTTTGGTTCTATGTATACACTTCAGAAACTCCCACAATTTCCAAAATCAGCTGTTTTATTTTTCTCTATTTTTAGTCTATTTGAATATTGCTGCATTTGTTGAATATTGAAGATAATGAATAAAAAAGCCCAGCAAAAGTGAACCGCCAAGAAGACTGTATAAACCTCGAAGATCATGGACTTTGTTTGGAAAAGATTTTACAGAAATACCACAGTAATACTTATCTTGCTGTCACATCGGCATTAAACAGTAACATTTACAATATTTTAATTTCAGAAAGAAAAGTGATTCTGGCGATAGGACTTTCCTCAAAGCTATTAGCACCTAGCCAGTTAGTTGTCTACCAATGCGATGTTTCTCAAGTCCTGTATCAAGCCTAATAATTGGTTATTATCCTGCTTTCGTAAAAGCAAGCTACCAAAGAGCTCTCCTGCTCACCTTAATTATCCATCTACTTATTGTTTTTGCTAAAGTTCCTTTATATCCATAGCTATATTCAACTGGCATGGGGCAAAATTATTCTTTAACAGTTATGTAAAATGACTGATAATGAAAAGGCAGGCCATTTTGCACCCCATATGATTGACTTTGGTGAAATAATATTAAAAGAGAATATTCCTATTGCCAGTTGTGTGAGCTGACTTCTACTGAAACAGCCTTGTGCTAAGGAGAGCTAAAGGCCACTCAGACATTCTCACTCTTATTCCAGCTACGGCTTCACGAAAGTATATGTGTAGTTGCTGCTGGATAGGCTCGGCTACAACTCTATGGTTCCCATCGTTAATTAATCTATCTACTGGCAGTCATTTCCTTGGCTGACACTTTGTTGGAGAAATTGGAAGATTGTTACCATCTGTGGAACTGCATTACATTGATAAATAATATAGACACATCAATGGCATGCAACCAGATTTTCAAAAGATTTAGAACAGAATTCCTCTACTAAAATCCAACTTTGATTTTGTAAATTTTCTTCAGCTACTGTCCACTCTCATATTTTTATAATCCATTGCCTGATCATCACATTATCATGGTTATCTCTTTCTTTGTCTTTATTTTTACAGTCAATTTTCTCTCCTCTTCTTACCTGAAGGATATAATTTCTTGTAGACCTCCAGTTCTACATGGATACAGCTTTATAATAATACTGCATTACATAGGTACAGTTCTACATGGGTACAGTTCTGCAATGATTTACAGAGGTACAGATCTACAATGATACAGCTTTGCAGAGGTACAGTTCTGCATGAGTACCAAATTACAATGATACAGATTTACGGAAGTACAGTTCTACATAGGTACAGCTCTACAATGATACAGCTTTAGAGTATAATTCTACATGAATACCGTTCTACAATGATACAGCTTTACAGAGGTAAATTTGTACAGTTCTCCAATGATACAGCTTTACAAAGTTACAGTTCTACATGAGTACCGTTCTACAATGGTACAGATTTACGGAGGTACAGTTCTACATGCATACAGTTCTACAATTATACAGGTTTACAGAGGTACAGTTCTACATGAGTACAGTTCTACAATGATACAGCTTTACAGAGGTATAATTCTACAGGGTGTAGCTCTCCAATGATACAGCATTACAGAGAAACAACTTTACAGAGGTACAACTCTACAGATGTACAACCTTACAGAAATACAACTGTATAGACAGTTCTATACGTATGCAGAGATACTAATCCACTGTATTTAACTTTACAGAGGTAAACCTTGACAGATGTACAACTTTACTGAGATAAAACGCAACAGATGTACAATTTTACAGAGATACAAGTCTACAGGTGCACCGATTCCAGTACTTCAGGGGTACAGCTCTACAGTGGTACTATGCCACTGAAATATAACTTTAGAGAAGTACAAGTCTACAGCTGTGCAATTTTACAGAGGTAAAACTCAACATATGTACAACTTCACAAAGGTTCAAATGTACAGGTGTTCTACATGGGTGCAATACTACAGGAATACAGTTCTATAGAGTTGCACAAGAGGAAACATCCTTTACATGCTCACCTTGTTGAGACCATTCAGGATCTTATATACTTCAATCAAATCACCCCTCACTCTTCTAGACTCCAATGAAAACATACCTAGTTTGCCTATCCTTTCCTCATAAGACAACCTGCTCATTCCAGCTGTCAATCGAGTAAATCTCCTCTGAACTGTCTCCAATGCTTTTACATCCTTCCTTAAATAAGGAGACCAAAGCTGCACACAGCATTCGAGATTTGTTTTCACCAATGCCCTCTTGTAATAAAATATAGCATTCTATCAGCTTCCTCAATTACTTGCTGTACATGCATATTAACATTTTGTGACTCATGCACTAGAACAATGGGCAGGATTCTCTGATCCTGAGGCTAAGTATTGACGCCATCGGAAATGCCGTCACGTTGACGGCATCAACATGGCCTCAGGATCAGCAATTCTGGTCCCTATAGGGGCCAGCACAGCACTGGAGCAGCCCATGCCGCTCCAACTGCTAAACCGGCTTCTACTGGGTGCTGCAGGGTCCACGCATGCTCAGTGGCACCGGCGCCAATGCGTGCATGCGCAGCGGTACCGGCGCCAACGCACGCATGTGCAGTGGCTCCCTTCTCTGCACCAGCCCCAACGCAACATGGCGTAGGGCTAAAGGGGTCAGCTCGGAAGAAAAGAGACCCCAGCCCGAGAGGCCGGCCCGACGATTGGTGGGGCCCAATCGGGGCCAGGCCACAACGGAGGCCCCCCCTTCCCGGGTCGATCCCCCCTACAGGCCACTCCCGGACCCTTCCACACTGACGTCCCGCTGGCTGAGAACAGATTAGAATGGCGCTGGCGGGACTCCGGTTTTCTGCTACGGCCACTCGGCCCAGCCCGGCATCCAATTAAGGGGCAATTTAGCGTGGCCAATCTACCTAGCCTGCACATCTTTGGGTTGTGGGGGCGAAACCCACACAAACACGGGGAGAATGTGCAAACGTCACATGGACAGTCACCCAGAGCCGGGACCGAACCTGGGACTTCGGCGCCGTGAGGCAGCACCACTGGATGCTGCCCTGAAATTGCCATAATTGTGAGATTAAAAACTTTATGCCAATTGGCTCACAATATTCTAAATGAATATTAATTTTAAAAGATCCAGTTCGATGTGAATGTCAAAATCATAAGACATATTGAAACCATTTCTTATTGATGCTTTTTGTTGCATTCTTACCTTCATCTGTTTTGACAAATCAAGGGTGATCTCACTTGTTTTTCAAAGCTCCAACTTTAGTCAGAAGCCCCGAGTTTAGGGGCCTGGATTTTACAGTTCCTGTCGATCTTAATGGGAATTTAAATGGTGGCCATTTAATTGGCGAGAGCCACACTTGGCACATCTGTAAGATCCTGGCCAGGGTGTCAGCTGTGGCTCAATGTTAGCGTTTCCACTTCTCAGTCAAAAAATTGTCGAATCAAACCCTACTCTAGAAAATGTAGACTTTCACTTCAATACATGCTGGGAAAATGCTACACTGTTGGAGGTGCCATCTTTAAGACCAAATATTAATCTAATGTCCCATGTCTCATAGGGGCAGCACGGTAGCACAAGTGGATAGCACTGTGGCTTCACGGCGTCAGGGTCCCAGGTTCGATTCCCCGCTGGGTCACTATCTGTCTGGAGTCTGCACGTTCTCCCCGTGTCTGCGTGGGTTTCCTCCGGGTGCTCCGCTTCCTCTCTCAGTCCAAAGATGTGCAGTTTAGGTGGATTGGCATTGCCCTTAGTGTCCAAAAAGGTTAGCTGGGGTTATTGGGTTACAGGGATAGGATGGAACTGAGGGCTAAAGTGGGTCGGTGCAGACTCTATGGCCAAATGGCCTCCTTCTGCACTGTACATTCTATGTACCTTTGGGAAAAGATCCCATGTCATTATTTTGATGGAAAACAGAAAAGTTCTTCCCAGTATGCTGGCCAGTGTTTATCCTTCAACCAACATCCCTAAAGATCCTTAGGTCATTATCATATTAGTCTTTGTATGATCTGGCTGTGTGAAAATTCCAGCCACATTTCCTACAATACACTTTTTAAAAAGTAGGCAATTGGCTGCAATATGTTTGGAAAAGCTTGAGGTTGTGAAAGGCACTATACAAGTGAATAAAAGCAAATTACTGCAGATGCTGGAATATGAAACCAAAGAAAAAATGCTGGAAAATCTCAGCAGGCCTGGCAGCACCTGGGAGAGAAAAGAGATTTTCTGTTTTCTGAGATTTTCCAGCATTTTCTCTTTGGTGCTATACAAGTGAAGTCTTTTTAAGGAGGGGAAAATCTGCTTGGAGAATTTGACCTTGGGGTAGCACGGTAGCATTGTGGTTAACACAAATGCTTCACAGCTCCAGGGTCCCAGGTTCGATTCCCGTTGGGTCCCTGTCTGTGCGGAGTCTGCACGTCCTCCCTGTGTGTGCATGGGTTTCCTCCGGGTGCTCCGGTTTCCTCCCACAGTCCAAAGATGTGCAGGTTAGGTGGATTGGCCATGCCAAATTGCCCTTAGTGTCCAAAATTGCCCTGAGTGTTGGGTGGGGTTACTGGGTTATGGGGATAGGGTTGAGGTGTGGGCTTGGGTAGGGTGCTCTTTTCAAGAGCCGGTGCAGACTCGATGGGCCGAATGGCCTCCTGCACTGTAAATTCTATGAAATCTATGAATGCTATTGACCCCGATTGGAAGTGCCTCGAGTAGATGTCAGAAGTGCTCTGCCGCTTCATCCTGTCAAATAGTCTGATAACATTCACTGGCAAAGAATGGCTACTTCTGTGGGATACTGGAGGATGTCTGACACTATTGGGAGTGAATGCTTTCAGAAATGGAGGACGGGAGGAGAAAAAATTAGTGCAAAGAAATAAATAAAATAGGACCAGTCTTTTCACTTAATCTGATATCATCAGAAAGTTATTTGTAACTTCAATGGAAGTGGAAAAGCTCACTGTGGCTGATTTGCTGCTATTAAAAATGATTGACAGCAGTCAGTCAATCTGCTACCACTGCTGCTTGCCCCTGCTGACTTTGAAAATGACCATTCATTCTCCTTTTCTTCTGTCTATACTCTGTTAAAATGTCAACCCTCTAAATTGGTACAAAATGATAGGCTAGATTTAACATATTGATATAATTGCAGTTAATAACTTGCTTGTGATCATGGTGGCATTATTGATAGACCAACCTGAAACATTAACTATTCCTCCCTCTCTCCACAGGTGCGACAGGCCTTTGAATATTTCTGTTTTTATTTCAGATTTCCAGCATCTGCAGTATTTCAGCTTTGTGAGATTACTGATATTACTTTGTATGCTGTGTAAGGTTCAACAGCAGTGTAAAAACTTGTCTGTGCAAATTTTGCTTATATCAGATTTTGGAAACCAGATTTAGAGTATGAGTATGAATACACAGAGAATGCTCATACTTTTGAGCCTCCGGCGTTTTACTGAATGGTTGAGAACCAGAATCTTATTGAAAACCAACATTCAAAGTGATCTAATGGCAAGGGGAATAAAATGTCCATCATTTCTCCCTGATATCTAGGGTGATATAATGAGGAGGTGTAATGGTAAAGTCATTTGACTCGTCATCCTGGGTGACTAGTCATCCTGGGGACCTGGGTTCAAATCCCACCGTCGCAGCTCGTAGAAATTAATTAATAAAATGTAGAATTGAAAACTAGTCTTGGTAATGATGGCTATTATGTTGATTGTTATTTTTTTTTAAAGATTCTCCTTTAGGGAAGGAAACCTGCCATCTCACAGCAATAGAATTCCAACACTGCAGGAGGAAGCCATTTGGCCCATTGAGTCTGCCCCAACCCTCCGACAAATCACCCTAGCTCAGCCCACTCCCCCATCCTAACCCTGTAACCTGTACGTCTTTGGACTGTGGGAGGAAACCCGGAGCACCCGAAGGAAAACTATGCAGACAGGGGGCGAAGGTACAAACTCCACACAGTCACCCAAGGTCGAAATTGAACCCGGATCCCTGGTGCTGTGAGGGAGCAGTGCTAACCACTGTGCCACCATGCTGCCCAATGTGCTTGACTCTTAACTGCTCTATTAAATGGTCTAGCGAGCCACTCAATTCAAGATCAATTAAGGATGGGCAACAAATGCTGACTTTGCCAGCGATACCTACATCCCATGAGGGAATGAATTTTAACAAGCCCCAAAATTTTATTCAACTTCTATGTGACAGATTCAATTTTGCAGTCCACAGGAAAACACCAATACTTATCATTGGTTCTTTTGCTTTTGAATTGTAAATATACCAATATGATATTTTAAATGTAATTTAATTGTAACAATTTAAATTCCAATTCCAATTTTTAATTTTAATCACTCCACTTTAGTGCTCGCAGCTTCAGGTTCCTCGGCTCTGAAATTCTCTCCCCACATCTCTCTGCCTCTGGATCTCACTTTGTTTCTTTAAGACACTCCTTAAAAGCAACCTGTTTGATTAAGATTTAAAGCCTCTGACTGAATATCTCTTTACGTTCCATGGTGTCATATTTTGTTCAAACGTCCTGTTGATTAACACTTTGCAATGTTTTATTATGTTAAAGGTGTAATTTATAGATTGTAGTTGTATTTACTTGTGAGGGGAGCATTGAGCAATTGTAGGAACAGCATAGAACAATCCACAAATCGACTATTACCAGTGAATTCAGATATAGCCAAGATGATGTAAAGCTGTGAACCTGTCATTCATTTCAGGCAGGTTATTTTCATTTTTAAGCTCGGAGAATTGTATAAGGGAAAGAAAGATTCTGAGTTGATTCAGATATTAGCTTTGAATAATTTTACTTGCAATTCATCGTAACAAGATGAACTGTGGATTTCAATGGTATTTAAGGCACAGAAGAACATTCTAAGAACTCCCAGTCCTGTAAATTGGGCAGTAGCCTGTCAGAATACCAATGCATGCACAGGGCTGTACTGAGATTCGGCCGTTCAGTTAACAGAGACTAAAGGAATCTATTTAGTAACATCCACTAGAGGGCATCAAAATACACAGGGTCCAATGACCACACAGGGGCCAGTGTAACAATGATAAACTCGACACATTGGATTGGGGTTTCTGTTTGGTTTGTCCAAAATTGTTCAAGCCACCACAAACAATTTAGGAATTTCAATGCAAGTTACACCCAGAATAAATTGAGTTTTTGCCATCTCTTGCAAAACAAGAACACCAGAATCCAGGCCAGAAACCACATTAATTGCCCTTGCAAATTTCTGCTAATAATAACAATGGTGTTTTATTCTAGAAACATGTTCACAGCCCAAAGGCTGAATTGCATTGTAACTTACACATAGAACTTTCATAAATTCATATATTGACAAAGTATTCAAGTTAAAAAACATGGAGCTGAATTTTATGGTGTGCCATATAACCCACTCCCTGCCCACAACTAAAAAGTCAGTTGGGAGCCCACCCCAAAAAGCCAGCTCCCCCACATCCATTTAATGCTTGACAGGGTGTTACTTGGCTCATGATCACCGCCCCCCCCCCCCCCCCCCCTCCCCCACACACACCCCGTGCACCATCTGGGAGGAATTCTGTCCTGGAGAGCTGCTGGCCAATCAGCTCCAGGGCCCCAGCAGCGCCAGGTGCAAGTGGTGGCCACATCTGGAGCAACGGCCAGAACCCAAAAAAGAGAAAGTTAGGGAGGCCGAACTGAAAGTAACTCTGGAGCATTGGTGGGGGCTGACCGACAGGCCCCAGTAAGGTTGTTGAGTTGGGGATGTGGAGAACAGATTTGAGTGGTTGGGAAGGGGGAAGGATAAAGAGGTGTATGACTTTGAGCGGGTGTCTCCACAGTGAGCACAGGAGAACCTCTAAGGAAGTCTCCCGCCCCCCCCCCCCCCCCCCCCCCCCCCGCCGCCTCCACCATCCCCCCTGCCTTTCGCAAGCCCAATTGGCTGACGTCACCTTGGCCGGGCTACCCACTTAGTGTGGGCCTCATGCTGCTGTGGGGGTAGAATGAGGCATTGGGCCTCAATAACCCAAGGGCAAGTGGGCCACCCAACACTTCCACTGTCCTCTGTAACATGGGAGACAGGGTAAGGGTGAATCAAAAGGCAGTTGGCATGCAAAGTGCTGCTCTTTACGAGCCCAAGCAGAGGAGGGTTAAGTCCAGCTCTAGGAAACATGTTACAATCATCTAATAACAAAGTTAGATAAACAAATTTAACAGGCAACAGGGACGTAGTGGATGGGATATGTAGAGAAGGAATACCGTAGTCAAATTATGTTAAAATCCCAAATCACTGCATCATTACTACATTACTGCACATATAGATTTCATAATTTAAGTACTTCAAGTGGGTCTTTATGGGTTTTCAAGGAAGATCTGAAAATTGACGTTTCTTTTAGGCAGAAGGCATGTTTCAAAAGTTTTTAAATGCTAGACCTTTTTAAATTTAATAAGAAACAGGCAACTGTAATAATAATAATCTTTATTATTGTCACAAGTAGGCTAGCATTAACACAGCAATGAAGTTACTGTAAAATTCTCTTAGCCGCCACATTCCGGCACCTGTTCGGGTACACTGAGGGGGGATTTAGAATGTCCAATTCACCTAACAAGCACGTCTTTCAGGACAAATGGGGAGGAAACCGGAGCGCCGGAAGGAAATCCCGCAGACACGGGGAGAATCTGCTGACTCCGCACAGACAGTGATCCAAGCCTGGAATCTAACCTGAGACCCTGACGCTGTGAAGCAACGGTGCAAACCACTGTGCTACAGTGCCGCTCATACCCAGATCAGAATCAACAGCTCTAACCGTATACACCACAGTGTGCTACCTTTTATCCAATTCCTATTTTCTAAAAACAATTAATGACTGGACAGCCTTGAGCAAACTTTAATCTCCACGCCTTCTAGAGATTCATATCTGTAAAATTTGTAGAACTTTTTCATTAACGTGACCATCGACTGCAGTCATTGTGTACCTCCTGTAAGGCTACAGAGGGAAACACTACCAAGTACTAAGCCTACCAATGTAACCAGTGACTGGTTCTGAATGTTCTGAATAGTGTTTTAGTGCCATTTTCAGTCACTTGATGCAACATTTAAAAAAATTTAATTCCAAACACTGCCCAATTACATTGGTTCATGAAAGACATTAATGGCCCAAAACAACAAAGTTCTGGAATGCGTAGCCAGGGGTACCCCGAAGAAATGCAGGGGGGCCCCCTCCATGCCAGAGGTCCCATGTAAGGATTGCAAGCCAATTGCACACAAAGTTCAAACAAGGTTCTGTTGGGCAATTGCCCTACACTGGGAACCATCTGTAACCTGAATCTAAACCACAAATTTCAGATGGTTTTGACTGTTGTATAGGGATAGTTAACCAGGAAACGTTAGAAGAATCAAAGCTATTCTAAGATCTGGGTAACTACAGTACAGACTCTCCCAACATCCTATGGATTCCCTCAACTTCCCACTCCTCCCAACTATCCCTCCTCCCTCTCCCCACCCCCACTGGACCCCTCCACTAACCGCATCCCCCCCCAATAACCCCCCCACATCCAACTAACGCCCCAACCTCACAACAGGAAACCACAACTAACCCCCCTCAAGTCCTCCCCACCCTAAACCGCCCTCCCATCCCAAATACTCCCTCCACTTCCGACTACCCCCTCCAGCCCTCCGACGACACACCCACACGTGACTACCCTCTTTACACCTGACTACATTTCCTCTCCCAACTATCCCCTACTCATCCAACTGCACCCAGACTACCCTCCACACACTCAGTACACCTGACCCTCCCTCGAATACACCCTCAACAACCCCTCCTCAACAACTCCTCCCCCAGTTATCCTTCCATATCGTCCCTGATTACACCTCTATCCCCCTGCCTACACTCCTGACTCCTGATTACCTTTTACATCCCCTGGCTACCCTCCCCATCCCCCAACTACCCTGCCCACCTTTGACTACACTCCCAACTCCATGACTACCCTCCCAAACTTTCCACTGACCCCTGTACTGACTGCTTGATGACTCCCCACTGACCTCCCACACAGACCAATCCCCACTGATCAGCCAACCACCCCCACTGACCAGCTTACCCATTGACCACCTGCCCCAATGCCCCCTTCAATGACCACCACACACTGACCACCCCGCCAACTGACTATCTGACAACTCCTGACAACCTTAGACATGACCCAGCCCACAGACCATCCCTTTACCACCCTACATACTCCATACAGGCCGGCGAATCACCTCCCACCTCGGTAGATACCGGGAAAGGCCTATTCCGAGATTTTTCTGGTTCGCCATACCTCACAAAATCTAATGGGATCTTGCAACATGTTGCGATCTGGATCCCATCCACTGTGGGTGGGATCAGCATTTGCCAAATCTGCATATTAGAGTAAGTAGTTAGTCTGACTAGAAGATGCATTCACCTGAGGCTTTGGGATCTAACCTCTTCACCTTGGAGACCTTAGGCGAGCACCGTTCATACTGGTCCCCACAAATGGGGACCAGGCGGACGGCATTTGGGGAGGAGGGGTTCTCCCAGGGATTCTGAGGCCTCAGGGTGGTTGGCCTCAAGGCAAGTTGGCACCTTGGCACTGCTGGTGCCACTTGGGCACCACCAGCCTGGCACCCTAGCAGTCCACCTGGGCACCCTGACAGAGCCACTTTGGTGCCAGCCTGGCAATGCCAGGGTGCCAAGGTGGCACTGCCCGGCTGGAAGGGGGACTGCAAAGGTACCAGGCTGCCATTTTAACTGCGCTGGGGATTGGACAGGGAGTGCGCTGCCTGTGTGAGGTGGGGTGCAGGCTGAGGGAGGGGGAGGGGGGGGGGGAAGCTGAGGACCCCCTTATATCTGAGTTGGGGAATTGAGGGGTCCTGAGGTGGGAGATTGGGGTGCCATTTAAAAATGGCGTCCCAATCTCCTCCTGCACTGAGGGGTTCCGACGAGCGGAGCTCCTCAGTGTAGGAAATGCGAGGCCGCACTCAGTTTCCCGTTGGGCCACCAAAAAAAACCAGAGTGCCGTTAGATAGCGGAGTCATTCCTGCCGCTTGTAGCGCCAGTAACAACCGCTCGATTCCCGCCCACAATGCACTCGCTTTTTTGCTTAGATCACGTCCAAGGTTCAGCAAAATGCAAATTAACTTGAGTGAAACCCTGAGAAAAAATCAAACTTTGTAATACTGGCACAGTTTTGAGTGCAAGCTTGGTTTGCACCCAAATTGGAAGCTCTTGGCCTATGTGTAAAGCATCATCGGAAGCACTGACCTTCTTACTAAACAAATAGTTGACCTTTTATTGATATAATTTTGTTAAGCATTTGTTAATATCTTCATTTAATTCCTTTTTTGATCAGCATTATCCTTTCTGTAAAATGAGAGCAGGCACAATAAAGTAGCTGAAGCAACTATTGATTTTCATGAAAAGTAAAAGTCCTCAAAAACAGACAGGTTATAATTTTTTGCAGCTCAAAAAACCAAGAAAATAAATCGGTGAAAGGAGAATTCAACGTTTTACTTTTATTCCTGCAGTTATCTATTTATGAAGTGTGAATAAGAAGACTCATATTCCGAAATGTCTTCAAAGTCACAAAGTCACATTTAGCACAATGTAGAAAGGAAATAGAAACTCAACCGACTTCCATCAACTGATTAAAAATAAAACAAAGCACCAATCAAATAGAAGTAATGAAATGCGGCCTGATTATTTGATAACACGCAAATTGGATTCAAAATTAAGTTGGAAACAACCATCAAAAAGGTTCTTAAATGGAATGTCTCCATTTATAACCTGTGCACTACTAATCCATTTCTGATACTAATATTATGGGATGATATCACAGCATATATTGCCTTCATGGTTTAAACACGAGAGATTAATTGTTTGCATACGAATTAGGAGCAGAAGTGGACCATTCGGCCTCTTGAGCTTGCTCCATCATTGGATAAGGTCATGGCTGATCAGATCCTGCCCTTCACTCTGCATTCCTGTCCACCTCTTATACCCTTTGATTCATTTGTCAATCAAGAATCTAACAAATGCAGCCTTAAAAATGTCCAAGATCCAGCCTTTACTGTTCCCTGGGGATAAGAATTCCACAGACTAATGGCCCCGAGAGAGAAAAAAATATTCTCTTCATCATCATTATAAATGGGACTAAGGCCGTAGGTCTGTTATTCTCGAAGTCTGAATAAAGATTGTAGACTTCCAGTTAACACAAATACTTTATTCAATGGGTTTGTTCTGTTTCCAGAGCTTAACTAGATATAATACAGTCAAGAGGTATGACCAGTGAAGCTAAGGTAAGCTGCCTCTGCTGAGCTGTCTCTGTCTGCTGCTGCTCACTAGCCCTGTGCTTCTGAAAGAGGCAGATCCTCCCTTGGGCTGAACCCTTTATACCCGTCTCTGATGCTGCCCTCTAGTGATGCTGTGGCTGTTACATCTGTCTGTAGTCCCTGGTGTATGTGCAGATGTATGTACAGATGTACAGATCACTACATCCCCCGCCCCCTTTTATTGGACATGTTTTCTAGACTGGCCTCAAGAAAACTGTACATAACAAGTGGTGAGAATATGCAGACCTGTACACTGTGAAAATGATGAATGTAATACAGAAACAATTAACTGTGTTGTGAGTCTATCTTGAGAAATGTCCATATTCGTCTTGTGCGTGTGTTGAAGTGTCGTTACAAGTCTAGCCGGTCGGGTGCCTTACGGCTTCTGCTGGAGCGTCTGCTTTTATCAATCAATTATTTGAATAATCTATTAATACTGAATCTGTAGCATCAAATTTGACTAATTCATTAATTGTTATTTTGTAATAATGATTCTTTAAGAATTTTAATGATTATTGTTGAAATACTTGTTGCAATGCTAAGTTTCCATTCTATTGTTTAAATCTGCAATGACAATATGAATGAATTATTCTTTGCGCGTTTACCTATCCTATCGCTTTAATGATATCTTTTATCTTATTCTGATATATCTCACTTGATCTTTCGATTTATCAAAGGGGCGACTGTAGAAGTCAGGTATTTTAAATTCACTTAATATAGGTAAAAAGGCTGTTTAAAGCATAAATATTAAATCCCAGTTTTAAAATGAAAGAAACATTTGGGGCGAGATTCTCCCAAAACGGGAGCAATCGTAAGGCTGGCGTCAAACCCGGGCGGGTTTGACGCCAGCCCCCCCTTCCCGACCGGGAACTGATTCTGGTCCCCGGTCGGGGCTAGCAGCCCGACGCCGTAAACTCCGGCATCACGGGCTTAACGAATTTTGTTAAGCCCGCTTGCCGGAGTTAGCGCCGGCTGACGCGTCATATGACGTCAGCCGCGCATGCGCGGATTGGAAGACTCCAACCCGCGCATGCGCGGATGACGTCATCGCGCATTTGCGCGAAACCTGAGCATGTACGGGTCGGGTTGCCCCTCAGCCGCCCCGCGAATGGATACTGCGGGGTGGCGGAAGGAGAAATAGTGCGCGGGCATCGGGCCCGCTGCCCGCGATCGGTGCCCACCGATCGCGGGCCCATGGCACCCTTGGCACGGCCGTGGTACTGCCGTGCCAATCGGTGCCATGGTTATAAAATGCGAGTGTTTACGGCCGTTTTTACGAACGGCCAGACCAGGTGTGTTTGCCGTTCGTAAAAACAGCCGTAAAGGGCTGGGAACTCGGCCCATCTATCAGCTGTGAATCGCTGCCGGCCGTAAAAAAACGGCGGCAGCGATTCGTGTCGGGAGTTGGGCGGGGGGGGGGGGGGGGGAGAGAATAGCGGGAGGGCGTCGGAACAGCGTGGCCGTAAAATTTTACGAGCCACGCTATTCTCCGCACAGTCGGGAGTGCGGAGAATCTCGCCCACAATTTCCAAACTCAGACATGAGTTTGGGAAACACAGAACCACTGATAAAAACATCACATTTTTCCAAGGGCATGGGCTGAATCTCATGGCAATAATCGGAAGCATTAAAGGCTCCATTGTTCTGTTTTCAGGCCACTTGTGATAACAGCCTGAACCACATTCCATAACGTATGCAAGCCAAAACATTTTAAAACTGTGTTAAGACAGTTTCAATTATATTTTCGAAATTATAGTATGATGAGATGACATAACGTCTCAATTGTTGCAGATAAGCAACAATTGGAAGTGGCGTTGCATCGTGAGGATGGACGGCTTGTTATCAAATCAAATGTGTTTTGAATATAGCTTAAACCAATTAGGATTATATTGGGGTGTGATCGGATCGCTTAAGACAGATATGAAATAGTATGTCCATGGATGATTTGGCCACCATTTTAGACAGAAAAAGACAGAAAGACAGAAAGACAGAAAGAGACAGAAAGGGACAGAAAGAGACAGACAGAAAGAGACAGAGAAAGAAAGGAAGAAAGAGACAGAGAGAAAGAGACAGAAAGAGACAGACAGAAAAAGACAGAAAGAGACAGAGAGAGAAAGTAA